>NC_057397.1:23666462-24266462 GCF_019320065.1 Cervus canadensis | reverse complement strand
TCCTAATGGACAAAAATAATTCTGAATATTTTCCAACTATCTAGAACAAATGTCTCTCTAACCTGTGAAGCCATAGAGGATATCACGAAGGAAAACATTCTGAAAATCTGAAACACATTGAAGGCTTTTGTTTGTACATATTTTACAAAGTCATTGGAAACAATAGCCAAAGGAACAGCTAATCCAAAATGTAATTTTCAGATATTATTCATTGGTCCTCTTATGTGTACTTCCTGGATGGTTGCTTATGCAGAAGAAAGAGAAGTGGGAAAGGAAAGAGGCTGGAGGGAGGTAGAAAAGGAATGAAAGGAAGGTAGAAATGTATAAAATTATTAGCAGTTATTTTGGGTGTGTTATCCATTTGGCAGTCCCTATTTGCTCATTATCCAGGAGTGTAAATTAGTTAACCTAAGATAAAAGTACTTCTGTCCAGCAACAGATGAATGGAAAAGTAAGTTGTGGTACCAAAAACAATGGAATGTTAGTCATAAAAAGGAACAAATTTGAGTTAGTTGAACTGAGGTGAATGAACCAAGAGCCTGTTATATAGAGTGAGGTAAGTCATAAAGAGAAAGACAAATATTGTATATTAACACACATATATGGAATCTAGAAATTTGGTACTGATGAACCTGTTTCCAGGACAAGAATAGAGACACAGACGCAGAGAACACAATTGTGGACACAATGGGGCAAGGAGAGGGTGGGACGTGGGACAAATTTCGAGAGTGGCATTGAAATGTATACATTATCATATGTAAACTAGATAGCTAGTGGGAGGTTGTTGTCTAACACAGGGAGCTCAGCCTGGTACTCTGTAATGACCTAGCGGGCTGGGATGGGGGTAGGGTGAGTGGGAGATTCAAGAGAGAGGGGATATATGTATACTTAGGGCTGATTCACATTATTGTATGGCAGAAACCAACACAACACTGTAAAGCAATCCAATTAAAAATTGATTTTAAAAATTTGAAAAAAGACAAAAAAATTTAAAAAAAGAACTACACTTCTCTTGGAAAAGTAGCATGCCCCGTTCTATTTTATACCCCAAGCTAGACATGTAGCAGGACTTCACATACTAGTTTAATTCATTTTCTCAGCCTGCTGCTCTTTTCATTAAAGTTATTTACTCTTGAATTTTGATCTTCTAGAGACCCATTTTTCTCTCATCTATTACCTATGAGGGAAAATGATCAAGAGAACTTGAACAGGACTTATGACTCAGACCCTTAAGAGAAAAGCTTAGTGAAAGGGTTGGAACTTTGTGCTCCAGCAGAAATGTGTTTGTTTCTTTTCACCTTTCCGCAGCTGCATATGGGAGAAGTAATGGCCGCAACTCAATTGCCTGCCCGACAACAGTGAATCAGGGTTCACCCGATTGTTGTTGCTCCGAGCAGGAGCTGTAACTTTATAATCCAGCCTTTTGAATGACCCTTAAGAGCAAGGACAGAGCTGACTACATTTTCTGAGAAGATTAAAAATGAAATCTATTATCGGTAAGAGCAGTCAGTACCACAAAGATTCCCTGTTTCATCAAATGGTTAACAGTTGAGGTTTATTACAGATAGAATTAAAACCACCTGCTTCTCCGCTGTCTACCATTGTACTACTACTAATAATAGTATTGAATTTGGAAGTGGGAACTTTCAAAAGCTGCGCTTTGTTGAGAATAAACAGTTCGTATAGCCCAAATCTTTAAAACCCGACTCTTAAAACTACTTCTTCCTTGAATCCTGCCTGATTAATCTCAGCCTACTCTGAAAACACTCTTTTTCCACTGTATTTCTTCTGTATTCCTTGGGACCTGTTGCTATCAACTGACATTTTTTAACACAATGCCACTACTGTAATTAAGTCTCTTTCACGTAAGTGTACTGGATACCCATTCATTTATTTATATAAGAACTGTTTCTTGAGCCTCTCTTGTGTGCCAGACACACTTCATGTGCTGGGGTTAAAGCACTGATCAATCACAGGCAAGATGCTCCTTCTTATGGAGTTCGAATGAGTAAATGGCTAAACCAATAAAAATAGATATGCTTATATTACAATAAGTAGTGGGAAAATAATAAAAGACAGTGGTATTATAGATAGTGACTAGGAAGCCACTTTAGATTCAATAGGCAGAAAGTTAATCTTCCAACACAGAAGACTCTGATTTGATTCTGTTCTGATTGACAGGTAGAAGTTAGCTATGAGAAGATTTCAGGTGAAAATGCAAGTATAAATGCTTAAAATTCAGAATGGACTTGGCCAAATCCAGGAATAGCATTAAGGCTCACTCACAGAGAGTGGCAGAGATGAGCTCATAGAAGAATTAAAGGCAGTGATAAAGAGGTAGGATTTTTCTTTTTTTCCTAAATTCAGTGATAAACAGAAGAGCAACACAACCTGACGAAAGTTTCTAGAGGATCATTCTGGCTTCTTAATAGACCTCAGACTGTGTCAAAACAAGAATGAAAACTAGGGAAAAAGGTAAGGAAGTTATTAAATTAAGCCAATAGGTCTTGGTGAAGCTTTAGACTCAAGTGGAATATGGGACATATTTTAGTGGTAGAGATATATTTTTGGTAATATACTAGATGTCAGGTGTGTGAATGAAAGAGTAGAAGGGGACAGGACTCCCAAGGTTTTGGCTTGAGCATCTAAGTGGATGGTGGCACCATTGAACTATTAATAGACACAAAAAAAAATCAGGCTGGAAAAGTTTGGGTAAAGATTGTTGAATACATGCATTTGGAAATTACAGATATCCACACAGGTATACACTGAATCCTTTAAAAATAGAAACTATATTTTTTTTTCCCGTTTGTAGTAATTGCAGGATAAGAAGAAATGCATGAAAAAAGCTAAACTCTGATAAAAGTCTTCAAAATGTTGTCATTAGCAACCATGCAATCAAATACCTATTTCATTAGGTCTGTAAAGGCGGAAGCGGGAGGGGTGGGCAGGAAATCTTTAGTCACAGTGGATGGATCTTTTTATGCTTACATTCCAAGTATTGTGCACAGGTTTTGGAACAAAACTTCTTCACCAAATAGATAATGTGATTTAGAGTGACACTACCCCTAGAGATACCCCCCGAACCCTCCTTCTTCACCCTCAATTCTGCTTTGTCCCGCCCTTCTGATGAGGAACCAGGAGCTTTCCCTAATCTCGAAGAGTAAAGCATGTGTGTCATGACCCCCACCCCCAACTTAAGCCATGACATTTGACTCTTTCCACTTTCAGAGAATGTGCTGACATGATCAAGTTTGCCCACCTGAATATAGGGATCAACAGCCTGGCTTGTACATTCAGATTCTATTTCAGGAGGTGTCTCAGGCCATCAAATAACCACCGCCATGCCAACAGTGGCCCAGAAAAGTGTGGATTAATAGGAAGCAAACTCTTTGGGCTTCTCATGTGAAATCTTCCCAAATACCAGGCATTTGTACGTGTAACCCAAACTGACCTAGGATTCATCTTGACCCAAATATCATCCACAGTTCAGAGACTGAGAAAAAAAATCTTTATAAATCATATCTCTCCTCTCTGCAAAAGATATGGAAATATGCTATGTACCTCTCATGCTCCTTGTGGCTCAGCTGGTAAAGAATCCGACTGCAATGCAAGAGATCTGGGTTTGATCCCTGGGTCGGGAAGATCCCTGGAGAAGGGAAAGGCTGCCTACTCCAGTATTATTTTGGCCTGGAGAATTCCATAGACTATATAGTCCATGGGGTGGCAAAGAGTCAGACACGACTGAGCAACTTTCACTTCACTTTTCTCAAGTTCAATAATTTAAAAAAAAAAAAACTTAGTCCTGGTAAGTGAAGATTTTCTTGCTAAAAACCATATTGTGAAAAATAAAACAAATGCTAGAAAATGATTCACTGCCAATATCTTGTAGCTTCTGAGAGTTGCTGTTGCATATGTGCAAGGTCAACAGAGAATTACAAGGGAGGGGAAATTCCCTGACAGTCCAGTGATTAGGACTCTCAATTTCCACTTCAGGGGGCATCTTTGATGAGGAAACTAAGATCTTGCATGCTGCAGTGGAACAACAACAACAAAATTGGAAGGGAGGGAAATAGAGGAAAGGGTGTAGATAACTGCTGTATTAGTTACACACATTTCAGGCTACTCTGGAGAAGTTGAAGAGGAAGCACGGAAAAGCAGCTTATTAGACCTAAAAAAGAAATCCTTTAATCATGAACTCTATTTCTGATTCAGACAAAAGGAGTATAGACAGATATTTTGGAATTTGAGGTAAGAAATAAAATTCTCTGATTAGAATTTCACTCTATAAGTATCCGGCTTCCCAGGTGGTGCTAGTGGTTGAGAACCTACCTGCCAATACAGAAGATGTGAGATGAATTCTCTCCCTGGGTTGGGAAGATCCCCTGGAGGAGGGCATGGCAACCCACTCCAGTATCCTTACCTGGAAAATCCCAGGGACAGAGGAGCCTGGCGGGCTGCAGTTCATCATGTGGCACAAAGTCAGACACGACTGAGCACACAAAACCTAAAACTGTAAGTATCAGTTCTGAGTCCAGACAGTTAAAAATAAAAAAAAATTAGCAAAGAAATATCCCAACTATTCATTGGAAGGACTGATGTGGAAGCTGAAACCCCAATACTTTGGCCACCTGATGGGAAGAATTGACTCACCTGAAAAGACCCTGATGCTGGGAAAGATTGAAGGCAGGAGAAGAAGGGGATGACAGAGGATGAGATGGCTGGATGGCATCACCGACTCAATGGACATGAGTTTGAGTAAACTCCAGGAGTTGGTGATGGACAGGGAGGCCTGGCGAGCTGCAGTCCATGGGGTTACAGAGGGTCAGACACAACTGAGCAACTGAACTGAACTGAACCAATCCAACTAGCCTGACTTTATTATTTAAATTACAGGTGCTGCTATAAACTAAATAAGTAATTACAAAAATTACTTATTTGCTTGTTTTTGCAATTATATTCAAAGTGCAAAGAATGATTTATAATTTTAAAAAGGCAAAATAAAGTCATGCATTTGAAAGCAATTACTAGCAGATGTTGAATTCATATTGGGTTCTAGAACAGTTCTGTGGCTGCTGCTGCTGCTGCTGCTGCTAAGTCGCTTCAGTCGTGTCCGACTCTGTGCGACATTCTAAAAAGCAATAAATGGAGTAAAGGTAAAGAAACAAAAACTTCAAGTGTATTATCCCATTCATATTACACTCCTGAGGAAGGGTTAAGCAGAAGGAGAATAAACATTGGCTGGGAGAGGATGAGAAATTAGTGCTGTGAGTCTGCCAACAAGCCACCTACCAAAAATGTTGAAAAAACTGAGTGTGCTATAAAATAATTTGTTTCAGAATGTCAGAGACCTACCCAAGAAAGAAGGATTAGCAAGATGGAGAACCAAAGAGATGTCTACCAATGACTTGCAGCTTCTTTTCCCCTAAAGGCATTTGCCGATTCTGTGTGTTAATAATGTGGGCTTCGTCCCAGCAGAGTCCAGCTCTGGGAAGAGAGAAATATCAGTGCTTTGGGCCGTGTCATGAGGTGACAGAGTCAACTGAAGACTGGAGGACCATCAAACATACGGCCATTTTTCCTTCAGGATTTTTACAAAATTATGAAGAAGTACAGGTAGAAGGCAAATAAATAAACTGAAAAAATAGGATTCAAGACCCCACTGTAGGGGGGACTCATTCATTGTACCATTTAGCCAATTGAAAATCCTGGATAGCTACACCCTAGAATCATAGCAGAAGCCAGGAGAAGACTGAACCTAACCCAAAATTCAATCCTGGACCGACTCCCACCGTCCCTAATTGGATTAAGATCATCATCCAAGCGAGGAAAGAGGTGTTTCATGTCATCTGGAGCTGTTACCATTTTACATACCAAGAGACAAGACTAAATTAACCAAAATCAACAGGGGGAAAAAAGATAATAGAAACGGACTTACAAACTATCATGATGCTGAGGAGAACAAACAAAAATATTAAAATAACCATGTTTAACATATTCATTAAAATGTGGGGAAAGGTGAAGAAAATCAATAAAAAGAGGGAGAATTTCACCAGAAGTCTGGAATAAAAGAAATGGATATTAAAAATTAAAATGTACCATATCCAACATGGATTTAATAGCAAATTGAAGAAATAATAGCCAAAAACTTATTTATGAATTGTTGAGGGATATCAACCCCAGGTTGAAGAACCTCTGTAAAGTTCAGCAGGATAAGGACAAAACATTCTTCTGAGGTATCACAATATAAGAGCTGAGAGATGGGGCAGGTAGAAGGCAGAGGCAGAGACACAGACAGAAAGAAAGTGATATCTTAAGAGCAGTAAGATTGTAAAGCAATTATCATCAAATAAAAATAAATAATTTGTTTTTAAAAGCAGCAAAAGAATAAAGATAAATTGCCTTCAAAGAAGAAACAATAACTTGGAAAGCCAAGTTTTCAATAGAAATGTGAAAATAAAGATATTTTCAGATAAACAAAATGTGAGAAATTTTTGCTAAGTAGAAAAGCAAAACCATACTGAAAAAATTGATGATGCTTATTTTTAATAACAAAATGAAGATACATTAAATTAAAATTTTAGAATGCTCCTTAGGAGACACATATCTTAAGTATAAAAAACAAAATATTTAAAAGAAAAGAGATAAAAAAATACATGATGTGACAACACTAACCAAAAGAAATATATTATTTTTATCTTAATATCAGAGACTACTTTAGTACAAATAGCATTTCTAGAGAGAAATAGAAATATGTCATAATGGTAAAAGCATCAATCCTCCAGGAAGTTATACAATTCAAAATCAGTATGTATTCCATACTTTCCAAAATGAAAATATATGCAACAAAATTAATGAATTAAAACAGAGTAGACAAATTCACACTTATAGTGAGAGACAAAACATTCTCAATATCTGATAGAACAGGAAGATAAAAAGATATAAATAGGCAGAAAAACCTAATTAACAAATTAACAAATTTAAGTTAATTGAAATATATAGAACATTGCAACACCAACTAGAAAATACATATTTTTCACCTACATATGGAGCACTTACCGAATAACCATATGCTGCATTATAGAACAAGTTGTAAGAATTTCAAAGGACTGATTTCACTCCGAGTATGTACACTGCCAATGGAGGAATTAACTGCTTCTGCTGTGAGGAGCCCAACCAGACCTTCGCCTTAGCCGTCGGCTCTGGTCACCCAGCACAGACAGAACTGGCCTGGTGTGCAGGCCCTGCTTCCCGTGGTTCCTACCCAGTCCCGTCTGATCCCCGCGGCTGTGTGCCCAGCTGTTCAGTCATGTCTAACTCTTTGCGACCCCACGGACTGGAGCCCACCAGGCGCCTCTGTCTATGGGATTTTCCAGGCGAGAATATTGGAGTGGGGTGCCATTTCATCCTCCAGGGGGTCTTTCAGACCAAGAGATCAAACCATCATCTCTTGCATTGGCAGGTGGATTCTTTACCACTGCACCGCCTGGGGAGCCCATCTGATCCCCAGTAAAACCTTAATCATTTAGAACACACACACTCAACACAGCAACAACAAAACAACCTTGGGGTTTTGACTGAGATTGCACTGAATCTATACATCAATTTGAAAAGAATTGACATTTTAACAATATTGAATCTTCCCATGATGAACATGAAATACCTTTCACTTAACATACTTTTAATACAAATTCCTCAAAGAGAAGACACAGAGAGGGCAGAGAAGAAGACAACATGAAACAAGAGAAAACAAGAGAAGAGAAGAGAGGAAAAGTTAAGGTAATGTTTGAGAAGTAAGTATTGAGAATTTTCTAATAATTGATGGAAAAACACCAAATTATAGATTCTAATGCTAAACAAACCCTAACAAAAATTTCTTAAAAAATAATAATTTTAGATGCATGCTAGTGAAACTACCAAATGCCAAAGATGACGCAAAAAATTTTAAGATAATACTTTTTAATTACATTGAAAGTAATGATAGCTTTGTTTCTCCATGGGGGAGGGAACATGAGGTCCCTGGGGAGGCAAAGTTTTATTTCTTAAAGTGAATGGTAGTAACATGAGTAGCCTTTTCATAATATTCATTTAACTATACACACACACACACACACACACACACATAAGACCTATTGCTGGGAAAGATAGAAGGCAGGAGGAGAAGGGGACTATAGAGGACTAGATGGTTGGATGGCATCACTTACTCAATAGACATGAGTTTGAGCAAGTTCTGGGAGTTGCTGATGGACAGGGAAGCCTGGCGTGCTGCAGTCCATGGGGTCACAAAGAGTCGGACATGACTGAGTGACTGAACAACAAGAAATATATACTTTGCTTTTTCTATTTTATGTATATTTTACAATAAAAAAAAAAAGAGGAAATAAGTAAAAGACTAAAAAGAAATTGACTGGTCCTCACATTACTGGTCCTCATGTAAGTTAGTTACATCTTTGCATATTTTATAAAGAAAGAAGAATCTTAAAAAAAAAAAAAAAGTAGACTCTACTTCTGCGGTGAACTTTTAAGTAAGAACTTCCAAAGCAAATAATTAACTTCCTCTCTTTGTGCCTTCAAATCTGTTTTCCTTCTTATAGTCCTTTCTCCCACATGAACCTTGCCTGCTCTAACTTTCCTACTTGGCTCCCATTTCCTTGTTCTGTAGAGTCTCATTCTTTAGAGACCTCATAATGCCTTTTCTTTCTTCCTTTTTCTGATCATCTGTAACATGTAATCCACAATGTCTACTTGCATTTCCTTATCATGTAGCTACTCGGTAAGCCTACAGAATCTGGTTTATGCCATCACCAACCGTCAAACTGAGCTGGAAGTTCACAATTCTTCTGAAGGCCATGGTCAGTAATTTTATTTGGCATCCTAGATCCTTGAGGTTTTTGGCTGGATTAACTTGGTTTTATTGTATTTAAAAAATACATAAACCAAAGCTTGCAATGGACACACAGACTGATATTATCAAGATAAAGAATAAGGGAAATGGAAGCAAAGATACCATGGTACTAGAAGACAAAGGAGTAATAATGTGTGTGAATTAAACATAAATAAGGTTTAAAGTGAAACCAAGGGTAGCATGCTGGACTTGGCCCTTCCCATATTTTTGCCTCATATAATCTCACTATAACCTGTGCTATAGGTATCATTATTCCCACTGTGTATTAGGCTCAGAAAAGTTAAATATCTTTCCCAAGATGAATATGGAAAATCACGATGATCACCAAGCCCATAATCTTAGTATCAGGGGTTCTCTGTAACTGAGGAAGGACAAATCAAGAGACAACCTGGAGAGAGCAAAGGGAGCTATACAGTTTCAAATGTTCTCATCTTTGCTTCACCTAGAACACCTAACACACTGTCATTCACAAAGTAAGCATCCAATGACCTACAAGTAACAGTTACCCAAGGGTCACATGAATCAGAAACATCTTACTCAGGACTTCCTTGATCGTCCAAAGGTTAAAAACCCGCCTTTGGATGCAGGGGATGAGGGTTCGATCTCTGGTCAGGAAACTAAGATGCCACGTGCTATGAGGCAACTAAGCTACTATCAAGCCCATGCACTCTAGAGCCTGTGCACCACAACAAATAGGCCATGTGCTGCAACTAAGACTCAATGCAGCCAAATAAATTAATTTTAAAATAACATAGTATTCATTGTTCAATCGATTATTGCTTAGTGAACATTTATTAAATACCCACATGTGCCAGATTGCAGACATTTTAAAGGATTTTATTTCATGTGAAATGTGACTTATTGGTAAGATGGAGAAAAAGAAGATCCTTCGATAAATATAAAATTATATCATGATTATGATGAACTTGTTTAGGAATATTACAAATCAGATAAGAAAAAGATACCCAGAGGTATCAGAGAAGAGGGATACCATTTACCAATTGTCCTAAAATTTGATCAAGAGTGACTTATATAAGTCACGACTCACTGAAAAGTAAAGTATAGATTTGGGGAGCAAGAAAGTTATTTACCATTCGGGATTATATTCGCACCTCTACTGTATTCCATTTATAGGAAAATCAGAAGTATTAAAAACAGAGCCCTTTTCCACCCAGTCAATTGCTTTCTAAATTACATGAGTTATTATGTTAAATGGACTTAATCTTTTATCATCCATTTGAGATATTACCATTCACTTGAGACCACAGGAGTTATTACATATCTAAAGTGACATTTTTATCTTCAATAATTTCTAATCCGGTTCATATATTATCTGAAGAAACACAATTTTAGTGTGCTTAATCAAAATGCTTTATGGATTCTTCATTCCATACCCATAACAGTATGATGCTTTAACAAAAGTAATAATTAAAGTATTCATTTGAATAACCACAAGGAGGCTTTTCTCTTCTGTCCCTTTAAGGAGAACCTGTTAATGGCCAAGCTTGTTTGGCAATTTCTGCTCCTCAAAGGTGCCAAGATAATAATTTAATTATTTCATTAGTTTCTTAATTTTCTATTTTCTTAGAATTTCTCTCTAGGTATCATTTGACAACTTCACTTTAAATAACTTCCATATAACTTATGGTTTCATAGCTAACTGATAAATGCACTTTTATTTTCACTCCTGTAAAAAATACACTTTTGTAACCCAACTTTCGTTTGGTTTTAACATAACTGGCCAACAGATGATTAATAACAATCAATGTGTTATTTTAAGCCTCTAATGTTGAAAAGCAGAGGGTACACCTTTCCATAGTTATAATGCCATTTGCACAATGGCATATTCTGAACACTTTGTGAAATGAAATACCATGTTTGATTTATGTATAAGCCTTTATATGTAATTTTGGTGTATAAGATTTATTTCCATCTTATGTATATTTTTTGTTTAAATTTGCTTTTTTAAATTTTACATGCCCTTTTTTTTTAAAATAATAATGGTCCTTCATCAGATTTATAACCTTCCCAATAACATCAACAGTGAGTTTAACGAACTCACATTTACTGTGTATATTTTTAAATCAAATTTTCTATCTCATCTTTCAATATATTCACCTCCATGACCACATAACCACTAAAAGGTTTTTGTCTCTAAACTAACATGCCCCTTTGATCAAATTTTTAAAGATTCATTTCAAGGCTGACCTTTATCTACAGTTGGATGCTTAAATTACTTTTAAATTCTCCACAAACGCACACACAGTAGCAATAGTTTATCAAATATCCTCCAAAGTTTGTTTTACTACTTCTACATTCTTTTCCTGAAAATAGTTTTTATTCAGTAAGTGGAAACCACATATTTAATTCTTCTCTAGCCCTAATGGAGAAGATGATGATCAACCATACCCTTCTTCAAGAACTCAGATACTTGACATAGTCTTTGAGGCATTTCTTTTTTAAAAAACCTTTTTATTTTGTACTGAGGCATACCTGATTAACAATGTTGTGCTAGTCTCGGGTTCAGAGTGAAGGGACTCAGCCATACACACACACACACGTATCCATTCTCCCCCAAACTCCCCTCTCATCCAGGCTGCCACATAACATTGAGCAGAGTTCCATGTGCTATACAGGAGGTCCTTGTTGGTTACCCATTTTATATAGTAGCATTTACATACCTATCCCAAACTCCCTAACTATCCCATCCCCTCAACCCCCTCCTCCCTGCAACCATAAGCTGGCTCTGGAAGTCTGTGAATCTGTTTCTGCTTTGCAGGTAGGTTCATTTCTATCATTTCTTTCTAGATTCTACATATAAGGTATATCATATTTCTCCCTCTCTGTCTGACTGACTTCACTCAGCATGACACTCTTTAGGTCCATCCATGTTGCTGCAAATGGCATTATTTCATTCTTTTTTTATAGCTGAGTAACACTCCATTGTATACATGTACCACATCTTCTTTATCCATTCATCTGTCAATGCACATTTTAGGTTGCTTCCATGTCTTGGCTATTGTAAACAGTACTGCAATGAAAACTGGGGTGCATGTTGCTTTTCAGATCATGCTTCTTCCCTTCAGGCCTTTCTTAACCAGAATAATGATTACTGAAAGGACTGAGCTTGTGAAAACAAAATTCCTAATTTTTCTCAGTTCTTTTAGTTTGTTTTTTCCATTTAAAGCATGTAAAGTTAATGTTTATGTAAGTACACAATCATACTCCTAGTTTTGGTTTTTCATCACATAAATGGCATATAGCCATTTTCAACTCTGAATCTCTTTTTGACTGTTAATATCATTTAGGGATACAAATTAAACTTCAAAATGAACAAGCCTTTAATAATTTAGTTATATCTTAAGGTAATTCTTTCCAAAATGTTCACAGAGGACTTCAGGCTATACAGCTGGAATATTTTCTTTTAAAACGTGTTTTGAATGTCCCTGTCCAGAGCCATAAGCTTGAATTTTGACAAATACTTGTTCTTAAGTAAAGTAATTTCAATGTTCATGTCTAGCTACTTTCCTTCAATTTTTCAATACTTTCAGGATGTCTGGGTCCAATAACCATTTAAACTTTAAATACAGGTTTTAGCTACTCTCCATTGCATTAATCACTCATTTGAAGTATTTTAACAAGTAAGGAAATAAATCAGCATGAAGTGGAATAAACTAAAATCTTGCTACAGAATTAATAGAAAGCTGGATGCAATTTGGGGAAAATCTGCACAGACCCAAATTTGTTAATTATAAGAGAAATTGGAACATAGAAAAAAGCACATTGGTAAAGGAAAGGAAGGAATGTGAAAGAAAAAATGTGTTTTTTATTTCTTTTTATAGCATCTTATGAAACTAATTGGACTAAAATATGTTTTAATATAGAAAATACTGTATCGCATTTACCTCATACATAAAAGTTATTTATAAGTAGTATATGGTGCATTTACCTACATGTAGTTAGAATGTATGCTGTCTATTCATCGTGAGTTTGACCACAATTACTGGATTCGTCTTCCACCATTAGCATTTCCATCATTCCATGGCCTTGAGAGAGACTGAAAAGAAAAAAAATGTTTATAAAACCAATTTCAATCTTAAGGAGTACAGTTTTTAGGATTAATGTCTTTTCCTTCCTTATATAACACGACTATCATAAATTCTATTCTCATAAACTAAAGAGGTTGGAGATGAAATCCATATTTTTATATTGATGAGAAATCATAGTAGAATGTTAACTAAATTATCTTCAAATCTACATCTGATTTGAAGTGATGGTTTATAAGCTAAATGAATTTTTCTGGGTCAATTACTCCAATGCTCAGTAAAAATACAATTCTAGTCAATGACAAAAGTTGAAATTAAGGAATGAGAAAAAGTAAGAAACTCTCTGTATGATTAGTTGCCTACTGAAAGAACAAATTTATGGAGTTAATGTAATGAGCTAGTCTGAGATCTCTTCCAAGAATATTTGCTTGTCTAATTAGGTTTTTGGACAATTTGCCAACTGTAAATAAGTTACAGGAAAAAATTCTAGTTTCTGTGAGTAATATATTTTCCTGTCCTTCCATATCATGAAATTTGACCTTTTCTCAAATTCCTCATTTACTCTTGAATATCTGTAACTGGTGATTACTCTTTCATTGATGACAGCATCATCTTTTTATTGCAAAATAAATTGATGGTTGACTGGTACCTTTTATGGAACTACCTCTTTTAAAATGAGCTTTCAAGGTGGTGCAGTGATAAAGAATCCACCTGCCAATGCAGAGGATACAAGAGACACAGGTTCGATCCCTGGGTTGGGAACGTCCCCTGTAGAAGGAAATGACAACCTGCTCCATTATTCTTGCCTGGAAAACTACATAGACAGAAGAGCCTGGTTGGCCACAGTCCATGTGATCACAAAGAACTGGACACAACTGAGCACGCATACATCCTTTAAAAATAGTTGTGGGTTCATCATAGATTTTTCCTGTCTGGCTTTCTAGTGGCCAGGAAAATCGAATCATGTGGGTCATTTTAATGACTCAACTTTTCATAAACCTGAAAAAACCTGTGTTTGTTTTAATGGTTAGCAATTATCAAAAATACAATAGAAAATGAGTGAATGTTATGTAACACACCTTATTTAACTCAGCTCACAGCATTCTTACTTTTTCGTTATATACCATATAGTTTCGATATGCTTCCCAAATGGCCAAGAAGCAGTAAACATATGGTAAAGTACAAATTCAAATTTGTCACTTTATTTTGACATTAAGGATATAAAATATAAGTCGTGATGGAAATGAGCATTTGTGTGTATTCACACTAAGCAGAAGTAGTAAAGATTTGATGTTTATGATCCTACTTTTGTTGCATAGGGTCATTTCATCTGTGTGCATTTGTAAAACAGAGGCTTTTCAATTTACCTTATAATTGACAGGAGGCATTCAATTAAATAATATACAGAGGCTCTCCTGGCCCTTTTATTTACAGATAATAAACAAAACCTGGGTGAGAGAATTCTCCTCCCCTCCGTTTTGACCAAGGAGGTTGATGGTAATTAAACGTATTTTAACATCAGCTCTAACCAAGCTCTCTATTCCATGCCTAGAGGGCCCCTGTGGTCCTTTTGCTTTTCCCTGTGTTTATTTTTTCCCAGTTTTATCAAGATATAATTGATATATAACATTGTATTCAAGTATAAAACACAATGAGTTGATATTTTTATATATTGTGAAATGATTACCATAATAAGTTTAGTTAACATCCATCACCTCGAGATCAAAAACACTCTGGAGGGAACCAAAAGTAGAATAACGGAGACAGAAGATAGGATAAGTGAGGTAGAAGATAAAATGGTGGAAATAAATGAAGCAGAGAGGAAAAAAGAAAAAAGAATTAAAAGAAATGAGGACAACCTCAAGGACCTCTGGGACAATGTGAAATGCCCCCAACATTCGAATCATAGGAGTCCCAGAAGAAGAAGACAAAAAGAAAGGCCATGAGAAAATACTCGAGGAGATAATAGCTGAAAACTTCCCTAAAATGGGGAAGGAAATAGTTACACAGGTCCAAGAAACCCAGAGAGTCCCAAACAGGATAAACCCAAGGTGAAACACCCCAAGACACATATTAATCAAATTAACAAAGATCAAACACAAAGAACAAATATTAAAAGCAGCAAGGGAGAAACAACAAATAACACACAAAGGGATTCCCATAAGGATAACAGCTGATCTATCAATAGAAACCCTTCAGGCCAGAAGGAAATGGCAGGACATACTTAAAGTAATGAAAGAGAATAACCTACAACCTAGATTACTGTACCCAGCAAGGATCTCATTCAGATATGAAGGAGAATTCAAAAGCTTTACAGACAAGCAAAAGCTGAGAGAATTCAGCACCACCAAACCAGCTCTTCAACAAATGCTAAAGGATCTTCTCTAGACAGGAAACACAGAAAGGTTGTATAAACGTGAACCCAAAACAACAAAGTAAACGGCAATGGGACCATACCTATCAATAATTACCTTAAATGTAAATGGGTTGAATGCCCCAACCAAAAGACAAAGACTGGCTGAATGGATACAAAAATAAGACCCCTATATATGCTGTCTACAAGAGACCCACCTCAAAACAAGGGACACATACAGACTAAAAGTGAAGGGCTGGAAAAAAATATTTCACGCAAACAGAGACCAAAAGAAAGCAGGAGTCACAATACTCATATCAGATAAAATAGACTTTCAAATAAAGGATGTGAAAAGAGACAAAGAAGGACACTACATAATGATAAAAGGATCAATCCAAGAAGAAGATATAACAATTATAAATATATATGCACCCAACATAGGAGCACCGCAATATGTACGGCAAACGCTAACGAGTATGAAAGAGGAAATTAACAGTAACACAATAATAGTGGGAGACTTTAATACCCCACTCACAACTATGGATAGATCAACTAAACAGAAAATTAACAAGGAAACACAAACCTTAAATGACACAATGGACCAGCTAGACCTAATTGATATCTATAGGACATTTCATCCCAAAACAATCAACTTCACCTTTTTCTCAAGTGCACACGGAACATTCTCCAGAATAGATCATATCCTGGGCCATAAATCTGGTCTTGGAAAATTCAAAAAAATTGAAATCATTCCAGTCATCTTTTCTGACCACAGTGCAGTAAGATTAGATCTCAATTACAGGAAAAAAATTATTAAAAATTCAAACATATGGAGGCTAAATAACACACTTCTGAATAACCAACAAATCATAGAAGAAATCAAAAAAGAAATCAAAATATGCATAGAAATGAATGAAAATGAAAACACAACAACCCAAAACCTATGGGACACTGTAAAAGCAGTGCTAAGGGGAAGGTTCATAGCATTACAGGCTTACCTCAAGAAACAAGAAAAAAGTCAAATAAATAACCTAACTCTGCACCTAAAGCAACTAGAGAAGGAAGAAATGAAGAACCCCAGGGTTAGTAGAAGGAAAGAAATCTTAAAAATTAGGGCAGAAATAAATGCAAAAGAAACTAAAGAGACCATAGCAAAAGTCAACAAAGCTAAAAGCTGGTTTTTTGAAAAAATAAACAAAATTGACAAACCATTAGCAAGACTCATTAAGAAACAAAGGGAGAAGAACCAAATCAACAAAATTAGAAATGAAAATGGAGAGATCACAACAGACAACACTGAAATACAAAGGATCATAAGAGACTACTACCAGCAGCTCTATGCCAATAAAATGGACAACTTGGAAGAAATGGACAAATTCTTAGAAAAGTATAACTTTCCAAAACTGAACCAGAAAGAAATAGAAGATCTTAACAGACCCATCACAAGCAAGGAAATCGAAACTGTAATCAGAAATCTTCCAGCAAACAAAAGCCCAAGACCAGATGGCTTCACAGCTGAATTCTACCAAAAATTTAGAGAGGAGCTAACACCTATCTTACTCAAATTCTTCCACAAAATTGCAGAAGAAGGTAAATTTCCAAACTCATTCTATGAGGCCACCATCACCCTAATTCCAAAACCAGACAAAGATGCCACAAAAAAAGAAAACTACAGGCCAATATCACTGATGAACATAGATGCAAAAATCCTTAACAAAACTCTAGCAAACAGAATCCAACAACATATTAAAAAAAATCATACATCATGACCAAGTGGGCTTTATCCCAGGAATGCAAGGATTCTTTAATATCCTCAAATCAATCAATGCAATACACCACATTAACAAATTGAAAGATAAAAACCATATGATTATCTCAATAGATGCAGAAAAAGCCTTTGACAAAATTCAACATCCATTTATGATTAAAACTCTCCAGAAAGCAGGAATAGAAGGAATATACCTCAACATAATAAAAGCTATATATGACAGACCCACAGTAAGCATTACCCTCAATGGTGAAAAAGTGAAAGCATTTCCCCTGAAATCAGGAACAAGACAAGGGTGCCCACTCTCACCACTACTATTCAACATAGTTTTGGAAGTTTTGGCCACAGCAATCAGAGCAGAAAAAGAAGTAAAAGGAATCCAGATAGGAAAAGAAGTAAAACTCTCACTGTTTGCAGATGACATGATCCTCTACATAGAAAACCCTAAAGACTCTACCAGAAAATTACTAGAGCTAATCAATGAATATAGTAAAGTTGCAGGATATAAAATTAACACACAGAAATCCCTTGCATTCCTATACACTAACAATGAGAAAACAGAGAAATTAAGAAACAATACCATTCACCATTGCAACAAAAAGAATAAAATACTTAGGAGTATATCTACCTAAAGAAACAAAAGACCTTATACATAGAAAAACTATAAAACACTGATGAAAGAAATCAAAGAGGACACAAACAGATGGAGAAATATACCGTGTTCATGGATTGGAAGAATCAATATTGTCAAAATGACTATACTACCCAAAGCAATCTATAGATTCAATGCAATCCCTATCAAGCTACCAACGGTATTTTTCACAGAACTAGAACCAAATAATTTCACAATTTGTATGGAAATACAAAAAACCTTGAATAGCCAAAGTAATCTTGAGAAAGAAGAATGGAACTGGAGGAATCAACCTGCCTGACTTCACACTCTACTACAAAGCCACAGTCATCAAGACAGTATGGTACTGGCACAAAGACAGAAATATAGATCAATGGGAACAGAATAGAAAGCCCAGAGATAAATCCACGAACCTATGGACACCTTATCTTTGACAAAGGAGGCAAGGAATATACAATGGAAAAAAGACAACCTCTTTAACAAGTGGTGCTGGGAAAACTGGTCAACCACTTGTAAAAGAATGAAACTAGAACACTTTCTAACACCATACACAAAAATAAACTCAAAATGGATTAAAGATCTAAATGTAAGACCAGAAACTATAAAACTCCTAGAGGAGAACATAGGCAAACACTCTCCGACATAAATCACAGCAAGATCCTCTATGACCCACCTCCCAGAATATTGGAAATAAAAGCAAAACTAAACAAATGGGACCTAATGAAACTTAAAAGCTTTTGCACAACAAAGGAAACTATAAGTAAGGTGAAAAGACAGCCCTCAGATTGGGAGAAAATAATAGCAAATGAAGCAACAGACAAAGGATTAATCTCAAAAATATACAAGCAACTCCTGCAGCTCAATTCCAGAAAAATAAATGACCCAATCAAAAAATGGGCCAAAGAACTAAACAGACATTTCTCCAAAGAAGACATACAGATGGCTAACAAACACATGAAAAGATGCTCAACATCACTCATTATTAGAGAAATGCAAATCAAAACCACAATGAGGTACCATTACACGCCAGTCAGGATGGCTGCTATCCAAAAGTCTACAAGCAATAAATGCTGGAGAGGGTGTGGAGAAAAGGGAACCCTCTTACACTGTTGGTGGGAATGCAAACTAGTACAGCCGCTATGGAAAACAGTGTGGAGATTTCTTAAAAAACTGGAAATAGAACTGCCATATGACCCAGCAATCCCACTTCTGGGCATACACACTGAGGAAACCAGATCTGAAAGAGACACGTGCACCCCAATGTTCATCGCAGCACTGTTTATAATAGCCAGGACATGGAAGCAACCTAGATGCCCATCAGCAGACGAATGGATAAGGAAGCTGTGGTACATATACACCATGGAATATTACTCAGCTGTTAAAAAGAATTCATTTGAATCAGTTCTAATGAGATGGATGAAACTGGAGCCCATCATACAGAGTGAAGTAAGCCAGAAAGATAAAGACCAATACAATATACTAAAACATATATATGGAATTTAGAAAAATGGTAACGATAACCCTATATGCAAACCAGAAAAAGAGACACAGATGTACAGAACAGAATTTTGGACTCTGTGGGAGAAGGCGAGGGTGGGATGTTTCGAGAGAACAGCATCAAAACATGTATATTATCTAGGGTGAAACAGATCACCAGCCCAGGACTGGATGCATGAGACAAGTGCTCGGGCCTGGTGCACTGGGAAGACCCAGAGGGATCGGGTGGAGAGGGAGGTGGGAGGGGGGATCGGGATGGGGAACACATATAAATCCATGGTTGATTCATGTCAATGTATGACAAAAACCACTACAATATTGTATTAGCCTCCAACTAATAAAAATAAATGGGGGAAAAAAAAAACATCCATCACCTCACAGAGTTAAAATTTTTTTTTGGTGACAACTTTTAAGATCTGTTCTCTTAGCAACTTGCAAGTATACAATACAGTATTGGTAACTATAGTCACACTGCTGGAGGTTATGTCCCAGAACTTATTCATAACTGAAGTTTGTACTTTTGACAACCTTCATTCATTTGGTTGCCAGGTTGCCTATCCTGGCAACCACTGATCTATGCTCTCTCTATGAAATTCTTTTTCTTTTTTTTTTTTTTAGATTCCACATGTAAGTAATATATAATATTTGTCTTTCCCTGTCTGACTTATCTTACTTAGCATAATGCCCTCAGGTTTCATCCATGTTGTTCAAGTAGCAGGATTTCCTCCTTTGTTATAGCTGAATATATATATATATATGCATGTGTGTGTGTGTGTGTATTTTTTCACATGTTCCATTCATTCATTTATAAACACTTAAGTTGTTATCATGTCCTGGCTATTATAAATAACGCTCAGATGAACATGGGGGTGTGGATACAGCTTCAAAATAGCGGTTTCATTTCCTTCAGATATATGCCCAGAAGAGGAATTGCTGGATCTATACAGTAGTTTTTTTTTTAAATTTTTCAGGAAAACTAATTTTTCCCTTATACTGTTTTCCACGGTAGCTGCACCAATTTACCTTCCCATCAACAGTGCGCAGGGGTTCCCTTTTCTCTACCTCCCTTTGTGAGGTAATTTTAATTTTAACTTCATGAGGTGGTAAAAAATGTGGTGGTATAAATCTTTTTTAAGTAACAGTTAAACCACACTACAGGCTTTTCTCACCTGCCACACCACACAGCAGATGTAGGTGAAAGAAAGTGGGTTAAAGAAAGGGTAAGCTTCTCAGACTGTTGGTACTCATGAAGAGAGCAAGAAAGCTAGTCAGGGCAGGCTCCTGGGTGCCCAGCTTAGCTCTTCCTAGCTCTAAAAGAAATTTGAAGATCTGCATGAATATTTTAATGCATTGTATGTAGAGAGAAACTCATTGTCAGGGCTGTGCAGATTGAACGGGTGAATGGCGATCTAAAGATGGTTACGTCGGTTACCCTTAAGTAATGCTGTGAGAACCGATCATCATGGCATGAGGAAAGGATCCCCTCCAGTGCAGAAGTGTTGGCAGTCATGTCTCGTTTTGGTTATTTTCCAGTAACCTGGAAGACAAGGATACAGGGCAAGTAGTAATCCTCTCTCGCTTTCTCACTTTTCCTCTCTCACCTGTTTTCCTGTTTCCTTTGAAATAGGCTTCTTACAATAAATATAGATGAGCCATGTGATTATTTACAGGAAGAAAACCAACTGAAGAGGTTGGTGTTCTGGAACGTAAAGCTCAAGTTTCTAAGCATCTCCCCTGAAGGCTCCATCCTCTTCTCCATCATGTGGTTAAATGATGCTAGTCCAGGCGCTCATCACTCTGCTCGGCTCCTGTCCTGGTCTCACCCTCACCCTCTTGCCATGTTAATAGTTCCCCTGAAATCCTATCACTTTGCTGGAGGATTGATGTAAGTCTCCAGCAATTAACATAATTACAAGCCTGATTATCTTCTAATTACATTATGAGTATTTGGTTATTCACTACACAAATTAGAGAAAATTAAAGAGGAGCAAGAGCCCGCTGTGTGGGAGTCGAGCTTGCTAAAACAGTTATGAGCATTTGAATGCAAAGCAAGAACCCAAAGGTAAAGACCTTGTCGTGCTCCTGTTGGCTCACGGTTGCTAAGTTTCATTTTGGAGAAAAACAATTTCTTCTTCTTTCTCTCTTCTTCCTTTCTTTTTCTTTTTATTTCCTTTATTTTTTTAAATTAATGGCACACTGAATTTGTTCTGAATGGTTTATAACTTCCCTCCAAAATATCAAAACATCAAATGAGATGCAACATCTCCATGCTGTTCTGTGTTGGGGCATGCAATAAGACAGGTGATTAAAAACCACTGAATAAGTGACATTAAACGCACTCCAGTCAGACATTTCAGTTACAATTAAAAGCATCAGTAATTTATTAGTAATTTTCATCATCATTTCAGTTCAGTTGCTCAGTCTTGTCCATCTCTTTGTGACCCCATGGACTGCACACACCAGGCTTCCCTGTCCATTACCAATTCCCGGAGCTCACCCAAACTTATGTCCATTCAGTTGGTGATGCCATCCAACCATCTCGTCCTCTGTCATCCCCTTCTCCTCCTGCCTTCAGTCTTTCCCAGTATCAGGGTCTTTACCAAGGAGTCAGTTCTTCATATCAGGTGACCAAAGTATTGGAGCTTCAGCTTCAGCATCAGTCCTTCCAATGAATATTCAGGACTGATCTCCTTTAGAATGGACTGGTTTGATTTCCTTCCTGTCCAAGGGACTCTCAAGAGTCTTCTCCCAACACCACAGTCCAGAAGCATCAATTCTTTGGCGCCCAGTTTTCTTTATAGTCCAACCCTCACATCCATGCATGACTACTGGAAAAACTATAGCTTTGACTATACAGACCTTTTTGTCAATAAACTAATGTCTCTGCTTTTTAATATGCTGTCCAGGTTTGCCATAGCTTTTCTTCCAAGGAGAAAACATCTTTCAATTTCAAGACTGCAGTCACCATCTGCAGCGATTTTGGAGCCCAAGAAAATAAAGTCTCTCACTGTTTCTGTTGTTTCCCTATCTATTTGCCGTGAAGTGATGGAACCAGATGCTATGATCTTTGTTTTTTGAATGTTGAGTTTTAAGCCAGCTTTTTCACTCTCCTCTTTCACTTTCATCAAGAGGCTCTTTAGTTCTTCTTTGCTTTCTGACGTAAGAGTGGTATCATCTGCATATCTGAGGTTATTGATATTTCTCCTGGCAATCTTGATTCTAGCTTGTGCTTCATCCAGTCCAGCATTTCTCATGATGTACTCTGCATATAAGTTAAATAAGCAAGGTGACAATATACAGCCTTGACGTACTCCTTTCCCTATTTGGAATTAGTCCATTGTTCCATGTTCGGTTCTAACTGTTGTTTCCTCACCGGCATACAAATTTCTCAGGAGACAGGTAAGGTTATCTGGTATTCCTATCTATTTAAGAATTTTCCACAGTTTGTTGTGATCCACACAGTCAAAGGTTTTGGCATAGCTGATGAAGCAGAAGTAGATGTTCTTCTGGAATTCTCTTGCTTTTTCTATGATCCAACTGATGTTGGCAATTTGATCTCTGGCTCCTCTGCCTTTTCTAAAACCAACTTGAACATCTGGAAGTTCTCAGTTCACATTCTGTTGAAGCCTAGCTTGGAGGATTTTGAGCATCAGTTTGCTAGCATGTGAGATGAATGAAATTGTGCGGTCATCTACTTTTATCGTCATCATTCTGGGAACCTTCTTTGTAGTGAAGAAAATAAGGTGGCAAATTGCAGCATGTGGTCCTCATAGATTATGCTTCAATATCAGACTTCAGAGATTAAATTTCTCATTAACTGGAAGGCAAGAATTATCTCAAATTGAACAAATTTTGATGGAGCAAGTAAAGTCGACTCTTCTTTACTCTTTCACTGTGTCATAGTCTCTTGCTTTAATTTTTACTGCCGTCCCTCTGTTTGACCCCCCAGAAAAACACACCACTTCTCATATTATGCCCAGATCTGATAACTCACATCATAACAAACAAAAGAAAACACTGTTAAATAACTAAATTAGGATGTCATTTAGAGCAGCATGGCTCTAACACCCCAGTAGCCTAGGGATGCAAACTGAAAACTCAGCCAGAGTCAAAATGCCTCCAGGCTGAGAAATCATAGCTGAAGAACAACCAATCATAAACAACCAACCAAGTTTTCCCAGAGAAGGCAACCTGGCTGCAGCCAATCAAATCACCACCTGCTTTGTCCTCTCTATAAAAGCCTTTCCCAGACTCCTGTTGGCTGAGGCCCCTAACTATTTTCATTCTGGTGCAGCTTAATCCAGTACCTGTTTGCTCAAATAAACTCCTCCAAAATCTGAGTTACCCCAGTTTACCTTTTAACAACACAAAACACACTCTTCTGGGGTCCCTCATTATACATTTTGGACCAGCTGGCATTTTTAAAGTGAAGTGAAGTCACTCAGTCATGTCCGACTCTTTGTGACCCCGTGGACTGTAGCCTACCAGGCTCCTCCATCCATGGGATTTTCCAGGCAAGAGTAATGGAGTGGGCTGCCATTTCCTTCTCCAGGGGATCTTCTCAACCCAGGGATTGAACCTGGGTCTCCTGCATTGCAGACAGACGCTTTACCATCTGAGCCACCAGGGAAGACTTCTTTTCAAAGAGAACATCATTAAATGTCAACGGGGAATAAAGTGAAAATGATCAGAGAAAAAACAAACATGAAAAGAGCCAAGTTTCCCAAATCTAGGTACCCAAGTCTATAAGAATTCTCCCAGCACTATTTAGAGCCTCCTCCACCCGTGGCTCTTTACTGACACTTATATAGTATGTGTTGACCTGTTTCCTGTCTCATAGACACTTTATTTTGGGTATCTTGGTGTTTTTCAAGTGAGAAATTGCACTCAAGTTTCCCAGACCCTCTCAGGCTCTATCAGTGAGAAAAACCATTTCCAGGGCCATTTCGCAGGACTGGGTGATTATTATGATGGCTTCCACCCATGCTTCCAACAAATCTCAATTTGCTACCTTACCTGGTTTTAATGAGATATGATGTGACCCTAGGCGGTCAGGGATAGGAACACCAAAATATTTGTCCCTAAATTGTTTCTACCCAGGAATCTCTAGCCTTTTTCTAATACCCAGCCTGGAAGGGTGGTGGTAGGAATGTGATAGAGAGGATGTTTGCTGATAGCAGAGTCCTTGCTGACAGTAATAATGGTCTCCAATGGGGAGAAATCAAACATTGGTAATTGTAAATCTGCTTTTGACAAGGCTATAACACAAAGCAACCTTTTTTTTTTCTGGTAAAATAAGACATCTGCTTCATAAGTCATTCCTTGCATAGTAACATCCCTGGACTCTGAATTCCCATCCCACTTTGCTCACCCATTCATTTGACACTCAGCCATTCATTCGATCAAGATTTATTTACTGAGAACCTATGAGCACCTATCATGTGTTTGACACAGGAGCAAAGCATATGCAAGCCTGTCCTCCTAGGGCTCAAGTAAGAGACACAGAGCTGTAGGTGTGAAGGTAGTGGAAGCACAAGGTGCTCTAGGAGCTCATAGGGAAGGAAAGATTGGAAAGATATTAATTTTAGTAAAAAGAGCGAGCCAGGCAAAGCTGGGGGGGGAAGTGGGGAAAGGACAACAAAGCAAGCACAAGTGTGCTGATCTAAGAAAGACAAGGAAGAGCATGTGCCAAGACCACAATACAAGTGCCTGCAGTGTGGGCAGGAAATAAAAATAACTTGCGATGGCACATAAAGTGTGAAGGAAGAGCTGTCTTATTACTTAGATGACATTCAGTTCATCAAAATTGTCATTGTTCATTTAACATCTGTCCTGGACCACAGGCTCCGTGAGAAAAACACAACGTCTGTCCTGTTCATTGTTGAATCCTCTCAGTAGCACCGTGTGGTACTTGCTAGGTGCTCAGTAAATATGCATGTAATGAGATTGAATTGAGATGAGGCTGGGGACAGACCAGGAAGCAGAGCATGAGGTGAATCACAAGCCATGTTAAGGGATTTGAACACTATTCTGACCACAATGGAAGGTCGGCTAAAGGATTTGAGCGTAAGGGGAACATGATCTCATTTGAATTGGAAATGCATTCATTTATTAAGTTAATAAATGGTGACTGAGTTTCAGGCAGTGAGATGGTGTCTGGAGACACGATGGGAAACAACATCAGATAGAGCCTTGACTCTTGCAGAGGGTAGGAAGGAGATAAGTGCCAAGAAGAAAGAAACAGCATCCGCTCAAATCAGGCAGCAAAGGAACCTGAACTAGATAGCTGCGTCTAGTGCGTCTTGGTTCATTGTAACCTGAACGTGGCTGCCAGGAACTTGGAACATACGAGGAAGAGAAGGAGGGTGAGCAGTGTGACAGCCCAGACAGCATGCAGAGCTGTGAAAACACAGGAAAAGAGGAACCTGTCCCATTCCTCTCAAGCACACCCTGGATTTCTCCAGAGCAGCACTAGACACAGGGTCACTCTTCTTTTTCCTATTTGCTTCTTCTGTAAGCTAGAGGTTTATAAAGGAAGCCTTAAGGAGAGAAACTCCATCAACATCAGGAATCCAAAATTCAGCCTTTCAAAAGACATTATGGTTGTTTTAACAACTGTGTTCTTACCAGATCAGTTCCTGTGTCCTGTTACTTGCTGAGGTCTTGCTGATCACTGCATCTTTCCCCAAATTGAATAGCAGCACATTTTATTTTTAGCATCTAACTTTGATAACTTTTTCTGCCGTGGTAAGTCATTTCTATGAATACCACCTTTGAACCAATAGTGATTACTCTTCATATACAAACAGTCTGAAAGTCTCTTTTTCATTTTTTTCATTAAAGATGTTTCAAGATAATTGGGTACAAGGATATTGTTTTCATTTTAAACTTATGTTTTGCTTTCATTTTATTATTATGCAAAAAATATAAATTTTTTCAAGCAATAGAGACTTCTTGAGTGCAAGTTTCAGATCTTCCCTGTTGACTGCCTGGGGCTGTGAGAAACAGGTGAAAAAATATAATTATAAATATCTGAAAATGGCAAGCGAACTTACAAATTAAGCAGATTATTATTTTTAAAAGCACTCTGCATTTGTTAGAGCACTTGGCATGGGACCCTGGGCAATCTGGATTCTAAATTATTGTTTATGAAACAAACTGATAATTTAATTAATAGCTGGATTTATATAGCCAAAATGTACTATGGTTTCATACACCATTTTATGCATTTATTATAAAATGAAACTTATAATTTCTGGGAAAATAAAAGTTACAAATTTTTCCATTGTAGCTGAAATGATTAAGCCATTATACCAAAGATAGAAAGCAAAAGAGACTTTGTTTATTAATTTTCCAGGGGAAGTGGTTTTATTTTATAATGTTCAGTGGAAGATTTACCATGAGGTTATCATCAGGTTAACTTTCTTTTTTAACAGACTATTTTTTTGAGCAGTTTTAGATTCACAACAAAATTGAACAGAAAATAAAAGATTTCCTGAAATACCCCTGCCACTCCATGGACAAACTTCCCACCATCTACATCCAGTACTTAAGGAGTAAGTTTGTTACAATCAATGAACTTTTACTGACACATTATTTTCACCCGAAGTCCACAGTTTACTTTAGGGTTCACTCTTGGTACTGTACATGCAATGCATGTTAACAAGTGTATCCACCATTGTGGGTCTTCCCTGGTATCTCAGCTGGTGTGAAGTGAAAGTCGCTCAGTTGTGTCCAACTCTTTGTGACCCCATGGACTGTAGCTTGCTAGACTCCTCTGCTTCATGGAATTCTCCAAGCCACAATACTGGAGTGGGTAACCATTCCCTTCTCCAGGGATCTTCCCAACCCAGGGATCAAACCCAGGTCTCCTGCATCACAGGCAGATTCTTTACCATCTGAGCCACCAGGGAAGCTGGTAAAGAATCCGCCTGCAATGCAGAAGACCCCTATTCAGTTCCTGGGTCAGGAAGATCCCCTGGAGAAGGGATAGGCTACCCATTCCAGTATTCATGGTCTTCCCTTATAGCTCAGACTGTAAAGAATCTGCCTGTGACGTGGGAGATCTGGGTTGGATCCCGGGGTTGGGAAGATCCTCTGAAGGAGGGCATGGCAGCCCACTCCAGTATCCTTGTTTGGAGAATCCCCATGGAAAGAGAAACCTGGCAGGCTATGGTCCATAGGGTCACAGACAGTCAGACATGACTGAGCGACTAAGCACAGCACAGCACCCACCACTGTATTATCATTTAGAGTACCTTCCCTGCTTTAAAATTCTCTGTGCTCTGCCTTTTCATCTCTCCCTCCTCCCAACCCCTGGGCACCACTGCCATTTAGCCAAACTTTTATACTAGTAACACATGTTTTACAAAATATTTTAAAATGCCTTTTTATACTTTCCCTATTGCTTACATAAACTTCTTTGTGGCTGCTCCTCTCATCACCACAATCCCCTCTTCTCTCTCTCCTTTTTTTTCCTAACATTTCTTACTGTACAACATCATTTTCTGAAATAAAAACCTACAAGCATTGTTGTTATTGTTTGGTCACTAGATCACGTCTGACTCTTTGCCACCCCATGGATATAGCCTGCCAGGCTCCTCTGTCCATGGGATGCTCCAGGCAAGAATACTGGAGTGGGTTGCCATTTCTTCCTCCAGGGGATCTTCCTGACCCAAGAATCGAACCCACATCTCCTGCATTGGCAGGTGGATTCTTTACTTCTGAGCCACCAGAAAATCTCATAAGCATTAGTGCATGTAATATTATAAAATATTAAAATTTTAAAAAGTGATGCACTCATTTGCTGGAAAATTATGAATTGAAGGCTTACTCTGAGGCATGCTCTTGGGACTTGGAAATGAACAAAACAGGTGCAAGTCCGTGCTTTCATGTTACTTACTTCCAACCAAAAACATCTGGCACATCAAGGTTCTGGATGGTGAGTGGACTGATACCTACTTCCATCTCTTGATCCTGCTTTTTATGCCTACCTTGAGAAAACAGCATCAAACGGTGAGAAATATAAGACTCTTTAGTCCAAAAATTCTCATTGCTACTGCTTTAAGATATGTCACAATTAGAACCGGCATCCCAAAGAGGTTAGGGCTAAAGTGATTTTGTTTTCCTTACATTATTTATCAAAAGGTTCCAAGTAGAAATTTCTAAGGTAGGTAACTGTAAAAAATAGAAATAGCTGAGTTTTCTCATTATTGCAACCTACTTGGCAGTTGCAATAAAAATAACAGTTACTATATACAGGGGATGGGCTTCCCTAAGGGTTCAGTGGTACAGAATCCACAGGCTGCAGTCCAAGGGGTTGCAAAGAATTGGACACAACTTAGGTACTGAACAACAGCATATACGGAGGTTAAGCCAAAAGCTTCATATATGCACTTATGTAGGTTTAGGTGTGTGTATTCCTATCACCAACTCAATGGACATGAATTTGAGCAAACTCCAGGTGATAGTGGAGGAAAGAGGAGCCTGACATTCAGTAGTCCATGGGATTATAGAGTCAAACATGACTTAGCAATTCAGCAACAACCACAATTTCTATCACATCCTTATAAAATAAATATATTGCCCACATTTTACCGCCTCCCCCAAACCATGAATCAAAGCATGTTTATTTAGACCAGCATTGTTCAAAAATGTGATAAATTCTGACAGATACAAAAAATATAAGATGCTACTATTTTCAAATCTAACAGTGATCAAGATATCAGCAGGAAGTACTGCAAACAGAGTGTTAGTCACTCAGTCATGTCCGACTCCGACTCTTTGTGACCCC
Organism: Cervus canadensis; assembly: GCF_019320065.1. NCBI lineage: Eukaryota > Metazoa > Chordata > Mammalia > Artiodactyla > Cervidae > Cervus > Cervus canadensis. The sequence continues at coordinate 24,237,469 of NC_057397.1, read as the reverse complement.
ATGGACTGTAGACCACCAGGCTCTTCTGTCCATGGGTTTTCCTCAGTCAAGAATACTGGAGTGTGTTGCCATTTCCTTCTGCTGGGGATCTTCCTGATCCAGGGATCGAACCCGGGTCTCTTGCATTGGCAGGCGGATTCATTACCATCTGAGCCACCAGTTAGAGGTAAATTTACTAGTCCCTCTCTGACTTCCTCATTCCAATCTTTCAGCAAAGAGAGAACAAATGCCCACTTCGTACCAAGCCCAGTGCCAATTTTAGGAGATATCATGCTAATAAGACATAATCCTGCTCTCCAAGTGGACTGTCCAGTGCTCAAAGGCAACAAGCAAATAAGCAATTAAAATCATGTTTGCTAATTGCTAAGCAATGGGTATTTACAGGGTGGTCAGAGAGTCAATATGCATATGAAAGAGATATTTTCTGCATATGTTCCTCCAACCTCCATCCAATTGTTAAATTCCCTTATGTCCCTCTGAAAAGGATGTTGGAAGTCATTATGGAAATCTCTGATAGTTATTTTTAAATCATCTACTATTGTTAGCTATTATTCAGCCTTGAAAAGAAAGGAAATTCAGTCACAGGCTACAATAAAGATGAATCTTGACATTCATCTATTATGCTAAATAAAATAAACTAGTCATGAAAGGGAGAATATTTTATGATTCCATTTATTTGAGGTACTTAGATTAGTCAAATTTATAGACAGAGTAGAATGGTGGTTTCAGGGACAGGGGTAAAAGGAAATGAAGAGTTATTTAAATGAATGTAGAGTTTCGGTTTGGGAAGATTAGAAAGTTCTTGGAAAGGATGGTGGTGATCGTTCCACAACAACATGAATGTGTTTAATGCCACTGAACGGTACACTTGAAAATGGCTTAAATGACAAATTTTATATTACATTTATTTTATCATAATAAAAAATATTTGGAAAACACATTAAAAAACAATAATAACCACAGACAGATGTGACAATGCAAAGATTTATCTTTCATAATTGTGTCTTTGGACACAATTCTAAAAATTAAAAAAAATTTTAAAAATATTTAACTTTTAAAAATTGTGTCCAAAGACAATTAAAAAAATAAAATGTGCTAGAAGGTTATATGCATATACATTAAGAAATATGTCATATATATAATGTGATGTGCCATAGGCTTTAAAATAACCTATCTTTCAGAGTCTTACAATTTGATCTTAAGGCCTTAGAGTTTGGACCTAAAACATTTTTAAGACAAGGAATATTTAAGTAGGAACTAAAACAGTAATTGTAGGTGGACTATATGAATTAAAAACAGACAATGATATTACGTTTCCTTCAGTTCTAGAGTTGAAAGCTGATTTCCCTTGAGATATGATTCTTCCACAATAAAGGTAAAAAGCAAATAAAGTATAGCTCTGTTGTTTCATCACCTTATTAAGGAAGATTGACTCTGTGCTTAGCTAGCAGGGAAAATAATTTATTTCTCTGTCACTTTATTTATTCACCTGCAGCAAGGTAAATATAAGATGTTACTTGTTATTTATTTAGCTCTTATAAGACACCTACACCATGGCAGAAAACATATCCGGTTAGGAAAGCAATTCTCTTCTTCTGATTGCAAGTGTATCCGAATTATTTATAATAAAAGTTTTCTACATACAAAATGTTAACACTTTGAAGGAAACGTAGGAAAACCCTAAGTAAAATCAATGTGCAATATTCCATTATTTCAGTCATGTAAGTAATTACAAGATTCTTCCCTGATAGCTCAGTTGGTAAAGAATCTGCCTGCAATGCAGGAGACCCCAGTTCAATTCCTGGGTCAGGAAGATCCACTGGAGAAGGGATAAGTTAACCACTCCAATATTCCTGGGCTTCCCTTGTGGCTCAGCTAGTAAAGAATCTGCCTGCAATGCTGGGGAGTCATGTAAGTAATTACAAGAAAATTAAAAGCACAGGTCCTCCCAATACTTACATAACTTTGGCTCTCAATTTCACATGGTTTTAAAAGAGGGAATAATTGTGCTGATTCAAATAGATACTTTTGGAATACATGGGTAAGTACAGATTCAACTTCGCAAATTTTTGAAGGACTAGTTAACTTTAATAGTTAAGGTACAGTTTATAACCAAAATTGAATGCCATTTGAGGCAGAAAAAAATCCTGCATATTTTTACAACTGAGGTAGCCTGTGTAAGTTGGGGAGACCCAAGTTCAGTCCCTGGTCAGAGAACTAAGATCCCATAGAATTATATTTTCTGTGTCCTTTGCAAAGCTCTAATTTTAAAAATATATATGGAAATGTATACATATACAAAGGGCTTCCCAGGTGGACCTAGTAGTAAGAATCTACCTGCAAATGCAGGAGAGGTAAGAAATGTGGGTTGATCCCTGGGTCGGAAAGATCCCCTGGAGGATGGCACGGTAAACCACTCTAGTATTCTTACCTGGAGAATCCCATGGGCAGATGAGACCACCAGGCTACAGTCCATATGGTCTCAAAGAGTGGGACACAACTGAAGCAACTTTGCATGCACACAGGCATACATATACAAACATGAATACAGAAATATATGCTACATGTGTATATATTTTACATATTTATATTGTATATATTTATATAATTTTGTTTACCTATTTTATGTATTTTTATTGTATACACATATACTTAGGGCATCATCTCTAAGAATGCAATATTTTGGGGAACTGTCTCCATTAGCAGCGCTTCCCAGGTATCTCAGATGGTCAAGCTGCCCTCAGCACAGGAGACCAGGGTTCAGTCCCTGGGTTGGGAAGATCCCCTGGAGAAGGAAATGGTAAGCAACTCCAGTATTCTTGCCTGGAGAATCCCATGGACAGAGGAGCCTGGTGGGCTACAGTCTGTGCTATGCTTATTCTCTCAGTTGTATCCAACTCTTTTTGACCTCGTGGGCTATAGCCCACCAGGCTCCTCTGTCCATGGGGATACTCCAGGCAAAAATACTGGAGTGGCTAGCCATGCCCTCCTCCAGGAAACCTTCCCAATCCAGGGATCGAACCCAGGTCTCCTGCATTGCAGATGGAATCTTTACTGTCTGAGCCACAAGGAGAGTCCATGAATACTGGAGTAGGTAGCCTCCTCCTTCAAACCAGGGTGTCCTGCATTGCAGGCAGATTCTTTACCAGCTGAGCTACCAGGAAAGTCTGGGCTTCAGTCTATAGGGTCACAAAAGAGTCAGACACCACTTGGTGACTAAACAGCAACTCCATTAGGAAGGATTGTATTTTGGGCTATTCACTGAATTTTCACACTCACTGAATAGGATCTACACTGAGTCTAAATAGTCCAGTATGTTAAATGAGTCTTTAATACTTTGTCCCCCATACGGTGTACACCACATTCCCAACAATAAAGGTGCTGTGTCTGAACCCAACAGTCATTTAAAAGGTGTAAACCACCAACATATTTAAGTGATTTACTGGATCTGATGTTATTAAACAGTAAAAACTCATTCAAATTGATAAGAACGGCTTTACTCCTTTCATTTTCAGAATTCATTAACTTTAATGACATTTAGAAATGCAGAATGGCCACAGAATTGGGCCATTAATTCTTCTGAAATATGAATTTTCAAAATTAACATTTGAAGAGGAAACAGTCACTATCTCACAAAAACTCTTATTTTGAGCTCTCAGGTTGCTAAAGCAGAGCCCGACTTATTTTTACAGTATTATAAAGAGGTGTAGGAAGTTATTCCTACAAGGATTCATGGCTAATTAAAATTTTCAAATTGTATAATCTGAAAATTAGTGTTTGCAGCAAAATCAGGCACTCAACCTTGAACATGGCATTCGGTGTGTGCAGCTCTAATGAGCTGCTTTCCTGCGGTGTGTGGTCCTTGACATTTGTCATAATCCTCAGACCACCCAAATATAGCACTCTGCTATTTGGAAAAGACACCCTACAAGTTTCTCTTTTCTCTTCTTAAGGCCATATTTTTAAAGAGCCATCAGTTACTTGTAGCCTCCAGTCATCATGCTAATGGCTTCTATAAATACTCCAACAGATCATTCTTCTCTAAATTGTCCAACAAAGAGAGGACAAGAAATGTGTCATCAGAGGCTGCGAAGGAGGCCATGAGCCTACTTCCCATCTCTGGTGAGTATGGTTAGAAAGGCATTGAAGACTCTACCTGCTAGAATATCCCGTGTGAGACAATGCACAAGAAATCCCAAGTGAAAAGTGATTAAACATATGTGGCCACAATGGTTCTCCTGAATATTTTTTAGCCGTTCACATCACAGTGTTTAAGTGGTGGGTTACATTGTATTTATCTTGTCTTGCTCAAGAACTCTATTGGGACAGAAGATATCTGCTTTATCATTCCCTTGAATAAAGCTAGCTCCTAGAAAGAGACAATCAATTAGCACTTTCATCATCAATCAAATCTCAATACCTACACTCTTTTCTATTCGGACTAAAACTAGGAGTTCCAGTCACCATCTAAAATCTGAGTTTACTGGAAACAGGTAGCATGACTTCTGAATTCTACTTTATGCCAATCTTCTCAACAATAAGCAATAAAATAGTGGTGAATGCAAACTAACACTTTTATTTCTGGAGTATAATTGCTTTACAATGTTGTGTTAGTTTCTTATGTACAACAAAATGAATCAGTTATATGTACACATACATCCCCTCTCTCTTGAGTATCCCTCTCACTCCCGAATCCCACCCCTCTAGATCAAGCTTCCTCACTAGCTAGCTATTTTACACACGGTGGTGTATATATGTCAATGCCACTCTCCCAATTCATACCACCAAACTAAAATTTGATGATGCTTAGAATAGACCTACAATTTATCATCCTGATTTTCTAAAAGAGAATGTATTAATAATTATTGTAATAATCAAGTACTAATTAATATCATTAAGAATAAATACTGCAGGACAAGAAGCAAAAGTAAAGATTGTCCCTTGTGATGACCTTGGAGGCACTATGCTGAGTTCAAGATGCACTTTGCCATATTTATTTATTTCCCACTCAGCAGAGATGGAGAGCAGGTACTGTCATCCCTATTTGACAGATGAGAAAACAAAGTCTCAGCAAAATTAAGTGATTTAGTAAATCGAGGAACTGGGATTTGAACACAGCTCCCCATCTGGCTCAAAGCCTAGGCTTTTCTTGCCATGTTGCTGACCGTTATGAGTTACAGAAATCATGTCATTCTCTTAAAGACTGACAAAGGCGTGTGCTACTCTCATGTTCTCTCTGTCTTTGTCTCTCTGTACTGTATGTAAATATAAGTATAGCTATAGAAAACAAACGTGTTAGCTAGAGGTCAGAGAGATGGAGGACAGTTTTGCATCTAGATAAGACCATATATTTAGAATTTCACAAATCCCTTCTAAGCCAAGTGACACTATTGACTTCCAGCCCAACAGAACCTTTCTTGGACCCCCAGAGAAAGCATTCTTCCCTTTGGAATTAAGGCCTCTAGACGGCAGGACCTTAAGTAGCAGAATGAGAAGCAGAGCTTTCGCTAGTAGAAACGGTGGTGTTACAGTGGGTGGAGGATTTCCATCTTCACCCCTGGATTCCGGATGCAGGACTTCTGGTTATAGGAGAAACAGCACCATGTAGTGGACGCCAATTTAGGTCATATACCACCTCTTGGAGGACACTGCCCCTCCCCCAACATCATCACCTACTTGATGCCATCACTCAGTCTAGTAAAGGTTACTCCACCATCTGATCAAGCCAGCTGCTCCAGGAAGCTGGGGAATATGGTAAGACCAGAAAAGCCCAGATCATGGGCCCACTGGCACCTTTTTTTTTTTTGCTGTGAATTAGTTCCTTGTTGGGAAGTGAAAATGTGTGTCATGCTATGACAGTAAATAAGACATTCCATTCACAAAAGGTGGGTTTGGCAGAAGCATTGCAGCAGAGGAAGCAAATCTATAACCAGAGTAAGAATCTATTCCAGCAAGAACAAATGCTGCCCCTTCTGTGATGGAGGAGCTCCAGCATCACCATCCTGCACCTGAGTAGCTGGCTGGTCCCCTGGGGAGTGGCGCCACATTGCAGGCTCTGTGCTGGCCTCTGCTGCTGGCAGACAGAGTGCTCAGCAGTGGCCGTGGCCAGGTTAGCCTTGGCGAGTAGAAACCTATGTTGCTGTGCCCATGAGTACCCTTGATTCCTTCTACCATGGCCATTTTGTTCAGGAGCCATTGGGCAGTGATGGGAGTAGCTAGGGAAAGGTAACGGATAGCAGCAAAACAAAACCTGTTGTCCACTTCAGCCAGCATCATGTGGGACACAGCTGTCTTTATACTTTGGAACCACTTGGAGATATTTATCCACATATTTTCCCAAACATTGTTGTCACCAATTTTCTAATTGCCTTCCTTCCAAATCCCTAGATCTGCCTTAGGGTGAGAAAGCCAGACCCTTGTGCACCGATGTTGATTAGTCATTGGAAGGAGATATGTTCCCAAGGGAGGCCATTGCCTTGAACCAAGGCAATCCCAATGAGGAGCTATACAGAGAGCCCTCTTCCTGCAGCATTCCTATCAGCCAAGGGAATAAGTTCTTCATTGATGAAGGGGTCGGGTTGGGGCAGTGCATCCCAGGCCATCGTGGCATCCACCATCTAGACCCTTACTTCTATTCTCTACTTGCTGAACAATTTGACATCAAAATGAGAATTAGAAGAAACAATATTTAACATAACTTAAATTATTAGGTTGCTACTTATATGAACAAAGTCAACATCAGCAATTTGAATTATAAAAAAAAAATATTTAAAAGTCAGGTATCAGTTAATTCCTATAATTCTTATCCTCTTATGTTGTTCAGTTTCCCATGCCAATCATCACTGGAATGCTGGCCAGAACTTATTTTCCAGCCTCCCCACCACCACCACCCTGCCCCGCCCACCCCACCAATGTCGATTTCTACAAAATGAAAAGGCTTACCAGCTCCACTCTTGTCACCTGGGCTTCCTCCAGATAGCACTGATGGGCTGGCTCATTGTAAGAACCATCCCTCAGCTTCTTGAATACTCTGCAAATCCCCCAACCTGCATGGTGTTTTGTTTTGTTTTGTTTTATTTTTTTATTAGTTGGAGGCTAATTACTTCACAACATTTCAGTGAGTTTTGTCATACATTGATATGAATCAGCCATAGAGTTTTAAAATATCACACATAATAGATTGCTCTGCAGTTTCTCTGAAGCATGTACTGAACATGTATGGTGGAATGATTTGTAACACTATTCTCTTCTTGAAATGATATACACATCCAAAAGATGCCTTTATTAACTAGATTAACTCTTAGTATGAAACTGAGGCTTCTGAGATTCTTGGCCAGCTCAGTGGTGCTCTCCTAAGCTCTGTGTCCAAGAGCGATGTGCCTTCTACCCTCAACTCTTCATTAGAAAGGGGGTAGAACTGTCTGTGGACAGAACTCAAGGCAATATCCTGAACCTATTCTTTGACGTCCATTTAGCACGAATGAACCATGTTGTCCTTTACTCAGTCATCTCAATACAGCTTACTTAAATGCTTTTTAAGAGACAATTTTGAGGAACTTTCCTGGTGATCCAGTGGATAAAAATCCAGCTGCCAATGCAGGGGACACAGGTTCGATCCCTGGTCCAAGAAGACTCCACATGCCTGGGAGCAACTAAACTCCTGCATCAAAACCACTGAGCCCTAGCTCTAGAGCCTGGTCTCGGCAGCGAGAGAAGCCACCACAATGAGCAGCCCGAGCACCACAATGAACAGCAGCCCCCGCTGTTCAAATAGAGAAAGCCTGTGCCCAGCAACAAAGACTCAGCACAACCAAAAATAAAATCAGTAAATTAAAAGAAAAGGAAATGATTTCAAAAACAAATTGGGCTTCATTATTTGTTATTTTATAAAACAATTTCTGATTGGTCTTCCAAAAGGAATCAATTATTTACCTCAAAGTCATTACTTTTATAGGATTTACCTTACAAAATCAGCTGAAATGTGTCACTGTGAGTATATCCCCTCATACTCAAATTTAATTATTGATTCTCTGCAAATCATTAAACAGTGAATGTCCTGGGCATTTATAGTTGCACCTGTAATGTATTTGGTTTACAGTCACAATAGGTTACAGGGAGAACCTGGGTCACTTCTCAGTCCCCAGCATTTTCTCAGGCAGAACTGCATTTTCTGTAGGGCCACTGGGTCTCTACAAACAGCATTCTTTCTGCCAGGCACTTTGTAATGTGCAATGAACGGTGTCATTTATTTTCATTTCCTCATACTTAATTGCATGCTTCTTGCTTCCAACATTAAGCCAGAAGGCAGGTGGCAGAAGCAATGAACTAAGCTGGGACTAGTGTCCTCATTATAGGCTCTGCTCCCTCCCTTAAAAGCAAGCCGACAGTTTACAACCCAGCAGAAGCCAGTGGGCTGGAAAAACACTCCATTCCATTGCAAGCTCTGACTTTGCAGAAGCTACTGTCAAGACTATCACCCAAGGAGGAAAAGGCACCCAACTGACTCTATCTCTCCCTAGCATCTACACAGAGTGCTGAAGATATTAAACCAAATATAGACATCAAAACTAAGTAAATAACCTTCTAAACTACAACAGTTGACTATAGGATGATCATGAGAGAATCAATTGATCAGAGTAGAACTCTCATTCAAATGATACACCTCACTCCCAAACAATCTCTCTCCATAAATATTGAGCACACCTGCTTAAATGGAACATCCTAAGGAACATGGTGAAGAACCAATGCAGGAGACATGAGAGAGGCAGTTTCAATTCCTGGGTTGGGAAGATCCCCCGGAGGAGGAAGTGGCAACCCACCCTAGTATTCTTACCTGGAGAATCCCATGGACAGGGGAGCCTGGCAGGCTACCATTCATAGGGTAGCAAAGATTCAGACATGACTGAAGTGACTTAGCACACGTGCAAGGAACAGGGTAAGTTAATTGGACATATTAAACATCAAATTTACATAATTATTTATAGATCATTTAGCAACATAGTCAAAGATAAGTGATATCTCAATGCTGTGCAATTTTATAGCTCCAAACAAAATTATTCAATACTGAATAAAGCTAAATAAAAACTAAAATGAAATCAAAATAAAACTAGAAAAATTGTGTCCCTTTATACCAATAAATACAACTAGTAACTAAGATTTATTGACATCTTTCTCCAAATGAAAAATGCTCATTTTTTCTATTACTGTTTTCAAGAAATGTTTCATGACCCATAAGTTGTGCTTTTTCAATGATGTCATCCATGTGTTGCTAATCGGATGGCCTTTAAAATCTGAGAATGCACACTATTTCAGTGATAAAGAACAAATGTCACAAGAATCTGATTTCTTAAGGCTATAATCTCTTTCCTTAGGGGAAAAAAAAGCAACTGTATTGTATGAAATGCACATTTTGCTTACTCTCAATCATTTCCGTACAAGTGTAGGAAGGAATAGAGTCGGGGCTCCCGCTCTTGTTCACTTGCAATAAGACACAGATCTGGATTCTGGGTGCATATCAAGAATGAAAAGCATTAATTATGTTTTTTTCTTAACCTTCTCTCCATCCTTTTCTCAAACTCTATTCCTTCTCTATTTACCATTTCCTTCAAATTTTGTCTGTCATGACACCCCAGGCCCTCTTCTTTAGTGTATATAAGTGTTTATTTTTCCACCTAGGCTTACATGTCTTCTATCCAGACATCTGCAATCTTTTCTACTCATTTTGCTGATATTCTACAGTGTGCTATCACTAAGTAATCATTAGGGTTTCCCAACTGGCATTAGTGGTAAAGAATCTGCCCGCCAATACAGAAGCTGCAGGAGATATGGGTTCAATCCCTGGGTCGGGAGATCCCCTGGAGGAGGACATGGCAACCCGCTTCAGTATTCTTCCCTAGACAGAGGAGCCTGGCCGGCTAGGGTCCCTAAGGTCCCGAAGAGTCAGACAGGAGTAAAGCAGTTTAGCAAGCAGGCAAGTAATTATTTGTGAAAAAAATTAATGACTCAATCATAAATGACCACAAACTGATCCTTGATGGCAGCATTACCTGTGGGTATCATGCTTTCCCAAAGTTAAACTGATAGTTGATTAAAAGGTGCTGTGATCAAGTACATTTAGGAAATTCTGTGCGCCAAATTTGAAAATTGAAACCCGTGATGCAATCCCATAGTAAGTAAACCTGCTTGATTCAGAGGCTCCCAAACTTACATGAGCTTGGACTCCACATTTTCACGAAATGCCTGTTAACATTTCTTGGAACCTTTTGAGAAACATGAGCTTAGTAGCTACAAGTTTAAGCAATTTTCAGATAATAATTTAAAAGCAATCAATAGTTACATTTATGCAACCACAGGGCTAATAAAGCAAATCAAGAATACATTCCAAGTATGATTTATGACATTAATATGAATAATGTATTTTAATAACCATTGAAAATAGTCACAAAGACTTGATTTGCTCATATTCTAAATTGCAAAATATAATTAGGCTGGAGTGTTGGCTTTTATTTATGTCTCAGCATCAAAGACCTTCTATTTTCAGTAAAGTTCCTCTGATTTAGATTGGAAAAATAATGCTGGCTGTTCACAAATTTATTGTCAGTCTACATATTTTATTGTTTTCTGAATCTTTGTATGATCTGTTAGATGATGAATGATTTTTTTTTGTATAAACAAGATCAAAGTCACTAATTTGTAACAATTAGAAATGATCATTTTTTGGTATCTTTGATAATGATTTTAATTTTTTCAAATGGAAGATTCATTTATTCACTCATTTAAGAAATATATATTTAGCATGTATTTTGTGCCAGGCATTGTCTTGGGTTCTTGAATGTACCAGTGAACAAAACATGCTAAATTTTCTGCTCTAGTAGAAATTGTATTTCTAGTGGAGATGGGAAGAAGGGGAGGCTGTCAATAAATAATACAGATACTAAACAGACAAATTATAGAGTATATTACAAGATTATAAGTTCAAGAAGTTTCCAGGCAAGAATACTGGAGTGGGTTGCCATTTCCTCCTCCAGGGAACCTTCCCGGCCCAGGGATCAAACACTTGTCTTCTGCATCTCCTGTATTGGCTGGCAGATTCCTGACTGCTAGTGCCACCTGGGAAGCCTCAGCATTTAGGTGATTTTAAAGACATGAGATTAGGTGAGAACAACAAATATGTGAGTATAAATGGAGAAGGAAAGAAGATCAAGAACTAAAATTAAGGTACTGTGCTACCAAGACATTGTAGAGCCCAGTGGGGAATGACTAAGACTAAAATGGAGTAGCCAGTAGCCTGGATGAGAGGGGAGTGTGTGTGAGAATGGATACATGTATATTTTGGCTGAGTCCCTTCACTGGTCACCTGAAACTATCACAACATTGTTAAATGACTCTGTGCATGTGTTTGCTCAGTTATATCTGACTCTTTTCTACCCCATGGACTGTAGCCCGCCAGGCTCCCCTGTTCATGGAATTTTCCAGGCAGGAATACTGGAGTGGGTTGCCATTTCCTACTCCAGATCTTCCTGACCCAAGGATTGAACCCATGTCTCTTGTGTCTCTTGCATTGACAGGTGGATTCTGTACCCCAATACAAACTAAAAAGTTTTTTTTAAAAAAAGATTGACTCTCACTCTATAGAAAAAAATAAAAATTAAAAAAAAAGGAGATGGTTGGACAAGATGATTGGATGGCAACACCAACACAATGGACATGAGTTGGAGCAAACTCCAGGGGATGCTGAAAGACAGGAAAACCTCATGTGCTGCAGTCCATGGTGTCACAAAGAGTCAGACACAACTGAGAGACTGAACAAAAAAGCCAGGAACTTAGCAAGAAAATCAAAAGAGACTGATGTCCTCAAAACCATGCAATACAAGTGTATCAATTAAGAACAGGGAATCACAGCGCAGAGAGCTGACAACTGAATTTAGTAACATGGATATTACTAACCTTGACAAGAGCTCAATGGGCAGGAAGGAACAAAAGCCTGACTGGTGGGAGCTTAAAAGAAAATGAGAACAGGAAAAATGAAGGAAAACATATATAAGCAACTCTTTGAAAAGTTCTGTCTCCAAAAGGAGCTGTAAAATGGGAATATAATTTAGCATGTTGGTATGGTGATAGGAAGGACCATCAAGTTAAAAAATATTGATGATGCAGAAGAGAAAGGAGAGAATTGGTGGAAGAGTATCCATGAGTTGGGAAAAGGAAATGGGGTCTAGTGCAAGAGACTTTTCTAAAAGATTCAAAATGCTGTGTGTCACTAGTTTCCAGGCAACTTTTGGCATTTTCAGAGAAGTCTGGGTAAAATTAATGAGCACACATAGATTTTTATTACATTTTCACTATTATTTAGAAGTTAAGAACTCCTTAGGGGATACATACCCACTACACAGAGTTTGGTTATCCTACATAAAATTACGAATTAATAAATATTTATGGCTTCATTCATATAGAGATTATAAAAAAAGAATAAGAGAATTATTGGTTAGTCATCATTCTTCAAAATCATGTTACATGCCCAGGGAGATAGTAATCATGAGGGTACTTGGCTAAATAATAAACATGTAGTAGTTAAAATCTGAAAACAACCAACTGATTGGTTTTCAACCAACTGGTTGAAAATAACCAACTCAGTGTATTTCAGTGTGGACTGAAAGGATGGGAGATGGGCAATCCAATCCATTCAAGGTTGTTTCATATTGTATCGTCATCATCTTCATCATATAGTTTAAAAGTTGGCCTCTTTTCAGTAAGCTGGAATAGAGTTGACAGAGGGGGACCATCATTCACTGTTATCTGCCTCCATCTAGAAGTGATTTATGTCACTTCTCAAACTCAGTTGGTTAGAACTATTCACCTACCCCCACCCCCACTCCCTAGGAAGCTAGGAAGTGCAGTGTAACAGTTAACCATGTGCTCAAAAAGAAATAATGGGTTTGGTGAGCATCTATGCAACCTACCATTAAACAGATACAATTTCATGACTTCCCATGAATTGTGAGACCTCAATTTCTCCTTTTGGCTCATACATTAGAATGAAAACCATCAGATATTATACCAACATTTGATAGTCTGCTATAGCCATTGCCTGAAGATGAGCCCATATCATTGTAAAATAAGCCAGTGTTGATCACATTAATGATTCAGATTCTTAAAAGTCATCCAATGCATGAGACAAATGCTAGGGGCTGGTACACTGGGATGAGCCAGAGGGATGGGATAGGGAGGGATGTGGGAGGGGGGTTCAGGATGGGGAACACATGTAAATCCATGGCTGATTCATGTCAGTGTATGGCAAAAACCACTACAATATGGTAAAGTAATTGGCCTCCAACTAATAAAATAAGTAAATAAAAATAAAAAATAAAACTCAAATAAATAAATAAATAAATAAAAGTCATCCAAGAAAAAAATTTCACTAACAACGTTCTAAGTGTTGATAGTTAATGTACTGGTTAATGAGGAAATTACACAAAATATATGCAAAGCAAGATAGATCCTTTTTGAGACTGAATAAAGATGTGTGGATGTATGTATCACAGAAATGGAATAGGATGGGGAAAACATTCAGGTTAAAGTAGAGTGTGGGAAATGCAAACAGTTCCTGAAAGTGGGATTATGAACAAGTAGAGGCTGGAGAGATATGCTCAGTCTAGATTACAAAAGCCTTTGTACACTAAGGAATAAATGTTTTATCCTGCACTGGGACATCACTTTTCCCAATGAAGCATTAGCCCAAGATAGCACAAAATGTCTACTTCGAATACAGTGCTAATCTGCAGATACTGCAAAGATAATGTCTTTATATTCCAAACACTCCTGTCTCATCCTTTTCTGTCAAATACACATACAATGAATACTCACCCATATTACAAGATTTTGGCATTGCATATAAGGAAATCACAGCCCAGCAAAATTTAAGGCAATGGATTCTCTGACAAACCCCTTCCTGGGATCAGTACACTGCCTGGCAGTGAGGATTCCTAACAATTGTAATGGGGACCTGAGAAGAGCCACTGCACTGGGAAACCCGAACTCTCATTCTAGAGTGAGTATCACTGCATTCCTCTCCCCAAGCTCTGACAATGTGGTGACTGATGACACTTCCCTTTGTCAAAGGAACCTAACTGGACTGGAACCTAGAAATGAGATGTTTCTTAATAACTCATTGCTACCCCCATTCATGACCTGAGATAAAGCCCAATAATCAGAAGATAAATGGAATGGGTCAAGCCCCCGGAACTACATTGAAATGACCCAGCCCAGACTGCTCAGGTAAGTAGACCCAAAGATTAGATGAGCTTGTTAGATCACTTTAGAAGTACTTACCAGGTAGAACTTTCAGTCTGGACTAGATAACATTAAACCAGGTTCCCCTGCTCCCCTCTGCTAAGCACAAGTATAAATCCTTAATACGGTACAAGAGACAACCAAAGGAGAACTCTAAAAGATGATAAGAGAAAGATGAGCTAAATCCATGGTCACAAAGATTTATCCATGTTTTCTACTAAGGGTTTTCTACTGAGTGGTGATGTCTAAAGGATATGGGATTTCCTTTTGGAACTACGAAAATGTTCTGGAAATGACTGTGGTGATGGCTGTACAACAGTTTATACCAAAAACTATTGAATCAAATGAATTGTCTGATATGCGAGTTTCATCTCTTAGAGCAGTTAGCAAAAAAGGAAGGAAAAAAAAAAACCAGAAAAAAAAAAAATAAAACAAAACAAGAAGTGGCTACAGTGATCTATAATAAAATAGATCTCAGAAGAGAAAGAATAACTAGATACAGAGGAACATTACACAATGATAAAAAGCTTAACCCACCAAGAAAACATAATGATCCTTTGTAGGTAGCGAAAAACAGAGCTTTGAAATATAATAAGCAGGGAGTTCCCTGGTGGTCCAGTGGTTAGGACATTGCCTTCCAGTGCATGGGGTACAGGTTCGATCCCTGGTCAGGGAGCTAAGATCCAACATGCCCCATGGCCAAAAGACCAAAGCATAAAAACAGAAGCAGTGTTGTAACAAACTCAATAAAGTCTTTAAAAGTAAATCACACCAAAAAAAAAAATCTTTAAATAAATACAGAAAGCAAAACCAGATAGAACTCAAAGGAGAAACACACAAATCCACAATTCTAAGTCTTCCCAACCTACTCTTAGCTACTGAGAGAACTGCTAGGCAGAAAATCAGCAAAGGTACAAAAGATATGAACAATGCAATCAACCAACAGCCTCTAGTTAAAATATATAGAACACTTCACCAAACAGCAGCAGAATACACATTTTTTCCCAAGAGCTCATGGAACATTCACTGAGTTAGAACATAGCCTGGGCCATAAAACACAGCTCAAATTTAAACAGAAACCAAAAAGCATGTGTTTTCTGATCATGGTAGGATGAAACTAGACATCAATAACTAGAAAGACAGGAGGAAATTTTTTAAAACCCCCCCCCAAAACTAAAGACACACTTCCAGTCCTGTCAAAGAGGGAGTCTCAAAAGAAATTTTAAAATACATAGAATGAAATGAAAATGAAAACAAAATTTATCAAAATACATTGAATGTAACTTAAGTGGTGCTGAGAGGGAAATTTATAGCAATGAGTGTTTACATTAAAACAAAGGAAAACTATATCAATAACCTAAGTTCCTACTGAGAAACTAGAAAAAGAGCAAAATAAACTCAAAGAAAGAAAAAGGAAAGAGCATAGATGAAAGCAGAAGTTAGGGTAACTGAAATTTTCCTATTAGGAATAGAAAATCCTCTATTATCAGAATATAACAAAGAATCAGGTTAACTAAAAGCTGGTTTTGGGGGAGAAAAATCAATGAAAACTAAAGTCTCTAGCAAGACTATCAAGACTAAAATTGAAGAAGATACAAATTCCCAGCATCAGGAATTAAACAGAGGATATCATTACCAGTCTTGCAGCCTTGAGAAGATTCATAAGAGAATACTATGTCCCTGTACTTACGGAGTTCATTCTCTCTTAGGTGTTACACAGTAAACTAGTAAACCGGTTAAGAAGCAAGAAATAATCAGGTAGCACTCTGGCTATGACAAAAATATTTCTGGGTGATGTGAGACAGTGACAAAGCAGTGATTTGAGATGGAGAAGACAGGAGACCCCTATGCAGCGTTGATGTTTAAGCTGAGAGCTAAATGGAGAGAAAGAGAGAGTTCTGAGAATCTCTGGGCAGAAGGAGAATCTCTCAGGCAGGGGTGAGTGTTGGTGCAAAGGCCCTGAGGCATAGACGAGCTTGGTGTGTTTTAGGATTAGAAGGTAGGTGTGGCTGGAGTCTAGTGAGCAGGAGATGCTGCTGCTGCTGCTGCTGCTAAGTCGCTTCAGTCGTGTCCGACTCTGTGTGACCCCATAGACCACCAGGGAGCCCACCAGGCTCCCCCATCCCTGGGATTCTCCAGGCAAGAACACTGGAGTAGGTTGCCATTTCCTTCTCCAATGCAGGAAAGTGAAAAGTGAAAGTGAAGTCACTCAGTTGTGTCCGACTCTTCGTGACCCCATGGACTGCAGCCTACCAGGCTCCTCCGTCTATGGGATTTTCCAGGCAAGAGTTACCGAAGTGGGTTGCCATTGCCTTCTCCAGGAGATGCTGGCTGGTAAGAAAGTTCACCAGGGGCCAGATAAGATGAGACTGTCCAGGCCAGGGGCAGGGATATGAGCTCGCATTTTGTTGTTAATGGGATATTAGGGGAAGTTTGAACCAGGAAAGTGACTTGTCCAAAACCATGTTTTTAGGCAACCACTATGGATGGTACTGGGGCTTCCCTAGTAGCTCAGTTGG
Source organism: Cervus canadensis (assembly GCF_019320065.1). Taxonomy (NCBI): domain Eukaryota; kingdom Metazoa; phylum Chordata; class Mammalia; order Artiodactyla; family Cervidae; genus Cervus; species Cervus canadensis. The sequence goes on along the minus strand of NC_057397.1, from coordinate 24,220,661 downwards.
TAAAGAATCTGCCTGCAATGCAGACCTGGGTTTGATCCCTGGGTCAGGAAGATCCCCTGGAGAAGGGAATGGTAACCCATACCAGTACTTTTGCATGGAGAATCCCGTGGACAGAGGACCTGGCGGGCTACAGTCCATGGGATCGCAAAAAGTCGGCTTCCAGGTGGTTCAGAGGTGAAAAATCCACATGTCAAGCAGGAGACACACTAGACATGGGTTCAATCTCTGGGTCAGGAAGATCCTCTGGAGGAGGAAATGGCAACCCATTTGAGTATTCTTGTCTGGGAAATCCCATGGACAGAGGAGCCTGGCTGGCTACAGTCCATGGAGTCACAAAGAGTCAGATACAACTGAGTGACTAAATGGGCACCACATGGTTGCTATTGGACAGTGGACAGTAGAAAGACAAGAGTGGAGGAAAAGACAAGTTGAATGGCTCTTGCTGTGGAGGTGGTAGACACTCTTGGCCACAGAAGTGGAGAAAATTATATTCAAATAAGTTTTGACAAGTGATAACTTTTTACTTCAACATTAAAATTTAGAATAAGAGATTCCATTGCTAAGCTTTTATTCTCGTATAGACTTGCTAACAGTATAATGAGTGCTTCTGTGTTTTTCCATCTGTAGTTATTATGTATTTTCTTGACTTCATCATGAGTCATAGTGATACAGTCCCAAAAGAGAAGCAATGTAATAGGAACCACATTTATTATTACAAAAGAAAAGGTCCCAAAATGCTTGGAAAAGCATTTCACATCTATACCAATTTCAGCACTCAATTTAAGTTGAAAAAGTTTGCTTTTACCAAGTCTGTGCGTTTTTGGAAACATTTGCTTTTTTACAGTTGGATTGTTTAGTTTTCATCTTAATTCTCAGGTAGAATTTCATATGCTAAAACTAACATTATAGTCATGACAGTGTTTTTCACATCTAAAAATTTTTTTGGCTTTATCATTATCAACAAAGATTTATTTCATGTTCACTGAAATAAACATCTGTATAAATAAAAAGAATAAACAGAAATTATTTTCAATGCATCAAAACTCTATGATTTTAAAGCAGATTCACAGTGAATACTAGCTGTGCTGAAAATAATACTAAAATCTTTCAAATGTCAGCCATTAATGGAATACTTTTGGTTTGGACAGCATGTGTATGTGTGTGAGTGTGTGTATGTGCTCAGCCCTGTCTGACTCTTTGCAGCCCCATGGACTGTAGTTTGCTACACTCCTCTCTCCATGGGATTCCAGACAAGAATACTGGAGTGGGCTTCCATTTCCTACTCCAGGGGATCTTCCTGACTCAGGGATTGAACCCACGCCTCTTGTGTCTCCTGCATTGACATGTGGGTTCTTTACCACCTCCGCCAACTGGGCAGCATAAGACTTTGTAAGTGATCTGGCTGAAGACAAAAGTGTTAAAAATCTTATTGAACAACAACGTGTTTCTTAAGCTTTGGGCATGTAACTCTTAGACCAGGAATAGAGATTGTCTCTACTTCCTTCTAGGTCACATGCTATCTTTCCTAACTGGAAAAGATAGAAGGCAGGAGGAGAAGGGGACGACATAGGATGAGATGGTTGAATGGCATCATCGATTCAATGGACATGAGTTTGAGCAAGCTCTGGGAGATGGTGAAGGACAGGGAGTTGCAAAGAATCCATGGGGTTGCAAAGAATCAGACACGACTGAGCAACTGAACAACAACAGGTCAATGCAGGCGTTTACTAAGAACAGAGGGCTGAGTGTTTGCAGGTACTCGAAATGATTACCTTCTACTGCCTAAAAGTGCTAAAAATTAGACAAAGTAACCAGCCTTCCTCAAAGCATGATACAGACCCTTTCATGCTCATGAATTCTGTCAGTTCCAGTCCTTTCATCCTTGAAGAGAGAGAAGGACTTCTTGGAGCTTCACATTAGAGTCCAAAGCTTAATAAACTACCAAATGACATTCTTATTATGGTTTAAGTGCTTTCCTTACATTTCCTAATTCAATCATGATTAACAAGGGAAAAATTACTTCCTCAGTTGGAAGTTTTAATTAATAATTATAATGAAACAAAGCTTAGACTTTGATGCATTTTCACAAAGAAAAGTATTAAAGTTGATAGAACTCTCCTTTTCATATTTTTGTTATCACTAGAGGCAAACTCTCTTGAAAAATATCTCAACAATAGGGCTTTGTGTTGAAGTGACACTGATAAGATATGACTGGATAGAAAGAAAGAGTTGGCTGTGCCTTATACGCATATTGACAATCTGGAACCCTGTAGATAAATTAAAGAAGAATCTTCATTTCAAAAATGATATTAACTCTTATACTCCCAGTCCACACTAGTCATAGGAAAAAAAATCAGGGATCCTAGACTATGATTCTTTTTTTTGTCAGTTTGATGCATATCTATTGATATTTATTTACTGAAATGTTATATGTCAGGCACTGTTCTGGGTACTGGACATATAGCTAGGAATGAAGCGAAACCCTACCCTCTTGGAGTTGCCTTTGGAGAGAGTCCATTAATATAGACGGGAAAAGGTCATGTTCTATAATAGGTGATGACTCCAATGGCAACTTCAAGAGGGTAGGACTTCACTTCATTCCTAGATTCATTTGTTTCATTCATTTCCTTAAACTTTCCCAATTCTCTCCCTAATTATGATCTTAGCTTTGACCCCTTTCTCTCAAATCCTCATGTGACTGCCTCCTTTGCATGACCCATATCTCAGTTTGGACAGCACCTCTTCCAAGAAGGCTTTCTTGACCATAATGTTAAAATATATGCACAAGATACACTATATATTAAATAGAATTGTACCACAGTTCAATAAGTAAACCCCAACCCCTCCTGACCCAGCCCCTCTCCCCACAGACCCCACTTCAGAGTAAGACTCTTGTCTCACAGGAAAAAAAATCTGAAAAATGAATTTTGTGGAAGACTTTAACTGCTTCTCTTGGTCTTTGTGAAATCAAAAAACAAAGGAAACAAACAAATGAAACTGATGTGATACAGAATTTGCCCTTGTAGCAAATGTCTGTATTAAATTTTGTGCTCTTCAAATATTATATTTTGTTTTCAAAAGTCCATGGACTCTATACAAATTATTAAGGAAATGAACAAAATTTTGAAATTTCAATTAATTCCAGAATTATTTAAACAAGTAAATCTGTAAATTGAGACAGAACTGTAAAATGAGAGTAAAAGATGGTGTTTAAAATTTACAAAAGCATGTTTTATAGCATAATACATGCTTAAATTTTGTAATTGTTCTCCATGGTTCAATCTATAAATGTTCATTCATTCAAGCTTGTGACTTAATGTTGTTTAAATCTTCTATATCCCAAATTTTTGTTTTGGCCAATTGTGAAAGATAAGTGTTAAAATTTCCCATTATAACAATTGATTTGCACTTTTTCCTTGAGGTTCTGTTGATTTTTATTTGATTTCACTTGATGCTGTTTTATTGTGCTGTGCTGTGCTTAGTCACTCAGCCATGTCCAACTCTTTGCAACCCCATGGACTACTGCCTGCCAGGCTCCTCTGTCCAATGGATTCTCCAGGCAAGAATACTGGAGTGGGTTGCCATGCCCTCCTCCAGGGGATCTTCCCAACCCAGGGACCAAACCCAGGTCTTCTGCATTGCAGGCAGATTCTTTACCGACTGAGTCACCAGAGAAGCCCAAGAATACTGCAGTGGTTAGCCTATCACTTCTCCAGGGAATCTTCCCAACCCAGAAATTGAATCAGAGTCTCCTGCATTGCAGCCAGATTCTTTACCAGCTGAGCTACCAGGGAAGCCTGCTGTTTCATTCAGTTCAGTTCAGTTACTCAGTTGTGCCCAACTCTTTGGGACCACATGGACTGCAACATGCCAGACCTCCCTGTCCATCACCAACTCCCAGAGTTTACTCAAACTCATGCCCATTGAGTTGGTAATGCCATCCAACCATCTCATCCTCTGTCATCCCCTTCTCTTCCTGCCTTCAATCTTTCCTGTTTTATTAGGTGCATACAAATATAATTTTTATTTCAAGTCAATTTATTTAAATCAAATATAGTAGCTATCACTAGTTATCATTTCTTCATTTCTGGCCTTAAAGTCCTTTTATTTCCTCTGTTAACAAAGCCACTCTCTGTGATTTTTGTGAGCAAACAAAAACATTCTTGTTATTCCAATTAAGTGATATTTAATCTTTAAAATTGTTTACACACGTGATTGAAGAACTGAGCAGCAAAGAGGGGCCAGTGAGGCAGCTTAGGGCAGCAGCAGCAGGAAGGTGTTAGCATCCCCAGGGCTGGAAGGACAAGGAGAGAAGTGGGTGCTCTGGAGCCCAGAAGCTGGTTCCATCAGAGCAGTAGCTAGATCACAGCAGGAGCTGCCCATCAGGAGCTGAAAACACAGAGGGAGGGGCTTTCCAAAGGAAGTTGTTAGAGACCAGGTGAGAAATAACTCTCTCCTCATTCTTTCTACCCTCTTGTCTTCCGTCAGAGCTTCACATTGGCCAAAGCTACACAAAACCAGAGGGCAAGGCTATCTGGGAATAGTGGGCTGTGTGATAAACAGCAGGGCAACAGAGTGAGGAAAAGATGTGAGGCAAACAAGCTGTTTCTTGGCACTGTTAGATTTGCCTGGTATATATTTTTCCATCCTTTCGTCTTTCTGTGCCTTCTGATTAAGATGCTGACTTTTTTTTTTATACAATAGCCTATATTGCCTATAACTTTGTTTTTGTGGTTGGCCTGATAACCCCTGAGTGAATGTTTGTATCTTTAAATTTTTTTTCATGTGGTTATTTTAGATTTATTGAGTTTTTTTGTACTATCTGCCCTCACCCCATGTTTTCCTTCTGCTAGTTTAGAAATATACCTATCTTTCATCACTATCCTTGATCCATCTTGAAGAATGTGTAGTCGTTTAGGGCTTTTTTTTTTTTGGTTTGTGTGTGTGTGTTTGTTGTATGCCTGTTAATAATAAATTCTCTTCATTTTTATTGGACTGAATGTCTTATTTTACCTTCACTCTTGAAAGATAATTCCAGATTGAGAGTTATTTTTCCAAGCATTTTTCTTTTGGTTTTTGTTTCCATTGAAAAGACAGTTATCTAGTTATCTTTCCTTTGTAGGTTATCTGTCTTTTCTCTCACGTCGCTTTTAAGATCTCACTGCTTTTTGTGTTCTGCCATCACATTAAGATGTTCCTACTTGAAGCTGTCTTCAAGAGACAGTCTCATATAAGAATTAATAGCATGGACTCAGGAGCCAGACTACTCCTACAATTTACGACCTATGAAACCTTGGCCATATTAGTTAAATTTTCTGTGCCTAAATAATCTCCCACATTGTGAGGATAGAGGAGTTAATACATGTAAATTGTTTTGAATTCTGTCTGGCTTGTGTTAAGCAACCTTTCTTTGTTTGGTTTTTTAAGTCTTTTTAAAAAATCTTTTAAACCTCTTTTTCTTATGATTCACTGAGAGCCGTTGAATTTTCTGAATTTGTTTCATTTATACATTTAAATAATTCTTTTCCTTCATTCTTCTGGTTAGATTTTGAAACCTTGACAACATATTTATTGGAGTATCTCACTCTATCATACAAATCTCTTAACCTCTCATTTTTTCAGCAAGCTCTTCCAGTTTGTGAATTCCTTCTACAACTGTTTCTAAATTACCATTTAGTCAGTTCATTCAGTTTCTAATTCATTCCTAGAATCTCTATTTACTTTATTTATCAAATTTCCCTGGTCAGTTTTTGTAATCTCTTATTCTTCTGTCATATTTCTATACTATCTTTTAAAAGACATATTAAACATTGTGTTATATTTCTATCAGATAATTCTAATGTTTAGAGATTAAGGATTTGATTCTGTAGTTCTTTGTTTAATATGAATTCATTTAGATAGGTTGGTTTCTCCTATGTCTAGATATATTAATACTTCTGGAATTTCAGCTGTGGGTGTTCCCTGGGACTGGTTTTAGCTGTATTTTTCCAGAGATGATTTGCTTTTGCTTTGTCTGGGACTAGTTAAAGTCTGAAATTAAAATTCAATAATATGTACTGCCTTAACATCTGAGTTTGGAGGGTATCAAATGGACAAGTCGCAACTCACCTTCCCACTGTACTGTCTAGATAAGGTTCTCTATCTAAACAACCCTCCTTATAATGGAGACCAGGCCCAGTGCTTGTTGATCCCTGAAAAGCAGGCTTACGTTTCCTACCAGCCTGCAGAATTATTCAAACAAGCCAATCATCAATTCAATTCAGTTGCTCAGTCCTGTCCAAATCTTGGTGACCCCATGGACTGAAGCACACCAGACTTCCCTGTCCACCACCAACTCCTGGAGTTTGCTCAAACTCATGTCCATTGAGTCAGTGATGTCATCCAACCATCTCATCCTCTCCTGCCTTCTATCTTTCCCAGCATCAGGGGCTTTTCCAATGATTTGGCTCTTTGCATCAGGTGGCCAAAGTACTGGAGTTTCAGCCTCAGCATCAGTCCCTCCAATGAATATTCAGGACTGATTTACTTTAGGATTGACTGGTTGAATCTCCTTGCAGTCCAAGGGACTCTCAAGAGTCTTCTACAACACCACAGTTCAAAAGCATCAATTCTTCAGTGCTTAGTCTTCTTTATGGTCCAACTCTCACATCAGTAGTCATGATACATGACTACTGGAAAAACCATAGCTTTGACTAGACGGACCTTTGTTGGCCAAGTAATGTCTCTGTTTTTTAATATGCTATCTAGGTAGGTCATAGTTTTCTTCCAAGGAGCAAGCATCTTTTAATTTCATGGCTGCAGTCACCATCTGCAGTGATTTTGGAGCCCAAAAAAATAAAGTCTGTCATTGTTTCCATTATGTCCCCATTTATTTGCCATGAAGTGATGGAACCAGATGCCATGATCTTAGTTTTTTGTATGTTGAGTTTTAAGCCATCTTTTTTACTCTCCTCTTTCACTTTCATCAAGAGGCTCTATAGTTCCTCCTCACTTTCTGCCATAAGGGTGGTATCAGCTGCATATCTGAGGCATCCTCCCACAAAAACCAAGGGTCCCCTCAGCCTTTTAATACCTCAGAGACTGCCTCTCACATCCCCTGTATGTTCACTCTGTTTGTAAGGGCAACCTCTGAGTGAGCCTGCATGACACCGTGTTCTCCTTCCCAAGGCTGTAAATATATGTGGCTACCCATCTTCACGTCCAGTGTTGAGTGTCCTGTGTTCAACCATCCTCATATCCCTAAGGTAGAAAACCCTCTTTCACCAATAGAATGAAGAGGAAGCAAATAAAACATGGGTTCTAAGTTTAGAGATGCATCTTGTAATGTAGAGTGTTAGTCACTTAGTCATGTCCTACTCTTTTCAACCCCATAGACTATAGCCCACCAGGGTTTTAATGTAAATTCAGGCCCAAATCTCCAGTAAAGTATGAGAAAAAGTTTAAACCTCTCTCAGCGAATGTTTCTCTCTCTCTCCCTCATTCATTTTTCTTTTTCACTCAAAGACAAGATAGACACATTCCCACCATCTCTCTAGGACATATTTTTTCCTATCTGCCACTGAGGAAGGTGTTGTAACCCTTTAGGAATTCCCCTGTTTATGGGAGCTGCAATTTGACATTTTTGTTGTTGATGAGTCACTAAGTCATATCCAACTCTTCGTGACCCCGTGGACTATAGTCTGCCAAGTCCTTCTGTCAGTGGGATTTCCCAGGCAAGAATACTGAAGTGGGTTGCCATGCCCTCCTTCAGGAGATCTTCCCAACCCAGGGATCGAGCCCATGTCTCCTGCGATGAAAGGTGGATTCTTTGCCAGTGAGTCAGCCTGCTCAGTTCTCAGGTTTATTTCTTAAGCCCCTACACACAAGACTTGTTAACACTAAGTGTAAACCTAACACTCATGCTTATTTACCGCATAATTTCCTTCTCTGTAAAATTCAGTTTTTAGATTCTGTAAAAAGATCCTTTATCTTTTACAGAAGATTTATCATGCTTTAAGAATATTTGTTCATATATGTTATATATCTGCACTTATTTTTTGCCTAGAGCAAGAGAGATTTTCTAAACCATTGCTCTCTTTCTCTCTTTCACACACACACGCACCCCAACGTATACACACAATGCAAACTTAACTTGAACTATTCTGCATGCCATTAAATATTCTGCAAGCATGTGATTATTTTTGCTCCACAGCATTTAATCATAGAAATGTAGCATAATTTAGCTAACTCTATTTTCAGACTTAAGATTTCAGAAATCTTAATATTTTTACAGTTATAAATAGTGCTGCAATGAATATCCTTGAATAAAAATCTTCTTATCTCTGATTGTTTCTGTCGAATAGATTCTTGGACGTGTTATTATCCTGACAAAGGGTATGAACTCTTTGCGGGCTCACAGTGCATTTTGCCAAATTGCTTTCTAGAAAGCTTGTAGCAATTTACAATTCACTGCAGTGTGTGATAGGTGAAAAGCAATGTATCATCGATGATTTAACGTGCATTTCCTGATTACTCATGAGGTTAAACATTAACTGACTGTGCTATATGTTTAACCAATTCACTTGTAAGAGTATCAGGTGACTTTAATTATCCACTTTGGAGATTTGTTCATTTTTTCACTCAAAATATTTGTGAATCTACTATAAGCATAGCACTGCATTAAAACTAAGGATTAGCTCAACAGCCCTGCATACTTCAATACCCGTGGAATAACTGGGATACAAGGGAACAATTATGTAATGATGTAAGGAACTGTAGCAGCAAATGAGAACTTCCACTCACCCAACCCTCTGTACAAAGGGAAAGGTCTTTATTTCACTGTTTTGGATAATCAGAATGAGCCTTAGTAGAATCTCTTGCTTTCTACTGAAAACGAAAATGCCATATTGAAATCTGACTTTAAAGGATTTTTAATTTGGCTATTTTATAGTTAATATTGTTCTTCCACTCCAGAGTTGTTTTGGAACCATTCAGCACTCACTATTTTCTGTACCAACATCTATTTCAACTCTATTGCTTGTTTCCATTATCTCTGGGAAGGGATCTGCTGATGGTTACCTAAGCAATTATATTCCAGTAAAAAATACATAAATAAAAATAAAACTGAAAATACTCTGAAATGAGCTACTCTAGCAAGCTGTTCAATGTTTTATTTCTTTATTTTTTTTGTTCAACATTTTCTACCCATACCTGACTACATTTTAAATATATAACAGAGACCCCCTAGTACCTACTCTGTATCATTTAATGTTTATTAAGTGTGAATAATTATTTTAAAAATTTTAAAATGCATCTATAAAAAAAAAACGAAGTAATTCTGAGATATTATTTAATGAACAATGTAATACAGTGGTGAAGCCATTGGCTTTTTTTCTTTTTTCCTGGGTTGGATTTGTCACATTCTTATGAAATTAACCTTTTCCTTCAAAAAAATTCTTTCCATGGGCTACATCCCTTGGGACAGTCATTCATTTGTCTTCTTGTTGTATTAATGTTTATAATAATTTCTCATCCTAGTGAAGGCCACTCGTGAGAATTTGTCCATCTCGATGAAACTGTGTGATAGTCCCACCAGGACATTTCTTCAAACCCCAGATAAAAGGATTTACACCTCTTCATTCCCTTTACATCCAGAGACAGAGGGTCAGTTGAGCATGTATGCTTCAGGCAAGAAAAAAAACATGCCCACACAGCTCATTTGTCTGTGTGATCAGCACCAGAGGACAAAAGGGAAATATATATATTTCCACTTCAAACACCAGCACCACGTAAAATTGAATACAGGAAAAAAGTAGAGTGTATCTACTATGCCTAAAACCCAGAAGCTGTTTTATTTAGGAAATATCTTTTGTTTTGTTAGGATAATTTTTACACTAATTTCCCCAGTGCACTAGCTTCATGAAGAATCCACCTGCTCTGAAGATTATAGAATTAAGAAATGTCTTTTCTTATAGAGAACAGAGTTATGGACACAGTGGGGGCAGGAGAGGGTGGGACGAATTGAGAGAGTAGCATTGAAATATATATATTACCATGTGTAAAATGATAGCCAAAGAGAAGTTGCTATATAACACAGGGAGCTCAACCTGGTGCTCTGTGGCGACCTAGATGAGTGGAAAGGGGTGGGAGGTGGAGGAAGGGAGGTTTAAAAGGGAGGGAACAGATGTATCCTTATGCCTGATTCATGTTGATATATGGCAGAAACCAACACAACATTGTAAAGCAGTTATCCTCCAATTAAAAATAAATGTAAAAAAAAAAAAAAAGAGGAGTGTCTTTTCAGTCACTGCAAGCCTAATCCTAGTAGATGTGATGGGCTAGCAGAGTACCCGACACCATTTATGGCAATTTTAAAGAAAATCTTATATACATTGAAAAAGAGAGGGGTGAGGGGAAGAAAGATGTAATGGAAGGAAGGAAGTGGGGAAGGAGTAAAGGAAGAGTCTGCTGGTTGACCAGGCAGCCCTCCAGTCTCTGCTGGTGTTGCTAGTAGATCTCGACTCAGTCCTGTTGCTCATGTGGGGGTCTCAGCAGGCTAACTCGAGCTTCCTCTCACGGTGGTGGCACAGTGACCAAAAAAAAAAAGATAATAGATGTGTGGCAAGGTCACTCTAGTCCTAGTCTTGAAACTAGCATGCGGTAGCCTCCACTGTTTGTACTAGTCCAAAGCCATTTCAGTAGTAATCCAGACTTAAGGAATAAATTAATGAACTCCACCTCCTGAGGGGGCTTCCCTTGTGGCTCACTCGGTAAAGAATCTACCTGCAGTGCAGGAGACCCTGGTTCAATCCCTAAGTCGGGAAGTTTTCCTAGAGAAAGGGAATGGCAACCCACTCCAGTATTCTTGCCTGGGAAATCCCATGGACAGAGGAGCCTGGCAGGATACAGTCCATGGGGTTGCAAGAGTCAGGTATGACTTAATGACTAAACCACCACCATTGCAAAATACTATGGATAAGAGAGAGGCAAAGAAATGGGGCAACTTTAAAAAAATTATCTACCCAATAGACAACAATTGTTTAGAATAAAGTTGTAAACATTAGTCTTCCTAATTTTTCTCAACTTTATCACATCTTTAAGTGTAACTTTAATAAAAACAAATAATTTCCAAGTCTGTTGTATAAATAACTATGTGATAAGCATTTTTCTTCCCTGGAAATCAAATGATAAAGAATCTGCCTGCAACGCAGGAGGCCGGGTTTGATCCCTGGGTCAGGAAGATCCCCTGGAGAAGAGAATGTCAATCCACTTCAGCATTCTTGCCTGGAGAATCCCATGGACAGAGGAGCCTGGCGGGCTACAGTCCATGGGATTGCAAAGAGTCAGACACGACTAAGTGACTAACACTACACTACTACAAGCATCTATCTAGGTTAGCACATTTAGCCAGGTCATTTCTTTTAAGGTCTGCATGTCTCACGCTCAGTTGTGTCCAATTCTTTGTAACCACATAGACTGTAGCCCACCAGGCTCCTCTGTCCATGAAATTCTCCAGGCAGGAATACTTGAGTGGGTTGCCAGTTCCTTCTCCAGGGGATCTTCCCGGCCCAAGGATCGAACTCGAGTCTCCTTCGTCTCCTGCACTGGTAGGAGACTGACTGGATTCTTCACTACTGAGGCACCTGGGAAGCCCGTAAATGTCTGTACAGAGTTTAATGAATCAATGTGCCATAATTTGTTTAACCATTTCCCAATGGATGAAAATATACTTGACTTTTACTTTCCTGTTGCAGGCATATTTTTACAAGCCCATTTTTGTGTGCTTATAATGTTTTAATTGTAAAAATTTGTTTCCTAAAAGAGTAATTTCTGGTTCCAATGGTATACACCTTTTTCATTTTAATGGGCAAAATTTACTTTTTCAAAAGAAGCTATTGGTGATGTATTTGTCAGATAACACCAGTTGCTGCAACAAATAACCTTAAAACATGATGACTTAAAGAAAGTCAGACATCAGTCAGGCAGCCATCTTGGGCTACTCTTCTTCTGAAATACTCGGAAACCCCAGATCCTTTCACCATGTGCCTCTGCCACCTCAGAGAGTGGCCTCAGAATTCCTTCACTGGGTCCTCTGCATTCAACAAGCTGCCAGGAAAAGAGAAAGTTAGGGTAAGGGGGTAATGAGCCACATTTTAAGGTTACATCTTTTGGCTCCCAATCTGCCATTTGTATTTTGAGTTGGTTTACCAGCTGGTTGCATTTAAATATGCTTTACATTTTTCTGTCTTCATGAACTTCTGTTTGTTAGATACTATGCTAGATGCTGGACTTTCCTGGTGACTCAGTGGCAAAGAATCCATCTGCCAATGTAGAAGAAGTAGGTTTGTTCCCGGGTCAGGAAGATCCCCTGGAGAAGGAAATAGCAACCCACTCCAGTATCCTTGCCTGGAGAATCCCATGGACAGAGGAGCCTGGAGGGCTACAGTCCATGGGGTCACACAAGAGGCAGGCACGACTCAGCGTCTAAACAGCAACAACATGCTAGTTGCTACAGGGCATAACATGAAAAGAAAGTAAGAATTTCTATCCTCAAGACGATTACAGTCTTTTGGCTGGATGAGAAGTGTACACAAATATGCCTAAACCATAGCCACGTAAGAAGACATCATGAAAGGAGAACATACACTCAAGCTGGGGCAAAAGAGGTGAAGAAAGACTTAAAGAGCAGTGAGTGTGGAGCATATTTAAACATGAGGTGAGCCAATAAAACGTGTTAACTAATACTAGAGGCATGTTTATTGAATCCTCTCCAACCACAGGAGTTAAAAATAGCAACCCCAGGAGTATTCCTTTAATTCTTTGGCTGGTGATGCTTAAGGATAATATGAGGAGAGGGGAATAAAATGTAAAAAAAAAAAAAAAAAAATTAACGGAAATGTTAAGAAAAAAGAAATCCAAAGGAAAGAAAATTGATACCCCTTCAGGCTTCGAGGAAAATCTCAGAGCAGAGCAGACTCAGCAAGGTGGCCTCTGGGCTCCACCTTTTCCCAAACACCCCAACCCAAGACCTGCACAGGTGGGTGATGAGCTGCGAGACCCCTTGCCGCACAGCTCAAGAGCACTCTGTGAATTAAACGCACATGTGTCCACTTGCCCAGCAGGCACCGTAAGTCACTCTGGCCACGCCCATGAAAGAGTAGCTTTGCGTAGTGAAGAATACATCTCTAGTACAATCGTGCCCGGGCCAGAATCCCAGCCGGCACTTCCCTACAGCGGGGCGTCCCTACTCAGCTGCGTTACCCTCTGTGCCCCCGTCTCTTCTCCCTTACCTGCATGCCTGCTCACTTGCTTCAGTCGTGTCTGACTCTTTCCAACCCCATGGACTGCAGCCCACCAGGCTCCTCTGTCCATGGGATTCTCCAGTGAAGAATGCTGGAATGGGTTGCCATGTTCTCCTCCACGGAATCTTCTTGACCCAGGGATCAAACTGGTGTCTCCTACGCTGGCAGACAGATTCTTTGCCACTGAGCCACCAGGGAAGCCCCTTCTCCCTTGAACTGGGATTACTAATAGAGCCAACCTTATGGGGTAAGACATGATGTGGGATAATATCTATAAGAAACTTTAATCAGGGCCTATGCCTGGTACATACCAGAATTACTATTTTACAGCCTTTGTGAACAAGTGGATTCATTGGCAAAGACCCTGATGCTAGGAAGGAGTGAAGGAAAAAAGAGGAGGGAGCGGCAAAGGATGAGATGGTTAGATAGCATCACCAACCAATGGATGTGAACTTGAGCAAACTCTGGGAGATAGTGGAGGACAGAGGAACCTGGCGTGGGTGCTGGAGTCCGTGGGGTGGCAAAGACTCAGACATGACTTACAGACTGAACAACAACAACCATAAGGTATTTTTACTCTTATTGGGATCCTTGTCTTCGAGATGAAGAAATTGAGCAGCAAAAGATGGACTCAGTTGCCAGAGTACAATATACCAATGATGGCGAGACATTATTCGAGAAAGTACTTTCCAAGGACACCATACTCCAGCCGTCCAACTGGCATTGGCATTTAGACCCTGCTTGGTAGATCCCCAAGCACAGGCTCTTAATCCCCACAGCATCCTCTCACACCACCAGAAAGCACGCACTACCCCAGACAGCAGAGGAGGTTTTTCAAAACACTTCGCAAAAAAATGGTTGTTTGCGTTGGGGTATTTTCAAGTTAAGAAGAGCAAAGCCAAATCATGCAAACTAAAGAAGGGGGGGTGGGAATAGAATGTTCACAATATATTCTCCCAAGCTTATATAATTATCCAGATAAATGAAACCCTAGACCAGCCTTTATTTGCCAGTTTCCACAGAGCAAATATAAGAGTGATCAAGATCAAGACAATTGCTGAAATTGTCTTGATGGGATCTTTCTTGGACTGAAGTAGGAGACCTGCATTCCTCCAAACAGCCCAGGAGCTAGTGCTCAACGGCCATTGGAACTGGACTTCTTATGAGCATCCCACAGAGTGCCACCTAGCAGTGGTCAGTGTGGTCATTAGTTTTCATCTGTACAATTCTTCTTCTGTCCAATCGCTTGGCAATGGGTGTTGTTTAATCTGATTTGTAGTCACTTGATCCTGCTAGAACCTCACATTCTCAAAATATTTTAGAGAGGAAACTATACGGTTATAAAGTAGAAAATCTTAAACTTAAGATATTTTAAGAGAAGGCTGCTGAATGAAAAGGCAGTTTTCCATCCAGAAGATGGTGGCAAAATGCACATTGACCTGAAACATCTACTGGTAAAAAGTAAAGTAAACTCAACTGCAAGTAAGGAAGAATTTCAACAGTTCAGGAGAATTTTGACTCAGCTATTGAAGGGTATTGTAAAACAATTTCTGCTGTTTCTGTCCCCCAGAAAAATCCCAGCCACAAAGGAAAAATCAGTTCAAATATATCACCAGAGCAGAAGGGTAATTCATTGTTGCTTCATTGCTTCCCTCAGTTTTTTTTTTTTTTCCTCTTATTCTAAAAATAAATTCAACAGTGCTTTCTACTAGAACAAGTGGTTCCTTTATGTGGGGAGAGATTAAGTTGGTGTTATTTTTTCAGACTTGTTTTTAAAATTTTCAAGTCCCATCACTGAGATTAAAAAGATGTTTTGTACATTCCTTATTTCTTCCTGCATGTTGAAGCCCCAAAACCCAGAATAAACCCCTGAGTGCTAAGCCAAGTTTATTATAAAGCCCACATCCTTGGCTCCAAATACTCCTGTGCTACCTTTGAGCCACTGAAGTGCACAGAAGTCCAGTCTTCCAACTGGGGACAGACAATCCGTTATTACAGGTGCTTCTCTGATGGCTCAGTGGTAAAGAATCCACCTGCAATGCAGGAGATGGAGGAGATGTAGGTTCAATTCCTTGGTCAGGAAGATTCCCTGGAGGAGGGCATGGCAACCCATTCAAAAATCCCTTGGGCAGAGGAGACTGGCAGTCTATAGTCCATGGGGCTTCCAAGAGTTGGACGTGACTGAGCACGCATGCATAATCCAATATTACATAGTAAACTTGATAGTATCTATACATCTGTACATTGTATCTATAGATCCTGAAAGAACTCAGAGGCAATAGATGATATCATAATAAATTTATGAAAGGAATGCTTTACGTAAAGCTTAAATTGCTTTACGTTCCCATTCTGTGAAACTAGTGTCACAGAAAAATAAAATCACTTTTTGTCACACACTGTCAGAGAAAGTATGTTCAGTAGTATCAGGAAAATGTTTACCCTTTAATGATTAGAGCTAAATTATATAGCCAGGCCAACAATTTTGAATACATATTCTGTCTATTATAGGGATAACAAAGTTGTAGGGGTTAAAGTGCAGTAAGCTACTCATGTTCAAATCCTGGCTTTACCATTGAATGTGATTATGGACTTGTTATAATTATTTTGCCAAACATAGTGAGGAGAGAGCTGTTTGAACATATTTGAATTCAATTCAGTTAAACAAATAGCTACTGAGTCCTTGTTATGGTCAAGAAATTGTGTTTGGCATTGCAGCCGTCTCAGAGATGAACAGGGCATGGTAATACTGCCCCAAAAACTTACTGAGAAGGGAGATGGGATAAAATACATAGAATGGTAACACAGTGGGTAAGAGAGATGTCCCGTGAAAGAATTACCAATAGTTGCTCCAGGAATGAGAGTAGGACAAGCCTAGATCGAGACAGAAGAATCAGTAGTAGTTTCAGCGGGGCAGTGGCTGTTAAGAACAAAAGCAAGAGGGTGATGAAGCTGATGGGAGGATGTGGAGGGCAGGACACTGCTTAGGAACATACATGCAGAAGCCAGAAAGAGTCAGGGCACATTTAAAAAAGAAAAAAATGAAGTGACCTGCTCTGGGAGAAATACAAAAATTGAGAGAAATAAACTAGAAACCTAAGTAAGCCAGGGTCTGGAATGACGGGTGTGGAATTCTTGCTTAACTCCAAAAGCAATAAAAATGGGCAACATTCACCTATATGTACCAAGCACCTCTGGAAGCTTCTGGAAAGAGATTAAATACTGGTTTAAACTCTAGATGCAAAGATAGTAATTCAATAGGAAGCAACCTTATGAGTTTTCTTGCGTGAAAATAGCAGATTAAACTTCGAATGGAAATTTATAAATTAATTTACAATTTTTAAGAATGTGTTGGAACTTTATCACATTTTACCAAGCAGCAGGCTTTCTGAAAGACCCTTTTTTTTTGCAGGAATTGAAATAATTAAATTGAAGATTCAGTGTACCTTTTCAATCATTTTATTAAAAAACTCATTCTGGTTTTCTCTGAGGGAGAGATAAACCACTGCTAAGGGAGTGGATAAATCTTTTTTTAAAAACTGTATTCACCATAAAATATATGACACTATTCCCATATAACACCTAACAGAAGCAGGTCACATAAAAAAATTTTTAAAAACTTGCCCTGTCGTACTAGCCTTTTGTACTCATTTCTATACCAAATGTTAGAAGTATAAAGATGATTGAGATTTAATCTAAAGCAGAAGAAAAATAGCTTATAAACTAACGATTACAGCACAGTAATGAAGGAATACACATCATGCCTGGGGGGGAGGGTAGGGAGAGAAGCAGGGCTTCATGTGGAGGTAATATTTGATTTGGATTTTGGAAGTGATGTGATTATGTGGTACTGCTGATGCTTTTTCTAGACCAAGGGAGCGCTAGGTGTAAATGCTTGAAAATAAGGCCAGCAACATGTGGCTGTTTGGGGGAGAGTCAATGGTTTGGTATATTTGGGTATCAGAAAGCTGGACCACCAAGGGGGTCCCAATCTTCTGGGAGTCTAGAGATTATAGGTGTTTATAGACACCACATCAAAAACATAAATGGGTAAAGCAGTCAAGAGAGTGGAGGAAGGGGAGGAGAAGGAGCCACAAGAACTAAGGTATTATTCCATAGGGGCACTTAACACGTAAAGGGACCTTAATAATGGTTTCCTTAGTTATATTAATAGATGATGTGCATGCTCAGTCGCTTCAGTCCGACTCTGTGTGACCCCAGGCTGTGTAGCCCGCCAGGTTCCCCAGCCCGCCAGGCTCCCCATCCCAGGCAAGAATACTGGAGTGGGTTTCCATTTCCTTCTCCAGGGGATCTTCCTGATCAGGAATCGAACCTGCATCTCTTGCATCTCCTGCATTGGCAAGAGGATTCTTTACCACTGTGCTGCTCGGGAAGCCCTAATGATAGGAGGTATTCAAATGTAGTAATAGAGACAAGGCAACATAGATAATATAGTACAATTGTAACTCTTTCCTACTTGTCTTAATAAAATGGAAGTGTTTATATATTATGACAGCCTGAATCTTTACCAATAGCTTCCTGAATTAAATCTCTCCAGATCAAGAAAAAATATGCTAAGTTAAGTTGTTTTCTTGCAGAGAGCATTTTTTAGGCATTTGATATTTGAAGACCATCAATCCCATCTAAAGAGATTCTGTCCCTTCCCTCCAGGAGCTTAGAATCAGCATCAAACACATTAACACAGACAGGTGTATTGGAATGCCACTAGGAACAAAATGGAAACATTAAAGCAATACATGGATAGACAGGTAATTGCATTATGTAAAGGTCAAGTGTAAAGAGATTTATAGTGGAAGGAAGCAGGGTGCACTTAATCAGGGCAGAGATCAGGGACAACCTGTGGAAACAGGGCAGGTTGAGGGTAGAGTCACTTTCCTAATCAACCCTGGAAGATTTCATGGGAGGAGTAGGGATTTGGCAGCCACCATCAGCCTAACTTGGAGCTGAAGAGTCTCTTGCTATCTTGAAAATGTGTGATTTTTGAATTAGTGAGTTGAAGGCTACAGCATAATAATCCAGTCTTGTGAAGCAGGAGGATTCCTTTTCTTTCATCTTTGGCTCAGGGATCATTTAAAAAGGCCATCTCTCTCATGTGAGAGTGTTTTTTTTAAAAAATGTAACCTTCTAAAAGTATATTAAACATTGTAATACCTAGTTTTACATCACATCTTAAATTTTGCCTACAAAATCAGATGTTGCTATTTTCCTTTGTGACCAATGTCCTTGACAATACTCAGGAACGAGAACTAACATTAAAGAAAGCATTTTTCAGATTTCAAAGAGCCACGGGAGACGTCTTGGTTCATTGTCTGGCTGAACTTTATCCTATCTAAAATTTATGAGCACAGAAACCCTTCAGATAATTAGAGCTAAGTTCAAACCCTCTGCCCACTGGGTCTTTTATAAAGAAGGAACATTTCAAGAAGAGGAGGGGTGTCAGGAGATGCTTGGGTGACTTGACAAGTATTCATTGGGTGCTGAGATTTTAAAATCAGTCCTAAGGAGAGCTCATACTCTCTTTTGACAGTACATTCAGGATCACTGGGGGAAATTCTTTTCACGTGAGATGAAATGCTCACTGTTCTAGAATTACATACAATTCCTCATGTGATATCTCCAGTGGATGTGTTGTCTGGTTATTCTGAAAGAACTCGTAAGGTACACAATTTGAAGATATTACATTGCCTCTCAATATTACCCTCTCTGGTCCTTTCATCTTTCTTAAAGATCTTATCTTCCAATCCTTTAATCATCTGTATGGTCAAAACTGAGGTGCCCTTACCTCTTTGTCTTGCCATGGAGGTAGGCGCTGGCTAGCGTTCAGTCCTATATTTATATTTGTCCACCCAAGGCCTACCTTTCTTGTTTAAATCAAAATGTTGCTGTTGAATCATCATATCTTTTGGAAAAGCAACAAAAACAAAATGTAGCTTTGAACACATTTCAAAATAAGACACAGAGTGTACAAGTGAACCAGAGTTATCTTTCCTTTGTGTTACTCTGGTCCCCATGTGGGCTCACTTCATGGGAAAGTAGGAGCCTTGATTATTCGTTTGCAGCAAAATATCATTTACCAAGGTAGTGATATTAACTCAGGTAAGCAAAATGCTTGTTCCTTTCATCTCAGCAATTCCACACCTATTCACCTTAGAGTTGACTTTTTATAGAACATTAGTTTGCATTAAAAAAAATCCATTTAATTGCATTGGAAAAACACTTCACTGCCAGCTCCAGGCCGATACCATGTTGCAGCTGCTCCTATTTAAAGGATAATTGTAGCCTCCCTCTTCTGCAAGGAACTAATTCTGATTTTGAAAGGATTTGTCCTCACAGTTTATCCTGATGAGAGAGGACTGGATTATTGCCGTGTGAAATAGCTGAATAGTCCTATTATGGCTATTATGCCACAAATGTTGTATATTGTTGAAGATCAAAGTACTGTACCAGACTCAATGGTGAGATGTACAAGTGTGGCACACTTCCCATATTATGTAAAAAATACTGCATTTTATGAGTCATTGAGTACCATGTGAGGTATCTGTGGACCCTCTATCATTTCCTTCAAACTTTCCTCATCATTCCAAAATCCTTTATTTTCTGGTTGAAAGGCTCACAGTCTAGTCATTTCTCACTAGTCTCCCCAGGAAATAAACTTCAGTAGTCTGTGTTCTCTTGTGGCATTATATTACGTATTGCATATCAGCCTAGTTTACATTTAAATTACTTTAGAAAAATAGTGAATGACTCCGGACAACACTAAATTCTAACTGGCAAGTTGAGAAAATGTAAACCTTTCCCAACAAAATCCTTAATGATGTTTTTTGAAACTTTAAAACATGTAGGACTCAGGGTTGGTTAGGTTCTAAGGAGGCAAGCATAGCTATTTCAACCCATAACCTTGTTAGGAAGGTCAACCTATATATGCGTGCATAATGAGATGTGTTAAAATAGAAGATGGCCCAATGAGGTTCAAATGAATGGTCTTTTAAAGAAATGAGGCTTTTCTTCTATAGGAGAGATTGAGGCATCAGCTTTGCTGGAAAACTCACCCTTACATAAGAGGCCAGACTGAATATTAGTTTGAAAGACTGAATATTAATTTAGTTATAAAGTATGGCATACTTCCATTTTAGCTTTAAAATTTGGTATTTCAAAATGAATTCCTACAAGATGTTTTTCATAGTCCATCAAAAGAGGTAGTCTGTTGTGGTGGTTGTTATTGTTTAGTTGCTAAGTCATGTCTGACTCTTTTGCAACCCTGTGGGGGACTATAGCCCGCCAGGCTCCTCTGTCCATGGGATTTCCCAGGCAAGAATACTGGAGTGGTTTGCCATTTCCTTCTCCAGGGGATCTTCCTGAAAGAAAAGCAAAACTATCTCCCCAAACTAACAAAAAATGTCCCTCAGGAAGTACCACTTTGTTGTTGAATAATTTCTAATAAAACTCCCATATATCATGGATAGGATGTTACTTTCCCGAAAGTAACACATCCTGTGTGTAATTTGGAGATCTTAGTCCAAGATTTATGACTTAGCATAGTACAAAGAATCAGTAAACATAAAATGTGGTCAAGGAAAGCAACTGCAAATTTGAAAACACTACAATGTATGAAACCATAATTAAAATGATGATGGGTAATGTTTAGGGAACCAAATCAAATGCTAAGTGTGGTTTGTAATTACTGGTTAGGGTTTCCAATGTCATTTGTAAAACTAAATGAGACAGTGAAGTTAAATGTAAAAAAATGAGGACCAGGTCTACGATAGAGGAGGAATTTTGTAAATTGCAGCTATCCATGTTATTACATCAATTCTAGTGGGGAGATGTTTTGCTTATATACACATATTTTCTGGTGCACAGGCTCAGTCGCTCAGTCATGTCCAACTCTTTTGTGACGCCATGGACTGTAGCCTGCCAGGATCCTCTCTCCATGGGATTTCCCAGGCAAGAATACTGGACTGGGTTGCCATTTCCTTCTCCAGAGGATCTTCCCAACCCAGGGATCAAACCCACGTCTCCTGCATCACAGGTGGATTCTTTATCACTGAGCCACTGGGAAGCCTATATTCTGGTAATGAAGTATGTAAAATTCCTAGTTCAGATGACCAAATTGTAGTCTGGACTACACAACAATTCATTCATGTTTTGTTGCCACACTCAGTCTCTGAAAGGCAGTGCAGGTGATGGGATCCTGGGAGTCAGGGTCCCCCGTGTCCCCTTGTGAATTTCAACCCCAAGAAAAATGCAGCCAGTCAATTTTATTTACTAAAATTTCATGCTTTTAAACATTCCCTCTCTGCCCATCTTATCTTTCCTTCTAGACTAATTGGCATCAATCTTTTTAAAAGCTGAGAGCTTTTAAAAAGTCCTATGCTGAGGCCCTACCCCAAATGAACTGAATCAGATTCTTTGCAGGAGGATCCCAGGCACAAGTATTTTTTGAAGCTTCTAAGGTGATTTCACTGAACAAACATTGCTGGAAACACTGCTCAGTAAGACTTTAAACTCATTTAAAGAAGAAAGTGTTTTAAAGTAATTTGTTTTTATATGTTAACCTACACCCAACATACAGCATAGTGCTTTCCCCCCAGCTCATAAACCTTTGATGAAGAATGTACACATGTATGATTAAATGGACAAATGTGTGCCTCACTGGTAGCTCAGTGGTAAAGAATCTGCTGCCAATGTAGGAGACAATATAGGAGTTTGATCCCTGGGTCAGGAGATCCACTGGAGAAGAAAACGGTAACCCACTCCAGTAATCTTGCCTGGGAAATCCCACCGACAGAGAGGCCCGGCAGGCTACAGCCCATGAGGTCACAAAAGGGTCAAGATATGATTTAGAGACTAACAACAACAAAAAGCCATGACATAGAGTTAAATGTTGCAGAAATTGAAAAGTAATATAATGACTGGGTGGGAACTGGGGGGAGATTGGATATGTGTATACATAGAGCTGAGTCCCTTTACTCACCACCTGAAACTATTACAACATTGTTAATTGGCTATACTCCAATATAAAATAAAAAGGTTTTCTTTTAAAAGTTATAATGATCCTCTACTATTTTATCTTTCAAATCAATAAGATTTACTCAGAGGTCTTGCTTTTCAAATTTCCCCAAGTTTTTCTTGGTAGAAGCGCACCCACCCATTTGAGACATGATCATGACTGGTCCTGGGTGGAGCGTTATCAAGAGAGTAGTTTTTCAGATTACACGGAGATGACACTCCTGGTCTACTCTCTATATATGAGTGATTAGAGTTAAGAACTTAAAATTTTTTGGCCAACAGCTCAAATTCGCACCTGAGTTGGGAAAATCTTGGTCTGCTTCCTGTCTTTTTCTTTTGCTCTTACACTACTCACACTCAACACTTCTGATGCCAGATGTGTGGATTTCCTCCACATCAAGCAATCTTGTAACACCAGCTGGGTGTCCTACAGTTGGACTCAATTCTGGCATTATGTACTTGGAGATAACATCAGAGCCCACAGGATAAGGGCTCAGTCCCACAAGACTGCCACCCACTCCCCGCCAAAGACCTACACACTTCCAATTGCAAGTCTGGGTTGTTACTTATGCCGCTCCTTCTTTTTTTCAAACTTCAAACTTTTACTTTGTATTGGAGTATAGCTGATTAACAATGTTTCAGAAGTTGCAGGTGAAGGGCTAAGGGACTCAGCCATACATGTATGTGTATCCCTTCTCCCCCAAACCCAGCTTCTATCCAGGCAGGCACAAAACATTTAAAAAAAGAAAAATATTTATTTCACTGTACCAGGTCTTAGTTGCAGCACACAGGATCTTTGATCTTCGTTGTGGAATGTGGGATCTAGTTCCCTGACTAGCGATCGAAATCAGGCCTCCTGCATTGTGAACGCAGAGTCTTGAGCCACTGGACACTAGGGGAGTCCCTATTTATCTATGTCTGTGACCAATCAGTTATAAATCAGAGGTTCCTATGGCACCTCCTTGGGGTTGATTAATTTTCTGGAGTGGCTCACAGAACTCAGGAAAAGGTTGACTTACTGTCTATCACCTGATTATAAAAGGGTATAATAAAGGACACAGAGGAACAAATAGATGAAAGAGCTACAGAGGGCAAGGTACGTGGAACGGCCACATGCCCTCTCCCAGTACCTCTACTGTTCACCACTCTGGAAGCTCTCTGAACCCCGGTCTTTGGGATTTTTATGGAGACATCAACACATATGACCGATCAATCACTCCTTGAAGGACCTGGAAACACAGAGGTTCTTCTGAATCCGGTAGAGAAAAATTCTTTTATCTTACAGTTCTCTCTTCCTACACCAATTTGCACCGTGTTAATCTGGAGGTAGAGAGGAAGCTGTACTCTTGCCACTTAAAAAATGATGAGGGAAGAAAGAAAACAATGACTTAAGATGAAAATGTTGTAAGAAATATAAAGCAATGCCTAACAAAATGTTCCTAAAGGAGCCATGTGTAGACCTCAAGGGATGTTCATTTTATCCTTCCTTATACTGTCCTCAGACAAACCTAGACAACATATTAAAAAGCAGAGACATTACTTTGCCGACAAAGGTCCGTAGAGTTAAAGCCGTGGTTTTTCCAGTAGTCATATATGGATGTGAGACTTAGACCATAAAGAAGGCTGAGTGCTTAAGAACTGATGCTTTCCAACTGTAGTGTTGGAGAAGACTCTTGAGAGTCCTTGGAGATCAAACAAGTCAATCCTAAAGGAAATCAACCCTGAATATTCATTGGAAGGACTGATGCTGAAGCTGAAGCTCCAATACTTTGGCCACCTGATGCTAAGAGCCAATTCATTGGAAAAGGCCCTGATGCTGGGAAAGATTGAAGGCAAGAGGAGAAGTAAGAGGACAGAGGAGGAGACGGGCATCACTGACTCAGTTGACATGAGTTTGAGCAAGCTCTGGGAGTTTGGTGATGGACAAGGAAGCCTGGCCTGCTGCAGACCATGGGGTGGCAAGGAGGCAGACATGACTGAGCGACTGAACAACAAAGCAGCCTTAGCCTTCGCTAACCCTCCAGGGGAACAGAGACCAGGGGAAGGTGAGGGCTGGCGGCAGGAATCAGCAAGAGAACGGAGACTCTTAGAGCCCATCCACCCTGCCCTCCCTTGGGGGTCCCTGGGACAGAAGACCAGTTAGAGCGCGCAGAGGGTTGGCGCTCCCCAAGGGTTCCCGGCTCCTAAGGAGGCGCAGGCAGGAGCAGTCACCTCCACCCAAGAGCGGGAACTGGGGTGGGGAGCGGATAGCTGGGTGGGGATGGCCGCGCGGGTAGAGGTGCAGAGCGCCAGAGAGAGAGGTGCGGACGGCCGCGGCGGGGCCGGCGGGAGCGGGGCGGGGCCGGGGCGGGGCCGGGGGCGGGGCTGCGGAGTGGGCTGCACCACAGCGCCCCCTGGCTGCGCGCTCCCCTCCGGGCCCCGCGGCCGCCTCGGGCTCGGGCTCGCCGGCCCCTTTGTGTGCGTCGCGCCGCGGCCAGGAGAGCGCGGCCCGGGCGCAGCGGAGGCTTCCCGGGGCCCAGCCGCGCTCTCCTGGTCCTTCTCCGCTCCACCCTCCTCCGGCCCCCGGCCCCGAGCGTTCGCCATTGGGCCGCCAGCAACCCGCGTCCCGCCACGCACCCCACCCCGCCGGGCCCGGGTCGCTCACCGCCCCCCTCCACACACCACACAAACACACACACACACGCACACCGCCCTGTCCCCCTCTCCGGTCCTCCCCACCCCATTCCAGGCCTCCAAGGTGGAGAAAATAAACTCCAAGCAGAGCAACTCAGAGACTTCAATAAAACGCCCAGGACCTAGAGCCCGAGCGCGTGTGCCGGGCGGCGAGGGGCGCGGGAGGCGGGGATGGGGGCGAGGGCGGGGGGACAATGAGCGCATGAAGTTACCTGCCCGGCGGCGGAGCGGGCTGCGCGCTCGGCGCCGACGGGTGCGCGCCGTGGCTTGGGGGAGTTGAGCGCTTTTCCCCCCTCTTTTTTTTTTTTTTTTTTTTTTTTTTTTTTTTTTCTCCTCTTCTTCTTAAACAAACCACAAACGGATGTGAGGGAAGGAAGGTGTTTCTTTTACTCCTGAGTCCAGACACCTCTCTCTGTTCCGTCTAAGCTTGTTTTGCTGGACACTTTTTTTTTTTTTTTAAGGCACAGAAAAGGAGTTTGCTTGATGTGAGAGTGAAATGGACGTAAGATTTTATCCACCTCCAGCCCAGCCCGCCGCTGCGCCCGACGCGCCCTGTTTGGGACCCACTCCCTGCCTGGACCCCTACTATTGCAACAAGGTGAACGCTCTGCTTTTGTTTCCGCCGCGTTCTGGCTGCTCGGTCCCGGGAGGGGGGCGGCGGCAGGCCCGCCGGCCGGCCGCGAAGGCCGGTCTCCCGGGCGCGCTCGGCTCACAGCCCCGCGGATGCCGGGGCGTGCGCTCGGGGAGTCAGTTTTGCGGAGCAGCTCCCGGGCTTTGCCCTGCACCGCGATGGTGCGGAAAGTGACGCGCTTTGCTCCATCGTTCCCTTCCCGCTGATCGCGACTCAGTAGCCCTGCCTAGGGTTGCCGCGGGCGCTGGTGGGGGGGGGGGAAAGAAATTAAGGAAGAACCGCAGAATACTTTGGGGGTGTGTCTGGGGTCCCGGAACGCAGGCGGAGAGTGAGAGAATTCCATTGATTTTCTTGTTTCCCCTTCCTCCTTCGCTCCTGTGCGGGCTGCGGGGGCTCGTGGCACCGCTCCCCTGCCCGGGATTAGTTGCCAGGGGAGCCGCTGGGAGTCGGGGTGCCGGGGACCCGGAGACGCCCCCAGCCCGGGAACGGCGCTCCGCAACTCTTTTGTTTTCCCGAAGCCGCTCGGCGGCAGAGCCCAGTGTCCGGGCTCGGGTCTGCAGGCCGGGGTGCCGCGGGAGCGCCGGGTCCCGGGGACAGCTCCCGCCCGGAGGTGCGCGCAGAAACCGCGAGTTTGTTAGGAACTGGGCGGGCGCGCCGCGTTCCTGTTCGGAGCAGCAGCACTTGGCGCGGGACGCGAGCAGGTCCCGGGCTGGAATGTACCCGAAGCCCGGGGACCCCAGGTGCTCAGGCCGCGGGGACCCGGGGCGAAGCCGGCCAGGAGGGTGAGCGGGGCTTCTGCGGAGCTCCGCTTGTCCCAAGGATGGATCAGTCTGGGGGTACATAGGAAGGGGGCGACTCCTGCGCTTCCCCGAACTCTCACCTCCCGGAGGGAGGACGCGTGGGGGACCAAGTCCGAGACCTCGCCTCGGGCTTTTTGGACATGTCTAAGCAGTCCCGCCCGGTGAAACGTGGCGGGGAGAATTGAGTTCTCTGAGACTCTGGGCGAGCGGTTTAGACGCCCAGCTCCCACTCGGTGGACACCGTGCCTCTGCCAGCGATTCCGTGTCGGCCCCTCGGTGAATTCCACTGGATAGAGCGTTGGGACTCGTAACATTTGCCCGGTGGCGAGTCATCATCAAGGAGCTATTTTACGTGATCCGGAGGTATTTAGCGCGCTTCACCCTCAGCCCCCGGGCTCCCTAGCACGCTGCAGACTCGCAACTCCGAGTCTTGGTCAATCCAGGCGCGCGCGCGCACACACACACACACACACACACACACACACACACACACTCACTCACACTCCAGACACACTCCAGACACACACCCCACAGAGCTGTGAGTTATATCATCCCGTGGAGAAGTTCCCTGATGCCCTGTGTACGGTGTAAGACCAACGTGTGTTGATGATATCTAGGCAATTTAGAAACCAGAGATGTCTAGTCTGGGACAAGGTAGAAAGGCTTTTCATCCCGCAGGAAGCAGCTCTGTAGCTAGGGACAAGTTGGAGGGTGAGGGAACTTTGACCAGAGAAGTTTCTGTGAAGAAGTTTCATTATTTGTTGGTAACATAGCTCTTTTATTCTAAAGTCTGTTTTGCCTTAATAAGGAGGTGTTTTGTTTATGTAACATTTTATTTTGCTTATAACACGACTACTAACAAAAATAATAGCAAGGTAGCAGCAGTCTTGAGTTGGATAGTAAAGACCTATTCCACAGTAGTAATTGGAACCAAAAGGTCAGAAACATTTTGTCAGTGAAACTGGACGAATCTTATTAAATTTATCTGTGATTTTATAATGTCTTAGATACACATTTCACTCGTCATTCTAGTGATAGGAGGGTCAGATTTAATTTGAAAGTTAAATGCTTTGGAAAATCAAGAATTGCTCCAATATATTAAATCATTTTCCAATTAAGTGCTTTAAACAATTTTAGTGGGTTGTACTGTGCAAAAAATAAATTAATTTAGAAAGTCTTCAGAATTTTTTTTACTAGCTCATTGAAGTTCCTTTTAAGTCACCCGGTGTACGGGGAGCAAACTGTTCTTTTTAAATGCAAATGAGCCACCCTTTCTATAGACTGGATGCAAGTCTTCTATTTTACTTATTTGGGGAATAATGGATTTTTAAAGATGCACAGTCATAAGATACACTTTTCATAGTAGGAAGAGACTTCATGGAAATGTTTGCCTCAGGATGTCTGCTCCTGCCCTTCTCTGGGTAGCAGTCTATCAGCTGTATTTGTCACTCATTCTTGATTACATTTTGTGTACTGAGTAGATTTGCTAGGCCCCAGAAAGCCCCGGCACTAATGTTTTCTTCTCCACCGTGATTAGCATTGGCACAAAATTTCTGTCCAGTTACACAGTTTGAGCTGCTTAGAGTGTAGTCGGCCAGCGTTCATTTTTGCAGTGACTCAAGTAGATTTGCAGGGATCTGAAAGGTGGACAGAAGTTTGAAAGAGGTGAAATAATCTGTATCTACATTAGTGAAAACAAGCTAACTGACTCCCCCCAAAGAGAGAAGAGTGCAAAGTAAAGCTTGTCTCTTTCAGAGGTGTCATGAGTGTGTAGTTTATTACAAGAAACAGTCACTTTGTCAGGTTATTTGTTTTCAGTAGGATGATAAGATCATAAATTACTAATTGTCTTTATTTGAAATCTGTCGACACTTTACTAAAGTCAGTGTGCTAAATCCCAGCGGAACTAGTATCTTTCTGTGGTTCAGCACCACACACTGACTAGACTTTCTCCAGTGACATTATTTTTTTCAATGTCAGGAGAGACCCTAATCCAGAAAATGAATATCCTCTTCCTGAAGCTTTTCTAAACTAAAACGAGGTTGTTTTACTTTGCTGACATTCTCCAGCACTGCTGCTCTATAGATTGCCAAAACACTACTTATATTGTTCAGATAATAAACTCTGGAGGAGCAATTTTTTGGATAACAGTTTAATTTAGTATCGCTCTTTTGCAAGAACACGTTAGGTTATGAGCACATCATCATGCAAAGTGGCCTCCGTTTTCATGTAGTCCATTGGGGGAGAAGAGTGAGAACAATGCATTGATGTTGGTTATGACAACTGTGCAAAGCATCTCTTCTTATACAAACAGCCAGAACTGGATGGCATGTTGCTGTATATAGGTCAGCCTTTGAAATAGCAGTGTAACTCATAGACTGGACAGGAACATGTAGGCTCAGAGTAACACTGTTTACCTCTGGCAACTTAAAGCATGGCTTTGTTTGAGACATTGAGAGATGGGTACCATACTGGAGTTTCATCTAATGAAGGCTATTTTAAGTAACATTGTATCCCTTAATTGAACTGAATGTTACAAAAAAAAAAAATTGGATTATAGGCACTCCCAATTGGAGCTCAGTAGTAAAATAGAGTCCTCTTTTTTGTTCTAGTTGAAGATGTCAGAACATTAGTTGAAATATATACCCACAGAGTAATAACAGTTCCTTTCAGTTTCTAGTGCAGTGTCATTTCTGAAGATTGTTTTCACTGATTTTATGCTAAATTGGGACAAAGAAGTGGCACTTTTTCATTTCTGCAATGATGTGATGTGTTCAGTTATTGCTCAGTATCTGCCCACATAAGGAGTAGTAATACAATTATGTTATGACATGGCTAATGACAGGGATGCTGACCTCTGCCAGCAGTGGGAGAGGAAATAATGGTCTTTACTGTTCTCAGCGGTTGCTTTTGTGGAATCAGGCCCTGAATCTTTCTTTGACTGATTTAGACACAAGGAAGTTCATAACACAAACCCATGCTTAATACTGGCTATATACAGAGTGAAGAATAATGGGCATTTGGAATATTGGGCTTTTGTCACTGAAATGAGGAAGGAGAATGTATCATCTTTTCACATAAACATAGGAGGAAGAACCTGTTTGTGATGAACTTTGACTTAAAATGTCAGGGCTAACATTAGACATTTGATGACTTCTGAGAAAAACAAGATTCATTGCCATCTCTTCAGAATCTCCTTCGAGCTTATTTTCCTGTTTAGAGTATTATGTGTTTTCTTTAATGTGGCAAAACTCACCCTTCCTAAAATACAGGATTTGCAAGCACATTATGATAGAGTCATTATTTCTGCTTTAATAAATGTAAGAAAAAGGAGGAGGAGGGGAGAGAGGAGGGAGGGGGAGGATTATAAGCAATTTAGAGCATCATGCTTGATTAGTTCCCTCCCTACCCCCATAACTTCTAGGACTTTGGGAAATTCATAGTCAATACTTTGAACATCATTAGTGTAATTAAAACTCCCATGGGAGTTTTTTTAAGCTGGCATCTTTCATAAGTTTTGAGGTCTTTAAAGATGTTTTAAATAAATTTATAGATAAGAGCTTTAAGCCAAGCAATCATGGTTTTGGCCACTGAGTCAGATGTCATACAAAAACCTCAAATGTAGCTATTAATATCTTGACTTTGTGGGATATCTCAGTGTCATAAACTCCAATTTTAAATGTCTATGCAAAAATTTTAGTTATGAGCTTTGGAGCTCATGTTATTTTTAAAATAGCTTACATTATTTACTATTCTCATATTTTACCGTTTATTTTAAAGTTACTGAGTGATGATACTAAGGAGCATTTTGCTATTTCTCTTAGCTGGAAAAACTAAACTAATATTTAAATATTATCTCATCAGCTGCTTATTGTTGTTTTTTTAAGTGACGTGATTGCAAGGGGCTAAGAACAGAGAAAAATGTAAGGCACTTGAATCTGAAAGAAGTAGGGAAAGTTCCCAGTTAACAGTGGTTTTCCTAGTACCAGAATGGATCTCAAATGTTGGTTTTGGTGTGTGGGGCTATTTCTTGTGGTCATACTTTTTTGTGTGATGGGCTCAATTCAAGAAAGGGATAGGTTAGGGGACTGGGGTGATGGACATAGATGAAATCTTACTTAACCACGAAGGATGACTTTTTCTTGTGCTTCCCAACATTTTGCTAACTTACTAGAAAGTTGAAAAGACCCTGGGGATATTTCTCAACTACTGGAGATCCTCCTGTCTAGATGGAAGCCTGCCCTCAGCAGCTGTTCTGTCTGTCTGTCTGGTGCCTCCTCCCTCCCTTCTCCTTGTCCCCTTCCCAAACAGCCCCAGTCCTGGAACCATTCCCGTCCCGTTTTTCTCCTTCCCAGTCTGGGTCTGAACGCGGAAGGCCTGTACTTTCTCACCTGTACTCCCTCTCCTCAGACCCTTGGCTCGCCACTGTGTCCATCCTGGCCGCCTTTGGTGCTTGTCATCATTGCCATCATAGCCGTGCATCAGAGCAAGTCCATCCTACCCCCAGTACTTGACCTTTTTTGGGCACAGAAAATTGGAATCTTCCAGTCCACCGGCCCAGATCCACTTCTTAAATTCCTCAACTAGGCTGCTATCCTTTTCCCCAGCTGAGTGAATGACCTAGGATCATAGAATAATGGACTAAGAAAACAGGTGTGATCCCGAGAGGAAAGCCATGGTGGGTATTTCTAAGCGCTCACTGTTCCTTTCTTCCAGCACATTTTAGGCACAGTGTATCTAGAGCTTGGGATCAGCTCCTTGAATATCCCTTATCAGTGAGAAATCTTAATTTAGCCTCTAAAATAGTACGAAAGTGGGACTATGATCTTCTGATCTTTAGTTGCACGTGGTAAGTCAGGTGAGTTATATTTATAGTGATTATATGGGTTGGCATGTTTACGTGTTCTCATCAGAATATGCATAGATAACTAAGATGGGAATAGTTGGAAATGAAGAACCTATTTAACTAATCACTTTTAGGTAGCTTGTCATCCTACATCTTAGCTTATCCAAAGGTGAATCTCAAGGTTTCTGAGAAGTCATAAGGTAGAATATTTAACTTATATTTCAAGGAAAAGTAATATCATGACTCGATGAACTGTTAGGAACAATTGCATTTTTAAAATATTGGATCAACTGTTAAAGATAAAACTTATGTTGTATACAGCCAAATCTAAGAATCTAGCATGTATATCTTTAGGAGAAAACAACATTGTGATACAGCATAGTTATAAATACTGTGGGCCCCAAAGACATAGCTATAATCTTGGCTGCAAGAAGCTTCCCCATGAAGCATCTAAGTGTATGAAAGCTGCCTTGTTTAATTGAATTTAAACAAAATTTTAACATGGGAATGTTTACTATTACCAATCTTAAAGATATTTTCTTTTTTTCTTATTTATTTCCATTTTCATGTTATTAATATACATCAGCTTTCCATGGGCTTCCCAGGTGGTGCAGTGATAAAGAATCCACCTGCAATGTAGGAGATGCTGTTTCAATGCCTGGGTTGGGAAGATCCCCTGGAGAAGGAAATGGCAACCCACTCCAATAATCTTGCCTGGAGAATCCCGTGGACAGATGAACCTGGTGGGCTACAGTCTATGGGGTCGCAAAGAGTCAGACACAACTGAGCATGCATGCATGCACCTCTCTATGTATGCAGGTTCTGCATTGGCAAGTCAACCAACTTCGGATAGAAAATATTTGGGGGGGGTTGAGAATTCCAGAAAGTTTCAGAAAGCAAAACTTGAATTTGCCGCACCAGCAGCAACTACTTACATATCATTTACATAGTGCTTGCAGCTATTAGTATAGTATTTACATTATATTAGGCATTATAAGTATTCCAGAGATGATTTAAAGTAACAGAGGATGTGTGTAGGTTACATGCAAATACTGTATCACTTTATATAAGGAACTTGAGAAACTTCAGATTTTGGTATCCCCTGAGGAGGCCCAAGAACAACTATTATTCAATTGATCGTTTTCTTTGAAGATGTACTTCCCAGAATCAGATAGCCTGTGGTCTCCAAGGGTTGACAGGACCAGCAGTAGATAGTGAATTGTGTTAAATGGACTGTCCTAGGAAAGCAGCCCACCAAGATGCTACAGCTTACATCTGCCCTAATGAAGTTGAGCATTTTTTGTTTTAAACCATGCATGCCAAGTTTCATCCTGAAGAGTAATTTCCCATTAAAAACAGTTGAGTTATAAACTGCTTAGAAATGTGGTTTATAATGGAAGTGCCAACAGACTGTTAATTATAGCAGTTCTTCCATAATACTTTGAGACATGGAATTCACATTAACCTGAAATGAGTCTTTCCTGGTTATAACATGTTCCTCCCTATAGCATTCATTTTGAAAATGGGAACATTATATTGCTCTGTGCCTGGATGCAGCAAAAAGATCAGAGGAGGGGTGATGCCAAAAAGAAACCCCCTGTAATATTTCCCCAGGTCTCTTTATTTGATCTACAGTGAGTTTGCCTTCCTTGATTAAAAAGTTAACTTTTAAAATCTATCTTCAGATTTCCATTGTATTTGTGAAACATCATCACTGATTTATTTTTATGCTAACAAAGGTCATGAAACCCATGTCACTCTCAATGCTTTTCTGCTTGTCCATTTTTCACTTTGGAGTTTTTAATGGTTCAGCTTTAGCCAAGTATTTATTGTTTTTCATTCTTGAGTTATGTGCTTTTATGAAGCTGTCTTGTAAGGACTCCTAAATAAACTAGTGCCATGGTTGGTTGATAAGAAGCTTTGCTAGTGGCCAAGAAAATATAGTGTTTTGAGTTACTATGTGGGCTTATAAGTTACATGTATCTGATCCACAGTTGTAACTATCAGTTGCTGCATGGAATACTTTTCCATTCAAGTCTTTGAGCCCCTCTCTG
Source organism: Cervus canadensis (assembly GCF_019320065.1). Taxonomy (NCBI): domain Eukaryota; kingdom Metazoa; phylum Chordata; class Mammalia; order Artiodactyla; family Cervidae; genus Cervus; species Cervus canadensis. The sequence continues at coordinate 24,187,350 of NC_057397.1, read as the reverse complement.
GAAGTTAGTTACCTGGTAGACAAATTGGCATGTGTGCGTGCATGTGCACGTGTGTGTGTTGGGTGAGCATGTGTTTTACTGTGTTCCACATTGTCCTGGATATATTTTTTCCCATAAATGCAAAAGAGTTTACCATAAGTGGCAGAATCAGTGTGTACAACAACAAAGGCAATCATACTAGCTAGCTAGCAGGAATGCCTCATTACCACTCCTTTTTAAGAAACTTAGCCATATTTCACATGTGACAGTGTTTTTCACAATGATAGGGCTTTAATTGGACAAATTATACCTTAGTAAGACTAAAGAACTGGGTCTTTTATGAGGAAAACCCTAGGCCTCTCTGAAGAAGACTCTTGTTGAAGATTTCAGATAAAACCTGGGCTCTTGAACCTGTGTTGACTTACCCCCTAGGCAAAATAAATATAACCCTGAGAGGATATGGTTCCCTCCAATTGTTTCCTTTTCTGTTTAGAAGCCTTACTCTGTTCTATGTCTGGTAAAAGTTCTGATAACTAAAAACTTTTCATCCACCTGTGTCCCAATCTTGCCTGCATCCCCTAGAGGAAATAACTTATGTTTGTATCAAGGCAACCTTATGAGCATCAAGGAGTCAACAGAGGTAGATTATTTTGAAACCATGTGAGAAAAGATGTTCAAAAATTCAAGCCATTCAAGACTTTAGAAAAATACTGTATTCTCAGCCCATTTCTTCTATTTCTGCTACCTTAGTGGGATGACTTTTTCTCCCAAAATCATAGGTTAGTGATTCTTTCAGGTAAGGAGTGAGAGGAATAACCTTTCTAGTGGGTCAGAGGTGAATTGGGGAAGATGAGGTGTGTGTCTGTACAGCCTGTAATCCCCCTGTCTCAGATGTTGATAAGCCCCCAGGGAGTGTCTTTTTCCCTTTCTGTATTGTGAGTCAGTGTACCTAATGAGAGATGCTGGGGTGGAATCTGTTGTCTATGGTGCAGTGTAAGGAGATAAAATAAAGTTGAGAATGCCTGCTCCAGAGGGAAATGACCTCTTGTAGTTCCTGACTTCAGGGGACTAAGCTTGCCCATTACTCCCTTCCTCTGATATATGGGCCAGAGATGGGCAATGTAATGTGCAAGATTAATTAAACAGTGGACCAACTGGATCTGAAGATAGTCCAATTACACTGAAAGCATGTCTGCGCACCACCTGATATTCTTGGGTCCTTTAACTCAATTAAATGGTTAATTTGAAAAATGATGGGTAAAGTGTTATATGCATTGGCATCTCCAAGCCCTTGTAAAAAACCAACTCTTTCCTTCTACACCAATATGCCTTCACCTAAAATGCCAGGAACAATTGTATAAAGAGAAATGTTAATAATAAAGAGGCAGGGTAACCTTTCAACAAAAAGTATATTTTATCATTTGGCAGATGCAGTCATGAACATTAATCATAGAAACCTGCAGATAGTAGAAGCTTAATATCAAAGCTAATGATTTATTTTATGTTAATGACTTTCTGCCAGGGCATAAAAGACTGTTCATAATGGACTCTCTGCACGGTGTTCAGTTACTAAGGCTGATGGGATAATCTTTTTCTCTCTCCAAATTAAGCTTTTTGAAATAAATTATGCTGTTATTTTTCAAGGTAACTCTCCAAAATTTACTGCAAAACTAATCTTTTAAGAACTGATTAAAGAAATAAAGAAGAAGAAAAATCCCAAAGCAGCTTTTCTAGTTCATGAACAGTTTGACTTAATTAAAGAGAGAAAGTTTGCATGTATGCTAATATCCCTGAACTTGGAACGCCAAGTAGTTTTCAAGTCAGCCTCTGGTGACAAGGTCTGCCTTTTGGAGATTCAGTTCCCATAAGTACATTCCCCAATAGAACCTGTTTTCATCGATTACCAGCCAATAATGAACTGAATGGTAGTGAAACCTGGAGTTGTTCACTGGGAAGTTTTAAAAATCATGTTTACAGCTAGTTATAACCAACATTATATTTCAATAAGAGATAATTTGCCTACTGAAGTTCACATAATGTGCTAATCATGTCTAGTGGTTAATAAAGGCCTCCCACCTCCCTCCCCTGATGGCTATAAAAGGCTATTATATTCATGGCAACAGTTCAGGTACAGCTGCTGCGTGTTAATAATGTGGCATTGTCCCACTAATCAACACAGCAAAGGTCAGCACCCCTAAGCACCTAAACCACCTATTCTGTCTCCAAAATATTTATTAACACCTTAAAAGCATATCTGACTTGAAGTTTTCCTTAACTTCGAGTTAGTTAATTCCACACCAAGCTAATTGGGTGATAAAGGTTTTGTAACCTAAGCTAGGTTGTGGAGGAGATGAATATAGATTCATACTAATCTCCTATAAACATGTTTCCCTTTCTGCAGTCATTGACTGAGTTAGTGTGAGGTTGTTAGAGCCATGAACCCCTTTATAATTAAGTAAATGTGTTCCAAAGGGAGGCTGTTTTCAGATTTTACACGTTATTTGAAGAGATGTTTGGAAGAAAAACAACTTTTCAATAACCAGAAGCTTTTAAAGTAAACAGAGCGAATCGGAAAACGAGAAGGGATAAAGTCTAAACAGACAGGAATCCGTGTTAGTTTATAGACCTGATCCAGTAGTGAAATATTATTTGCTTAATTGTTCTTTTGGCATAGGGAAGCAATAAGAGTAAAAGCTTCTTAAACCATATTTTCTGCACACAAAGAACATATTCACGTGGGATTTCCATTTTGCTAGAAAATCGCACAAATCAATAAGCCAGCACTTATCTGCATTAAAATTAGGCAGACAACAGTTTACAGGAATAGTGATAGTGTAGTTCTCTTGATACCCTTGGTTACTGTTTAAGATAATCCTTGCCTTTGTGTCCTCAGAGAGCAGCCAAAATGTTAAGTGAACAAGATCTCCTTTTCTCATCTTGTATTCTTGTCTTCTGTTTTCTGTTATTCATTTGGATAGCCTCGTTTGTGTGCGTGTGTGAGAGTGTGTCTTCTTCCTTGAAGACTTGAGAACCTTAAATGTTTTCAGAAAAGAAAAAGAAATGAAACTCAACTGTGTTTCCATCACTAGGAGAGACGTGAAAGGCGATCTGTGGGAGGAGCCTCTGTGTAGCACATAATGTAGGACGATACATTTGTCATGCTTTAAATATATAATGCCTACAATGAAATATGTACAGGCACAGTTGTGATCTATGAAGTCCCTGGCTCCAGTGCCATTGTTTGTAGTCTCTACGGTTGTCATACATTGTTCTTTGCACATCACACCCTTACAGCAGAATTTGACACAATTTCTAGCTTTGCGTCCTGCACCATTTTCGTTGCACAATATACATGAGTTTGACAGGGTGTGTGGAGGAAAATTCTGGCAAGCAATTGATATTTTGAAGTGGCAAGCGTTTCAGCAGCTGCTTGCTTGTGAAAAAGGAATGATAAGATATACTGTATTGTTAGTTTCAGGGAAAGCATTAAGGTTTAAGCTCTGTAAAAATGTACACATTATTCGTCAGTGGTGAAGCAAGTCTTTTATGTTTTTAGAGCTTAGCTCGCTGGCTGATGTGAACTAGAATGACATTGGTCAGTAAATGAATAGGAGTACTTTGAATTTGAACTGCTGCCAATTTTGCACCGACAAAGGAACTGACAAAAGAAAGATTTTATGTGAAATGCAAAGCACACGCGATGTTTTGGGGGCGGGGAAAGGGAAGGAGAGAGAGAGGGGAAAAAAAAAAAAACCCACACCAGAGAATATTCTTTAATACCTACTTGCAAAGATATCAAATAGTTAAAATGCATCCATTTTTCATGGCTCATCAGCTCCAACCTAAGCTGTTTTATCTAATGTTCTTTAAAAACCTGTTGTATACACATAGGCTTCTAGAATCTGTTCATATGGAATTTAGAGTGTTTTTCAAAATATCACACACTGGCCTGAAGGCCTGTTGGCAGAATATCAGAGTTGCCCACTGCTGGAGTCCCCAATTCTCTCTCTCTCTCTCTCTGGTAGTGGGAAATTGTAGTTTAATCAGTTATGGCACTTCCAGTGTGTAACGTTCATTAGCAAGGCAATTTGTCATGACTGCTAATGGTCAGAATGCATCTGCTCTCTCAGTTACAGAGCATGATAAGTAGAAAGACAAATATTTCAATATCTGATAGTCTTAACTTGTTTCAAATTTACAATCCCAGGTTAGTTGCTCAAAACAGACACAGCAGCCGATTAACAAGCATCCTGTATTCAATTTTACTGGGCCCTGTTTTTATGGATTTATGACTTTAAAGCAAACTAATGTGCTATTACGAAGGGCACAGTCTTTGATTAGATGTTCAACAGAAACTAAGTTATGAGCAGAGTACCTTCTGGGTTCATCTGTAGAGAATTTATGTGCATAATATTTTCTGTGGAGTGCTATAAATTGAAAGCTTTAATGCATGCAGTATTTCTGACATGCTAAATATTCTTCTTTATGATTAAAAAAATGTCACTTTCCTATTGGTTTATAAACTGGTCAGTCACTTTTCAAGTGAGATATAGACCTGATCTCTTTGAAAAGTTTGAAAATTCTAGTGAAAAGCTTCAGAATGAATTAGAAACATCACATCTCTTCCCAGAACTCTGCTTTATAAGATCATTGTTCATTGTTCTACACAGGAAAAGTTAAAAAGATTCCCCCCCGCCCAGTTGAAAAGGCTAGAAATTGTTACGTATCTCCTATTTTCTAGATATTACATCACGTTGCTTGCTATACAAAATCTTCTTGACACATTTTCATTTTTAATGAAAGCCCATAAAATACAGAGCATAATGATTTCTTAGAAACTGAACCCAATCTTGGTTTTAAAAAAAAAGAAAATCGTTCTTGCTAGTAACAAAAGCTGTTACTGTTTAAGTTCCTGTTGAGCGGTTAGTTGGTACGCTTCGCTGAATGTTGTCAAAAAGGCTTTCCTCATGATTGACAACCCGGCAGGAATGTGAATGGAGATTTTAATTGCGTATCATGTGTGCATATCAGAGCGAGTGAATTCATGACTCTGCTTAGCTCCACATCTCTGCAGGTCAGCCGTGCCAAAAAAATGCTCTTTTATGTGCAATATCTCCAAAAAGAGAAAGGTGTATGTGTACTGAAGTCATTCGTTATTCATTTCTGAAGTGAAGCACTTGTGTTCCCTTAGCCTTGGAGTTTGAAAATGGAACAGAAATCCATTTGGAGATTTCTTTCTTTTACTCTTTGCACTTATACTTGGATGATGTAAATTCTTTTCTGTTACAAGTTGGGAAAAGTGCCAGAACATATTTTTCTTATGGCACTTGTTATATGAAGTGTGTTTATCTTTTTTCTTTTTCCCTAAGGAGTACTTTGAAAAGAGAAAAAAAAAAAGTAAGCCAATGGAAAATTTTACTGAGGTCAATTGCCTCTCTCTAGCTTGAAATCTTTAGAAAAAAAATTTGGGGGGTGGTTAGTGGAGGGAAGAGAAGTAAAGTTGTATATCTGAGAGGGGGAAGGACCATGAAGGTGTATCTGAATTTTGGTTAAGAAGAGCAAGAATACAGTGTTTATGGTAAAATGACATGAATGAATATATGAATGTTCAGTTCTTAGAAAAATAACTCCTAGACTGAAAACTTAAAGGTCAAAGTTTCATTTCTGCTATCATCTCTTTGCCAAGATGTAACAATGGTGATAAACTATTTATCTTAGTTAGCTGTCTAAAGCTAACACATGTGAAATCGTTGGAGTCAAACTTACTGTGTAAGGTAACTGGCTACAGTCACCCCAGATTGATCAAGAACTCAAAGTAAAAACAAAACACTCAGCAATGGATATGCTATATATAAAATTTTTCATTTGATGTGATGTGAAAATTTGGCACTTGGGTTGTAAATTTAACACCTACCTACTTTTCTATGTCATTTTGAATGGGTGAGAAAAAGATTAGTGCCAGGGTCATTTTAAATATAACCCTAGTAATAAGTAGGGTCATGTTGAAAAGATGGTGACTTTATAGCCATAGGATAGCCCATGGGGATGTAACTTTATTCTAGTCTTATTGTGTTATTCCAGCACATTTTAGAAGGTGTCAAATTGCAGGCTGATGACTCAGCCTTTAGTATAGAAGGCCGTGGGGTTCCAGTGTGGCTCAGCTGTAAGGAATCCACCTGCTAATATAGGATACACAAGTTTGATCCCTGGTTTGGGAAAATCGCCTGGAGAAGGAAATGGCAACCCACATCAATTTTCTTGCCTGGGAAATCCCATGGACAGAAGAGCCTGATGGGCTCCAGTCCATAGGGTCACAGAGTCAGACAGGACTTAGCAACTAAATAGCAACAATAGTAGGCAGTACAGGGTTATGGCTCTGGGAAGATACTGCTGTACCTTTGAAAGGCTAAAGAAAAAAGCCTATTTTTAAAAATTTAGCTTTATGTACGGGGTGACATTTTTCTAATGTTATGGAAGACTATTTTGTACTTTATACTGAGAGCTCAGGCAGGAAAAATCTATTTACAAAATGAAAAAAAGTGCTCAGCTGAATGCATTTCACTTTTAAAGATGATATTCTGGTAATGAACTTTATCAAGCAGAGAACATTTCAGTAAAAGTATTAAAGTAGTTCCTATTTGGGTTGCCTCACTTAAGGCTGTGTCACTGTTTCCATTATAACTTCTTATTTTCAGGTAGCTCTAATGCAGTCCCCATACAAATATTTGCACAGGGATGAGATGAGGATATTCTCGCCTAAGAAGCAGACTTTTTTTTTTTATTGGAATACACTTGTAAAGAAGCTGTAGGCTTTGTTAATAAGGCACACTTAGTTCATTTTTAGAAGTGAAAGGCATTTACTGAACACCCAACCGTGTGCTGAGCCTTAGGCTGAGTGTTGCAGGGGCAGAGACAGGCACAGAGATCAGTAAGCACTGGACTCTGCCTCTGTGTGACTAGCCAAGAGAGGAATGCAAATAACTGTAGCCCAGCTCTAGTGTAACTGATGTGATGTGGATGGAGTCTGTAGTCAAAGTGCTGGCGGTACAGAAGGAGTACTAATGGCTTGAAGTTCAGGAAATCCCCGTTGCTTCCTGGAGGAAATAGCATTTTAGGTGGCCTTAGAAATCATGCAGCGAGGAGGGGGAAAGGGACTCCTATTTTTTGAACTACTTTTTAGACTTCCTACCTCTTCTCAAAATGACTTGAGGCAACTAAAAAAAAAAAAAAGCCAACACCTACTCTAAGGCTATTAGTATTAATGCAGATTATGTTAGCCAGGAAAAAAAGATGCCACGTGTTTCTTAGCTCAGGTGTGATCCCTATCTGTGCTTAGTCGCTAAGTCACTCTGCCTCTTGGCGACCCCATGGGCTGCAACCCGCCTGGCTGCTCTGTCTGTGGGATTTTTCAGGCAAGAATACTGGAGTGAGTTGCCATTTCTTCCTTTTCTTCCTTCCCAACTTGGGGATTGAACCCCCATCTCCCACATTGGCAGGTGGATTCTTTCCCACTGAGCCACCTGGGAAGCCCAGATTCCCCCAATAATCAAGTATTAAGTTTGGCTCTTACTCATTCATGGAGCAAAAAATGGAAACGCACTGAGTGACAGAATGCTGATTATTTGAGAGACTTGTGAACCCTAAACATTCATATGTTTTCCTCCCATGAAAGACTGCAGAAGACATCAAATGAGGACATAGATGGAGGTGTGACATCACAGGATGTCTGAGGGCCCACCCGATATGGTGCCTGGGTTGAGCCTGAGGTGTCTGTAGTGAGAAATATGGCCCTAAGGAGGAGCGCTCCACTCCCAGGCAACCAGGAGTTGCTTCGCAAGTCAAATAGTTGCCACATGACAGAGGGTTGGGAGCAGTTGGGGTGGAATTCAGGTTGTTTCTTGAAAGTGGGCTCATGTGCAGCGCTTATAGGAATGTACCAGGGAAAACTGCCTGGAGAGGGAGTTCTGTGATAAAATGAACCTTAAGATATTCACCTATTTTTTTGAAAACTTTCTCAGTTACAGATGAATAAGCTTTTTTTAGTGGCTTCCCAGGTGGCGCTTGTGGTAAAGAACCCACCTGCCAATGCAGGAGACAGACACGGGTTCGATCCCTGGTTTGGGAAGATCCCCTGGAGGAGGGCATGGTAACCCACTCCAGTATTCTTGCCTGGAGAATCCCATGGACAGAGGAGCCTGGTGGGCTACAGTCCATAGGATCTCAAAGAGTCGGGACACAACTGAAGTGACTTAACACACAAGCTTTTAGAGGCTTTATATGTTAGCCAAAAGATTCAGAAATGAATATCAGCAATTTTAAAGGGATCTCATAGTCTTCAAGTAGTTTTTCTACTGAGGTACATTAATGGACTTACACCCTGAAGGGGTGGAGGAAGACTCCAGAAGTTCCTGTGAAATCTATGGAGTTATTAGAAGGATGATGCTTCAGCTCTAAGAAATATGTAAATTTTATAATATTTTCCATATCACATTCCTTGTCTGTTTTCATGTTAGTATAATACTTTAAATGACTTACAATCGAGTCCACTCTGTTCCAGAAACCAAGTCTCTGTTATTCTAAAGTTCTGCTGCCTTCACGTATCACTCTTTGCTCTTAAGGGTATGAGTTTGGGGAGCATGAAATAGCATAACAGTCTTTTGTCCTTATTAAGAAATAGACTGGAGGTCTTGCACAAGCTGATTTTGTTGGGTTATCTCTCCCCCAGAAATCAGAATATTTTGTTCACTCTTAATTCTCTTTCCGACTTCCACTAATTCTGTTTTTGATAAGAAAGCTTGACAAAGTATTTGATCTTGGTTTCAAATGGAAAAAGCAGTGTGGCTAGGGCTCAATCATTGTTGGTCCCGTGGGCATAGTGACCTTATGCTTAAAGGCAGAGAATGGCGAAGAAGGAGTAATAGCCCATGGTCGGGAAGATCCCCTGGAGGAAGGCATGGCAAACCACTCCAGTTTCTTGCCCGGAGAATCCAATGGACAGGGGAGCCTGGCAGGCTACAAGTCCATAGGGTCACAAAGAGTTGGACACAACTGAAGCAACTTCGCACGCACGCATGCAGACAGAAGAGAATGATCCTGGAGTTCCTGGCAAAACCTGAGTATACTTAGTGATGGAAAGGTTTATCAAATGTGGTAGTATGCTGTTAGACATTAGGACATCGCCTAACCTGAGAAGAGTTTGGAAAATCCAAGAAAAGAAAAAGATCATGAAGAATTGAATGGTTATAGTGATGATTTAGGGTGCATCGGGACAGGTATAGGATGGAGCAAGACCTATAACATAACAGATGGCTGAAGTTTGGGTTCCTTTTTGCCCATCCTCCTTCCTTCCATCTCAGAGAATTTGTAAGATGACTGACATTATTTTCAAGATTCCTTTAGACTTATATTGTTTTACCTGTATTCTCATCTGCCTAAAATGGGCTTCTGTTTTGGGACATCCATCCTTTTCTGCCTTCTCCATCATCAGGATCCCCTTCTTGGAAAACAGTAGTTCTAGTTACACAGGACAACATGGATAGATTTTACGTGTGTATGCAGGGTTTCAACAAACACTGATCTACTTGATGTCCACAGCATAGCATTAAGTCAGGCTTGGTTTGTTCATTTTCCTTAAATTCATTTAAGTCTTAACCTCCCTTTGAAATGTGTTCTTTGTAAACCAGTCAGGCATATGTAAATAATAGCTGTTCTCTTTAATGACAAAAAATATGTGTTTTCTTCTAGAAACTTCATTTAGGCAGACGAGCATTTTCGCTGTTTTGCTTATCTGAATCAAGGAGCTTTTTCCCATATTTAACATCTTTTGAAGTTTTATCTGAAATGGTAGACCAGGGGAATGAATACACATCTGCAGCTTATACATGGTTATTTACAAGGTCCTATAAAAGTGGAACAAGAAAATAATGAAGAAGCAGATTCCTCATATTCAGTTCCATTGCCTATTTCACCATGGGTTTCAGAGACCATGTCACAGGGTTGCTATAGACCCAGCTTCCCACTATATGGCATTTCCAAATATTGGTTATTTTATTCACTAAATATCTTCCAAGTGGTTACTGTGCACCACAAACTGTGCTTGATGTAGGAATAGAAAAAAAATGTCACTTGCAGAGGTAATAATCTTAGATGTGATACGAATAATCCTATTAATAGAAGATGGGTGAGGTGAGAATCAAATAGACAACTTTCATATTTGACCTCAGTGCTATTCATATTAAGTGCTGAACATCCTTATGTTCACTCACGTGTTTCCCTTCCCTCCTCCTTTTCCCATTTTCAGTCCAGATGGTTTGACTGAGAGGGGACCCAGCATTCCTTGCCTCTTCTCAACTCTTGCTATGAGAGCAGTTGGTAGCCTGTGGGATACGATGACTTGGTAACTTAAGCCAATAGTGATTGTTTCTGAAGTAGCCCAAGGAATGAGTTTTTTAAAATTGAAATTCTAATCTTACAAATATTTAAATTTTTGGAAATGTAAACTATCTTTCAGACATAAAGAACGGGGTTTATGTGCAATTTTTTTTTTGTTTTTTTAATCAGTGCTTTTAATGAGCTGAACTCAGTTACTTAGTATTATCCAATACTGCTTTTATATTTGAAGTTGCTTTTAAGTTCAGGGAGTATTTTTTTTAATGGTGAACTCATCAATGTTCATTTTGTTCAGGTTCATCATAATGGATTTCCAAAGATAAACACTACAGGGTACTGAAAATGATTTTTCTGACAAATACTGCATATTCTGGGAGACAGTCATTGCAAAATTGCTTACAATATAATTCTGTGAATCTCGTATTTTCTTACCATCTCATTCCTTACCCTTATATGGTAAGGAAGCAGACTGCAATTACACTTTCACAATTACTTTATTATATGGGTTGAAATATACTCCTAAAGCTCTTATTACCTTTTCCATACACCGTTTGCACAGACCTGCTGATGGCTGTCAGCCGTGCTTGCCTGGGACAATCAGCCATTCTTGGTGGTTGTGTTTGAATTTAGCACCACAAATAGAAAGCACCTCTGTCTCCTTGCCAATGAATTTTTAATGTTTGAGCATTTATAATAATTCAAAGGGCTTCATTATAACCACTTGCAGAATTAGGCATGCTTGTTTTAGGATGTCGGGACATTTATTTGTGGTCTTTGTCAAAAAGAAAGAAACAAAGACACATAATATCATAGTGTGTGTTTGTGTCTGTGGCAACAACCTCAGCATCGTATCACCCGATGTTAGAGCTCCTTTTTCCTGAGAGAGGTTGTTTAAGATTTTCTACTTCAAATAATTCACTCAAAAGCTCTTTTCTCAGTAATTGCATTTTAGAGGGAAAAAAGACGCAACTCTACTCCATGTCTTTAAATGGAAGCTGGAATGCCATGTATTCAAATATGGAATACATTTACATTTAATGACAAAATCAAGAACCTTTCTTTTACATTACAAAGAGAAATGTTCGCCTTAAAAAAAATAAAAGCCAGTTCTTAGGGTCTTTGAGAGTTTTCCAAAAGGAGATTTGGTTGACTTTGAGAGCCATATGGTACGGTCTGTTACCATCTTCAGTGAAGTTTTTCTTTATCATTTTATTTCACTCCCAAACTGTACTTACATTAGAACAACTACATTAGGCCATCTTTTCTAAAGTTATGACATTTAAAATATATATACTAGGAAATAGTTAAAATATAATCACCTTATGTGTTTCCTGCTGTCAAATGCCACCATAGACTGATTGCTTCCCTCTCTGAAAAAGTTAGAGAGATTTGAGCCAAATGCTAATACTCTATGGGTATGTGTGTTCATTTAAGTCTATAATGTCAATGTTCAGGAATACTCAGGTAACTATATGCCTGGATTTTATTCAGTGATTACATTTATCAGTATAGTTTTTGAAATAACATAATTGTTCATTTATTTGGTACTAAACCATTTGATGTCTGTCTTCCAGGTAACCTCTTACATAACTCTGATGATTAGTAATGGTGATGAAATGAGTTGAATAAATGGTCTATTTATAACTTAACGTGGTAGAAAGAAGATGGACAAGGAATTCCAGGATGTAGATGCTAATTAAAGAGCTAACCACTCGGTGTGGGATAAGTTACTAACGTCTCATCTTTTCTCCAAAATAAGGAGCTCCATCGTCTGCATTATTCTTTCCTGCCTAAAATGTCAGGGATATCTGCCGATTTGTTAAACAGAAAATTCTATAATGGACTTCCCTGGTGGCTCAGTGGTATAGAATCCACCTGCCAGTTCAAGAGACACGGATTCTTCCCTGGGTCAGGAAGATCCCCTGGAGAAGGAAATGGCAACCCAGTGCAGTATTCTTGCCTAGAAAATTCCATGAACAGAGGAGCCTAGTGGGCTTCAAGTCCATGGGGTCACAAAAGAGTTGAACACAACTCAGTAACTAAACTACAATAGCAACAAATTCTATGATGTGAAGAGGTTCTGTGACTAAAAGCAACTGGAGGCCTCTTTATCAGAGACATCAAACTTACAAACTTGATGGTGCTGTCCTTCATAACATACCATGAGGATTCATTATAATCTGATCAGTTTAATGACCAAACAACACAGCACAGTGAGTTTCCAAGGAGCAGACTTTAGAGCCAACTTGAACATGGTTTTAACCAGTTCCTACTTGAAGTCTTAGCAGGAAAATGTCACTTTTTAAAAACTGAGGTTTCTTTTAAAAAACTGAACCATCTGGGCTCAATGGGAACTTGAGTCTATTAAAGTGGCAATCCGACAAACGTTTCTCTGATGTTTAATTGTATTAATCGGATAAGTTAGGAAAGGCATTTGAGAATCACAAGTCAAGGAATCCCAGAGTTGGGAATGGTTGCTCAGATGGTAAAGAATCTGCCTGCAGTGCAGGAGTCCTGAGTTTGATCCCTGGTTCGGGTAGATCCCCTGGAGAAGGGAATGGCAACCCACTCCAATTTTCTTGCCTGGGGAACCCCATGGACAGAGGAGCCTGGCAGACTACAGTGCATGGGGTCGCAAAGAGTCGGACAAAACTGAGTGACTAACACTTTCACTTTCTTTCAGAGGTTTAGCTCAACCTGAGTGAGCATTGGCATCTATAGTCAGGGGTCTTGCTGAGCTCAGTTTCTTGCCCTGCTCACGCAGGCTTATCAACATCATTGTTACAGTTCTTATATCACTGGGATAAATCCTAGCTTTGCTGTTTTAGACTCCTTGGAAGTTCCTATTTTAAGTGGAGAGTGTGCAGGCTACCCTGCCTGCTATCAGTCTGCTGTCTCTTTAACCAATAAATTGTCAGCAAGATTTAGGAAGGCAGAGTTCCTGACTTCAATCTTGGTTTGAAAAAGAAAAGAGTTTATACTTAAAAAATCAAACATTTGGAGAAAATAACATAAAAGGAAAATATATTCTTAGGGCTCGACTTTCAGTCATCTTTAACCCTTTCAGTTCACATATACAAGCCCATATTCTAGAATGTCTGATGCTGTACTTGAAGGAATGACTAGATCAATGCCTTATAGACAAATGTCTCAGGAAATTGAAAAAAAAAATTTTCTACAGCTCTCTTGGGCTACCCTGGTGGCTCAGTCAATAAAGAATCCTCCTGCAATGCAGGAGACCCGAGTTTGATCTCTGGGTCGAGAAGATCCCTTGGAAAGGGGAATGGCTACCTATTCCAGTATTCTTGCCTGGAGAATCCCATGGACAGAGGAGCCTGGTGGGCTACAGTCCATGGCGTCACAAAGAGTTGGACACAACTGAAGCAACTTAGCACGTACCTTAGGTGCACTTTCCTGGTGGCTCAGACGGTAAAGCCTACAATGCGGGAGACCTGGGTTCGATCCCTATGTTGGGAAGATTCCCTGGAGAAGGAAGTGGCAACCCACTCCAGTATTCTTGCCTGGAAAATCCCATGGACAGAGGATCCTGTTAGGCTACAGTCCATGGGGTTGCAAAGAGTCGGACACGACTGAGCCACCTTTTTTTTTTAGCTGCAATAAGGTGGGCTGCATCTGTGCTGGTTGCTTCATGTACTCTTTTCCTCTCAATGTGCCCCCTGACCAGATAGAGCCATAAGTAATTGACCTCAGCTAAGGCAAAGAAGAATTTTACACTTTGATCAAAATGAAGTAAACTGGAAAACTAAAACGTGCGTTGACAAACTGGTTTGACAACCAGTATAGTTGAAGAAGTACCAAAGATAACCTTTATGTTTAAAAGACACATGGAAGCATACTAGTAAAGTCATATGTTCCTGAAATATGATGTTTACCTATTTTAAAACCCTTTAATTAGTTTATTTTCAATTCCTCAAGAAAGCACTGGAGGCTTTCAGTGTCAACCTGTCTAGCTCTGCAGTCAAAGCCACAGCAGAAAGTGAGTGCTAACTGTGGACTTATTTGAATTTCATACATGGCTTTTCCCAGCAGCTCCGGTGTAGAACTGGCAAAGGAAGTAGTAACCCACTCCAGTATTCTTGCTTGGAAAATCCCAAGGATAGAGGAGCCTGGCAGGCTACAGTCCACGGGGTCTCAAAGAGTTGGACATGACTGAGTGAATAACACACTGGTGTAGAATGTGCCCAAATAAGAATTCTAAGCAGGGAACTTTGTAGAGGCATCAGAGAACACTTAGGGCAAGTTTCTCTTCTTCTCTGGGCCTCATCTGCAAAATAGAAACAATAAGGACTCCCCGGGTGGTCCAGTGGTTAAGACTGTGCTTCCAGTGCAAGGGATGTGGGTTCGACCCCTAGGCAGGGAACTAAGATCCTGCATGCCATACTATATGTTGCAGTAAATTAAAAAAAAAAGCAAAAGTGAAACAATAATACTATTTCTTTTGTAAAGTTTATAGTGAGGAGTAAATGATAGAGATTGTAAAACACCACCCAGCCAGCCTGGAACAGAAGTGTTCAATGAACATATATTGCTGCTGCCTCAAAACTCACTCTGGCAGCATCAGCATGGCCAGAGGGCCTCATGCTGCTTGTAAACATCATTTCTGAAACTCGTTAACTAGTCTCCTTTGGAGTACCTCAAACTGGTGTCGAAGCTGGTGGCACTGCTGTAAGATCACACCTGTGCCTTCACACGTGTGCATTTCTCCTCGTAGAGAAGAGGACTGTCCCAGACACGGCATCCTGTTAGGGACACCTGTCCTGAAGGTGCCAGCAGGCCTCCTGAACCCCAGGTGCTCCCCCACACGTGGCTCTGGGCACTTTCCAGCAAGGTCAGGTCCCAGAACAGAGGCTAACACAAGGGCTGCAGCTGGCCACAGTGAAACGTGCGTCTCACCTGGGGTGGTGCTCTAGCCTCATGCCCTGATACACTTGCTGAGTTGAATGTATCCCATGAATAAACTGCCATATTAGGCCCCAAGAAGTCGGGGAAAGAAGTTCTGACCCAAGATGCCCCTAGAGTTGTACCCAGGACACACCAGTTGGGTGCAGATGGAGAGAACAGGAGGCCTTTCATGAAAAGAAGTGTTGCAAAGATACCAGTTACACACTTCGCCTGGCTCTTAGCTGTGTTTGCCCTGCGGTGGCCCCTGGAGGTGTCAACAAACCCACAAGGGTCAACAGGACACCCCTCCTCCTGTGATCTTCTGTGCCTTTCCCAATCTTTTTTTTCTCCATAATTACCTCAAATGATATTATGACCATTGTCTGCAAAGCGGGAGCCAGATTATCTTTGTTTTGGATTTCTAGTGGCATTTTAATTTCTTAACTAAAATAAAGACTTGTAATTTGTGTGTAATAGAGAGAGAGTTTAGAGAACTATTTCTAAGATACTTTAGGGCAATCTGGGTTTCATTGTCACAGTTTGACTACTACACATTCCATGAAAGGTGAGAGGCACTCACTTTTATACTGGAGGAATGCACTCTGTGTGTGTGTTATGACTTTCAGCTTTGCTATGAAGTTAGTAAGAAGTGAATAGACAAAAGTACAAGGAAGTTAAGATGATGGCTTAGGAATGACTTGCCTATTAGGGCTTGAACAAAAACTCTCATACTCCTAATGTTAGGAGTGCTAATGGGTGTTAGAAAATTAAACTAATTAAAGTCATTTTTAAAACCACGTTTAGTCCATCTCACCAGGTGATAATAAGAGTGTGGGAGAGACATTACCATTCCATTTATACTTTTAAAGTAATTTGATAATGAGCAATTATCCTTTAATTGGTATTCTCCCTTATTGTTTTCAGGGCATTTGTACATACATTTGAAATGTTTAACAATTCTTGGGGGCAGAGGGAGTTGGCCATCCCTTATACAGTAAAGGAAACTGAGGGTCAGAGCGTTTAAGTGAATTATTTAAAATCATGTGGCTAGTAAATGACAGAAGTGTGTGTGTGTGTGTGTGTGTCCGCGCACGTGCGTGCACGCGCTTAGTGGTGTCTGACTCTGCAGCCCCATGGACTGGGGCCCACCAGACCCCTCTGTCTATGGAATTTTCCAGGCAGGAAAACTGGAGTGGCTTGCCATTTCCTACTCCAGGGGACTTTCTTGATCCAGGGATTGAACCTATGTCTCTTGCATCTCCTACGTTGGCAAGCGGATTCTTTACCCCTAGAGCCACCTGACACAATAGGAATATACTAGTAAGTGAGCTGATATAAATCCATCTCCAGACATCTTTTCTACAGTCCACTGGTTCTGTTGAATTCCTGAAGTTAGGAAACCAGCATGTCTGCCTAAAAAGTCAAATCATGGTTCAGGGAGAACACTCAAGGAAATAGTTTACTTCACCTTATGGAAGTCTTGTTTTTAAAGAATGTGCAAGAATCTGCTTCTCTTTCATTATATTTAGTATAACTTTTCTTTCAGGGTATTCTTGGGAAAACTAAGTACATGAAAAGTCAACAAGCTCCCCTTGAAGTAAATATTAGAAATCTTAAGTATATTCTTTTAATGTGCTAGAATATGGACAGAATATATCTCTGAAACATCTATGGAAAGCTAAAAAAAATGACTTTTAAAGTAAATATTTTCTTTATGTATCTAATTGCAAAATTAAATTATGTCCTAAAATGAGTGACCTCAAATTACTTACCAAAACAAAAATTGACAAAACCATGAGAGGTACAATTATGATTAGATATAATTCCTACCCTTGGGCATTTAGGTTATTATAGGCTGTATAAGATATTTGCATAATGAGGATATAAGTTAGTGATGGTGCTGTAAAAGAAATGCAAATGTTAGTAAATGATGAATAATGGTATTCAGATATCAGGAAAAGAAATTATGATCTAGTTCTCACTCATACTATTATTTTGGGATACAGTGTAGCAGTGGGCTTTTTTGTGCTGCTCCCAAGTATAGTGACATCAGTAAGACAAAAGGCTCTTTGAGTGTCCTTTCTTTAGAAACCAGGATGAAAGGTGACTGAAATATGTGTTTCCCTTATAAAGTTGTCCACAAAAATGTATACCTCCTTGGGGACATAGATAACTTTGAGGAATACTGCTCATTCTTCAGAACTGTCAAACCTGTTAAAAGTACAGTCTGTGTATTTATTTCCAAATTCTGCACTGCTTCACAAATCCTTCTACACTGTGACTCATGCCGATTATTGGTTTTTCTGTTTTAAAATTTTAATTACGAAGTCTTTCAAACTGAGTTATTATTATCACTCATAATAATTAAAATTTTTATGATGATTATGAATCTTTCAAGCCCAATATTATGTAATAATTATACAACTTATTCTTGTGCTTATATTATAAATTATGCAGACATAAACAAAATAAAAGGTCAAAACATTTCCACTTTCCCATCCAATTCTACCTCCAGAAATAACCTCTGCCAACAGTTTAGGGTGTAACTTTCCACTGTTTTTACTGTTTTTATTTAAGCATAAATATTTATTTTATTAGAGATGCATTTAACCTATATTGAGTACTACACAATCTGGAAAGCATGTAATTTTTAACCAAATGGGAATCATGCTCTGTTACACTGTGTTTTAGTTTCATAATTTTTCAGTAAATAATTTCTGATCACTTTTTTGATACTTTGATGTCATTATTTATCTTGTTTAGTGTAACAAGGCTATGAGGAAATGATGTGATATTCTCTGTAGGAGATTTTGTTATTGGCACTTAGCAACAGACCAATAAAAGTTGATCAAATCTATAATTGATTCCTCCTGAGTTATGTTTGAAAGGTTGAGTTATTTGAAATAAAATAGGACTTGTAGCTAAGACACTCAAGTTACCACTTAACTCTATTATTTAATTAAGCATATATATACTGAAGCAAGAATGTATTTTCAGGCAGGCAAGTCCCTGTTGCAAGTGCAACTGAGCAGAAAAGTTTGTACAGTACAGTAGAAAGAAAAGACTTTATGTAGATTTTTAGACAGGGATTCCCACATTATGAAGGTGTACAGATAGCTGTAAATGTTTATTTACTTAGCCAGGCTTAAAGGAAACATTTTTGAAGTAACACCATTCCCAATAGTTGCCTCAAAAGCACTTTTAGCAACTGAAATATGTCAGTTAGAAGTAAATGAAATATGACAGAGCACTTAGGCAATGGCAAGCTATAATGAATATCATGATAATATGTATGATAGATACAATGATAGATATATATGAATAATATATATGATTGATAATAACAATGATAGATAATCATTCATTAGATGTTAAATGAGCATTTACCACCCTTGCTTGATCCTGTTGGGAATTAAAATAAGACTAAGACCCAGTTTGTTCAAGGACTTTCCACTTCTGTAAATGCTTGTACCTACATTATTTCTTAGCAACTGTGATAGAGAGTGGACACAGTTATAGAGAGATGAAGCTCAGGTGTAATAAATAATTGGTAGCTCATAAGTGATGAAGCTAGGATTGGAAGGAGACTTTCCCCTTGGAGCCTATGTAGCAAGGACAGAAAGGTCTCAATCACAGGAGGTCTACTGTGACCTCATTCCATGCCCATGGAGAAAGTGCTAATAGGTCTTCTGGTTTCCTGGCTCAGCTCAGAGGCAGCCTCCATCCCTCTCCTAGATGCAGTGATCACTGGTTTTGGTGAGGTTACCAAAAGGCGCTCACCACTTGTTTGCCGGTCCTGTCCAGTGCTCTTTCTGCTACACCTTGTTGCTTCTCAAGAATACACAGTTTATATTAGAACAACAAACATTTCTAGTACACTTATCTTGACCTAGGCATGGGAGTTCAGGATAAACAGGATACAGTCATTGTCCCTAAAAGCTCACAATCTGGTAGGGTAGAGAGAGACATAAATAGGTGATTAATACAATGTATTGTGGAAGATTCTATAGTAGAACAATGCATAGGGAGGACAGAGGGAGGCCCTGATCCAGCCTGGACTTAAAAGAAGACTTCCTGGAGAAGAAGATGGGAAATGAAGAATCCAGTAAGAATTAGCCAGGTGAAAGGTGGAAAGTGTTTCCCAAATCAAGAGACCAACATAAACAGAGAGTGTGGGTCATGCTGAAGGAGTGCATGGCAACCCACTCCAGTATTCTTGCCTGGAGAATCCCATGGACAGAGGGGCTTGGCAGGCTGCAGTCCATAGGGTCGCAAAGAGTTGAACACGACTGAAGTGATTTAGTAGCACTCATGTGGTTCATCCTGAGCTTTTGGGGAAGTGCTTGCAGGTTGGTTTTGCTAGAACAAGAAGGATTGAATCTGGGCTTAGACTCTGGCCTCATGGGTTGTGTTAGAGAGGTTGACATTTGTTTGTTGATGTTTATAAGAAGCCATTTAAACGTTTTATTGAGGAAGTAGCCTATCCAATGTAGATTGTAGAGAGAGAGTACTCTGGCTTTAATGCAGTGAATGGATTTGTAAAGACAGGATGGAAAACAGGAATGCCAATTAGTAATCTGTCAGATCTGATAGACTTCTGACTTTTTATACCAACAAAAGCTTTTTTAAAAAGTATATACTGAAATTTAATAACTATAGTAGATATAAAAAGAGGAATCCTAGGAGTTCTTGGAAGAAGTTTTGAAAACCATTGATCTTGATGAAGGGAGAATGAAGTGGCAACATTGATCTAACATGGCAGAAATCAATGGAAAGATTTGTGATGTACACAAGAGGGAAAATCAGATATGGACGATTGGTTAGATGACAGTGACTGGTAAAGAAAATCATTCCCAATATGACAAAACCTTTATTGATACCATGTACCAGGCATGTATGTATACTCTACATGGATTATCTAATTATTATAACAACCCTATAAAAGGGCTGCTATCATTAATTTACAGATGAAAAAACAGGCTAAAGAGCTAAGCAAAAAACTAAGTTAGATTAAAACCCAGACCTGTCTGTCTGTATTATCCAGGAATAGCTTATTGTGAATGAAGAATAACAGACCAAGAATGGAATCATGAGGGAACCCAAGTTTTAAGTGATGACCAGAGGAAGGGATTTTAAAAGAATCAGAATTAGGATAGAGGGATGTCATTGGAAGGACTGATGTTGAAGCTGAAACTCCAATACTTTGGCCACCTGATGCGAAGAACTGACTTATTGGAAAAGACCCTGATGTTGGGAAAGATTGAAGGTGGGAGGAGAAGGGGATGACAGAGGGTGAGATGGTTGGATGGCATCACTGACTCAATGGACATGAGTTTGAGTAAACTCCAGGAGTTGGTGATGGACAGGTAGGCCTGGTGTGCTGCAGTCCATGGGGTCACAGAGAGTCAGACACTGAACTGAACTGAACTGATGTCACTGAAGCCAAGGGAATATAGAGTTCTAGGGAGTATATTGTCAATAGTGAATATTATAATAAGATAAAGATGGGTAAATAGCCACAGAATTTGCCAATATGGACACCATCAGCAACTTGATGAAAGTATTAATGGAGTGATGAGTCTTGAAGTCAGATAATGATGGACTTAGGAATGAGAAGAACTGAGGCTGTCCAGACTGAGAGTGTGGGTGGCTCTTCAATACATTTACCTGAGGAGAAAGGAAAGAGATTGAGTTGTACTTGGGGGAGGCAGGCAGCTGGAGTGGTTATTTTTGAGTATGTTTATATGGAGAAGGTAGTGCTGCTGCATAAGCAGAGTGAGTGGTGAAACAATGTAGCCAGATCTTGTGGAAACAATGTAAGGACCCACTGAGGTCAAAGTGGAGCTGGTTGAGTGCTGCCTTCAGTGGAAGAAGGGGCACCAATGCTTTGCCACTGGAGAAAACAAGTAAGGAAAAATATAGAAGGTGATTGATTTATTTTACAGGTCTCCAACTTGAAGATGTGCCCACCAATGTTCCTGGTTACTTAGTGAACAAAGCAAGGTCATATGCTCAGAGGGGTGAGATGGAGTTGGTTAGCAGCTTTGAAAAGATGAGTGAATAGGTGCAGTGAAATAAGGGAAGGAGCCAGTCAAGACAAGAAAGAGGAATTGTGGACAATGCTATGGACTCATCTAAAAGTGGTTCTAGGAATACCCCAATTTCTTCTTTAAGGAGCCTATAGCCTTGGGAAAGCTGTGTCTAATCCTCCTTGGCATGCAGGACCCTTCCTTTCTTTGGAAAAGCTTCTATTACTATCCGGTGCTCTTGGCATTCTCTGGTTTGCCCTTGCATATTTCATTAGAAATGCAGAAGGAATACACAACATCCAGCTCTTTATGTAGATGGTATTATGCATTGGAAACAACATGGGTACTACCAAAGACAAAGAGCTCTCACATCTAGGAAAAACTTGAATTACAGAGCAATAAATATGCTGATAATAACTTTAGTTCAGTTACCTACAGTGAGGTTTTCCAGACTATTTGCTGAGAATATGAGTATTTTATGAAGTTTTTAATTAGGTGCTCCATGAAAGAAATGTTGTCCTAGGCGAAAAAAAAAGAAAACATAATTGCATACATTCGCAAGAGATTCACTACATGTTAGCTTATAAAAGACTGAGAAGTCCTGCTGGATTGTTATTTGTTTAACTTTGTGTAACCCAGTAGAAGATTCTTGGGGAAAAACGATTTCATATTTGGCCATAATGTGCAGAAAGCACTTGATCACATCAATGGCCAGTAAATTCAGTCTGGTGGGGTCTTCAGTTTGTTGTGCTATCACTGAAGACTGCTGAGCCTTATATTCTCAGAGGGGATGGTAGTATTAGCCACAGAACTTATGGTTAATACTTCGAATTAAGTAAGGCTAGCCTTGCTTCCCTGAGGCTCTTACATGCCACCAAAGAGTGAATGGACTCCCCTGGCAATCACTGAATCTGAGAAGTCACTTCTGACAGCCCAATTCTTAAAACAGGAGACACCTAAAGGACTTTCAGGAACTCTAACTGAATCTCCCACCAGACCACTGAAGAGCTGAAAGAGGTAGCTATGGTGGTAGCGCAACCAAGTGAACTCAAGACAGGCTCCTAGTGAGGACACTCAATAGGAAATGACGGAAGGATAAGGGCTGTCCCACACAACCCTCACATGCTACATCCTGAACACACACACATGTTACGTCCTGGGCACGTATATTACGTCCTGGGCGCACACACACTACGTCATGAGCACGCATGCTACGTCCTAGGCGCGCGTAGTACGCCCTGAGCACGTCACACAGGCTACACCCTGAGCTCCAGCTGCGTCCTGAGTGAACTCGTTAGTTTTCCTGTCAGCGTGAGGCGCTCTTCGAAGTCCTTCTGCAAAGTAAGTTCCCTCAAGGTCAAACTTTATTGCGATTTAGATTTCCGCTTTGTCACGGATACCAGTAGTAAGTTGTTTTTAGGGCTCAAGGTGTTTTATCTTGGGTGCTGACGCGATCTGCCGTCCATTTAGGTTTAGGGTGACCCCTCACTAACTCCTAACAATATTCAATTCAGTATTATTTTTAGTTAATGGGAGACTCTTAGGGCCTCTTTAACCTATGGGTAATAAGTACCTGCTAGAAAACAAACGGCCGCGTCAGAGCAAGGGTACCCAAATGTCATGAGCTTGTTTTGATTCGCGAGGGTGATGCATTGTCTGTGAATGCCCCAGCTTTTCTTACACCACGGCTACCTCATTTGCCAAATATGGGGATGATCCTTTGTTCACGTTAATTGAAAATGACATCCTTATTCATCATATGCAATTTTTTTAGTCATTAAAATTCTGTCCAAAGCCTACCCAACTGAAGGGAACGGCTGAGTAATACCCGGGCCTTGTTAATCTATTGTTATCAGCCTTCTGCTTTATCCTCCTGACATGAACAGCAATAGGAACTCTGATGTCTACACTTTGCTTCTATTCTGCACCCAACGTGTATTGCTGGAGCAGTTATATTCGTGATCTAGAAACATATTTGTGACCTAGCTCGTCCAGAAAATGTCTGGAGGCTTTCGTTTTACTCAGAGGGTCAAAGACTCAGGCCTGATTATATTCCCATTGGAAATATAAATTCCTATGATAAACTTTCCTTTACGTGGTTACAGTTGAGCAACTTACCACTACAGTTGATTAAGATAGTGAGTGGACATGAACTTCTGAAAGTTAAAAAAAAAGAAAGCCTTTGAAAATGAATTTGGGTCTAAATTATACGGCTATAATCATCACCTGAATTAAGATAGTCATAGACTGTGTCTGTTTAATGTCTTATTCTTTCTTTGTGACCTTCTGAAAAGTAGTAACAAAACACATTAAAATAATTTATATTAGATGTCAAAAGTGTGTTTTATTTTTTTTTCTGCAATAAAGGTTTCCAGACCTTTGATTAAATTTATGTTTATATTTGACACTTTCTTGAGGTACATAAATTCACATGACAATGGAAGTCCACACACTCACAGTACCCAGGGCCAGGTTGAGTTGAATTTGGACACATGACATAAATAAAAGTGGTTTTATGTTTCACCTTCATCTGGTAGGTGAGCACTCTACCTTTTCTTGTGAAACATAATCGGTTGTGACATGGCAAAATTAGATCCTGGCTATTTATTATCTTCTGAAATCAAACCCTATAACTGGGAAAGCATGTGGTAGGTCTGCAGGGGCAGCTTGCATGCAGAGAGGAAAAGGGGGGCTTTCCAGTTTTATAAGCTCAAGGTGATTTTCTCCAACATCTCAAGCATTTTAATTAATTACCCTGAAAGATTGAGTAAATTATTATTTGAATACTTTATGGCATTACATGTTAACTTTTCAAGGACAAAGTGCTGTACTTTGCTTTTCAATAACGCCTCATCTGTCAGAATATATCTTTGAAATTTATGTAGTTTGCTGCAGAGTGAAAGGGGGGACAGACCTGGAATCTTATGAATTATTAGGAGACATCAGAGTCAAGTGTGATCTATCCCACAACAAAAGGAGTATTTATCAATATTTGATTTCCAGTTAGAAATTAACAAAATGAATGGTGAAAGTAATTAGCTGCATTTTCTCAGAACATGTTAAATAAAATTGGCTTTCTTTGGTGAAGTTCTTCTATGTTTCTTTTTTTGGTAACCCTTGGCAGAAGTGAAAGGCTAAGCAAATACTTTCAAGTCAAAATAAAACAAATTTTACTATTAACAAAATGGATTTGGGCATGTCAGTTTCACCCTGTGTGCCATGTTTCGCAAAGTATGTTGTGAGAGGTGTCCTGTTTTGTTTATGCCTATAGATAAAAGGTGTTTCAACTTGGATGTTGAAATCTTTAATATATGTGTGAAAAAGCATTCTTTGGCCTGCAGAAAGCCTCCATGCTGAGTTTGACAAAGTCTGTTTAAACGTAGAAAGTGCATAATATGTCATAGGCTGTTTAGTTGATCTTTGTAACCAGTAACAAGCTTCTCTCTGCAGATATAATCTTTCTTTCTCCATAAGGGCACTCAACCTTTTACTAACTTCATCCTACCATCAGTAGATTAGATTAAATCCCCATTTACTGCATCATATTAATATTTTCAATGGCACACTAATCCAAGAAATAAATGTGTCAGTTTCTATGGCTACATTGTAATGGGCATAGCCATCAGAGAGTGCCTTAAGGCCACATAAAAGACTTAATGTACAGCTTGAATAGAAAGCACATTATTTATTACGAAGCTATCAAGTTGAGAAATTTAGCAATCTCATTTAAAAAATTTGCTCATTTGACCTGGGCCAATTTGCCTGACTGATAATATTGAATATTTAGTATCACAGTGTTTTTGCAATCTTAAGGATAAAGTGTTTTGAACTAATTTGATTTGAAACAGTTGGCTGAATGGAATGATTTTATGTCCCTAAAATGTTTATTGATGCTTCTTTTTTAGTTTTAGTGACTAAAAGTTTAAGTGGGAATAAGGTATAGACCTCTGATGAGGGAAGTCTATTAAGCGAAAACAGTACCAGAGATAGAAACAAACCCATTTGGCCTAATTCTGTCATCTGACATGAGTAGGTGGGGAGAGATAAGAGCAGGCATGGAGTTGGGAGCAGAAAAATGTGTTCCCCACAGCTCTCCACATCCCAGAAGGCAAACAGATTTTATTCTTTATGAGCTTTGGTGGAATGGTTTGATTCAACCTGAAAATTTGTTACAGGAGATTCAGAGGAGGGAAAATTTGTAGAGAAAATCCTCTCTCCGTCTTGTTCTCCCAAACCTCACACCCTTAGTCTCGCTTCTGTAATAATACGAGAAGTGCTAGGATCATTTGTTAAAATTGAAGAGACCCTTTCCCAACACAGAGCCTGCTGCCTTTCTTTAGTGTATTTCCATCTGCACTGAAAACAAAATGGAAAATGACAATTTCAAATTGGTTATTTTGGCATCATATAATTAAAAAAAAAAAAGAAAAACCAAACGTTTGACTGGATTTAATTTTTTCTGAAAGTGAGTGTAGACAGACATTTCAGTTAAGTGTATCTTTTGGTGGCTGGTGGAATAGATAATTGGAATCTAATTATTGTCGATTCATTGATTCATTCATTGACATATGCACATAAAAATTGAGGGATTATTTTCCTTAAAGGTTGCTAGTAGAATCTCTCTTAGATCAACATTTGTCTTGGTTGTTGCTACCGTGTAGTATCTGGAGGAGTCTGACACTTTTCAGGGAGATGTGTAGGGCCTACTTCTGACTATCCTTTTTTCATATTTCTTTGCTTATTTTTTTTGTTTCCTTATTATTTGGCATGATTTATCATTTAAACAGATGTGAAATCTGGAGTTATTACTACAGTATTCATTGGCATATACAGTTACATTTATACTTGGCATTGCATTTGGAAAACTACATTTCAGTTTGGGATTTGGGTAGAGAATGTTTTAAATTTATGGATATTTTACTGTCTTCTAAAAATCTGTTGAAAGACAAAATTGTTTTCTAGTATCTCTTTATGCTTTCTTAAAAAGGTATTAATATCAGTGTAGACTGTAATGTTGACAAAAGCTGACATTTCTAGAATTTCACACGTCAATAGAACAGTGCAAGGAGCAGTGGGAAGACAAGAAAGAGGTAGCAGAGCATGATAGTGGCTTAAACTGAGCCCTCCAGTCTATTGAAGTCTTAAACCTGTGTTTAGGAAAAGTCAAAATAACCCTCATGATACATTTCGTCAGCCTCAATACTAAGAAGCAAAAGATACTAAGAGTAGGTAGTTTAAAATTGAGAAGAGACAGAGAAGGTTGTTACCTAAGAATTAGCTTGAAATACAATGTCTGCATGAATTGGTATATTTTTATTTTACTAGAGAATATTATCTGTCCTTCTAGTAAGAAATGGCTAATACAGACTTGTGTGGCTATTTTCCAGCACAGAATTAGCACAATCATCCTCATTTTTCTGAGAAGTGAATAAGGGCTCTTTGTTCTTAAAGCAGCACGTGTCTCTATCTTTTACTTTGTTTCTATATCATTTCGTTTATATTTTGATAATAAAAATATAGTATTTTAATACTCTCAATATTCAAGTACAAATACTTAAAAGGCCTAATTTAAAATAAATATATGCTTTTACAAACTTACTAAATGGAATGCTCTTATTTTAGTATGACTATGGGCTAGTCATATTAAAAGTTATTTAAGCCTGAGAGTTAAAAAAATGTTCCTTCCATACTGTTTCTTTATAGGCTGAGCTTTAAAAGGATTATATGTATTCTATACCTAAAACATAGTGTATGTAACATTGTTTTCATAAAAACTTTCGTATAGCAACAAGTGTCTTCTGTATCAACAGTATTTTTCAACTGACATTTTAAAATGGGAATTTTTTTCCTTCCTATTCTGCTACTGAGGCTTACTGGTGAATTTTGAAAGGCTAAATGTAAATATTCTAGCATCAGAAAATGTGAAAGGAAATTTCTATAGCGTTTTGCTCTCTTGGTTCCTAAAAGAGTGAGTTATCGTTTCTCTCTCCCATGGTCATTAATAATGACAGATGTCCATGGTGCAGAGTTCACCTACATTATTGTCAGTAACAGGGCTGGCAAGAGAATATTTATTACAAGAGGAGGAGGGACAGAGACATAATGTTGAAACAGAAGACAAGAGCAGAGTTCAACTGTTTTTTTTCTATTGAATAAAATATAATCATTCCCTAAGCTTTCTTAATAGTGTTTATTTTTAAGCACTGTTATTACAAGTATATTTCATCTACATAAATGTTCCTTGTAGTGTTGGATTAAAAACTGAAATGATCAGGCATTCATTTTTATTTTATTTTTCCAGTAAACCTGTCTAATAACCAAATATGTTGGAATGACTCTTAAAATGTCATTTGAGTTGTTGATCAGAGGACAGTTTGACTGTTAAGCTCTTTCCCCACCATGATATACAGAACTAAGAGGATTTAATGTCGAGACAGCTAGCATTTAAATAGTTATTTAAAAATTTGCTTAAATAAATATAATAATAATAATTGTAGGTTCCAAGAGCAAGAGTTTACAAAATACATTTATGTAGCCTCTCCTTGCTTCTCTGCTTGCTTTTCTGTTCCTCATTCTCTGTCCTACCCCTCGTTCTAATTTTAGCCTATTAAGGCAGCTATACTTGGAATTCCTTTCCTGACTTAGTCTGTTGATTGTCCATCGAGGTACAAAGGAAAGCCTGTACTTGGAGTCAGGTTTTCTCTGCTTACCCACACTCCCTCACTCCAGATACAGCAACAGAAGCCCAGAAATAGCCTCTTAAGTGCAAATCTCTAACTGACTGTGAGTTCTTTTAAGAAAATAATGAAGGGGGTGGGTTAAGGAGAAATGAAATTGGATAAATGTGAGGTTCTTTTCCTCCCTAACTTCAGACTAAAGAAAGGGAAGGCATAAGGGACATAGCTTCTTTCTTGCATTAATTTATAGAGAAATCATACAAATTCACAAGTATGGAGATACAGTAATGAAGATACATTAAAAGAAAACTTAAAAGCCTTTTTATCACTTAGCTGACAAATGTATGACTTCTCAAGTTTATTCTTGAGAATGATTGTGGTTGTAACTAAGATACAGTTTAAGGTATGGCACATAGTAGGTGTCCCACAAATTTTAGCTTTCTTTTCCCTTGAGGACGAGATCCCTATATTGTTCATCATTCTGTCCCCTTAACAGTGACCATTGTGCACACACCTAGGAGGCATTAAATGAATATGTTTAACAGTTGTGTGAAGGGTAGATGTGTACAGGACATAGAGGCATTAATTAAATAAAATTCTTATCCATAAATGTATTTTAAGAGAGTTTTAGTTGTGTGATCATACTTTTTGAAGCAACCCCCTATTGTTGGCTGTTAGTAGATTTCACAGTGCTGTTTGACTCAAGAAAACCTCCCAGCTTCTGTCCTCAAGGTCTCATGGATGAAGTGTGCCCAAAGTGACCCACTGACAAATGATGCTTTCAATTCCCTGATTCTCTGTAAAAGATTTTCTTTTAAAAGCAGACTTTTACAGCATTAGTGGTTCTCCTTTAATTAAAATATATATATAAGCCTTTTCCAAATTAAAATCAAGCTGAACAAATATAAATTGTTACAAAATAAAATTGAACAGATATCCAAAAATTACTAGTTATGGGCTTATCAAATGGTATTAACAAGAGTAAGGCAAAATGAGAACCCGACTGAAATGATGTTGCTGTCTCAAAAAGCTATTCTCAGATGGTCACAATGAATCAAATCACTGCTGGGG
This sequence comes from Cervus canadensis, assembly GCF_019320065.1. Taxonomy (NCBI): domain Eukaryota; kingdom Metazoa; phylum Chordata; class Mammalia; order Artiodactyla; family Cervidae; genus Cervus; species Cervus canadensis. Next base: position 24,158,303 of record NC_057397.1, on the reverse strand, counting down.
TTGTCTGGAAACATTCAGAGTAGAGAACCAAATTAAAATAAATCTCTTTGATTATTATGGCTCAAGGTAAAACAGTTTTCTTTTTTCTCTCCTTTATAAATATTCAGTGATTTGATTTAAATTATGGGAAAATGGAAATAAATACATACAAAATTTTTGGTAAAGGTATAGAATTACAGTAGCCATGGAAGGCCTGCCATGCAGTATTTGCCTTTTCAAATAACTCCCAGTGTCAGTTATCTGGCTTTTTAAAATAGGATGGAGTTACCTGTTATTCCTTTTCCTCAATTTTATCCTCTCCTTCACTGTTGCTTTGAACATGATGCCAAAGGAAGCTAGTGCTTCATTCTGCCTGACAAGCCACAGTTATTAGAGCTTTCCCAAGTAACATAATCAATACCTTCAGAGGTGTTGTATTCTACTTTTCTTAGAAATCATGTAAAGATATTTTTCCAAGTGCTACTTTTCACGGATATCGAATGATGCTCTGAAAATGCAATCAGAATGTGAAACTTGAAGTCACCATAGATATTTTGAGTTCCTCTTCTATTGTACAATAACAGGAAAAAAAGAAAACTTAAGCAAATAAGGGTATAGTTTAAGGAGTTGCAGGAATCTTGTGTGGGAGCTAACCTAAGTTTGCTGTCTCAGCTCATTTGTGCTATGAGCCTGAATTAACTTGAAAACTCCTTTTCTATGCAAGAATCAGATTTCTTCCGTTAAAAAACTTTTCAAGTGCACTGTCAGATGCAGCATGTAAAAATTTCTAATTTCCGCCACATCACAGGTATCCTTCTCCCAGTGGGAGGGGCTGCTGTCCCAGGTTCCCGGAGGAAGAGTGATGACTACAGCTATGAGAGCCACTCAGGCCACTTGCTCGCTCTCTCTGCTTTAGTCCCAAAGCTCATGAATTGGCCCAGGAAACTTTACCAGTGCCCTCACTTGGAATATAGCACAAGTAGAGTTAGGCTTTATGATCCTTGGTGATAGTACTAATATTTTTCATAGTTTAAGTGTTGTGTGGATAATACTTTTTCCTCCATTTCCTTTGTCTACCTTTCTTTCTTCCTGAGTCGACTCACCTTCCACTGGCAATGACTCTAGGCATTCCCAAGTGCAACCAAGGCTGCCCCAGAAGGCAAAACTTATTATGTTTAACATTTGTCTTACCATGAATTAAAGGAACAAAACAATTGTTCTATATATAGGATTGTCAGACTTTCAATTGCCTCTGTTCTTTATAGTCCAATAAGTAAAATTTCCTTTTTTTTTAATGACACATTGTCTACATCATAGCCCTTAGCAAACAAGCAAGAATCAATAAGTATTGAACTTCATTCAATATCAGCCATGTAAATAAAATGTCAATTGTTTAGGCTCTTAGTCTGGACAGATATTAGGCTGTCATCAACACTATCTGGAACCTTCCCACTCTCACCAGGAAAGAATCAGCGCAGGAGCAGTACTCTGTGCCAGAGTGAGAGCACTTCTGTGCTTGTATATATTGTATATGTTTGGGAGCTCTGTAAGCAGGGTCCTCGGAAATCCAGGGATCAGGGCCATGAGACACACATTCTTGAGTACCAAGCTTCGTGCCTTTCCTGGTCACGTCCCAGTGAGGAAGTGAGTGACCTCACTGTTGCAGAGACTTCATGATGAAAAAGATCTGAAGGATATACTGTCAAACTAGATGGAGCCTCAAGAACAGGTGGACTATCTCCATCCAAACTTGCAAGAGACAGACAGAGCTGGGATTGCAGCATAGACACTGGGCGTCTGAGAACATAGGATGAAGCGTGTGCTCTCTGGCAGAACAGAGAACACTTACTTCCATGGTTATAAGGGTTTAAATTCAGGGGCATATTTTTAATTTCAAGAGAAGTGGTCATCTGTGACTGCAGTAGAATTCCTCAGATATGTTCACCCCAAACCAGAACTGCCTTGAGCAGTCAGCAAATTGTACCCTGGCTCCTGATGGTACAGGAACTGTGTGACCCCGGCCCATTCTGACTCTCTCCACTTTTGATTTGTTTGGGAAAAATAAAAAAATTCTATGACTTTTTGGACTGTTGTGAGGATTCGTTATTGTTGTTGTTCAGTCCCTAAATTGTGTCTGACTCTTTGTGACCCTATGAACTGTGGCATGCCAGGCTTCCCTGTCTTTCACTATCTCCCAGAGTTTGGGAAACTCATGTCCATTGAGTTGGTGATGCCATCCAACCGTCTCATGCTCTGTGAGGATTTAACTGTAAGATAATATATGTGAAATTGTTTTATAAAGTATGATGCAAATGATATTCTAGTATTGCTCTTGATGGGGTCAGAGCTATTGTTTTGTTGATATTTGATTATTTTCTCCTTCCTGAGAAATGGAGCTCTGTCTCCCCTTCGCACAGACTCTTCATGACCCTTTAATAATAGGTAATCCATTTGACTTGACCCTTGTTAAAGAAAAGATTATTCTGAAACTTGTCAAAATGATAAGGAAGGCTTTAATCCAGACTATTGTGACAGGTGGTGTCAAGACTGTTGCAGTGGGGAAATACTAGGCTCAATTCTGAATACAACAAGAATAAGTGGGGTTTTATAGGCAGGGAGCTAGCTTGCAAGAGAGATTGGAGGCTGGGAGATTATTAAGGGTAATTGTGGGCAGGGGTCATTCTTGTGAGACTGACCTCACAGGATTCTTGTTGGAGACAGGCAAGGGTAATCAGATAAAAGGACAGGATGGTGGGAGATGGGGAATTTGATCAGATATTGAGGATGGAGGGGATTCTCTCTAAACTGGCTTAGAAGAATTCTTGCTGAAACTGGAGACTGCAAAGACAGAGCTTGCAGTTCAAGGTTGAGACATGGTTGGAAGAGGGTTCAAAGGGGCCTGACTAAAGTTTGGTCAAGGAGTAGGAGTCTTTGTCAGACTTCAACTGCTGCCTTTCTCTCTTTGCCTTCACTTCTCTAGTCGACACATCTGCGGCCATGGTTTATGCAGGGACTATAATGCTGACCAAAATACTAACATCAGTAGACTTCAAATCCTATGATTTTTATGTATTATTTTTACAGATTTTTTTTTTTAGGCTAACTTCTCCAGAATCAAACTTATCAACTCTCTTTCATCAGTTTTGCCATTATCATCTTTGTTCTTCTGGGTCCTTCTGGCTAAAAATCTGGATTTCTTCTTTGCACACTTCTTCATCACATCAGTAAATGCTGTCTATTTGTCTTCTTGGAATGCAATGGAATTCCTGTTTTCACCAGTACCATCTCATGGCTGTGTCCCTGAAAGAGCCTTTATCTGCTGTCCCTGCCTTCAGACCTGCTTACATGTAACAAAGGGTTGTGTGATCTTTCTTAGTCACAGTGTGGTTTCCTTGTTCCTCTACTGGCTCCTTACTTTATCTTGCGTGAAATCTTAAACCTGGCATGGCCTCCTCATGATGCTGGTCCTCTGTTTCCAAAGGCCTGGCATCTCATGCTCCCTCTGAGTGTCTCCATCTTTTCTCTGCCCCCCTCACCTCAAATGCTCACACTTGATCAGGTTTTTTGCTTCCTTTGGGGCTCAGGTTCTAGGGTCAAATCTTCCTTCTAAACTCTTCCTGATCCCAGTTCACCTTCACTTTTCTCTAATTTCAGTCTCTGACATTCAGAAGCAGTCTACTATATTTTAGTTCTTGATATTGCACTATTTTTACACTATATTTCACTGTTGCTTCATCTTTTTTGTGTGTAAATAAGTAATACTTCAGCAATGGAATACAGATTTTAGGGGCCAGACATTTTTCTTCTGGATCCATCTGGATATCTTACAGCATACATGGTAGATGAATGTTCGTTAAAAACTTATTTCTTGATTGATGATTAGTTTTCTTACCAGAGGGCTTCCCTGATAGCTTAGTTGGTAAACAATCCACCTGCAATGCAGGAAACCCCGGTTCGATTCCTGGTCGGGAAGATCTGCTGGAGAAGGATTAGGCTACCCACTCCAGTATTCTTAGGCTTCCCTTGTGGCTCAGCTGATAAAGAACCCACCTGCAATTTGAGACACCTGGGTTCGATCTCTGGATTGGGAAGACCCCTTGGGGAAAGGCTACCCACTCCAGTATTCCGCCTGGAGAATACCATGGACAGTATAGTCCATGAGGTCACAAAGAGTCGGACACGACTGAGCAACTTTCACTTTTACTTTTCTTACCAGGAACATGTTTCACTCTTTACCTGCTGCTTTTTCTCAATTCTACAAATATTCAGCATTTTGCTAAGATATCAAGTGTAGGAACTATGTTTTCTGGTTAGTCACCAATGTATTTCTTGGGTACCCACTCTGTGAGCACTTGGGTAGCACTCTGAGCAGAAAACAGCAGTTCTTTGCCTCTCTTCAGTGGAAGTTTGATAGATATTTGTTCAGAGAACTGATAAATACATGTTTGCAGACAGATTTACTGCTGGAGAAATTAGGAATTGAGCGGTAAAGAGACTTGCCCAAGGGTACTTATTTCTGTGGCAGTGTTTGTTGCCATGGTGGATGTGGAGAATTAAAATTATTATCTGGACAATTCAAGGTATAAAAAAAAAGTGCAAAAATCTATAAATAATAAGGACAGTGAGGACATAGGAGAATGGTTTATGAAGTCTGAAAATTAATGCTTTATCTTTGCATAATAATATCTGCAAGCCATATTATTTAGGTGAAGGAAGTGCTTGGTCACAACTCAGGGGTGTGTTTGAGGGTCCTCTGGGGTATAGAGGGGTGAAGGGAGTGAGTTATGTTGTGTCATTTCTAGATGGAACACTTCATATTGTTTAAGTCAGGTCTTCCACATCTGTCCAAGGGAAGGCTTGAGTTCCATTAAGTAGATTTATGGAGACCATGAACATTCTTCTCTAGCTCAGGGATTTGTGTTTAATTTTCTGGGATACTGTCCAATGATAATGTCTTGAGGACTTGAATTCTGTGAAAGAAAAACTTAAGATAAAAATATTCTACTATCCATGCTGGCCTCAAAGTAAATTGGACCCTGAATACTATGGCCATGATCCCCACACCCTCACCAACGCCAATAGCTATTTGGTTTCAAACAACATGTTTAGTGTGGTTTTGCTCAATAAAGTTTTGGATATTTGTTGCTGCTGTTGTTATTTTTATTCATTTTCTGAGGTTTTCTTGATGGTTTCTAGAGCTAGTGAAGGGATATTTAACAAAATGCAGAGGTTATAATGGTAATAGAAACTGATGAAGTTTATATGTTGCTGGTCTCTGAGATGCTTCTAGCTCCTTCTAAGATTAAACAGAAGCATGGATAGAGGTTTGGATGTTCCCAGGTAGAATCAGTTAATGGGGTTGTTTTTTGGCTTTTCTTAGTATAAATTTGAAAACTTGGTTTAGAAATTCAACTCAATTTTGTCATTGTGTAGGTATAAGAGATCCATTGGGAAGAGTGCATGTATTAGCCTTAACTTTCCATTTTAGCTTTTTAACCATTCAGAAGAGAATCAAAATATGGGAGAATCACTTACTTATAAAACTACCTGTAAATAATTGCCCTGTCATATGTTTGTTGTAAGCTAGATTAATTACTTTTAGTCAGTATTATAAGTATGTGTATTTGAGTTCAATAACAATTTTCTACAATGCTAAGCAAAATAAAAAACATTTTTGACATTTTAATGATCATATGAAGAGAAAATGAAATTAACACCGTCTCTTGTATGTTGGAAATAATAGATTTTTCTCTGTTTAAAAATATGATTAATTTTGTGGCACTTGAAATAGCTGTAACACAATAATGGAAGAATGGAATTGAAATGTTGTTACATAAATTATATGTGTCCTGAGTCATGATTCCCAGTGTAAGACACAATAGCTGGAAAAGATAGTCTGATGATCCACAAAGATTTCTGTAGTTTCAAATTTTCTGTGATATCCAGCTCTGTGACTGTGTTCAGAGCAAGATACCATACAACTAATTCTTTAATCATTACTGTGTAACTTGCCAATGATTAGCATAATTCATTTCTCTAAATGTCTTCTATGTAAGGCAGTTTATTCTTGAGTAGGGAGCCTTCCTGCATCACTGGGATGTGATGATGTCATTGATCTATTACAGTCCAGCAGTGGCAAAACAGCAGTGATAAGAAACAAAAAAGAAATTCAGTGTTATTTCTACCCAGAGAGCAGTATATTTAGGAACATTATTGTAGAGAGTCCCTTTTCTTTCTTTTCCTTTTGTGTCAGAATGCCTATGATCAAGGAAGGATGCAGTGGAAACTGGTATCCTTGTATTGGTCAGAAATGCAGAAGTCTTATTTCCGTTTTAATTAGTGTGTTGATCTATTTGTTTGTATAGTTACAAACTAAAAAACAACAACAACAACTGTATACTTGAAATACCTTGGATTTCAACTCATTCAACATTTACCTGAACACATATAATGTGTAATCCACTGGTTCCTGGGGAGAGGGAGAGAAAGGAAGGGAGAATACAAGAAAATCAGAAGCAGCTCAGACCTTTAAAGAGACAACCTGGAAAGAATTCTGGAGTGCTCCCTCTTTATCATCCTCTGCATCCAATGTGCTACTAACACCTCTCTGTTCTTGCAATAAATCTCTCTCCTATTCACCATCACCTTTTCCTTTGCTACTTCATCTCTCTGATGTCAGCCCTCATCATATCTCACTGGATCACTTGAATTTACATTTTCTTGCTGTCAGCTCTTTGGTGTGGCACAGGGGCCCTCCTGGTTGGACACCTGGCTTCCTCCCATGTATCTGCCCTCCACACTACTTCACGTGTACCATACCCTTGAACCTGCCAGTACCTTGCTATTTAAGCCATCATGAAATAACATGGGCTACTCTTCCTGCCTCAGTTGCTCCCCTTTTTGTCTTACCTGGCTAACTGTTGCAAACTCTTCCCAAACTCTCAGAAGTCATCTTCCCAGCCTCACCAGACCCACCTTGAGTTTGAAGTGCTTCTTCTGGACCCCTTGATGCCTGTAAATATCTTATCCTAACCTTCAGACAGTGGGAAATATTGTCATTGTTGGTGAAATCATCATAAACCTAGGGCCCACAATCTGGCTGACTGGGAGGTGACTGGGTTCCAGCAGTCACATCATGACAGCAAGTTAACCTCACCTGTCTATGCCTCGGCTTCCTGATCTTAAAATAGAGATAGTGTGACCCAGCATTTTGGGCTGTTGTTAAGATTAAAGGAACAAAAATGTGCAAAATACTTAGAATGCCTGCCACAGAAAAGTAAGTTTTAACAAAACTTGGTTTTATTTTTATTTTTCCTCTTTCCCTCCTCTCCCCTCCATGTTCTCCTCCTCTTTCTTCTCTTCATCTTCCTGTTTCTCCTCCTCTCATCCCCAGTCCTTGTCTTTTTCATCCTCTGCCGCCTCTTTCTTTGAACCATCTCTCCATTCTGGCCTCTGTGGAAGCTCTGTGGATACTGGGACTATGTTGTATTCAATTCTGTGCCCCATAACCTACTGTAGAGAATACTTCTTATTGGACAGTGGGGAAAAATACCATGTTTTTCCTACCTTCAAAAATTATTTTCACTTTTCAGAGTTAGAAAATATGTCTCATTAAATTAATGACAAAATCCAGGGGTCATTAGGAAACCTACGTGAATACTAGATATCAAGGATGAGGTCCTAGGAATATTAGTAAATAACAGGGGTCTTTTTGTTAGTCATTGTCACAGATATTCAATATTATGGGATTTAACTTGTATTTGTTATTTGATTTTTGTGCTGCAGCTAGTTAAGATTGTAAACATTTAAAGCATTATTAATCTGTTCTCAGAAATAATGTCAAACATTTGTATATCACTTTCTGTGTGTCAGGAATGGTATATAATAACTATTATTGTAATTGTACCTTTTCCTACTAGAAAATAAATGACAGATATGATTTTATTTCTTGGAAAGTCAAAGAGAGAAATGCCATTTACATCAGTGAAAGATGTGTGGAAACCCTTTAGGTGTCTGATATGCAAATTAAATAGGTAAAATTAAGTCTCAACTTTTTAAACTAGTGCCCACGGTTCTAATCAGGGATGGAGTTTTTCTTTTTTAGCAGAGAAGCATCTCCATCTTTTGGAGCCTGATCCTTGGTGTGAATTCTTATCTCCAGCATTTACAAAGAGTGACATTGGGACAGCCAAGCTTGTGAAAACTGTAAGGTCCAGTTTTTCCACAGTGTCTTTAGAAATGCAGGAGTGTGTTTAGAAATAGTAATGTATTACAGTTATTATTGTAGTTTTAAATTAGAACATTTAGCTTAGCTATATCCTGGAGATTTTTTCCTTTTCCACAAATGAAGAGAAATTTCAGGTACTCTTGCCTGGAAAATTCTATGGATGGAGGAGCCTGGTGGGCTGCAGTCCATGGGGTCGCGAAGAGTCGGACGCGACTGAGCGACTTCACTTTCACTTTTCACTTTCATGCATTGGAGAAGGAAATGGCAACCCACTCCAGTGTTCTTGCCTGGAGAAACCCAGGGACGGCGGAGCCTAGTGGGCTGCCGTCTATGGGGTCGCATGGAGTCGGACATGACTGATGCGACTTAGCAGCAGCATGCTTAAATAAGTTCAGAAAATGATAGCACACCAAACCCTGCTTCTTTTGGGTCTGCAGTGAGATTAACAGCTACTCAGAGGGTCTGCAGAAAAGGCACTTGTTCAACTCTTTACCTCACTATTTCTGGAACCCTATCCTCCTCTACCTCAATATCTACTAACATTTTCAGGCACAGTAGTGATCTGTGGGACAATCTGTGTAATATTGGTGTTTACCATTTGAGGTACAATGATGTGAAATGCAGTGCATTGTTTTTATTAACATTAAGTTTGTCGTATTTTAGTTACACTAAGCTTTTGGTCATAGTTTGAGCTATAGGGCTTCCCTGGTGGCTCAGTGGTAAAGAATCTGCCTGTCAATGCAGGAGACGCAGATTTGATCCCTGGGTTGGGAAGATCCCCTGGAGGAGGAAATGGCAACCCACTCCAGTATTCTTGCCTGGAGAATTCCATGGACAGAGGAGCTTGGCAGGCTACAGTTCTTGGGGTTGCAGAGAGTCGGCTTAGTTTAGAGTGACTAAACAGCAACAAGAAGTTTGACCCACAAGCTTGTAAGTTGAGAATAACTGACAGTGAACAAGGAAATTAATTTACAAATTAGACTGTTAGGGGAAAAAAATTTTTTTTTCCTTGAAGGTACCTGGGCCCTCTAAGTTTAAATGATATTCATAATTCTGTGGTTCAATACTACATTACACAGAGCAGAAAAAGTAGTAGATTGATACTGAAGAGAATCTTGGGAAAGGTTTGAAATGCAAAGAATTTGTGGGGTTATAGAATTGAACTGTAAGACATAATTTCAGGGAGTATGGCAAGCAATCCATAATTAGTAAAGAACGGGGCTCTTTTTGTCAGTCGTTGTCACAAATATTCAGTATTATGGGATTTAATAGCATTTGTCTTTTATTTTTTTGCTATAGCTGGTAAAGATTGTAAACATTTAGAACATTATTAGTCTGTTCCCCAGCAGCGGTTGTTTGGTTGCTCACTCACTTGTACTTTGATTTGACCTAATAATGGAGAAGGCTGCTAAAGAAAGCTCATTGGAGTATTTTTTTTGTACAAATGAAGCAAACTTCCTACTTGTTTAGGCTTCAACGATGACATATTTGTTCATAAATTATCCAGCAGCACATGTATACAACTATGTAAGTTTTTTAATTTGGCATAGCTATAACATGTAATGCTTTCTATTCTTCACAAGACTGGCATTCAGCAATATCCGAGAAGGAAGCAGGTTGTTCCCCATGGTTTGTTATCCTTTCCCTCTTCAGTTAAATGTTCTTTCTTTTTCCTGTATAGTTTCACCACTGAGGTTTATCATTTGACCAATTGGGCCATCTTGTTTCTTTGAGTTGAGTATTCAGAATTATTTTGTGTGTGAAAAATATTGCTGCCTCTGAAACTATCATTGGTAAACCCTGGAAACATATTCATGTATTGATTTTGTCAACACATGAGACTTAACTTTATTATTCAGCAAATTTTGTTCCTTTTGGAACATGAACTTTGATATCCAGGTGAACTTTTAGAAGGAGGGAACCAGAAGTGGAAGAAACTGAACCTTAGTTTGAAATGGAATTTTGTTTCTACCATAATTCATATAGATGTGCGCCATTTTCTTTTTCCTTTTACCATCTGTGAAGGTATAAATGTTTCCACTCTGAGAAAGAGCTGTGCATTGGAAACCTGATGAGTTCCAGAATAGTCTTTATAACTAACTAGCTAAATGGTTACAAACAAGAAACTTAACTTTTCTGAACGCACTTTGGGTGTGTGTGCCCGTGTGTGTGCGCGGGCACGTGCGCGCTCAGTCATGTCTGACTCTTGGCGTCCTCCTGAGCTGTTAGCCTACCGGGCTCTGTCTGTGGGATTTTCCAGTCAAGAAGACTGCAGTGGATTGCCGTTTCCTCCTTGAGGGGATCTTCCCAACCCCCCCTCCTGCATTGGCAGGCGGATTCTATAACCACGGAGCCCCCTGGGAAGCCCTGTGTCCTCAATTGTAAAAGGAAGAGGTTCCATGATAATATCTTTAGTCTAACATGCAAGTAGTAAAAATATATTATATGAAACTTGTGCTCAGTTACTTCTACAAAATCATTAATAACAAAACTTGCTATCTACTTTGTATTAACTTTACATAGCAACAAAAGATAGTAATGGCTTCTGCATCACTGAAAACCACTGAACTGATGCACAATTGTAATCCAAATTAGTCACTTTTATTCTAACAATCTCATTACTCCTTTGCCCACTTTAAGTTATTATGATTATATTTTGCTAGCTCTTTGGGAGAAATGGGTTATTTTTTTAATTATGAAAATGTTATTTCAGTAAATGTAATTTAATTAAAATGAGAATTTCTGCCAGCTGTTTAAAAATAAATACAGTATTTTCTTGCTAGTATGAAAGGAGTTACTATTTGCTGTCTCATTTCCTCACTAATGTGCTGGTGTATTTAGCTTGAACCTGAGCTTGTGGAAGTTTATTCTTAACCAAAGCAGTTCCTTTTTCATGTAAGTAGGTTAAATCTGAATTGGGCAGCCTCAGGGTGCTTTTTTGTTGTTGTTGTTCAGTTTTAAAAAGCCCCCTCAAGAGGGCCCCTTTTGGAAACCTAGAATCATATGTTTGGAAAGTTGATCCAAATTAACATTAGAATGGTCCTTTTATTTTTGAAAATTATACAAACTATTTAAAATATGCTAAATTGACACAGACTGAAATAAAACTGAATAAGGGAAGTAACATTTCTTGTTTTATTCTGCCTTTGGGATGAAAGAACTGAAAACAGAAAAAATAAAGTGTGTGTTAAGTGTGGTACAATTTCTATCCCCAGAATACAAGAGGAAATGTATTTGTACAAAAGGTACAAATTAATGCCATTCATTTTCTTGTGACTTTATATGCCTAGTTTGGTGTAAGCAGATCAAGAGTTTATATGTGTTTTGACTTCTGAGAAGTTGTTTATTTATTTTTAAAGAAATATTACATTAATAAATTTCTAAAATTGCAATTTTAAATCATTGATAGAAATGCAGGCAGTTGATGAAGTATATTAATGTTTCTTCTCTTTTGCAAATTGTATTGCAAATTTTTCCAGAGTCAAGACTGTACAAACATTTTAATTTGTTGGAAAAGACTGAGCCATTAAATATGAGTAAAATTGCTTAAACTGATTTTTAAAAATACCCTGGAAAACTAGAGAACTACAAATTACACTTTGGCGGTAATTTAAGTCTCTACAATAGCCCAAGTCCCTAAAGGTCTTAAAAGAGTGACAGAGAAACCATGATTTTCAGACATGTGCATTATATATGCTAATAGCTTTCAGTGAGAAAGGTTTATATCCTTGTAATAGAGGAAACATTCATTTTTAGCATTTCAGACCATGGGGAACACAGTAATTACAACAGGCACTAATACCTGTCTCCTTTCTACTCTTGCTTTCACCGACCTCCCCTTCCAAGTACTTGAATTATCTCAGCAGAATTAATAAAAGGACTTTAAACCTGTGTCATTTCCAAAGCTTTTTTTATTCTCTCTATAGTACATTTAGTACAACATTGGTCCTCAAGGAATGTGTGACATACCTTATGTAGATATATATCATCACAGCAAAAGGAATTAAGGATGTTTTTCTTTATTTAAATGTGTTCATAGACATTTCCATTTATATGATTAACAATGATGATTTTCAGAAGCTCAGTACTGAAGTACTGTTTTATAGTTAAGTTTAGGTCTAAAGCAAAAAATCTGTGTCCATCTTCAAGAAACATTATCATTAGGTAGAACAGTCTGGCCAGTGTCCAATCTTTTGGAATAAAATAAATCTGCCATTTTTTTGTCAGATGAAAAATATAAAAATAAACAGTTAGCACTTGACCTATGGTATATTCTATACACGTTTAGTTAGCAGGCAAATCCTGTCTCAGCCTGCATCAGAGGCACAGTCTTGGCAATGTTTGATCAAGATTCTCACATTCTTAATCCTCTATTAGTACTTTTATTGAGGGATGGATATATAGGATTTCACTAGATAACTCCTTGTAAGTAATATCAGCTAAAAATGTGCATTATAAAGCTAAAAACACCCTTTCTAAAGAAGTTTTGCAAGTTTATTTTTACTAAAAACAGGCAAGAATAAAAATATGAAATAAATCCAGAAGCCTTTCCGCCTTTACTGTGAAGGATTCATATGGCTTAATTTTCTTGATAAAGGCATTAAATTAAATCATTTAGGGAAGTTAATCTATATTATAAGGGGGATAAAAACTAACTTACTGCAGCAGTCTTAAAGCTTGATAATAGATCTGATTTCCTTTTTTTCTCTAATCTTAACTCCTCTCTGTCTCTCTGTCACACACAGACACATACAAACATCCTTTATTTCTTGGAAATAATTGTCAGAGATTGTGTAATTTTTGAGGAAACAAAAAGTTATAGATGGGGACTTAACTTCTATAGTAAGGGGCAAAGGTTTGAGGAATTTTGTGGTTATTTCAACTTCTGTAACTGGGGAGCAAGTATAAAACAAAAGCACCTGTTCTTGACTTTCTTTTATAAATGGAGAAGATGAGCAATCTGCAATATCCCTTTAAGCTGTATACTTAGAACAGGTAGTAATCATCACTCAGAAGAGCCATTCTGGTAAAGCACCACTGATAATAAAAGCCATAAGTTGAAACCGCCTCCTTCCTTATTCCCATGCTGCCTTCAAACTCAGTTCATATTAAATTATCCAGTTAAATGTTCCGTATTTATAAAATTATTATGCTTTCTTGAGTAATCACCCTGCTCCCCCTTGTGTTGATATTTGCTCTAAAAGCGAATTTATTTGGACATAATTCTCCCTGGCCCACATGACAGACTTATATATTCATGCTTTGAGTCTTCTTTAAGGATTTTCTTCCCAGCAAAGCTTTCCTGGGGCTTCCCAGGTGGCTCAGAGGTATAGAATCCGCCTGCAATGTGGGAGACGCAGGTTTGATCCCTGGGTGGGGAAGATCCCCTGGAGAAGGAAATGGCAACCCATTCCAGTATTCTTGCCTGGAAAATCCCATGGACAGGGGAGCCTGGCATGCTATAGTCCAAGGGGTCACAAAAGAGTTGGACACAACTTAACATAACAGCAAAGGCTTTCCCAATATCTGGGGAGCTAGGACATCCTTCTCCTCTCCCTCTCCACCCACCTCCATTACAGCGCTTATCACACTGCTTTGTAGCTATTGGTCGAGTTGTTAAGTCTTCTTGACATGACTTCTTAAGACTGGTCATATTTACCCTAAGTTCCCCAGTGCTTGCAAGGTGCTTGGTGAGTGGTAAGTACAGAATGAATATTTATAAAAGCCTAAAGAAAGTGTTTGTGGTAGCATGAGCTGAGACCAAGGGAGAGAGGGAAAGGAGAATTAATGGACCAGGAGGAGGAAAAGCCACATTGCTGTGAGGGTATTGGGTATTATTTCTATATTTTAGCCCCTTTTACTTTACTTTTGCATTTGAATTTTAACACAAAAACCTTTGCTTCTGTTAAATAAGGATCATGTGGGTACTTTGGCACTTTTTTCTGGGGTTAGAGGACATAATGGAAATCCCCAAAGTGCTGTATTGGGGGTAACTTCTAGATGTGTTTAAGTTTAAACTAAGTCTAAATTAGAGAAGAGTTAAGAAAGATGATGGAAGAGTGATGCAAATTTGCTCTGCTATTGCTTTCCTGGCCTTCCTAACTGGGGCAGAGGACTGGAGTCTGCTTTTCACCAACTCTGCCTTCTTTCTCCAGGTGATGTCCAAGAGGACATAATTCCAGACCTCTGGGTTGCTTGTTGTCTAGATCCCTTGTTTTATGTAGGAGAGTGTCAAATGGTGCAATGGTCAAATGTAAAGTTACAAGCTTTATTCAAGGACTCACTGTCCTCTTATCAGGTACATCACTTGGCCACTAACTATGAAACTGGTGAAGAATCTTAAAGGCCAGGTGGGAGTTTTACTAGTAGTGAGAAACTATGGAGTAGGGGAAGAGAGGGGAATTTTTTTACCAGATAAACATTTTTTTTTTGGTTATTTAAAAATTGTGGTAGAGGAAATTACAGAAGACAGAGACCATCAAAGAGAGGAAATGCCAGGTAATTGCTAAACTTTTACTGCACATTATCTTTTAGAGATACGAGGATGTATCTCTGTTCACAGGAGGTAAAATGGTTCATGGTACTGTTTTCATTTTTTTTTTTCCTTTATCAAATGCCTTTTCTCAAAGCAATCAGTACTAGGTACTTTAGTTGCATTTATTGTTGATGATCCACATTGATAATTCAGATGCTGAAGCATCACCATTCATAATACCATGATCCAGTCATTTAATAACATGTTTTGATCATACACACACTCAAATGCAGATTTGCTTTGCAATTTTGAAAAAAATTTTGTTTTCATCTTCTATTTTGCATTGTTTTACAATCTGTCATCTTTACGGTACAATCTCTTGGTAATCTCCTGTAATCCTTGCTGACTCAGTTCTTAGTAAATCAAAAAAAGATGGAGCTTTACGGTAGACTTTAAGTAGGGAGTGACAAAAGTGAAGAACATTTAGTGTGAAAAATTCCATTGTGTTTTTCAATTAAGTTTTTCCCCAAGAGTAGAATTGTTCACCAGCTAGTCTTGATAGGTTAGCAGTGGGGTAATTTCTCATCCTTAATATAGACAGTGAAGGAGACTAAAAAGCACAGAGCAATTTGCCATCATGGAGGATCGGTCAGCACCGTGCATCAGAAAGAAATGTCCTTCATGTACCCATTCCAAGCTCTGTGACATTGGTAAATTATAGTCAGTCTCTCTGAGTCCTGGTTTCCTCATTTGTATCATGGATAATGATATCTGGTTGACAACGTTGCTGAGAAAATTGAATGACTTAATATGCAAAATTTGCTTCAAAAAGTTACTTGCACTGAAAAAGATTTGTTGTTACTGTTATTGTATTACAATTATTCTATCAAATGATAATACAAAGGACAGTAGTGAGATTGGGAGCCAGAGGGATAAAGACAAAGAAAAGAGTTGTGGGGGGGTGGGGTGGGTGGGAGGGGGTTCCGTAGTGGTCCTGTGGCCAAAACTCTGTGCTTCCAATGCAGGGGGCCTGGGTTCGATTCCTGGTCAGGGAACTATCTCCTACATGCTGCTATTAAAAGATTCTGCATGCCACAAGGAAGATTGAAGATCTCACATGCTGCAACTAAGACCTGGCACAGCCAAATAAATGAACATAAATATTTTTTAAAGTTAGGGTAAGTAAAGCTGTTGAGATAGATTGAGTAATACATAAACAATGACAGAGCTACAGGAGGATGTCAAATTTTGCCTTAACAAAATTAAACACTGTGTGAAACGAGTGGCAGTGCCACTTGAAACAAAGCTGAATGATAAAGTAATAACATCCTAGTAACACGGGAAACAGTTACACAATTTTAGAATTTTAGCAAAGAATGAAAGCTTATTATTTGTCTTTGATTATGGAAAAAGTGACTGTGGTTGATCTTGGGAAAAAGATAAACATACATTAAGCCAGTACTTAATTACCACCAAATTCTTTGTTACTACCTAACATAAAGCATGGAAACAAGAATTCAATCACTTCCCAGCACTGCAATGTGAACTATTTTGTAGATGTTCCCTACTCATTTCTGGCTACAATACTGAGAGTTCTTTTGAAACAATGCCACCAAGCAACACTAAATATGTTCTCTCCCACACACTGCATGTAAGTGAAATCAAGTAGAGAACAATTTCACTAACTGTTTGCCAAGGTCAACTTTTCTGTTTTACAAAGAGTAATGTGTTTTCCTTGACAAATAATGTAATACTTTCTGCATTGAAATATGGACCTCCCGATAGGGAATTCTTCCTTGAATAATAATATAAATCCATGTTATCTAATTTGACAGTAGACTACTGTATGGACATTTAAGAATCAATATTAGTGTTAATTTGTTCAAAGGAAATACATTTATTGCTAGTTCGTTCGTTCTTTTTCCACATTGTATTTTTACTAACCCAGTAATATCTTTTTCATAAAATAATTCTTTAAAACAGTAAAAAGATTCCTTCCTTTTTTCCTTCCAGTTAAATTATTTTCTCCCTATACCTGAAACAGGAGGTCTTTGGGGGCTCACCTCACCTTATCTTTAGTTGAGCATCAAAGATACCTTCACCTTCTTTCTTAGTCTCTTAGGAAACCTGTATGTGTATTTATTCAATTTTATTTTGATTTTGGTGACATGGGGAAAGGGGAGTAAGAAGATAGAATACTTCAGGGAATTATATTCAATATCCTATAGTAAACCATAATGGAAAATAACTGTTTTAAAAAAGAAGATACTGCGCTTTTGCAATTCTCTTCCTTTTATACTACGGAAAACTACTAAGAGCAAAGTGGTTCTTACTTCCCTAGTGAGCCATCCTCATATTTAAAATCCCTCTACCTCTTCCTTACTACAAACCAACACAAAGGTTGCCAGTGGACTAGAGCCGAGAGAAGTTCAAATCCTCTTTGGCCAGATTCCTCTTGCTGCTCTTAAGAGTGCTTTATCTCTTTGCCTCCTATGTTCTAGAAAGACCCAGCCTTGCTAGAAGTTGACCTTCAAGGTATGTTTGTTGAACTAACCTGAAGACCCAAACTCGGTATCTCCCTCCGTACCCTGAGCTCTCTGCTCAATTTCTATATCGGAGGAAACCTTCACTTTAACTGATACTTTAAAAATGCCCCCCCCCCTTCTGCCCAGAGCACGGACTGACCTGACTTTGGTCTACATTCTAAGGGGCCCTGTGGATATTTACAAATAATATTAAAAACAATAGTTCTACTGTTGACCGATGAGAAATTAGGACATCTGGAATGGTGTAAGACAAACTCCTTTTATCTACTATGGTGCCTTGTAGTGCTTTAAGAAATAATTTGCTATAGTAATCGCTTTTACTAAAAAAGATTCTTTGCTGATATTGTTGGTAAATCATATGAGGCACTTAAAATTTCTTAATGTTTTCACGATTTAAGTTTTTTGAAGATCTTTGAAAAATAAGTGATTATTAAAGGCATACATGTTACCTGTAGAAAATACGGAAAGTGAAGCTATAAAAATATATAATTATACTACTCAGCATGTATTTTCTTCCAGCATTTATATGTGTCATTCATATACAAACTGTTCCATTTATGTACACTGTATGGTGAGAGAAAGAGAGGAAGGAGTCTATATACTGTTTATATTCATGAAGAGTGCCGTTAGGAGCATAAGCTCTGGAGTAAGATGATGTAACTTAGACAAGTTATTTAATAGCTCTGGGCCAGCTGTGCTTGTTGAGAGGATTAAATGAGATACTAGGAACTAATATTTACAGAATGTTTTTAATGTCCAAGACATTGTTCTGTTTTTCATATAATGTCTATTTTTAACTCTTACAACAAACCCATGAGGTGTGTATTTAGCACTTAGTGTGCTGTCAGGTATAGTAAATGCTAGCTATTTGTAAAATTTTTTATTTTTATTTTTTTACAAAATGTGGCTAGTTAGTAATAGGTTTTGTAATGTATGTTTCATTTTGTATTTAAATATTTCCCTGAATAAGGTTTTTATTTAAAAATAAATTGACTAGTTT
Source organism: Cervus canadensis (assembly GCF_019320065.1). Lineage (NCBI taxonomy): Eukaryota > Metazoa > Chordata > Mammalia > Artiodactyla > Cervidae > Cervus > Cervus canadensis. The sequence goes on along the minus strand of NC_057397.1, from coordinate 24,140,076 downwards.
ATATTTTAAAGCTTAAATCTAAGGACATTATTCATACTCTTTCTTCCAGGGAGAAAATTCAGATTCCTACATTAGTAAAGGCTAAGGAGTAGCTTGTCACACATTATCTATTGTTCCAAATCAGATTATACTTTTTCTAAATATGTCATGATCTTATCAATTCTTCCCAAGTAATTAGTTAAAATGTGGAAATGTAACTTGTTGCAAATACTCACTGCTTTGCCTTTTCCTAGTTGCTCCTCACATGGGGACATAGACTGTGCACAGTTGGTGTCTGTATGAGATATGCCCTAGGCTGAAGGAATATGGCTTTCCAGTTAATAAAACCTGTGGTGGGAATTTCTGCACTGCGTGCATTTCCTTTATATAATAAATGACACATGACAGCAGACATTTCGAGGGCTTTCCATGAGATTTAGTCCTTTAATCAGGGAAGACTACCAGTGTTCAGAGATTGTTTTTCACATCAGAGGCTGAGATTGAGGATAAGTGTAACTATAGTCCTAGGGACATCATAAAGAGCATCACCTAATCATATTAGTTTCACTGTAGTGGCATCAGTACAATTCTTGGGTCTCATGGTTTGGGAACATTTCCAATGAAAACTTTACAAATTACTCATTTTTCTTAATTTTTATAGGCTGTCTAGCAAAATGTTTTGATCTCTTTGGCAAAAGAAATGTATATGAAGAGTGTCCTGTATCATAGTGTCACTTGGCAGTTACTTTAAGTAAAATTATTTTAAGACTTCTAAAGAATAACTCGAACTTTTGTATTTTGGTGCCAGTTCTTTCTAGGGTGGTGTCCAGCAGCCTCTGCTCTCACATCCTGAGATGGCTTTCTGGGCAGTCTGGTTAAAGTTGCAGGATGGGACAGACAGACAGTCTTGGAGATTCGACAGTCCAGATAAAGTGAGCGAGTACCAGCAGTGCAGAGACTCAGGTGCTGACTTGGGAAATTCAGACCTTTAGAGAGAACTTTGTGTGATACTTAGAAAGGCCTTCCCCACTGTACTGTACTTCCCCACTAAAGTACTTTCTACTTTATTTTCTTTGAAATATTTGACTCTAATGATTTGTTTTTGACTAAGGTGTGAGGCAGGGATCTAACATTTTTCCCTAACAGCATTTTATCGTGTATTCAATTTCCCACATGTAGTAGGATCAGCTTCTGGCCTTGCATTTGGTTCGATCCATTTAGGCTGAAATGTGTGCTTCTCTGTGGTAGCTGCGCTTGAGTCCTCATTTCCCATCCCTGGCCTCCTGGCTGCAGCCTTTCTTGTTGCCTGGAACTCTATAGTGGACTAAGGCTAACAGGTTAAACAGAGGGGCAGGACACATTTGGCTCTTATTCTTTATTCTCAAGCTCAGACCTGAGAAAATGGCACGGTGGAGGGGAGTAGGTAGAGAAAGCCCTCCCCGGGTTTGCCTCAAGCCGAGTAATAAGCTCATCTGGTCCCTGTGTGCTACTGTTGATTCAAGAGTAGAGCTCCTGTTGGTTTACAACAGTGCTTGTCCCCGGGGCCTTTTTGCAGCTGATCTGAGCATGGCTCCCCCTTTGAGATCACAGCAAGCCTGGTGTTTGAATCAACTCGAGTATACAAAGTAAATCAGCAAACTGGTCATCATATCAGCTCCGTGGGCATAGTGCAATCAGAGAAATGTCCCTGGAAAACTGGAAAAGCTCTTACAGTGAAGCCAGTTAGAATTTTCTTTCTCTCTTTCTTTTTTTTTCTCACTGTCTATGAGCTTGTGGTGGCTAGTGGTATGTAGTAGAGAACATCTCTATCATTTATGAGAGAGTGTACATTTAGAGGAATGTATTTGGTTTGTGGTGAAGAAACTTCCTTTTGCAAAGTTTTAACAGGCTAGTCTTTAATATAATTCTCAGAACTATGTTGGGTTTTTTTGTTTATTGTTGTTGTTCCTGGAAAAGTTACTAAACATATTTCTGAAACAATATATTTGTCTCTGTCAAAATTTTAATACCAAACCCCAAACCTTTCTTCCCTTTTAATTACCGAATACTGACAATGTTAAATTACATGACATAAGTCACAAAAGCCACTTTCAGTGAACTCATAACTGTAAGGATTGAGTGGCAGGATAAAAGAAAACAGTTTCTAATCTCTAACATTTGGGAACACTGGACAAGGCTTTAACATTGTCGTGTAGTTAGAAATCTTTTCTTTTTTTTCTTTCTGTTAGAGGAAGGAAAGAGTACCCCAAAATGGGGATGATGCCTGTACACTGATAACCTCTGTACTCATGCCTACTCATGAACTGTGTGTAAGAGAGTTAAATATAGCTTCCATTATTTATGGGTATTATACGTATTTGATTAATAATTAACATAAGATGCTATAATGCACATGTGGCTTTAAAACACTGGAGAGTTTTATTAGATCATTTTGGTCATTCATTTTCACAAATTGAGCCCTAAACACTGAACAGATGATTAACTTTCAAGTTAGTACAATTAGTTGAACTAACCTCTCTTTTATCATGTTATTATTTTTTCTAATATTAATAAAATTAATCCTAGATTTCATATGTGAAGTTGGAAAACAGTGTTTAACAAAAGTACACATGGTTTTTTGAGATGTGTGTGTGTGTGTATGTGTGTGTGTAAAGAGAAAGAGAGAAGGCAAGAATATTGCTTGGTCTTGAATGACTGACTATAATTCTAAGAAAAGTGATATTAAAATATCATTAGAGAATCGTCTTTTTATTTTCCTTTCAAATGGAAATACGTTAGGTGTTTGACTGTCTCCAGACCGGTGATAGGGCTTCCCAGGTGGCACTAATGGTAAAGAACCTGCCTGCCAATGCAGGAGACTTAAGAGAAGTGGGTTTGGTCCCTGGTTCGGGAAGATCCCCTGGAGGAGGGCATGGCAACCCACTCCAGTATTCTTGCCTGGAGAATCCAGTGATAAGTTCTAAATCCTTAAACAGTGTACATGTGTTCTCAGTACCACTTACACATTGATCCAAATTCCCTAGATTCCTTAAGGGAAGCAGTTACTTATGAGTAATAACTCTTAACTCTAACGCCATTTGAAATATATGACACTTTAGAAAAATGGCATAAAAATGTCAGTACAGAAGAGAACATGCTATAAAGACTGCTTTTCTGGATATAAGACAACTGAATTATTAGTCTTATAAAATGAATGAAACAACAGTCAAGATTATGTTTTATGTTTTTTCTGGTTGAGGCAGACCAATATATTTCCCCAGGCAAACTTGCTGAGATGCTAGAGGCCATGCAGTGGAGAGTGTATTGCTGTAGAATGTGGGCAAATGCAAACCATGTGTTCTGTTGGTCTTTCCACTAGGGATTTTAAGTCATTACTGTTTTATGGAAAAGGCATTTTTTTCATTGTAACATATTTAAATGATAGAAAGGGAGAAGGAATTTCTGCAATTTTTTTGGTCAAAATACTGAGCACTGTGCTTTTTATCTTAATACTGAATGGCTTAGTCAATAAGTTTGTGCATTAAGCAAAACACTTTTGAAAAAAAATCTTGGAATCAAACAGTGGTTTGGTTGATAGTATATGTGATTTTTCTTCATTCAAGAAATGTCGAGGGCAATCAACTATACTTCAGTTTAAAAAAAGAAATGTCAAAGGCATCCTCTAAAACTAATAATCATCATTAGCTTTATTGTCACATGAATTTCAAGGAAGTGTTTAGACTTGTATAAGTCTTGGACTATTTATCAGTCATTTTCCCCTAATAGGTATTTTTAAAGCATCTGCTGAAGGCCCAGATTGTTTACATAAGTTTTTGAAATTCAAAATAGATTTTTCTTTCTTTCTTTGCTAGGACTCAGGTTGAATAGAGATACTTCAAGATTTACAAGGAAAAATGGTACAAAGTTTAACTAAAATGCAAATTGTGTTTGTTTTAAAGTTATATCCTGAGGATACCAAGCTCTGTAACTGTTTGAGGTGTCTGACATAATCCCTAAGTTTCTGTGGATTGTTTTAGAGTTACTAATTGTCCTCAATATTTTCTTAAATCAATCTCCTGCTTTCCTGTACATTAACTAGAGCAAGCTACATCCTCATCAGACAGCAGGAAATCTTGTCATTGTCAAAAGGAGCCAAACCTGTCTCATTCTCTTCAGTATAATGCCCCCAGTAAGTGGTATGAAGGATCATTTTGTGGATGATAAATGCCATCTGTATGTTGGTGTCAAACATTAACACTATACTGAACCAGCAACTCTTCTTCCTTTGTTCTTGAAGTCATCTAAAATCATCCTGACTCTGCTGATAATTTTATGCCACAAACCAGTAAGAATATATATATATTCATCTTAATCTTTGTATGACCAGTTTCTAGTGTGGCGCCTTGCATATAATAGCTTCCCATAAATATTTGATGATGAGTGATTGATCTTGAAAGCAAAGAATGATTTAGTTCCTTTATCAGAAACAATGAAAAGATTTCCATATTGGTGAAATATTGCAGAAAGCAACACAGAATGCAGCTGAGCTGTTTCAGTTTTGTTCTTGCAGATATTTCACAGCAAAAACATAAACAATTCAAACTGTCAAAATGAAGGTATAAAAGATAAAAAATACTTATGCTCCAGATGTTAGGTGAGGCAACTATAAGATCCAGAAGGTCAACTTGAGCTTCTCGCCAGATGCCCTGAGGTTTAGAAAACATTCAGGTTTTTATATTAATATAAGAATCAGAAGGAAATGAGAGCATTGACTTTCCCTGTTTACATTAATGCTTTATGGTAGGGAAGAAAACTCAAAGATTATGCAGTTCTAATTTTACCTTATTAATCTAATGACTTTTTAAGTACTAGATCAAGGAAATAAAGTGTTGAGCCTAAGGAAGATGGAATACATAGCGTTTCACTCTCTGGTCTATAATTTCTAATATTTGAGTAGTCTTATGTTGTTCTTGAGACACTTTTGTAAATGCCATCTATGACTGCACTCACACAGCCTGGAAAGAAGACTGAAATCTATCCTGGCCGTCCAACTCCAAGTCCAGTTCCACTGTCAACTCTGAGATGTTGCTTTATTATATCTGCTTTCCTCATGCACTCACATTAATTCTGACTATATATAAACTTTATAATAGGGCATAAGTTACAATAAATTGTCACAAAACATGAAATTCCAAGCTCTCCTATATCTAGTGCAAGACTTAGGAGAGTGAGGTGATAGAAATGCACCAGGGGACAGTTTACAGTAAGGCAGCCTCCCTTGAAAAGAATCAGGGGATCGATACCAGGCTTATGAAACTATTCATGTCAGGCATCCCCCGGATGTGTGTGTGTGTGTGTTTTGCTTTTATTAGAGTGACTATATAATACAAGAACATATACTTCTTTGCTTTTAATTTTCAAAGCCCTCTTAGTATAGAAACCCCTACCACTCTACCCTGCTCTCTTATTTGACTACATTCCGCAAGAGAGGCGAACTTTCTAAATACTCATATTTCAAACAACTTCACTTTCTTTGGGGAAACTATAAAGCACTCTGTGATCCACAGAAGTGGTTTAACTCAGGAGTTCATAAAGGTATCAGTAGCCAGCAGAAATGTTCTTCTATATGAGTGTTTGAAAGCCATTGTTTGAAATCCTATTGAAATCTTTTTACAAGGGATTTAAAATAATTTATAGATTAGAAAAACAGAGAACTGGGTTCATCACACTGCTGTTTTCAGTAGGCTGAATAATTGCTTAGCTATTGGTCTGCTTTGCTTATCTTATTCAGTGAAGGGATTTTTTTTCCTAAACCTAGTTTCTAATACTTAATACTTTGTTATATTGTAGATAGCATCATTAACACATAGAATTTAATCTATATTGAAATGTTGAAAGGCATTGGAGTTTCAAGTCTTTTCAGCCTAATATGCTGATAAAAATGTATGTTTTCTCTAGTTTATTTAGAAGAAGAAGAGATAAAACTTGGGAGTCTTTGTTATCTATTGAAGAGGAGAGCTCATTGATCAGCTATTTAATTGCCTTTGATTCTCTGAGTGACCACGTAATTGCCAAGTGAAGCCTGAGTAACATTTGTTAGCAGTTGAGTGATTAATTTACTGTTCTATGATCCCTAAGTTGAAAGAGCAAACTGACTTATGAATTTAAACACAGTTAAGATGCTTAAGGTGTGTCTCTTCTTTTGTATCACCACCTGCTTTTCATTTCATTACCTGATAAAGAAATAATTGATAGGTAAATTAATTTGCTTACCACATCATTGAAAATAAGTCAATGGACTAGATTCTAAAGTATGTGAGAAGAGTTTATGATGAATTTTGTGTCCTTGAATGAATTCAAATGCTTTGAAAATGTTTTTATTTTTTTGAAATAACTGTTTGTCATGTATTAATGCTTCTGTTATGCTTATGCATACTCACATAAGCGTGAATAGTGGTATGTTGTATGTTAAATGATGTAAATGCAAATTATTTTTAATAGAGGATGTTACTTAGATGTTTAAATAATGTCTCCAGGGGAAAACCAGCAATAGGTTCCATTTTTTGTATCTTTTTTTGGAGGGGCTCAATTCATTCATGATGGTATAAACAGTAAGGACAATTCCAAGAAAGCTATTTCCTTTGCTTGCCCTTTGGGGAAAGGTATATTAACTTGGAATCAGAAGACCAGAGATTTTGCTCTACTATTTGTAAGTTCTGTGTTTTGGGAATGAGTTCCTAGCCTCTTGATGTTTTAGTGTTTCTATCAGTAAAACAGAAAGGTATCTACAGTATCCAAATGGGGAGTTTGCATGGAACTGTCTGTTGGGGTGCAGATATGGGAAGGTGCCTGAAGATCCAGGCAGGGAGCGATTGCTAAAGACAGTCCCACAGATTGGTAAGTTCAGCTCCTTCCTCGTTATTGCTTCTGATGATGACCAAGAACAGAACTTACCAGTCACCTTAACACTGTAACCTGCCAGCATATAAAGGTACTGTCATGGGCTCTGAGACAAGACAGGCTGGCAGGTTGATTTAGAGAACTTTCTTACTCTGAGATTCTGAGGAGCTGTGACTTTATTTAGCCTTTGGGAGAAAGTTCATTTGACCTTGTGGACAGGAGGAAATAGAACTCATTTACTTCTAAGAAAGCAGTAATTATTTTCTGTGAAGATTTACTTCAGAGTTTATTCTGAAGTTACATTACTATAATAACAACTAATGGCTTAACAATTGCTATTGAACTCATTTATATTCCTAATAACATTTCAGACTGGGCCTGGGTATTTCACTGTGACACTGTATTGCAAAAACTCCCTGTAAGACATGGCACTCTCTTTTTTATTCATAATACAAAGAGGGGAATTCTGAATAAAACTTTGTCTTTAAATTACTACACTCACTTTTCTGACAACGTAACTAAGTTTGTTTATCATTTCATTCTGTGATGTTTTGAAATTACTGTAGATGGTGTTTTTTAGGCTCCTTTTTTTCCTCAGAAGCCTTTGTTTTTAGTGTTTTTATTTGCAGCACAATCCTAAGTTCTTTCTTAGGTTAATTGTGAAATTATTCAATATAAACTAACCCATGGTTAAAAGACTGCATTTAATTAATTTGCACAGTGAGTGTGTGGCTGTATTGTTCCAGCAGTGAGCAGAAATTCATGAAAGCTGGAACCTCTTTCCTTCTTCTCCTTCCTCATGTGCACTTTTCTCCACTAGTCTGGCCTGTAGGGAATTATTACTAGTGAGTTGCCATGAAATACATACTGTGCCATATGCAATTCTAAAAACATGACATTGAGGTTTGGATGATGATCCAGTTTACTTAAACTCAGGCTCAGAGTATTGTTTTCCTACAGAAAGATAGTATTTATTCCTTTAGAGCCTCAATTGCTCCCTGTTTGTAAATTATGAACCTTCAGCAATCCTGAGTTTCATTAACACCTAGGTTATTATTTAGTTGTCTGAAATTGCAACTCTCCCACTAAGACCCTCAGGACTCAAAAGTGTTGATGCAGCTTGAACACTAGGAGAATTTAACTGTCTTGAAATAATGAATAGGAGAATTAAAAAAAAAAATCTTGATGAAATATTTAATTCATAAAAAGCTTCTGCATTGCCATTATTAATTCTTAGTTGAGTATTTAAAAATTTTCATACCATATATATATATTGAATGTCAGTTGGCCTAGCACATAAATATGAGATGTATGTTAGTATTGTTTGTGCTGTTATTGTCAAATGAATAAGCAAATAAAGTCATTCAACATGAAGGGTAAAAATCAGCATGTTTCTGTAATGCTATAGTTTCCTAAAAGTCAGCAGACACAGACTGTGTACAGAGGCCTGTGAGCCCAGACAATGGCTATCACCATTAGCTGTAAACACGGGCTTGGGCATGATTGCCCTGGAAGGGAAAGATGCACCAACTTAAACCAGATGCCTTGAGTGACTTGTTGGTACTAAGCTGGAGCCCCATTTTCTTTCTTTCTGGTGAAATCTCTCTGAAGTCAAGGGCAAAAGAAGCCCTTCAAATATTTTGGCCTCATTCCATGATAGTCACAGGTATTCTGCCAGCACATATATTTTGAGTCCTATAAAAGTCAGCTTCCACTAAATCACTATTTAATCCTTTCCTAAATTAGAAGAGATCAGTAGATTTTTTTTTCTAGGCAGGAGAGAGGTGGAGAATGGAACACCAACCCCCAGAATTTTGCTTATCTGATTTGGATGTTTTGGGAGCACTCACTGTTCTTGCCTCTCACAGGAAACCTGATCGGGCCTCATTTTAACATGATTGACTGTTGAAGGGACTGAAAATTCTCTAGAATTTGGAATGACCTTGCTGTTTTCTACAGACTTAACTACCGTGTATCTAGACTGTCATTATTCAGATAGCAACTATGAGTAGAAAATAGAATCCCAGATATTCAACATCAGACATGATTCTTTTACATCTGAGTAGCGGAACTATTTTTGTACCAGTTACAAGTCTTGCCTGTGAATTATTTTAAAAAATGTAATCATGAACCCTGATATTTTTCAAAAAGATTTTTCAAAAATCTTATTGCCACCATCACATAAACATAGAAGGGAACAGATGTGTACTATTAAAGGTGAAACTCTCCTTCATGTCTTTAAAGAAACACAGTGCATCTGCTTCTAAATATAGCTTGTTTAAATAATAACAGAAAAAAAGATGTGTCTGCAGGTAATTAAGGAAGTAAAAATTAAGGAGAATCGTGTGAAAGTAGCAAAAAAAAATAGTGGAGAAAGAGAATGAAACTGGGTAGGAAAAAAAACCTGATTTTCATACACACAAAAGTTGGAAAATAATACAGATCTCCATCATTTTAAGATAATTCTATGTAAAGGTGAATATGTGCCATTTTGACTTAGAGGATTGATATGTATAGGGTTAAATGCGCTGATGGGCTCAGTTTCCTAAGCTATTCTGCTAATACTTAAATTTAAAATGGATTTTTTATTTTTTGAAAGTAGCAAAACCATGTGATTAGCCAGATAGGAAAATCCCATGGACAGAGGAGTGTGGCAGGCTGCAGTCCATGGCGTCGCAAAGAATCCCACATGACTGAAGCAACTTAGCATTTGGTTTTCTGAAAGTAGCAAAACCATGTGACTAGCCAGGTATTCATACATACTACAAATCTGTTAGTTTTTCATTTTAGGCTTTCTTGAGTTTGATAAAAATCTGTTATATATATATATATTTTTTCCCTAACGAGGACCTTTAAGTGACACTGCTCATTCTTAAAATACATACACGAAGTTTGTCCAGTGTTTATGCATGTGTGAGGAAGAAACTTGTGTTTCAAAGGAGTCCCCATGTAGAATTTCAAAACACTCTATTACATTACAATAAAAGTAGAAATTTAGATATTTTTGTCATATAGTCTAGGTGAGAGAAGAATATATACCTGGAGAAATAAGCTAATTTAAATCATAAAAAAAAGTCTTTTACATGGAACTATATGAAGTGCTCTGTGTATGTAAATATTCTGTTACCTTCTTTGAGGTGTCAGATGCACCATCATAGTCTATGGAAATGTGGACAGGGAATCAACTCTGTGCAGTCAGTGAGGGACAGGTGGGAAATCATGTTTTCAAAAAAGAGGGCACTTGTAGTAACAAGTTATCACTGTCAACTTTCACCTCTACCAAATGTGTGATTGGCTTAAGCTACTTATATTTTCAAATCTGTTAATTATTCACAGTTTTGGCAGAGCTGTTGGTTCACACAGAGTTGGTGGCTGTAGTCCACCTTTTTTTTTTTTTTTTTTTGATGAGTTTCATGAAAGGGAAATTGGAATTGTTGTTTTCTTTCTGAAACCTTTAATGATACCACCATAGTTTTTCTGAATTCAGAACAGTTTTACAGTTCTGTTATGGAATGGGTGCTAACCTCCCAGCATAATTCTGCGGTTTTAAATGTTACACCAAAACTGGCTCAGGGAAGTAACTATGTATGGAGGATTTGATGGGTTCCAAAAGAGAAAAAGGAACAGAAAAAAGGAAGAGTCGATTTTGTGGTTGTAAGGCTTATGGTTTAGGGTACTCCTTGGGGTTCAGAGCTGTGCAAAGACAGGAAGTATCCATTCATAAGTCTTGGTCCCTTTCTACTGTATTTGGTATCATAATTTAAATGAATTCAGGGCTGAATGCCAACATCGGTCTGTTCCACGTGCTTGATCAAATTTCCATTCTTGCTTTCAGAAACTGTACTTTAGTAGAGGGATGGTAGAACTACTTCAAGGATCCACACATAGTGGAGGGAGGTCATAAAGTTGACTCCATGCTTTAAACATAATTGTGGGAATATAGAGATCCAAATACATGGTCTCCTCTTTAGTATTACACAGCTGATCCACAATTAGTGTCGTTGTTTGAAACATGTTGAGAATGCCTCTTCTGTAACTTTTCTATTCTGGTCTATATCAGAGCTCCTAAGTAGTTATTTCATTACATTATTTTACATTGTCAGTCTATTATCTAACAGATTTCCCATTTTATTCACTAAGTTCAGTTCTGATGTTTTTCTCTACAGTTCATTATGGGAAACTTTCAGACATACAGCCAAGTTGAAAGGTTTTAAAGCAAAGTTAGATTCTAACATAACTTTTTTATGTACTTGCTCTGATGCGTAGGTAATTGACTCTTTGGTAGTTTTTCTTAATTTAATTCACCCTAAAAAAAGTTTTTACCACTAACACACACACATGAAGACACACACATACACACAAAAGTAGATTCTAAAACAAGAGTTTTAAGATAAAGATGTGAAAGTGAAAGTCGCTCAGTTGTGTCCGACTCTTTGCGACCCATGGACTAGTCCACGGAATTCTCCAGGCCAAAATACTGGAGTGGGTAGCCTTTCCCTTCTCCAGGGATCTTCCCAACCCAGGGATTGAAGCTGAGTCTCCTGCATTGCGGGCGGATTCTTTAACGGCTGAGCCACAAGGGAAGCCCAAGATAAAGATAAACCCATAAAAATACTATCAAGCTAACTTCAGTACTTTAAAAAGGACTAGTAAGTATCTATGGTTAAATTCTGATATATTTGCTTAAAAATTAGTCATACTACTTCAGAGTCACACCTCATTTATGGCATCAGTCATATGACTACTTTATTATAAGATTAGATCTAGACATCTACAAGCACATGTAAGTACATTTAAAGCCATGTAATAAAAACTATGTATATGGACTTGGCAGTCAGTAAAAATGAATTTATTCATACCTGTTATGTGATACTTTTGAGCCCTCATACCTTCTATAGTAATAAAAATGCAACTATTTTTATAGGGAAGTAAATTGTTCTTAGTTGTTCCTCCATTGTTACATTATAGATTAATACTTAGATATCATATCTACATAAAAAAATCCTAAAGATTTCTCTGGCTTTAAAGTTTTTTCATTCAATCCTAAAGATTTTTCTGGCTTTAAAGTTCTTTCATTTATGAAAGTCTGAAATGCCTTTTATGACTTTGGTATCAAGTTTTCATACTTGAAGGATGTTAGTGTTGATGTGAATGATAGGAAATGATATTTGATTGACCAGCTTCTGATCCTTGTCAGGTAATACTTTGGGTTCCTTGACATGTTAAAAAAAAAAAAAAACACCCGCAAATATTAAATTCCGGTAATCTTAGGTTTGTTGGACTCCAAACCCTTTACCATTAGCGATCAGAATACTTTAAGATTTGGACTTTATTGGAAATCCCTTTGAATGTGATATAAGTGTACCCATCTGAAAGAAGTAACATTTGATATGGCATGTGTTAAGGAATTCTGTGGGCACTTAAGTGCAAGAAAAACTTATAATAGCTCTGAAGAATTATAAATAAACAGATTAGGAGAAAAATCTTAGAATTGTAAACATGGAAGAGACCTCAGAGAGACTATTCAGTTCAGTCCCCAGTCCCCTTCTTTTCCTTTTTTTCTTTTTTTTTCATTTTTTATTAGTTGGAGGCTAATTACTTCACAACATTTCAGTGGGTTTTGTCATACATTGATATGAATCAGCCATAGAGTTACACGCATTCCCCATCCCGATCCCCCCTCCCACCTCCCTCTCCACCCGATTCCTCTGGGTCTTCCCAGTGCACCAGGCCCGAGCACTTGTCTCATGCATCCCACCTGGGCTGGTGATCTGTTTCACCATAGATAGTATACATGCTGTTCTTTCGAAACATCCCACCCTCACCTTCTCCCACAGAGTTCAAAAGTCTGTTCTGTACTTTTGTGTCTCTTTTTCTGTTTTGCATATAGGGTTATCGTTACCATCTTTCTAAATTCCATATATATGTGTTAGTAGGCTGTAGTGTTCTTTATCTTTCTGGCTTACTTCACTCTGTATAATGGGCTCCAGTTTCATCCATCTCATTAGAACTGATTCAAATGAATTCTTTTTAATGGCTGAGTAATATTCCATGGTGTATATATACCAGAGCTTCCTTTTCATAGAAGGGTCACTAAGTAAGGTCAGCAGTTAATGCTCATTTTATCGACTTCCCTAAGTTCATTCATTAATAAAAGACATAACCAATACAAGAACCCAAGACACTTCCACACTTACTGTTTTCCTACAATATGTCAAGAATTCCCTAAATAGGGTTTAAATTTTTAACTGTGTTCTATCCAGAGATACTGGGCCACGGAGATTAAGTAACTTGCTGAAGTTTACATAGTAAATGAGGGGCTTTCCTGGGATTTGATTCAGGCTGGCTGGTTCTAGAGTCCATGCTTCTAGCCACAAAGTAGAATTGCTGAGTGAGTGAATGAGTACGTGGTAGAAGCAGAAAGGCGCTGTAACACTGGAGTTTGGGGAGGGCGTGAGGTTTCTGTTAAATAATGAGTGCACATTTTCAAGGGGGAAAGGTAAGAGAGCATCCTAGGTACAAGACGCAGACTGCAGGAGGTGCCTGGTGGGTTTGGGAGTTCCGATGTTCTCTAATGAAGGGGCAGGACTGGGAAAGGGAAAGAGGGTATTAGAGCAGCGCAGCTTGATTCAGAGGGTGGGACGATGATGCCATACTGTGAAATTTGAGATTACTCCAGCAGTCAAGTAGGAAAGGGATGAAAATAATGTACGTTAAATACCCACTATGTGCCAGGTGGTTTAGCGCTTTATACTTGTGCATGCATGTGCATGCACACACACATTCACATTCATTCTGTCCCTCTTATGAGGCACTCCCACTGTGGCCAGAGGTCTCACTGCCGGTGAGTGGCTGGAGCACAGGATAGTGACCCGTCCCCTCTGATGCTTGTTTTGACCTCATTGGCAAGGGGCCAATGGAAGTTTTGCAGCAAAAGAGTGGCTGGATCACATTTCTTTGCTTTTTGGCAAGAAGAGAAGAGCCAGGGAAGGTAGAAGTAAGGGGAGAAACGGGGTCAGGGAGATCAGAAAGGGCTATTCTAGTCCCAGAGGCAGGAAAAGCTCTTCCTGAGGCAGTGGACGTGGGACTCCAAAGGCAGTTCTGATTTGAGGTTCCTTTCAACCTACCGTTTCCTTGATGGTCAAGGAATGCTTTGTCTGTGTTGAGCTAACAGGACCATGTGACTTAGCAGTAGTGGACAGCGGGGTCTGTGGTACGTCAGCAGTTGGCCAGGGCGTGGTGTTGATCCGGTATGAACAGATTTTGGTCATGTTGACAGTTGTACACTCAAATGGCTTGTTTATTTCATTCATGATTAGTGCCTTTCACACAGAAGATTAGCACTCAAATTAGTGTTTGTTGAACTTGACAAAATGTGCATCATTGATGGTTGGGAAGTTACTGCTGTACCCACTACAGGTGATGTCAAACTTCAGTTGCTGTTGATGGTCTCAGATAGCAAAGGACTTTTGAATTTCCTGAGACAGAAGGAAACTGATGCTTCTCAGAGTCCAGTTGTGAGTAAATTATTTTTCACATGTGAATTTCTGTTAAGCTAAGGAACATTAAAATTATCTTGTTTTATGAGTTTTCTCATTTTCCCTTTACTGGATTTAAACAGTATAAACCAGAATAAAGTGTCAATTTAGTAAATAATGTGCTGTTCTATCTTAAAGGATATAAATTTAAATGTATTTAGATTAGTTCTCCTCTGCCCAAAACTAGAAGGTAAATACATAGTTATAAGTTATTGCTGAATGTTTTTCTGAAAGAAAAAAAAAATCATTTTCAACAATTTACAGAAATGGTTTAGATTTTTAAATTTTTAGCCTAAAGGGAAAATTAGTGGATGCCAGAATGAGGTAGTTAGGGTAATGATAAGAGAGAAATGAAAAAAGAAATGGACAATGAAAGGACATTATCCTCTTAGAAAGATAATGAGAGGGAATAAGAAAAAAGAAGGAAGGGAGTGTTAATGAAAATGAACAAGGGAATGCATCATTTCTAGGTGAATAATGAAGATATAAACAAAAATCCTGAAGTCCTTTTTCCCCTCGTCTGTATGTATTTTCTTCACAATGTACGAAAGTATAGAGCACTATTGAAAAGCAGGTAACTCAACGCAACTATGGCAAGGAAAAAGGAAAGGAAAAAAAAAGCATACCGCAGGAGTATTTTCCACTGTATAAACAGTCTTGTAGATTCATTAGAAGACAATTTGGAAAACATTTGATAATCGTTGCTTTCAGTCATAACAGGTATGTGAACAATACACTTTCTATTCATATCAAATCGGTTTGATTAAGGTTGGTTGAGTTTGACATTCTTTGCTTAATCGAGCTTGCTCATACTTTTTTAGATATGTCCCACTAATGAATGACTGATGTGAGTTGACATAATGTAGGATTACCGTAGTGCAGTTCTTAAGTGACTTCAGTGTATTTTGGGAATATTGTTTTAATTCTAAAGCAAGGAATGGAGGTCAGAGATCATTTAGCCCAACTGTCATTTCATAAATGAAGAAAATAAAATCTTAGAAAAGCTACATGCTTTTGCCTACTGCCTGAGGCTGGTTGGGAGCAGCCTAAGAATTACTCACATTCCCCCAGTCCACTGAGATTTCATCACACCAGGCTGCTCCAGGATCTTGGGGCAATAGTAGAGAAATTACATGAAGATTTAGAAAAGAATCTCCCCTCCTTTGCTGCCATTACCAATCAGCTTGTTACTGCCTTCAGAATGGAGCAAACAGAAGAGAAAACAAGCAAAACATTTTTAAGAGAACAAATTGCTAAGGGAGAGGCATGTGTTGTGGAAGGCTTAGCACCAGTGTAAGAGCCCAGAGCCCCTCTCAAGGCTCCTGATAATTAGTGAGCTTGGGCAGAGAACCATAGCCTCATTCTGGAGGGAGAGCAGATTATTCTAGTTATAAGAGGCAGAGGCAGGATCTGGTGAAATCAAAAGTTTCTTCCAGCTTTAAAATTCTGATGTAATGTTATGAGTAGCAGTGATAGTCTCAACTTTTAAGGACACTTGTGGCTCATTCCTTATCAAAATGAGGGAAAATAAGTAATGTAATCTCTCAGAAAAAGCTACTGTTGTTTAAAAGTGATACTGTTGGCTGAAAAATCTTAGATGGAATATGAGAAACTTGTTGATACCTCACCTCTACCCAAGGGAGGAGCTAGCATAAGCAAAATACAAAATTTTTATTGTAAAAAAAGCAAAACAGAAAACTTGACCTTGTTTGTATTTAATAATCATCTACCCTCTTGGTCTGGCCTAGTCAGTTATCCAACTCATGAAAATTTAGAGCACCGCCACCTCAACTTTGAGTTCAGAAGGTCATAGATTTGTGAGAAGAACTTAAATAATTCTCTCTTTAGAGCAAAATATGTTAACCATTGTGCCAGAATGAAATTTAATATTCTAAAAGCTTTTGCTAAAATAAATAACCTGAGTTTACCGTTATAACTCTAGTATATGCTTTAAGCAGATACATAAAATATATTAGGCAGTTCATACTGGAGACTTAATTCAGGATTTAACTGGTGTCACTGTAAGCAAATTCTTCTACAGAGAATTTTTATATCTCAGAAACCATAGACTACTGGGTGCTCCCCAAACTGTCTTGGAGCCCTCATATTTTTTTTTTTTATACTCTTGTTTATTACAGGGTATTGAATATACTTCCCTGTTCTATACAGTATAACCTTGTTGTTTTATCTATTATATATGTAGTAGTTTGCATCTGCTAACTACTCCAAGTCCATCCCTCCCTCACTCACCTAGAACTGGAAAATATTAGGATTAAAAAATAGTTATTGGTCATACTTATGATGCTAATAATGTGAATGAGTATTATTAGCAGTAACAACTCATACAGGTGGCGAGTAAGTGTGTTGTTTTTCAGTCACTCAGTCATGTCCGACTCTTTGTGACCCCATGGACTGCAGCACGCCAGGCTTCCCTGTCCTCCACCATCTCCTGGAGCGTGCTCAAACTCATGTCCATTGAGTTCGTGATGCTATCCAACCATCTCATTCTCTGTTGTCCCCTTCTCCTGCCTTCAATCTTTCCCAGCATCGGGATCTTTTCCAATGAGTCTGCTCTTCACATCAGATGACCAAAGCATTGGAACTTCAGCCTCAGCTTTAGTCCTTCCAATGAACATTCAGGGTTGACTTCTTTTAGGATTGATTGACTGATTTGATCCCTCAAGTGTCTTCTCCAGCACCACAGTTTGAAGCATCAGTTCTTTGGTGTTCAACCTTCTTTATGATCCAACTCTCGCATCCATACATGACTCCTGGGAGTCAGTATAGAGTCTCTAAGTATTCTGAAATTCAGAAAATTCCTACACAGTTTGGTGTTTTCTTAAATTATATACATGCCCAGATAAATGCCTTATTTCTGTTTCATGTCTTCAAGAGAAGAACTATTAATATATTATACACCTGAGGTTATTATTTATTTACATTTGTTTTTTACAAGTATAATACAAATATGACTTTTAGAAGACTTAAGAAAAATAGCTATGAGCCAGAAGAAAAAAATTGCTTACAATCACATCACCCAATGATAATTTTTATGATCTTGGTCTCGTATTCTCCCTTTCTCATTACCATATACATCACTTTTACCAAAATTAGATTCTTCCCTGTATACTTTTTTGTAACCAGTTTTTTTAATTGACAGAAATCTATGAATGTATTTTCACAGCAATAAATATGTGCACAACATCTCTTAATGGGCAGTACAGTTCTTTGTATTGATGCCCTGTAGGAGGACTAGTTTCCCATGGTTGGATATTATAGATATTCTTCATCTTGCTATTTTTGACATGCTGCAAAAATATCCTTCAGCCCACATCTTTGAAATCTTGTTCTCTTTTGTTTTTTTTTTCTTTTTTTTTTATTTATTTTTTTGTCATACATTGATATGAATCAGCCATAGAGTTACACGCATTCCCCATCCCGATCCCCCCTCCCACCTCCCTCTCCACCCGATTCCTCTGGGTCTTCCCAGTGTACCAGGCCCGAGCCACTTGTCTCATGCATCCCACCTGGGCTGGTGATCTGTTTCACCATAAATAGTATACATGCTGTTCTTTTGAAATATCCCACCCTCACATTCTCCCACAGAGTTCAAAAGTCTGTTCTGTATTTCTGTGTCTCTTTTTCCGTTTTGCATATAGGGTTATCGTTACCATCTTTCTAAATTCCATATATATGTGTTAGTATGCTGTAATGTTCTTTATCTTTCTGGCTTACTTCACTCTGTATAAGGGGCTCCAGTTTCATCCATCTCATTAGGACTGATTCAAATGAATTCTTTTTAACGGCTGAGTAATATTCCATGGTGTATATGTACCACAGCTTCCTTATCCATTCATCTGCTGATGGGCATCTAGGTTGCTTCCATGTCCTGGCTATTATAAACAGTGCTGCGATGAACATTGGGGTGCACGTGTCTCTTTCAGATCTGGTTTCCTCAGTGTGTATGCCCAGAAGTGGGATTGCTGGGTCATATGAGCCCTCATATTTTATGGTTGTTTTCTGTAATGCTGCTATTTTGTGATCACTTTTCAGCATAAAGACAGAATAAGTGAACACAAATTTGATGTGCCTTCGGGATCGTAAGATTCTTAAGAAAGGAAAAGTGGCATGTTAAGATAGTCTGCAAAGAAGAAACCAATTTACAGAAAATTCTTAACGAAGAATTTGAAGGAATTTTTAGAGTCAAATAGAGGGGGAAACAACTTTTTAAATGGTTGTAAACACAGACTTACGAGCGCAGTAGCACACTCTTTTCATGCACTGTTTACTTTGCCTTCCTTTGCTTGAAGCTTCTGGTCGTAGTATCTTAACTGTTCAACACAAGGGCTATTTGTGATCATGAAACCACACTGCAGGAGAGTTCCAGCAGGTTCCAATGGCTGGATGAAGTCTCAAAACCCCACACAGTCTAACTGTGGGTGCCTCGTGATGTATATCCTAGGTTATTTGAGGGATTGCAGACTTCATTTCATCTTAAAAGGATCATTTTTTCCAGGCCTCTTCATAAAGTGGAGAAACACATGCAGACTCAGAAAGGATACAGAAGGGCCTGTGTGTTTTAAGGGATAAAAAGATGACCCTGGCAAAAATAAAGCCATCAGTTTAACTTGGATCTTATCAGTACAAATAACATTAAACTTTTCCAGTCATGAGCACACACACCAGATTTATGAAGAATAAATTATACCAATTTTAATACCAGTAGTGAAAAAGTAATTTCATCCTGTAAATACTGGTAGCCAGCTTAAATAGGAAAGGGTAGATGTAATTTGAATGTAACTTAGTTTCATTGATTGATTGATAATATTTTCATTAATAATTTAGGAAAGAGCCTCACTACTACACAGAGCATGAGTGTGTGCTAAGTCACTTCGGTCATGTCCAACTCTTTGCAACCCCATGGACTGTAGCCCACCAAGCTCCTCTGTCCATGGTATTCTCCAGACAAGACTACTGGAGTGGATTGCCATGCTCTCCTCCAGGGGATCTTCTCGACCCAGGGATGGAACCCCCATCTCCTGCGGCTCCTGCTTTGCAGGCATATTCTTTACTGCTGAGCCACCGGGAAGGCCTTCTATGCAGAGATGAACTTCTTATGCCAACAAATGTTGTGCTCTCCAGTAAGACTATCATGGTCCCCAAATTATTGAAGTTTTAAATGATAATTTTCTGTAAGATGCAGGATGAAGTACAGTAGAGATGAAAAGATATCCCAGAATTGAGCAGGATAAGGGCCTGTGCACGTGAAGAGGCCCACCTCTCCACGCTTCTCTCTCTACTCTGTGAAATGTGCCCTCAGTCCACAGCTGGTCCAAGGTGCAGTTTCAAGGAGTGATCAGCTCTTTCTGGATTCGATCTCTTCAGATACTGCATTCCCTTTCCCACACCTCACCCCTGTCATCTAGTTGTCTTATTCACACATAAAAATTCAACTCAAAGAATACCTCCTCTTGGAGGCTTCTCCAATACCCTACTCTCACCTCATACTCTGGCTTGCATTTCTTTCTTTATTTTTAATTTTATTTTTTTGTGTGTCTTCAAGACACTGAACAGGACTGCTATGAGCACAACATTATGAGATGATTAGGGCCAAAGACCAGAGCTAGTGCCTAGGCCTGAAGGCCTGTTTATCCTCTGCTATCTGAGTGACTGAGGGGAATTGTGTGTGAGTTTTCAGCTCTCTGGGCCATTTCTTTCTTTGTAAAATGAGGCTTATAGTAACACCTTCATAGGGTTATTCTGATGCTGCAATGAGTTCACATATGTGCAGCAATTAGAACAGGCACACAGCAAACCTTGTAAGTGTGAGCTCTCATCAGCATCCTGATTTGCATCGTTATTATTTCGTCATCATTATTGTTATCATGATTGCTTGTCACTCACACTGTACTGTATTTCTGATTTCAGAAATTGGAGCTCCTGTCATGCCATATTAGGCTCTGTAGCCTCGGGATTGAGTATCCTTGGCACATAGTATTTCTCATTAAATGTTTTCTCGATTAAGTGATAGAAAAGAGAGTGGCTACTCATCGGTTCTGAGAGGTTATATGTCACAGTGGAACATATGGCATTTGTTTGTTTGTGTACATGAGCAAATGAAATATAGGAATAGAAGTTAGATGTAATGTGGGAATTACTGTTTTACTGTAGTCACCATAACTGTTACTAAGTTATTGGTTCTAATTTTCAACTATGCACACATTTTTGTTGTTTAGCAATGGAAATCAATTGCTTTATTAAATTAAGTATGTGTGCTCATATTTTTGTGGGGAGTACAAACCTGGTGACTCAGACAATTAAAGGGATCTACCTGCAATGAGGGAGACCTGGGTTTGATCCTTGGGTTGGGAAGATCCACTGGAGGAGGGCATGGCAACCCATTCCTGTATTCTTACCTGGAGAATCCCTATGGACAGAGGAGCCTCGCAGGCTACAGTCCATGGGGTCACAAAGAATTGGACATGGCTGAGCAACTAGGCATAGCACAGCACTGAACTATTAAGAGTCTACAAGGACAGAACTGGAAGAAAGGGGCGGAGAGAGCTATGAGTCAGGGCTGTTTAGTGAATGTTCAGATGTGTGGGCCAGGGTCCACCCTCCACAGTGGGCGCCTGTCCAGGAGCTCCACCAGGGAAGAGTGTGTTTTTTACTGTCTTTTAGTATTAATATCATTGGACGGTCTTGACATATTATTTTGTCAGTTAAAATCTACTTAGGCAAATATTTAATTATTCAGTACTAGAGGAGACTGTAGAGAATAGTGTAGCATTCTGTGAAATGGCTGTCTGTGACCAGTGTGGGTGATTGGTGGATGCGGTTGGTTGTAGGGCATACCACACCATTTTCCTTCTGTCTGTGGATGTTCTGCCCTGTGTGCCTTCTCCCGGGCCCCTGGTCACACTGCTGTCTTCCCTCCTTTCCTCCATTTCCTCCTTATGAGGCTTTGAGTTCATAACTGGTTTGTAACTGTATGAAGTGTCTAAACTTGCACATCTATAAAATAGGCATCATGATTGTTCTTACCCCCTTGGATTGTGCAGATAAAATGAATCCATCTTTGGAAGCCCCAAACAAGCAGCATTTGGCACAAAATGAGGTGCTACCTATTAGTATGTTGTTTTAACTATTATTGCTTTCCTTTCTTTAACTTGCTGTTTTCTTCTTCTACTCTAAAAGTCCAAATGCCCAATGGGGTGATTGTGAGCTGGTGGTATAGTGCTGGTTGCGGGGTAGAAGTTCATGTCTAGATGTGCCGGGTGGAGCGTGCTGAGGGCTGTTCTTTCTGGCCCCATCTTGGCACTCAGCAGCAGGCCTGTCTTCTCAGATGAGGGCATCGAACAAACCAATAGGACTGAGCCCTTCTGTTGCAATTTTTAAGGGGATGGGAGACTGTGTAAAGCATTGGTTTTTTTTTAATACCGTTTAAGCATTGTGTTTTGCTCATCGTGGGGGTGGGAACTTGGTGGGGAAGGGCACAAACATTACGTACCTGTTGAGCTGTGAGTGGGCACATAACCTCATCACCTGCCTCCCACGTCAGAGTCTGTGTCCTGGCAGAGTCTGCGTAGTAATTATAGTAGAGATTACTTTATAATAGGACTGGCATAGATTGCAATCTTATCTGGGAACAGTTAATTTATTAATGATTGTTCTGGCCTGTTGGCAGCCATGCTGTCTTTAAACTGTGAGAGAGATGCAATCTCTCAAGCTGTGAGGGATAAGTAATTGGATGGGGGACCATGAAGAACTAACTCCTGGGCATCAAGGATTCCCCATCAGACTGGAAGCACAGTTCAGGCAGAGGGCTTGGAGGGCCCTTTGTAGGTGGTCCATATACAAATCAAAATCTTGGCTGCTTTGAGGTTTATTTGGGTATATTTTCTTCTGTATGCTTCCAGAAGATTCCAAGGACTTCCAGTCTGAAAGGGCAGAGCAGCTAAGAAATTACTATAGACATCTACACTGAGGGGCCTAATCTGCTGAGATCATGGGGGCAACTCCACCCTGTTCTTGCTACCAGAAAGAGTACTCTGTAGAGTAGATATTTCTATATCTTTTAGATTTAGCATTTTTGTGAACTTTGAATGAAATGTCATCTAAGCACCTAGCTTGGTGCCTGGCACTCACCAATCATAAGTATGAACTCCCACTTATTATTAAAGAAAGTGGAAATTAGCTAGAGGGTAGATATTAGGAAGAGTGGTGCAGTCAGAGGGGATGATGTAGTAAAGGTTCAGAGGCATCTGACCACACACTGCACTAGTGAAACTAAAAGGAAATAACCATTTCAGAGTTGAAGAGAATATTCATAGAGCTGCTAATAATAGTAAATGATTTAAATATTATTTTGATAAGTAGCTTTTACTGTGCAACAGCTCCACTTGTAAAATTAAAGTGACCGTAAGGGAATTCGAGATTTTTTTCTTGAACTGTTCCTTCCCTAGTGTTTCCATCTCAGAAAGAGATAGCCAGTTATTTATGGCGACAGCCTCCAAGTCAGCTCTGATCCTACACTCCTCCCCTTCACTCTCTTGTTTGCCTCTTTCTCCATTCACATCTGTTTCCATTGCTGATACTCCCACTGTAGCCAAACCATGAACATAGTTGGCTTGGGTTGATGCAGAAGCTTCCTAATAGTAGTGTCCTTGATTTTCTGCTTACTCGTCTACCATCCCTGTTTCCCATGGAAAACAAAAGAAAAAACACAGATCAGATTATGTCACTGCTCTGTGAACAGCTCTCCAGTTTCTCTCATTGCCTTTAGGAGGGGAATCCAATTTCTTTTCGCAAACTCACTTTCATGAATTTTCCAACCCTTGTCCATCTCTCCAACCTCATTTTGTGTTTTTCTCTAGTTTGTTTATTCTAGTTTGTTTGTTTATTTTTAATGTTCCTTACACTAGCCGAGCTTCTGCCTGACTCATGGTTGCTGTTGATCTGCTGTCTCAGGCTGGCACAGTCTTCCTTGAAGCTGACTTGTCATTAAAATTTTAGCCTATGTGTCACCTCCTCAGAAAGGCCTTCCTTGACCACCCAATCCAAAATGTCCCCAACTTTCACTTTCTATGCTTAACATCTAGCTTTGCATTTTTCATAAATTTTTATTATTGGAAATTACCTCATTTGTTTGCTTATCTTTTGAATTGCCTGTCCCTCCCCACTAGAACTTACACACCTTGAGAGCAGGGATGTGCTTCATCTTTTGTTCACTGATTTATATGAAGTGGTTAGAACATGCCTGGAACACGATGTGTGCTCAGTAGGTATTTGCCAAATGAGCACAAGAATTTTGTTAAAATCAATAAAAGGCTTACTTGTGCCCCGACTATGTAAAACATGACCCAGTAGTGGGTGCTGGGATGAGAAATTTGTAGATTTCATCCTGGAAGTTTTTAAACTCAACAAAGTAATAAACACATAAATTATTTCAATGTGCTATGTTTTTAGGCTAATGAGATAACATAACTTTCCTCAAGCTATAGGTTTTATTTTCCATAAAACCTCAGCCAGACCTCCTTTCTCCAATCCAGTTAATCTCTTCATTGTCCTTTTTACACACTGTGGCCTCTTTTGCTCTTTCTGTCAGGTTTAACTGGAATGCGTTTCTTACCCTGGACTAGCCTGTCCTTTGTACCTCCAATTATTTCTTCTTTGCATCTGGTAAATGCATCTAAGACACACAGTTGATACTTTTATTGGTTGACGGATACTTAATATGAATGTGATTTTTCACATCAAATGTTTGGTTTTGTTTTTACAATGAAATTCTGACCTATTGATGCTTCTGATATAATGACGTAGGATGTAGAATAGCTTTATAAAGAAAATGAGGGGAGATTCTTATTTAAAACACGCACAGGTAATGTCTGCTTTTTCAGAAGTTCACAGAGGAAATCCTTGTGACCACAGTGTAAACATTGTAAATAAGCAATCTGTTATCAATCATGTTTTATTGCCATTGGAACATGTTGAGTGCTTTGATAATGACCTTGGGAGCCAATAGCCTCTGTAACCTAGATGTAACCAAGGAACTCTAGAATAGCTCAAAGCCTAAAACATTGACCTTCAACCTGCCTGGAAGCAGATGGAACACTGTGCACACCTGGCCGTGTGTAAATGTTAACCTGTTTACTCTGTGACGTCAGGAGCAGCAAACCAACAGCGTATGCTTATGTTTTTCCATTTCATAGAGCTTCATGGTTTTTGTTAAGAAAAGTTCTTCAAATATTAAACAAAAGGCTGTGAAATATTAGATTCATTAGAAATGTAAAACTTACTACTGCTATTCTAGCGGCAACTGCGCAGCACGCTTAAAAGAAGTAACATTGACAAACATTACTTATTTCTGTGGTTGTCAACATTTAATTAAACAGGGCCCCTACATCTTAAGATGTCACTGGTTTGTATATGTGCAATAAAAGGTTCAAATTAAAATACTGTACAATTAGTTTGCATAGAAAAATGACTTTTGCAGACCTCTACAATAGACAGTTTAGAGAAATAAGCATTTTGTGTTTAAATTGTGCTCCTTAGTATTTCAAACAGATGGCAATGGCTTTCCTCTTGATTATAACTTTGAGGCATGCTTTACTAAATGGAATCAGCGGGGTTCATTAAGGTCCCATTTGATGTATCAGTATTATAAAAATACCATGTTAATTATCCTCAAACGTTGCAAGTTACCTCCATTTTCCTGCAATCAGAAGATGAGAGAAACCCTGTGAAGCAAATTAGTCCTAATTGAAAGAGGACTGATTAATATTTAAATAAGGCATTGTGTGAGGGATTCTGCCATGAGAAAAATAGGCTGAACATCTGAATTAATTGCATAGCAGGTTAAATTAAATTTCATATAATGGGTTGGAAGATGAGTTGGCACAGGGCTTTAGCAGTGAGCACAATGGCTGAAATACCAGTCTTTTCTTTCGCTCTTGGCTGAATTCCATCGAGGTCCTTGTAGCCATTACCTCTTTGTTGTCTCTCTTTCAATGCAAACAAAGGTACTAACAGAAAATTGCTACCACATTTTAAAAAATGTTAATCCTTTTTGGGAGACAGCACCTGTCTACACATTTTCTCCATTTCTCTTCCACCTTGGCTGTAAAATTGGGAAACATTAGTATCTTTCTCCTTGCCAGGTTTAATGAGGATTGATGTCATAAAATGCTAATGGCTGGAATATAGTTAGAATTGTGCTATTAGTGGGTTATCACTGTCTGACATTTTCACTGCACTGGAGCATGCATGTGGAGCCTGTTTAAAGTGATTGGGTTACTTAAGGGTCCCTGTTAGGGATATTTAATCCAACATAAATTACTTATGCACTTTGTTAGTGTTCAAAGGAAGAGTGTCACGTTGTACATGCTGGCAGTTTTCCAGTCAAGAGCTGTTAATTACTGTACAGCAAGTGAATACATTTTGCAGTAGTGGAAGTCCTGGGGGTGTGGGTGTGTTCTGTATCTATATTGCATCTAACTAAGAATGAGTGGATGAGCGTGCAGAGGAGAAGAAATAGACTGAAGTCATTTTTGCCCTCAGGAATCATAGTGCCATTTGTTTTCATTTTGAAAATAAAAACAAATGACAGTATGATTCCCTCCAGGAAAAAGTGCTTTGGTTATAAAGCATTTCTGCCCCCAAACTAGCAATTACCTATCTATATGCTGTTAACAACTAAATACATTTTCCAGAGCTGTAATTCAGAATTTTACATCTTTGTGAACTTCAAAGTTTGTGAAGATATTAGTTGCTAATCAAGCCAGAAAATATAGCAGTGATAAAGACACTTTTAAAAATTATGATTAGCGTAATTATCTTTTTAATAAGCTTTGGTAGATAAGAAACTATCTTTTTAATATAACTTTGAAAGATCAAGTAGTCTTTGTTTACATTAATAGCAGTTATGAAATCTGCATTGTTTGAAACCTAATTGTGAAAAGGAAAAGTTCTTTAAAAAGACCTAACTATTGGCTTTGATTGCCATTGCAGTCAAAAAAAGGGGCCAACCTAATCTACATTTCTGGATTTGAACCTCCAGTGTTACTTAGAAAAGTGTCCACAGGTAATATACATATCAGAGATCTTCAGTACTATCCATGTGCTGAAATAGCCAGATGCACAGATCATGAAATTTTTTGCAAACGATTCATTTTCTGTGTCTGAGAAGATACAAAAATGTACAGTTATTAAGCTTTTGTAAAATAATCCTTCATTCTAAATTATGACTCTGAACAAAGAACGTTTCATTTTTGTAGTTCTTATTATAGCCATCAGTCTTAAATTGAGTTGGAAATATATGCTTAGCATATTTATAAACTTTCTTTAAAAAAGAAAAAACCCTCATTTTCTTACTGAAGAATGATACTAGGCACAACTATGTCAAACTTGCTTTTGTAATAGGAATAAAAATATTTTGATTGGCAGTATTAAAAGGAATTTCTTATTAAGGGGGTCCCTCTGCTATTTCACACAAGTCGTAGTAACAGATACAAATCCATACAGTTAATTCTAATGCTTAGTATATCATCTATTAATGAAGTCGTGCTTCAAAAGATTTCAGAGATGTTTCTGCTTTGAACAGAGTTGTAAGACCTGATGTTGGGGAGTTGATGACTAATAATTCACCAGGGATAGCAGTGAAATCTGAAGCCTTCCTAAATTTAACTGGCTAACAAGCACGTGAACAAAGAGCAGTAGGTCACAGTTATGCAAGATGGGATCTATTACCATACTCAAATACATAGAAGTCTGTATCCATCTTTTGATGAGGATCACATGTATATGCGTAACTCCTCGTAAGGCTAATGGGAGTTCACCAAAAATATTCTTTGTGTACTTCTGGGCAATGGACCAATCTCCTGAGTGTATCATGAGTGATGAGACTGTTTCAGTGAAGTTGATAAAATATCAGGGTGAGCAAAGGTAATAGTTCCTTCATAATTGGCTAACGATGAGAAGGAACATGGAAGATCTAAATCTGTGCGACAAATCCAGAATGTTTTACAAAGACGCTTAGACTCAAACCAGTGGGTGCTGTCAAACAGGGTGATTTTAAAAAGAAACTGTTTCTGTATTTTGAATCATCTTTAGTTCATAGAAAAATCAAAACAAAGTTGTTCATGTTACATAAAGGTGTAACAAAAACAAAGACAATAAACTGCAAAATGCCTGCAAATCACAAACATTCCATCTTTTGATCTGCAGTGAAATTGAAGGATGACTTCATGTTCTATAACTCTAATATCTGAGATTAATAGGTATGTCTTCATACTAGATATTACAAAGATAGGTAATATTTAGATAGATAATTTTATATATTATGTGAAACTTTGACCTTCTTAGTCACATAGTCTTTTATTAACCATTAGTAATGTCCCTGAGTTTAGGACTGGACGATCTGGACACAGCTTCAACATTGACCCAAAAGCTAGAAGCATTTCCTTGTAGATTGCACCCAGTCTCTTTCTGTAACAGGTTGTAGTTTTCATGGTGAGACCACAAGTAAAAGAGGTGCAGAGGTTGAAAGCAGGTGATTAGCCAGTGGAAATTGCTGTAATTGTGAAAGCCTTTAGCAGTTGCCACCCCACCTTCCAACCACCACCCCGTGTTTCCCTCATGCCTCATTTCTGGCCTAATCACAGGGACACTGTTTTTTTGTTGTTGTGTTTTTACAGCAATTCTAGGGCAGTGTTAAACTGCTCCGTGTTCTCATGGAAATTTTGTACCAAATATTTGTGTTCTTGGAGCAAGAAAGGCAGAAAATGAATATTTGTTAAATATTGGAACTTAGGTGAAACATATTTCTGTCTGGCAACTTGAAACTTTGAGAAGTGAAAGGATAGACTCCATCCAGTGCATAGTACCTGAATGTCATTCAAATGGCAAGTGCTGTTAACTGCATTTCTCAGTGTCCTAGAGTTACAGGCTTATCAGACTAAAAATAAGAGTGGATTCTAGATCTTGTAAGTTTTCTTATCCAAACCCAGATTGCTAGAGGAAAATTGCTTCCTTATCGAACTGAAAGAAGATCTTTCAAGACTCTGTAGCGTGATGCTGTACAGAGAAGGTACAGCCTATAGGCTGAAAAAGTAGCCAGTTGAATCTCCACCTGTCTCCTTTTCTTCTTTTTTGCTGTTGAACAAGTGAGGTACTCTTGTTCATGGCTTGCTAAATTTCATTCTTCTGTTGCTTTTTTTACTCTTGCCTCAGTCTTTCCTGTTGGCCCGTGACCATGCTGGCCACTAAAACCATGCCGTCTTAAAATGTCAGTAGCACTCTGAAGTAAGCCATCGCAATGACATAGAACCACGAAATGTCCTAGGAAAAGTACAGATTGAAAGTAAAAGCAGATATTGCACAATTTTAGTGTTGACTGGCACTTGTGGGATCATTTACTTTGTTGAATGAATAACTGAATGAATAAAAAAAGTGACACAAATCTAAAACTCATCAATGGCCCTTAATGAGTGAAGATCGTGTATGTAACCTTTGTCTTCATTTTTTTCACTTTTGAAACTTACACTTTGGTAGAGCTGTCGTCCTGAGTGTCTGTACCACACTCATTGACACATCTATCACAATCAGTTCTGTTCAGTCAACGTTTCTGAGGACCTTCTCTGTGTCTGGAACTCTGCTAGTCCTAGAGGAGAAATTGGAGGAAGGCAAGGTCCTGTCCCTGACGGGTCCGCTTCTTGGGAAGGTGGTCGTGAACACAGGATGTTCCATGGCACAGTTGGCACTGTCATAAACATGAGGGAACGCAGTAGTCCTGCCAAGGGGAAAGAGAGCCGACTGCTGCTGAGAAGGTGACGTCTGAGGAGGGAGTTAGCAAGCAGACTGAGAGACACGGGTAAAGGACTGAAGGACAGCATGTCGGAAGGCGTGTACTGTATATTCTCTGCCAAGAGCGATTGAATTGGTGTGTTTAAAGTGCAGCGTTTATAGGGTTAGAATCGCTGTAGAGGAAACTAGGGAGGAGGCTGGGACTGTGTCATGTTAGTGACCTAACACAATGTTATGACAGTCAAAACTTCTTGACTCTGAAAAAATAACAGAGCCTTTTATCTGGAATACAGTGGAAAGAGCTGTGGATGAGTTCTTTACTATGCAGTGGTGGGGCTTGGCAAATCCTGTAACATTTCTGGGTAGATTTCTCCAACTGTAAAATTAAAGAAGTGACTAGATGAAATACAAAAGTATTTTTTATCTGTAACATAGTTCTCAAATATTGAAAACTAGAGTCACAGAGTATTTTTAAGATGGTTTTCAATAAAAACATTCTATTCAAGTGGTTTCACAGTTCACGAGAGTCTGAAGGATCTGTGAACCACTGTTATCAAGATTATGGACTAATAGGCAAGACATAGGTAGGACATTGTGTACTAAACCAGATTCATAAATTATTCTTAAATGGGTATAAAAGGCATTGAACACACATGAGTTAAGCTGTAGGCTCAGAGGTTTTCTCAAAGGCCTTCTATTTCTCAGCAAGATGGTATCTCAAAGCAGATTTGCCAGACTCATTAGTATGAACTTCAAAAATTGCACAGTGTAAGTCATACACTGAGATTTCATAATTCAAGCATAACTGACTGTCAGTTAAAGGAGTTTGAGTTCACAGTATGACTGGTTTTCAGCCATTTGGGAATGGTGCATGTGCTTTTCATGGGTGTTTTTTACCTTTCCCCTTAGACTAGAGTTGTCAAGGTCTCAATTCCAAACCCCACAATTAGCAGGGCTTTGCTGTCATGCCTCAAGGCAGTGACCCTCTAGACAAAGTGAGCCAACAGTCAGACGACTGTGTGCGCGTCAGGTCTGCTCACCTCTTGCACCCAAGCCTCGTTGCTCACCTGTTTGTTTCCACGTTGTGAATCACCTGTCACACTAGTTTCCAGTTTCTGCCTGGAAAGCCTAGCTGATGTCTTCACCCCCCAGAAGTTGACCGGTTGCTGCATTTTAAGAAGCAGAAATAGATAAAGAAAAAACAAATCAATGACCATACACGCTAAAGAGTAATCTTATACAGTTTGGAAACAGGTATAATTGTTCATGTGTGAGGCAGTGTGGTGTACAGGAAAAAGCAAGGATTGTGGAGCTGCAGGCACATGGATTTGAATTCTCTGTTGTGACTGGCTCTGCAAAACTGGGGATGGATACACAAATCCTTTCATTTTTCATTTGTAAATTGAGTCCAGAAAGTCAAATTCATACAGTTGTTGTGTGGATTAAATGACTGTATGTAGAGCTCTAGCAGGGGACCTGGCGTAGTTTTTGGTTGGATTTTCTACACTGATCCTCCCTCTTTATTAGGGAGACAATTGTGGGTGACCAAAGTGAAAATGCAGTGCAGGAGACGTGGGTTCGATCCCTGGGTTGGGAAGATCCAGGCAAGAATACTGGAGTGGGTTGCCATTTCCGAGTCACCTTCTTTTAAAGAAGCATTCATTTGAGAAAACCAATTTACTGTTGTGCTTTGGCCGTGTTCCCAGCTGTAGTTTCCCTAGAGACCTTTCTCTCCTGTAGAGTGACCTGCTCTGTTAAGTCTCAGGTATTTTTTTCTTCACTTGTAGAAAACCTATTGCATGGCAGAATTTCAGAAGTGACCTATCTCTTCTGACAACAGATGGCAGTGTTTTCAGGGACGATAGTCGTGTATTTATTATCTACCAAGGAATCTTACACTGTGATTCTCTCTAGAACCACCGCACTCCATCAGGAGCTGGTACACACAGGAGCACTTGGACTTTATAGGATTTTTTTTTTTTTTTGTAATTGGAAAAGAAAAAGTTTGGAATGTATTGTTGCTTTGTTAGAAAGTTTTAGATACATTTTCTGCTGTTACATTTGTTTAGAGAAATTAAATCTATTCTTAATAAGAGGAAAAACTTCCTTTGTACATACATATTACCTCAGCTGTCTTCTGCAGTTGAGAAATGTGTAATACTTTAAGGAAAGTTGACATTTGTCAGAAGTTTTCACTATACACTTTATTACACCTATTTCATGAAGGATGTAGTAACACTTTCAGATGAAACTTAAAAAGAAATCCTAGGACTTCTGATGGTGTAACTAGTTGATGCCTTTTTGTCAAAGTGCTTGAGATTCTTGGGTTTTAACAGAAACTGTATCTTAAATACTCGATTGTATTCATTTGTGTATGCATGCTAATTCACTTCAGCTGTATCTGACTCTTTTCGACCCTATGAACTATAGCTGCCAGGCTCCTCTGTTCATGGGATTCTCCCGGCAAGAGTACTGGAGTGGGTTGCTATACCCTCCTCCAGGGGATCTCTCCAATCCAGCATCTGTTATGTCTACCTGCATTGGCAGGTGAATTCCTGGGAAGCCCCACTGTATACATTTAAAATGTATTTATGTTTCATAGCTGTGAGGACAGCTTGGAAGCTGTGCAGAAACACTGACTTGAAGCTGGGCCTAGAAAGTAGAGTACATTCTAGATGGGCAGAAAGAGTAAGGAAAAGTGTTCTCTGCTGGAAGGAACAACATGAGTCCCACTAGGTGGGAAGACATGGAAATGATCAACAGTTCAGTTTGTCCCAAGTGAAAGCTAAGGGGAAAAGATTGTAAAACAGGGTGGTACCCAAATGAGAAGATCCTTGAACCATAAACATGGACCAGCAGTTATCACATTCAAAATAAGAACTGTGTGTCCTTTTAGTGCTCCGGCCTGGTGCACTGGGAAGACCCAGAGGAATCGGGTGGAGAGGGAGGTGGGAGGGGGGATCGGGATTGGGAATACATGTAAATCCATGGCTGATTCATATCAATGTATGACAAAACCCACTGGAAAAAAAAAAAAATTAAAAAAAAAAAAATTAAATATGTGGACAAAGAAAAAAAAAAAAAAAGAACTGTGTGTCCTTTTCTATAAATGACATTTTGAATGGAACCCTAGTATAGTTTATGAAGTAAAGTCGTTGCTTTTGAACGTTAGTCCTTAAAGCACCTCCTCAAAACTCAGCACTGTTTTCCAAGTGAAGGGTGAAAACTACCATTGTAGAAATGTCTCATGGGCAAGATTTGCACTCACTCATTTATTCATTCAGTTGTTTTGCAAACTGAGTGCCTACAATGTGCCATGCAGTTATTTTTAACTGCATTTTGTTTCATCCTTAGACTTGTAGAGAGAAATATGATTCATTGCAGAGATGCAGCCAGAGTTCATTAGGAGAATATTTTGCATAGCAAGTCAACTTAGGAGTATTGTATTGCCAGACTGTAGGACATTGTCACTATCCATTGGGTAAAATAATAACCTGTAATGATACCAAAACAGAAAAACACATATTATGTATACTCACATTCCATTTTATGTAGTCAAGTATAAATGTATATACACACACATGCGTAAGAGTATACA
Organism: Cervus canadensis; assembly: GCF_019320065.1. Taxonomy (NCBI): domain Eukaryota; kingdom Metazoa; phylum Chordata; class Mammalia; order Artiodactyla; family Cervidae; genus Cervus; species Cervus canadensis. Next base: position 24,107,280 of record NC_057397.1, on the reverse strand, counting down.
TTTGTTGACCTAAACAATTATGTATCTATATGAAAGCAAGAGTGACTTAATTAAATTACAGCTTATTTTTATTTTACTTAGATACATTTCCTTAATATTTTTCAATTGAGACACAAATTAAAATTTCATTTTTGGTTCGGTGATCATTTTTGTATACTCTTCAACTTTCCACAGTAGTTTGTGTCTGCTGTGTAAAAAGTAGAATGACTGTCCTACTTCTGTCTGTTTCTATTATGTTGCTCTTTCTTCGAGGCATTCTTTTTCTCTCCGTGCATTGTGAGACATTAAAGGTTCTATAATTATTTCAATAAGATCAGGGTTGTACATTTTTCTTGGTTTCACTTAGTTGTTTGCTAATAATCTGGCTTTAGTACTGAAGGCTGTCAAATACCTTATTTAACAATGCACATTTGAAACCTGATGCTCTGAAGAATACTGTGGTTATTAATCTTTATTTTTTATCTTTTTCCTAGATTATTTAATTACATCTCAGTTTTAGAAAACATATCATAATGTTTAAATTTTAAATACTAAAGAAAGCAAAAGATGTTTTCTTGGTGAGAAAATTAATCGGGATCTACCTGAGAAAAAATTTCCATAAAATAGACATTATTGATCAGTATGAAGTCCCCCAGATTTGAAGGCCCAGAATGAACCATCAGTCATGCCAGACTTAATAATCAGTACCTTTTTGAATTATAATTCTGTTCTCAGTCTTGTGTAATCATGATGGGATTGTTGGCTTCACCCTGAAATTTGTTGTTTTTTTGGTTGTGCGTTTGTATGTTTTCAGCAAGAAAAGTATTAACTATCAACATATTTCTAAAGTCAAGGGGGAAAGGCCAGAACTTCCTGGTCCACAATTGTGGATTTCACCCTGGGGAGTCCACAATGAGTAGGTTCTTAAGTCCCTCAGTAGGAGTAGAATAATTCAGAGACACCTTAGAGAGTCAAGAGGTGAGAAAAACACATGGAATATATGAATTTAGAATCCTTTTGCCTGACTCAGAGCCCTTGGGAAATCTTACAGTAAAGCTCCTTAACCTTTGTTTAACCTGGCATGTCCCAACTTACTTAACCTGCTTAAGTGTAACCTTCCATCATGCTGTGGAACCCACTTTGGGAAATGCTACTCTAGAATCTTCCTGATCCTAAAATTAAACATGACGACTGAATTGCTAAGCTGTACTGCCAGTGTGGAGGGTTGGGAGGAAGATGGAGGAGCATTTCCCCAGAATCCTCCTGATTCCTTGTTCCTACTGGCACCCTCCCTTGGGGCACAGGGTATTTTCTTTCTCACCTGGGCCCCTTTCCACAGAAGGATTAAATCCACTTCTCCAAGAAGTTACTGTGCGAGTATCATAATAGGGCCTCAGATATAAAATTAACAGTTTATTTCTTTAAAACGTTACCATTATAATGGTTGAAGACATTATTTGAACAATGTGACATTATGAAACTATTCAATCTTTGCTTGAAATTTGTGGCCCTAAATGAAAATAAAATTTTCATAAGATTTGACAAATAAAGACTTTATACCAACAGGGAGTACAAAACGGTGCTTTGTATTTATCGTTTGCCTTTGTGGTTGTTGGTATAATGGAGAACATACACTCTCTCTTTCTCTTTTTGACTTGAACACATCAAGGTAAGCAGTTGAGGGAGACGGAAACCAACTGTTTTTCCATTCACCTTATTATTGAGCTGTGGTTACAGAGCTTCCGTTTTGTTATCAAAAGATCTTAACTAAAACTTCAGTTAAGCAGAGAGAAAGAGTTAACATTTAAAAGTGTAGGAAAATAGTTCTAGACACCTGTTCTGAGTTTGTAGTATAATATTCAGAATAATATTACCTGGTGACTCACACTTTAAAACTAATATAAGAAATATATCTTATTATATTGTCTATCATGTATAAATATCATTGTTCTTGTTTATTTGCTTTACTTAGTTTCAAAGAACATGTTTCTTTCTTCTGAGAAATCCAGCACCTAATAATGGAATGCCTTTGAAAATTATCTTAAAGGTATCCTTAGCAAAGGACAAACAAGTCATTAACTACAAGCTTCAGACAGACCTCCCAGCTTTTCTGTTGACCAGCAAGGCACACTTGTTAATGCTGTCTCCCTCTGGGAGAGGATATGGTGCCTCAGGTAGTAATACTGGGGGAAGCTGAAAGAGTTAGTGAAAACCTCTCTGATGCACAATGCTATTAAAAAAAAAAAAAAAAAGATGAGAGAGAGGATGAAGAGAGGGAAAGGAGAGAGATAGGGGCAGGGAGAGAGGGGAAAAGAAAAGAAAAAATTCACGGCACAATTTACATAAGCATGGCTTCTCCAAATTTCATTTAAATGTGCAGTTATTAAGCAATATGACAATGCCAACAAGGTATGTTTATTTCAGCCTACTTGAAGGTTTCCTCGCAAAGTCTAGTAACACCAGCCTGGAGTCAGCTTGTTGAACGCTAGGCACTCTGGCCGTAGCAGCCAGGTGGAGGCATCATGCCTCCCAGAGGTGAAATGTGGACTCTTCAAGGAGGAAGGATGCCTTCCACGCCCGAGGAAGTGTCCAGGGCTCTGAACATGAAGAAGCAATAGAGACTTCTTCAGCCAAGAGCTGTTAGCCTTCCTGCTAGAGGAGTGATAGATAATACCTGGATTGGGAAAATAACCTAAATCTCTGCCTGACTCACACTCTACAAAGCCATGGAAGTCCAAAGTAGAAATAGTTTATTGAAAACTCAGACTCTTAGGTAAAGCAAATGGAAAGGAATCATACAGTAAAAAATAATTTATTCTATATACACACCCTGCATTGTCTCATGAGCTTAAATAGCTTTTTCCTCTGTAGCTAGTTCAGATCCAGTTGAACACCGCAAATGTCTTATGCTTGCATTTTTGCTTCATGAATATGAGCAAATTCAAAAAGCTAACTGATCAGTCCTAGTATTAGAAATATGATCTCTATTGATGGAGTTGACATGATAAATAGCAGTTTTAACATGTTAATATTTATTTAAAGATGCTATTTCATCTATTATGAGCATAAGTGCTTATAACCACTTATTGGCATTCAGCTTTTAGTTGAGCCGTCTTTACCATCAGTGATCTTTTTCTGTAAATAGACATTTGACACTCAATATGTTTAATAATTGTGTTTGTATATTTAGAAGTCAAAGTGTTAAGCAGGAAAAATTAAATTGATATTTAAAAAATGGATCACTCTAATTTAGGGATAAGTGAGTTAATGTAAATAAAGCTACTGCATAAAATAAATGGCCTAGTTATTATAAAAAGTCTGACTTTATTATTTTTACCAATAATGTGGAACCCAGCCATGCTTGTCTTCAAATTCTTGTGTATACTCTGGCATCCACTGCAGTTGTTTGCATACAGTAGGCACTTCATATTGATTAAAAGAAGAAATATATTTCAAGGAAAGACCAATTTAGTGACTGAATTCCACTAAAAATTGAGGTCTTATAAATATGGATTTCTTTAAACTAATTTGTTATTTAGGTCATCAATATTAAACAGTCTGAAAATGGCCTGCTGGAGATTATCTTTTAAGAGCATAAAACTGAAAGCTGAAAAAAAAAAGATTAGTAGTACCCAAGTATTTTCTGTATTATCTTTAATGCTAACGTTTAAAGAATGGCAGCCATAGAAAAATCTCAAATGACTAAACCACTAAAGCTTAGCCTCACCATGAAAAAATCTGCATGTCCTGGTACTTCTCTGAGCTACATAATCACTGTATGTGTTACGTTAAAAGAGTTGATTTTTTATTGTCTTCCTAGCTTTCATTTCACATTTTTACAATCATTTTTATACTGTTTGTTTTTATTTCAGGGTTAGTCAGCTATTTATTTCATTAGCATCTAGCAAAGCAAACCAATAGATAAAGAACTGTCTTTTTTTATCTATGTCTTTTATAATCATTTCTTTTTTAAGTAATAAATTTACATTTTATAATCATAATCATGAAATTGCAAATGAAATCAGTTCTAGAAAGATTAATTCAGTCGTGCTCACAGCTGTGAAGATTGTGGAAATAAATATCATTTTGCAATAATGTATTCTTGACAAAGGGCATAACAAAAGAATGATTTCTATTCAGAGATAGTGGGTATATTTATTTTGCATGTTGGGGGAGGGGCATTCAGCTCTAGCTTTTCGACCCTGACCTAGTTTTGTAGCTGCTTATTATTCAGCTATATGTTTGAGAAATCTCTGTAATTTAATTTGGCATCCTCTTCTGCATGTCTGCACCTAGCAGTAGGGGCTCAAGATATTAGCAGTGTCCCATGCTGAATCATATTTATTTTAAAATATCCTAACGCACTCATAACTCAGAAAGAAAGTGTTAATTGTTACCAGGGAACTGCCTGATTACAGACTTGCTGTCCCGTCCAGGGCCCTGCCATAATTAGTAACCACTGTTGACATTTAGATTTAAATTGAATTTTCTTCTAATTAAACCCAGAGGGGGTTGATCCTCTCAGATGTACAGGTTAATAAAATTAGTCAGAAACTGTTAAACAGTAAGCTGAATTCTCCAAGAGAGCTGTCCCAATGTATTGTTAAGAATTCTGTAATTAATATTAAAGGCATTCATTAAATGTGAATTGTCTTTTTCTGATCTGAGTTGCATATGGTTTTGTAGCAGTTATTTCTTTAATTAGGCCTGTTTCCTTTGATAACTACAGTATTACTAATTTCTCTTCTGTTTGTAAATTTAGAATTATAAATACTATTCCCTCATTCCGTTCTGCCATGCATAATTCACACCACCATTATTCTAGGAGCACCAATGAATAATAATAAATGCTAAAAATAAATACAGTTGTGGAATTAAATTTTGGTGCTCCAGATGACTCTTAACTGCTCTCTATTTGTCAGTGTCCTTGCAACAAAGATAATTTAGGCTTTAAGCAGGTCATCAGCATTTCCCTCAGTGTATTTTTCTATCTTCTCTTGACGAGTTTTGACGTAACAGTTGCTTGCTTTTGAATTGCTTTGTCTGGCGATACGAAGTGTTTCCAGCTCTGGCTGTAGTGGAGATTCTACATATCAACATAGGCTTTGATTCCTCCTCCTTTCCAGAGACTTGGGGAAAATAAAGCTCAACTTTCAAAATGGAAACAGATGACAGGAAAATTTCAGATTAATGCTGAGAGAGATAAAGTGAACTTGGTAATTTTATTAATACAAGGAGGCTTCCCTTATTAACTTTCTGTAGGGTCTGGATTTAAAGGAACTTTTGTGAAGCAAATCTTTAGCTACTCTTACCATTATTTTCTTTCTAAACTTATTCATTATTTCTTATGTACCCCACAGAATAATAACATATTGTCAACTTCACCACTGTACAAGTCTTATTTTCAGTATACCAATAACACTTTTGTACATTAATATTTAATAAATAATACTTTAAATATGCTGAATGATTACAGTTTTTTTTTTACATTATTCATTTCTAAAACACTTTAAAGTAAGAGATTTTAGAAAAAGATTCCTTTAGCATTTGACAGAGTGTTTTAGTGTTATACTTACTCCTCAAAAGAGAGGCATAGTTATTTTATAAACCACTGCTTAATTTTCTAATCAAAATAAACAGAAGGAAACAACATGACTTCACTTTTCTTGCTTAGTCTACTTAACTAAATTGAATTAAATTTAAAATGTCGCAGTTAAATTTAGATGGGGAAAATTGGGGCCAGGGTATGCTCAGCACATAAATAGTTACGCCTCATACAAGACTGAGAGGCAGAATTTAAAACCTAGAGTTTTAAATTATGGAATGATCTCCTTAACATCATCTGAAACTTCATCCTCAGGACATTATGGCTGGAGTACATTATGTATTGGATGACAGCCTTGTATGACAAAATCCAAGATAAAATGTTTACTTCACAGTCCTATTAGACCCAAAAATCCAGGACAGAAGTAAGGTCCTAAGAGAAAAAGGCATAATAGGATAATAAACAAAAGCAAGTGTGTAGTATGGAATTATCTCACCCCATGCCTGCCGGAAATCCTAGAATTAAGAACTGTAGTTGCATGAAGGAATATGTACACACATGGGCTGATAATTGTAAGCTGCAAGCACCAGCAGGACTAGAATTGCTGGCATATGACAAAGGACTGTATAGCACTCGATTAACCACAAGTTAGCTTATTCGTCACTAGTGTTTCCTGATTCAGTTTATTTTAGGGTATTTTTTAACCTATGGGAACAAATGTGGGCGCACCAAGAGTATACCACCTGGGAACAGGAGGTTTCTGCTGGTTCCTGCCGGTCAGCTGAGCACACTTGGGCCAGTCATTTCACTCTGTGTCTCAGTTTCCTTCTGGGTTAAGTTGAGAGACAGTAAGCCTCCTTACATCCCCATGATTCTATGCTTCTTGAAATCAAAGAGAAAGTGAGGTATTTGCACAAAGATGATTCTTTTTTAAAATGTGCTATGATCATGACTGATATTTTATTAATGAAAGCTATAATTATGAGATTAGTGTGAATTAATTTCCTAATTTTTATTTTGTTAGTTATAATTCCAGAAGACTTTTCTAGAGTGAAAATATCCTGATCCTGACTTTTAGATTGAATAGTATTTTTTTCCAAGAAAAATGTAATTGGGACTTCTCTGACAGCCCAGTAGTTAAGACTTTGTGCTCCAAAGCAGGGGGTGAGGGTTCAATCCCTGATCAGGGAACTAAGATCCCATATGCTGCACGGTGGCCAAATTTTTTTTTTTATTGTGATTATTTGTGAGTTCTGTGGTTGAGATTTGAAGCCTCCCACCCCACCCCACCCCCTGCCCAGGCAGATCAGGTTCTCTGTGGGTACTTGTTCATTCCCACAGGAAAGCTAACATCTCTAAAATCTCGTTCTCCAAATACCCCTGCCTTGGGCCTCCTTTGTCCACTGGCTCCTCCCTACCACCTCCTCCAAATAGTCCTAGTGTACCCCACACTTATTGCTGAAATATCTATTCCTTGAGTTCCCTTGACCCTTCTCCAAACGTGGAATTAGACTCTTGTTCTAAACTAACAATCAAAGGTACTCCTGTTGTCACTAATCCACACATCAGATTGCCTGTTGGTTCACTTCACCATTAAATTTCTAAACCTTAGAGTACTGTGTTTTTTCCTACAGTTGCATTAAAGAATCAAAAGGTTGGCTGCATTTTGTTGAGAGGAGGCTAGGGTGATGGGAAGAAGGAAGGTTTGATGCTACCAGTGTACTCCTGCTCCACCCAAGAATGATTTTACCATAAAAAATTAAATCAAGCCACATTGAAATTTAGCTCTTTCCCCTTTGAACTTGTGTATCCAGCATCATCTTGACCTTTAATGAATTCCTTTCTATGGCTTTTCTGTGGTCACTATGTTTCTTTAAGGAGCAGTAGTGTGTTGAATTGCTGTTTGCAAAAAAAAAGCAGGTGGAATAGGCCCCAGAGTAGAGGTGGCAGGAGAGAAGCTAAGATGTTGGGGTTATTATTGTGAACAAAGAGTCAGAAGTTTCCATGTATGCATATGTGCGTACATGCTGTCACTTCACTCGTCTGACTCTTTGCATCCCTATGGACTGTAGACTGCCAGGCTCCTCTGTCCATGGGATTTTCAGGCAAGAATACTGGAGTGGGTTGCCATGCCTTCCTCCAGGGGATCTTCCCAAACTAGGGATCAAACCCATGTCTCTTACATCTCCTGCATTGGCAGGCAGGTTCTTTACCACTAGCACCATCTGGGAAGACTGTTTCCATGTATAATCTTACTTAATCTTCAAGTAAACCCCAAAGAGAGGTAGTATTATTATTATTACTACATTTATTCTCATCTTATCAATTAGGAAACTGATAGAGATGGGGGAGGTAAATTCCTGAATCAAAGTTCTTGACAATAAGTGACAGGGCCACTTATCTTTCAGACTGAAGTTAATGGAGTTTGAAAGATATGATGAACAAGTAAAGATGTTAGTAAGAAGACCAGGACACTTGAAAAAGGATTTGCTGAATTTTGCCAACCCAGCCTGCCATGTCCAGAAGCCTTAAACACAAACACACGTAAAGGGCTGTTTTCAGCAGACTTTCCTGGGTAGGGGTGCTTTGGGGGGCAGGGATTCTTCTACACAGGAAAGCTGCTCTTTGTGCTCAGGAGACAGAACTGAAATAAATAGGATTTTCCTCCAAGAGAAGGAGTTTTGGATGGATTGAAATCACATTGGTGGCAAGCTAATGCTTGGTCTCTTTGTTACCTTGGCTTTTGTTAAATAATGTCCAGTTACTTCTTTTATCTTCATGGTCTTTAGATCAGTTATGTGTAATTGTCAATACTGACATGTTCCATGAGCCAAGTGAAAAGGAATCTAAAAATACAATATATCTGAAATTAGCTTCATGGTTTTTCCGTGAATTCTTCGTTTATCCTGGCAGACTTCTCTTCTCAGAGGCACTAGCTGTATTTCATTTCAGAGAGCAATTGAGAAGCACCTTTTCTTACTGTCACTCCTGTTCCCACTGTGATTCAGCTATGCAAATGCACACACATTCCAGCAACCTGGACTTCCTCGGGGAGGCCAGTGGAGGGGACAGGCACAGTGATCCTTTGTCAAAACCCCTGCCAGTCCTTTCACTTAACTCATTTGTTTTTCATAGCAATTGTGTCTATAGGAGAAATATCCTGTGTTTCCTTAGTGCAGTGAATGCGAATGATAGCACTTTGCCGAATATAAAACATCGACAAACGTATTGTTATAGTGGATCTTCACAATATCTCTGTGTGGTGGGCATTATTAGACCAGTTTTGTTGAAGAGGGCTGTGAGGACTGAGATTCAGAAAGGTTAAATGACTTTCGTAATCTCACATAGCTATCAGGTGATACAGCTGGGCTCACAGTCCCATCAAAACCCATTGTACTGTGGTAGAATCCAGAGTGATTAGGGTTGGCAGAGGGTAACTGTAAACAAAAGCTTTGCAAATATTACATCTTAAGTTTGGTTCACCCCTTCATTCTTAAAATTATATGCAATAGTTTAATATTGTCTTCCCAGCAGCTTCCCACCTAAAATACTTCAGCTGTTTTTTGCAATATTTAAATTCTTCCCTGATTGTTTTCCTGAAATAATAATGGGCATAATAATTGGTAACATATTTATGACCTGCTTTTTGAGTGTAAGGCAACTTATTAAACATTTTATTTTCACTGTAGCATTTAATATTTGCAATAATCTTTTCATTAAGTACTCTTTGCATTCTCATCTTATTCCTAAGAAAAGTCAGGCTTCTAGATTTTAAAAAACTAGCCCAATATTTTATCACTACTTAAGTGGAGGAATTAGAAATGAATCCAAACCAAATTCTACAGCCAATACTCATAAATTCTGTACTATTTTATGTCTTAAACATGAACTTTGAAGGTCATTTTTAGAGTCTAGAGTATAATTCTGATAAAACTCAGTAGCTCTTTATCTTCTAATATCAAACAAAAACTCTAAAGGAAACATCCTGTCCTCCTTCCATGTTTATTCCAAATCTGTGTGCAAATTACTGACAGCTGGGCAGATTTTTAAATACATATTTCATTTGCATATCTTTCACATCTCTCTATGCTGGTGCAGTGCTGCAGGTGAGATTAAATGGCAGCAGAAGGTGCAAAACTGGGAGTCACTCACTTAGTATTTGATTGTTCTGAAACAGAAACTGGAACTTATAGTGGAAAAGGAAAGGGTCTGAAAGAGAATACTCCACCTCCTGCAGAAAGTAAAGAAAAAGGAGATGATAGAATGTGGAAGAGAGAAAGGGAGTGGAAAGGAAAGGGAAGAGGGAAGAACCAAGAGAATTCAAGATGGAAGATGAGAATGAGTGCTCCTGAGAGACTTGTACTCATCAAGAAAGAAAAAAGAGGAAAAGAAGGAAGAATTAATGAATAAAGAAAGGAAGGAAAGAGGGTAGAAAGGAAGAAAGGAAGGAAGACCTGGAAGGAAGAAAGAAAAACTAAACAAAATTTAAGCCAAAAAAGAACTAGAGTGATATACCTCCTGAAATCTATATCCCACTGTTCTCCTTGTGCTCCCTAAGAAAAAGCATTGTTTATAGCGTTAATCCAGGTTAACTTAAATTCTGTTATGAAATTGAGTCACCGATGGCCACGTTTGAGGACGTCTTTATAGTCAGACAGTGTGACTGACCAGTGAGTTTTCCGGGGGAAAATGCCACAAGGCCAACGCCATGAGAAACTGTGCTGCCATTGAGGAGGCCACCACACTGAGAGACTCCTCTTGGAATGTGTCATTCCCATAGAACTCTTCTAGGTCTCCTGTGACCTCTGGAGCAATGACTTCTGTGTCTCTGTACAGAAGGACCCACCTTCCCATGAAGGAGCAGCCTGCCATACGGACCGTGTCCTTGCACACCTGAGGGCAGGCCTGCCAGACAGGAACACACGTGCTCCGCCACCGCCCCTCTGACAGGACAGAGTTTCAGTGAGCCCAGATTTTTTTTTTTTCTTTTATTAAAAGCTGGATATAGTCAGTGAAGTACTTCTCCAATAGCTCAGTGAGTAAAGAATCTGCCTGCGATGCAGGGGACACAGGAGACGCAGGTATGATCCCTGGGTCAGGAGGATCCCCTGGAGAAGGAAATGGTAACCCACTCCAATATGCTTGCCTGGAGAATTCCATAGACAGAGGAGCATGGTGGGCTACAGTCCTTGGGGTCACAAAGAGTCAGACACAACTGAGCGACTAAACCCTGCCACCACTGTCAATGGAACTCCCACTGTTTCTCATTTATTCATTAAAAATCTTATCTCACAGACAGTGATTTAAACCTGTACAGTTTCTTTAATATGTTTCATTCTACCACTAAATTAGCACCTCAAAATGTGGATGATTAAGATGACCTATAAATGTGGATATAGAATAGTCTTCTCATTCAAATAAATGCACAGGTAATTTAACCATTCTTTTACCAATTGACCTGAGGAAGATGGAAATCACTCCAATAAAAGCTGTTTGCATTTGACCAAAAAAAAAAAAAAAGAGTAGAAAGAAATAATTTTAGTCCATAAAAAATAAAAAAAATGTGTAGTATACTTGATCTATTTTGATAGTGCAAACAGTTATGAGTTCAAATTTGAATTCACTGCAAGTGAAGCAGGTAAAAGATAGATGCATGGAAAAATTGTCATGCCAAATTTGAAAGTAACTAGGGTCTTCTTAAGAGAGAAACATTTTCCTGTTAGGTTATCAGTGTCATAGCTGATAACCTTCCAACTTCTCAAACTTCCCCAAAGTTGATTATCCCATACGTCAACTTTGTTATTACCCATATAGTTTAATATCTTTAGGAAATATTTTAGTAACATCAGCATATGATTCAACTTTATGGACAGAATGATTCATCAGGTTTGCTGAAAAATGCCAACAGTACTTTTATTTATTTACTTACTACCCGTAGTATCAATATTACCCCATTACTTATTATCTATTTAATATGCAGTTTCCAGAAAGAATTCGAAAAGGTTCTATTGTTCATTCAGAGTTTATTTCCGTCCTCCTGAAATTGTGGTTTAGTTGTTAACACATTATATTAATCAGATTTCATTATTCAAATTTTAATCATTTATTTCTATCCCTGACTAAATGTTTCAGATCCCTTCATATCTTCTCTGAATACAGAGACCTGGTTTATATTTTGAGATGAGCATTCTAAACTCTAATAACTAGTTTGCAGTTCCCATGCATCATGTAAAACATTACACATACAATCTTCTACTGAGAAAGTTCATGCATTGCTATTTATGCATTATTCCTCTTTCTACCAACTTTAGACAGAGTCCCAGTAAGTTAAATTCACTTTTCAAGAAAGAAGAATTTCATTGAACTGAGTCAAATAACAGCATTTAATAATAACTTTTTAAAAAGGTTTCTTAACGGAAAAAAGTTGTGACAACTTGATACTTTCCTGCAGAGCAGTGGTGATGCTCCAAGAACAAGTGAGGAGTGGTGATTTGTTTTGTGAGCACTAGGACAATGCAAGGGGCCGGCAAGGCCTTATTGTCAGTCACAGGGGGCGATGCTAAGGCATTTCTGGTTTCTCCTAACTTTGGTAGCACAGGATTTTGCTGCTCAGTTCCAACATGATTCTATCCATTGGTGATCATGTACCTAAGTCCTGCCTGTACTCAGCACTATTCCTAATGGATGTTAGAAGAAATGGATGCATTCTGGTTAGAAAGGAGGTTTCCATGGAGGCACTGGAATGTAAGCATTAGAAGACACAACTAAAACTCCTGCATTTAAACGAGTTTTTCTTTTCTCCAAGAGTTATTTTTTGGTCTGGAGGTACACAAAAAGATCCCATTTATTATAAATTTCAGTCAACTTATTATAATTAGCTATTTAAAGTTAGTGTCTCAGGAATTAAGGGTTGGTGATGTGTCCAAGGCCATAGTTAAATATTATGTTTTAAGGAAGGTCGCTGGTATTGCAGTCACTCCATCAATATTTAATGAATGTTATCAGAGGGTAAAATATACATTAGGCCCTTTGGGAGAAATATAAAGGATAAAAAAGAAGTGATACCTGTTCTTGATAAGATGGTAATCTAGTAGTCCTTGACAATGGGGATAGAATTACAGGACTTAGATCAAGAAGATCTAAACATATACCTAATTACAACTTTTTTCCTTCCCCACCTTTCTTCCTTCTTTCAGGGAAAACGTACATCGTAATAGAACAGCGGCTACTTTTCCAAAAGAGGACATAAATCCATCAGGGCACAGGATTACTTTAAAAGCCAGTGATAGGACTTAGTGAGTTAGGAAAACAGCATCCCAGTTTTTCTGAAACTATGTCTTTTGTTCCTTGTCAGTAATCTCACAGTGTATGTTCCCACATATGTGTGCAAAGACCAGAGGCTTAGGAGTTACATGTCAAATCTTTTCTTTTACTAAAGGAAAGCAGCATGGACACAATGAATCTAATATGTGAATGTTCAGAGAACATTTGTTTTCTGACAAATGAAAGTTGAAATGCATTGCTGGGCTTATTCGAACATTAATCTGGAATCCATGCAAAACGTCTCCATAAGCAGGAGCATATGGCAGGGAGTGCTTTAGACAATAACTTTGTGCACACTTGGCAAACCGAGGCAGGAGGACAGCCCAAGGCTGTGCCTAGGAAGGTCTGGTAAGTACAGACCCTGAGGGTGCTGCTTTACTAGTAATAATGAAAAGATCTGAGAAGGAAAATGCACCCAAACGGCTAAATGAACAGTTTTAAATCTACTCAGGACAGTGGCGATCTTTCACCGTGGGCCAGGGGGCTAGTAGGTGACAAGATATTGGTCTTCTAGCTTCACTGCAGGACCTGGGAGAAAAATGAAAGACACTGTTTCAGTTCCAGGAAAGTTGTCAGTGAGCAAGTCTCTCATTCGCGAAACCAAATTGACTATTAACAGGTCTTTCCTCATTGTTTCATGCTTATTTGGAAAAAAAAGATGATAGAAACTGGTAATTGATGGCTGTTTAGAAAGTGAATTCTAGAAAACTAGCTATACTTTATTGTCATAGATTTTACTTTTCCAGGTTGTACTAAGTTATTATATAGAAATGCAAAAATGTGATAATATCCATATCAATATGTCTAGGGTTCCATTTACCAGCAATTGTTGCTAATTTATATTACCTTCCTTTTAGCTCTATTCAGTAATTTAAACACACAGTACCTAGGTTTTAATACTTGTTGCAATAATTTTTATTGTAGAATTTTTAGAAACCACTTATGATAATGATATTTTCATGTTAAGATTACATAAAATAAATTTCTGAAAATGTTTAAATATTAGCATTATTTGCAAAGAAAAATCCAAATAACTTGTATTTTAGGTGTAGGTTACCATGTTGGAGTTTTTTTAATACTGGACTAAGTGAACAAACATTGCTGTTTACTGTGGCCACAAAAACGTGTGCTGTTTTATTGTACCACCAATGATAATAATAAAAAGTAACCCAACATTAATAATCATAGTCACCATTTACCATGTTACATCAAGTATGTGTCAAGCACTGTGTTAGATATTTACATTGTCTCACTTAAATCTTTAAAACTGCCCCTAAATGATAAGAATTTTTATTTTATTTTTTCAGATGAGTTGCATGATTCCTTTAGGGGTTCAATAATTCACTTGAATTTTCATAGTTAACAAGTAGTAGAATCAGGAATCTTACACAAAGACCATGCTTTTTCAGGTCTTATTTTAAATCTAATAAAAATGTCTTTTGCCAGTGGAATATAGGTCTTTGGTTATTATAATGCAAGCAAGTGCTAATGTCTCTCCCTTATTTAAAATGTAAGTTTTATTTATGGGTTAGTATCATATATTAGCCCTTAGAATGATGACTAAAAACTTGACATACATTAGCAACCACAAAAATTGAGATAGTGTGTTGTGGATATTACTAAAAGTCACCTCAGTGGAGAAAAGATAAAGCTATAGAAAATTGCAGTTGACTGGAATCCTAACTACACTAGTTGCTTACAATTGATTGTGTGTTATTCAACCACAAAGATAAATTAGAACATGGGCTACTGCAATAGAAAAGTGGTTTAGATGTCATAGAGACAGTATGACTATTTTTATCTTTCAGTTGTAAACCATAGCTTACAGTGGCTGAAATGACATTGAACTGTTTTTCTCTTTGATGATATACAGCCTGTGTAGTGCATTTGTAAGAGCAGATGTCACATTTTATGTATTTCAAAGTGTCAACTCTGCTGACTTATGTCTGAAGATTCTGTTTCTGAATCAATAGAATGTAGTGATTTCCATTTTTTAAAGGTGATTTCCCAACATCATAAAAAACACACAGTGACTATTGGTCATTATAATGCTGCAGTTAAACTCCTATTTTTGGTCTTGTATTTTACATACATCATACTATTGATCGTTATTTTGTGAAATCTGGCTTAAATGGACAAGGAAGATTCTAGAGAGCTGACTGTTTGGGCTTAAGCAAATTAAAAAATGTTTGCATTTCATCTCAGACATAGCTGTCCAAAGTCTAAGATGGATTGAGCAAAGGAAAATGCATCAAGGTTTTCATAATAAAAAATTATTCCCAGAAAGTCCACATATACTTTATTCATCCCATATTTCAAATTGATTTTCATTTTACCATTTAGGGTGCAGTTACTGGTAGTCCCATCTTTTAAAAAGTCAAATTTGCATTTAAATAGAAACTGTTTCAATCATTTAACATCGGAACCCAAACATTTTATTCATTCTTTCTTCCCCCCCTTTTCTGCCTTTCCCTGTTGTTATACTTTTCCATAGTCATCATGAATTCTGTACTTCTATAAATACTGTAAATTCCTTCTTCCTTGTGTCACTTATTAAAATTGAATTGCTAATAGATTTTTGGAAAATAGCCAGGGTCAGGTGAGAGCAGAGTAAAGTAGAGTGTAAAGAACCTCACAGCTGGCAAGTCATGGAGGCAGAATAATCTTCAATTAGATCTGAAAAAGAAAACATTTAAATGACTATAACTTAATAAAGTAATGTCACAAATGAAGAGGGAGGAAAAGGCATTCAATATAATAACCATACAGGTTGTTATTTTTACATTGAAATAATAGACTAATTTTTTGTTACCTAGTAACTAAGAGTATAACTGTTTCATGAAAAAGTATAAATGTGTAAAAATATTTTGAAAGTTGGCTTGATTTTTGTTTACTTAAAGCCATTTATCTTTGGAAGAAGATGAACCAAAAGTCAGCTTTATCAACATATAATGTAGTCTCAAGGTAAAATTTTAAATGTAAAGAAAGGGAATTCTCCTTTTTCAGCATTTATAGACATCTGTGTATCCCTTTTTATTCATTTGAAACACCATTGGTAGCTCAGCTGGTAAAGAATCCGCCTGCAATACAGGAGACCTAGGTTCGATCCCTGGGTTAGGAAGATCTCCTGGAGAAGGGAACATCTTCCCATTCCAGTATTCTTGCCTGGAGAATTCCGTGGACAGAGGAGCTGGCAGGCTACAGTCCATGGAGTCTTAAAGAGTCGGGCGAGACTGAGTGACTTTCACTTTCACTTTTCAGCAATTTAAGAACATCAAGAAAGGGCTTTATTTGACTTGAACTTAAAGTGCGTTCATTCTGCCACAAACCCGCTGAAATTAATGACTGATTCATTCCGAGTAAGAAAGACCACTTCATAATATTTATTTTATTGCCCATTTAATGTCTTTTTTTCCTTGTGAAACAAAAAATAAACACTATAACTTTAATTCACCTGATAATATCATATATGTATTAAATGGTTAGAAGATATTTAAAAACACTAGAGTTTCAGTTTACGTGTGCTGTATTTTTAAATGAAGTATTTCAGTATTTAAATTGTACCATTTTCAAGGTAGTTTTTGACAATGAAGAAATTTTCATTAATAAAGAGAAAACTGCCATAGTCAACTTATTCATAAGATGTAGTAATTCTACTATGACTGTTTTATTAGTTATTTCTCCTGGTCTCCTTTGATTAGATTTGAGCATATGTTTGCAACTAATGGTGTAATATATATCATTTTGTCATCTGAAATTTATTTCTTACTATAATTGAATAGGATAAAACTTTCAAAAAAACACAAACCAGAGTTATTCAAAATACTAGTACTTTTTAATCTTTTTTGGTTTTGCTCTTCTAATGGATCTCTAGAGTTACTTCATACTCAGGTCTATCATTAAAACTTACAATGGCAACTCTTTTGCATCTTATGTACTCACTTCAGTGACTTAAGGCACAAAATAGCGACTTCTCAATTTTGTTTGGTCCTGTCAATTCAAGTCTCATCAAAACTGATGTGTGATTTCTGTGAATTGCTAGCATCACTTTTTCCATCCTTAGATGTTGGCTTGTTTCTGAGTGCAGCTTTTTAGGGTGTGGATGGGAAGTATGCATTAGGTAGAAGTCAAGAATATTTAGGATTACTTAAGTCAAGAAAACTATTTGTATAGAATTAAAAAAGGGAAGGCAGAAACGAAATGTCAGGTGACTCTTGCTGTTTCTTTGGTATATGAGCATCATGGTCTACATTTGAAAGTCTGTAACCTTAAAACTCAGTCTAAACACAAGGAATCTGGGGAACTCCTTTATGTCATATGGGAGGTCAATAAATTGAGGCAGATAAAGAGTGATCTTAGTTCTTGTAGATTTTTAGTCGACTCACTTCTGCTTGGAGACTGTTCTAGAGATTGCCCTTGTGGCAGAGACTACATTAATTACCAATTGGACTAAGCTTGCTATCATAATTCTATTACCAGTCCATATTCTCTTTCTTGTTTAGAGAATACAGGTAGATTAGTGGGAAGATAGACACACCCACAATAAGATAAGAAAGCACTTTTGAATTTCATAATTGAATTGCATGTTTTGAATTTAATTTCTTGAATTATTTCAGTATTTCCCTGAGTGTCCTGATTTTTTGTGTGTGTGGGCATAGTGACAGGTGACAAAAAGAAAATTTCCTTGGTAGTGGAATTTTGATCTCTTGAGTGTGTGTGTTTCTGATTACTGAAATAATATCACTACACAAATGTCAAACATAGAAATTTTTAACTCTCAATTTCTGTATTGTTGTTATTTAGTCGCTAAGTCATGTCTGACTTTTAGTTAAGGAAATGCCAATATAGAGCAAGTTACCTACCTAAGTAAACAGCAAATAATTTGAATCAAGTTATTAATATAGACTACTAGTGGAATTAAAAGATTCTTTAGCCAGACTGAGTATGTCTAAGCAAGAAAATTCTGTTATTGTTCAGTTCAGTTCCGTACAGTTGCTCAGTCATGTCTGACTCTTTGCGACCTCATGAATCACAGCACGCCAGGTGTCCCTGTCCATCACCAACTCCCGGAGTTTACTCAAACTCATGTCCATCGAGTCAGTGATGCCATCCAACCATCTCATCCTCTGTCATCCCCTCCTCCTCCTGCCCCCAATCCCTCCCAGCAGCAGGCTCTTTTCCAATGAGTCAGCTCTTCACATGAGGTGGCCTAAGTATTGGAGTTTCAGCATCAGCATCAGTCCTTCCAATGAATATTCAGGGTTGATTTCCTTTAGGATTGACTGGTTTGATCTCCTTGCAGTCCAAGGGACTCTCAAGAGTCTTCTCCAACACCACAGTTCAAAAGCAATTCTTTGACACTCAATTTTCTTTATAGTCCAACTCTCACATCCATACATGACTCCTGGAAAAACCATAGCCTTGATTAGATGGACCTTTGTTGGCAAAGTAATGTCTCTGCTTTTTAATATGCTGTCTAGGTTGGTCATAACTGTCCTTCCAAGGAGTAAGCATTTTTTAATTTCATGACTGCAATCACCATCTGCAGTGATTTTGGAGCCCAAAAAAATAAAGTCTGCCACTGTTGCCACTGTTTCCCCATCTATTTCCCATGAAGTGATGGGACCAGATGCTATGATCTTAGTTTTCTGAATGTTGAGCTTTAAGCCAACTTTTTCACTCTCCTCTTTCACTTTCATCAAGAGGTTTTTTAGTTCTTCACTTTCTGCCATAAGGGTGGTGTCATCTGCATATCTGAGGTTATTGATATTTCTCCTGGCAATCTTGATTCTAGCTTGTGCTTCATCCAGTCCAGCATTTCTCATGATGTACTCTGCATAGAAGTTAAATAAGCAGGGTGACAATATACAGCCTTGATGTACTCCTTTTCCTATTTGGAACCAGTCTGTTGTTCCATGTCCAGTTCTAACTGTTGCTTCCTGACCTGCATACAGGTTTCTCAAGAGGCAGGTCAGGTGGTCTGGTATTCCCATCTCTTGAAGAATTTTCCACAGTTCATTGTGATCCACACAGTCAAAGCCTTTGGCATAGTCAATAAAACAGAAATAGATGTTTTTCTGGAACTTTCTTGCTTTTTTGATGATCTAGCAGATGTTGGCAATTTGATCTCTGGTTCCTCTGCCTTTTCTAAAACCAGCTTGAACATCTGGAAGTTCACGGTTCACGTATTGCTGAAGCCTGGCTTGGAGAATTTTGAGCATTACTTTACTAGCGTGTGAGATGAGTGCAACTGTGCAGTAGTTTGACCATTCTTTGGCATTGCCCTTCTTTGGGATTGGAATGAAAACTGACCTTTTCCAGTCCTGTGGCCACTGCTGAGTTTCCCAAATTTGCTGGCCTATTGAGTGCAGCACTTTCACAGCATCATCTTTCAGGATTTGAAATAGCTCAACTGGAATTCCATCACCTCCACTAGTTTTGTTCGTAGTGATGCTTCCTAAGGCCCACTTGACTTCACATTCCAGGATGTCTGGCTCTAGGTGGGTGATCACACCATCGTGATTATCTGGGTCGTGAAGATCTTTTTTGTACAGTTCTTCTGTGTATTCTTGCCACCTCTTCTTAATATCTTCAGCTTCTGTTAGGTCCATACCATTTCTGTCCTTTATCGAACCCATCTTTGCATGAAATGTTCCCTTGGTATCTCTAATTTTCTTGAAGAGATCTTTAGTCTTTCCCATTCTGTTGTTTTCCTCTATTTCTTTGCATTGATCACTGAGGAAGGCTTTCTTATCTCTCCTTGCTATTCTTTGGAACTCTGCTTTCAAATGGGAATATCTTTCCTTTTCCCCTTTGCTTTTTGCTTCTCTTCTTTTCACAGCTGTTTGTAAGGCCTCCTCAGACAGCCATTTTGCCTTTTTGCATTTCTTTTCCATGGGGATGGTCTTGATCCCTGTCTCCTGTACAGTGTCACAAACCTCCATCCATAGTTCTTCAGGCACTCTGTCTATCAGATCTAGTCCCTTAAATCTATTTCTCACTTCCACTGTATAGTCATAAGGGATTTGATTTAGGTCATACCTGAATGGTCTAGTGGTTTTCCCTACTTTCTTTAATTTAAGTCTGAATTTTGCAATAAGGAGTTCATGATCTGAGCCACAGTCAGCTCCCAGTCTTGTTTTGGCTGACTGTATAGAGCTTCTCCATCTTTGGCTGCAAAGAATAGAATCAATCTGATTTCGGTGTTGACCATCTGGTGATGTCCATGTGTAGAGTCGTCTCTTGTGTTGCTGGAAGAGGGTGTTTGCTATGACCAGTGCATTCTCTTGGCAAAACTCTATTAGCCTTTGCCCTGCTTCATTCCGTACCCAAGGCCAAATTTGCCTGTTACTCCAGGTGTTTCTTGACTTCCTACTTTTGCATTCCAGTCCCCTATAATGAAAAGGACATCTTTTTTGGGTGTTAGTTCTAAAATATCTTGTAGGTCTTAATAGAACTATTCAACTTCAGCTTCTTCAGCGTTACTGGTCAGGGCATAGGCTTGGATTACCGTGATATTGAATGGTTTGCCTTGGAAATGATCAGAGATCATTCTATCGTTTTTGAGATTGCATCCAAGTACTGCATTTTGGACTCTCTTGTTGACCATGATGGCTACTTCCATTTCTTCTAAGGAATTTCTGCCCACAATAGTAGATACAATGGTCATCTGAGTTAAATTCACCCATTCCAGTCCATTTTAGTTTGCTGATTCCTAGAATGTCGACGTTCACTCTTGCCATCTCCTGTTTGACCATTTTCAATTTGCCTTGATTCATGGACCTAGCATTCCAGGTTCCTATGCAATATTGCTCTTTACAGCATCGGACCTTGCTTCTATCACCAGTCACATCCACAACTGGGTATTGTTTTTGCTTTGGCTCCATCCCTTCATTCTTTCTGGAATTATTTCTCCACTGATCTCCAGTAGCATATTGGAGATCTGTTATTGTTAGGTTGATCTAAAAACTATTTATAATAGAAAACTTTGGCTGAGTTACAAACCCAGCAGATAAGGCAATATTTAATTGCATTTTTTGCAGCATCCAGTTCGTTTTTTTCCAATGAACTTTAAATAAAATTCATGTAGCCTCTAGCACCTCCCTTTGTACCGGTTGGATATTCCCATAGTGTCTTCACTATAATTACTGTATTATTCCTAAAGTATGCCACCATAGACATGATTTTTCCTTATCACTTTCTCTTTAATATCACTTCACCCTTGCTGCCAATCAATTTGATTTAGCTTTATTTTATAACTCCCTCAGCTAGTATCTATAAGAACAGAATATACACATCCATTCTTTTCGTTTCCTCCAAAGGGTTTCCTATTCTTTCACCCTGGATATAGTAGATCTTTTTAGATCAAATTCTTCCTACTGTAAATACATGACATATTTGAAAAGGGTATCCATTTGTGTGTGTACACACACATGTTCACACATTTATATATTAGTATTTTAACTAAATATCTAGATTCTTAATTTCTTTTGCTCTTCCTATCTTGATTTCTGGGCTTGAAGAATTATGAAGAAAAATGCTTTTATATTATTTTGAGTTTTAAATCTGAATTTAAAACCAAATTCAGCCCCTCTTGTGTCCACCTTGTAAGTTCCTGCATTGATCACACAAAATGGTTTGGCTGTCTCTTTTACTTATGTCATGATAGAAACTCATGAAAGTTAATAAATCTGATTTTGTCTAGAAATCCCCCAGTCACATTGTGAATTGGACCCAGTAGCTCCCCATATACCTCTTTCTAAAAAATATGTCACATGCTGTTATGTCTATGGTGTTTCCACCTCCAGTGGTTCTTCCTGTCACACGCAGATGGGGCTGGTCCTGCTATAGAGACTCGTGAATCCATCTCCTTCAGATATGTCCTCTGTACCAACATTCTTATCTCAAAAGTCACCAAACCTCCATGAGTTTATTTTATATTTTATATCAAACTAGATTCTAGATAGTCACTAACCCCATGACTCCACATTCTTTTTTCTTTCCCCTTCAGAGTTACAGTATTACACAAAAGTCTTGACAACTCCTGTTTTTTCACGTTCAAAAATATTGTTGACTTTACCTTAGAGTGTCTTTTTGTGTCTTTTTCTTTTTTCCTCTTTTGACTTACTATACCATGCAGGAACTTAACTTCTTTTTCTGATCATTGTTCTTTATTATCTTTTCCTAAATTATGTATTAGTGTTCCAAAGACCAAAGATTTTAGCTTTCCTTTATTTTTATTCTTCTTCATCAGGTTCATTTTAAATGGGCTGGCCATTTGTCTTTATATTAGTTATTTTTATTCATGTCTCTAATCTCAAAAGCAAAACATTTTGTTCTCCATTTATGGCAGTCTGGTTACCAATGAGAGCTGCCAAAATTCTCTATAACAATTTGAATTTAGTTTCATTTTGGTTATTGGGAAGATTCAGCTGCTCTTGGAAACTCGTGTCACCAAAAACAAATGTTTTAATTTTAAAGTAAACATTTTGATTATAAACATGATGCCAAAGAAAACATTTGGTAGCTCTAGGAAGCAACAGATTGAACTGAATTAATAAAATGAATTAGTTACTGATGATTTTGGAGTGCACTCTATTGGAAGGATTTAGGAAATTCACCTAATTTTTAGATCAAGTTCCACTGTTGGACTTCAAAATAGAAATACCTTCTGAATTTATTATGTAGTTAACAGAGTCTTTGTATGTAGTGAATTTTGATTATATGTTCCTAATTATTTGCAGACCAGATAACCAAAATGTTTTTAAAATCTTACCATATGTTGTTATTGAGTCAAGACTAATCCTCTTCCTCATATTAAATTATTTGGTAAATATTCACCATTGATTATCTGATATTAATATGACCAAAATACTATATCTGATAATTATTATCAATGTATTTATATAATATTTATGACCTGAAAATAAGCAATTTCCAAATTTATAGTACCATTATAAATATTATGTATATTTTAGATGTATACTTTATGCTGGCTCAAAAGTAAGAAGTTGCTAATAAAATATTGGTTTGATTATCTATTGGCTGTGACTCTCAACCTTTGTTTTTAAGAGATTCTACATGCGGAATAAGATCTTGTCAAATAATGATCCCATAAACACAATACTTAAGTAGAATAGAGGAATAACTAAATTATTGACCCTGGCATACTTCGGCACTTGGCAGGCTGATAAATATAGTTGTTCCAGTTGAATAGGATGGGAATCTGTAACTCTGAAGCCTTGAGGCCTAGAAGTAAAGTCTTCTTGAGGCCTGGAAGTAAAGACTTACCTAGAAGTAAGTCTTCAGAAGTAAAAGACTCATCAAAGGCCTAGTGCCCCAGCATAAATGCACTTAAATTGGGTCCAGAGGTTATTTAACCCAGCTGTTGGTTCACATCTTAGTCCACTGGTCTCCAGCCTGGCTTTCCTTTTGCGTGTGTCTACTCACGTTTCCCATCTTAACAGTAAGTTTCAAAGCAGCCTTCCACTTTTTACCATTCTTGTTCTCTGCTTGTGAATATGTGCCTTTTTCATGGGTTCCTGCGGCTTTCATATTTCTGCCTGTGAACGTTTGGGGGAGAGACTGTGCTCCCTTCGGGTTGTCTTGCACTGGAGGTAGTCTTACCTTTGTATTTCTTTACCGCCTCTTTGAGAGTGTGCTGATGGAGGGGTCCGTCAGCCTGGTTTTGGTTACTAGTCTGAAGATGTGTGTTTCATATTGTGGTGCAGTTCTAAAAATACTGAGGTAGGAAATCAACACCACAGTTGTGAGAACTTGAAAGAGAGCTCTTGGGGAGGGCTCCAGTGCAGTCATTGCACCGCTGGTAAACCTTCAGCGCATTCCCAGCACCTCACCACCTGGAAGTCGGGTGGTGTGGTCTTTTCAAAAGACATTGGCATGCCTAGTTCATTGTTGTTGTTTTTATTAAACAAAGAATAGTTTTTTACTGATGATAAAGGTAGCTGTAATTTGCCTATAAATAAAAAAAAACTTTTCATATCATCTTTTTGTCAAATTATATTACTGGTATAATTTAGCACAAAAATTACCTAGGTACAGCAAGTAGGGGCTTCCCAAGTGACTCAGCAGTAAAGAATCCACCTGCCAAGCAGGAGACGTGGGTTTAATCCCCGGGTCAGAAGGATTGCCTGGAGGAGGAAATGACAGCCTCTCCAGTACTCTTTCCTGGGAAATCCCATGGATAGCGGAGGCTGATGGGCTACAGTCCTTGGGGTTGCAAAAAGAGTTGGACATGACTCAGCAACTAAACAACGAGTCTGGCTAGTATTAGAGATATAGAGTTGTAGGTTATGGTTATGGGAAAGGGTCTTTGACTTCATTTTTTCCCCCTCGTTATTAAATTACTTAATTACTTATTTGCTTCTCTGTTATAACTCACCTTTTCCCAGGAAGAATGTTAAAGAAAGGAAAAGGATCAGAATCTAATCTGTGTGCAGGACTGGGACCTCCAGATTTCTGAGATGGGGGCTTGCTACTCCTCAGAAATGAGACCCTGGAAGGGAAGACCCTTGAAATTGGACTTAAAAGATGACTTGGCCTTAGCTGGGTCTGCCACAGTCACTCCACAGTTGTTCTCTGATTAACTTCCCAGTGTGGGAGAGATCCTGAGGCCTTTGTTGTAAAGACTAATTAAACAATACATGTAGAAAATTTGAACCCTAAAATATGTTTTACAAATGCAGAGCATTTTCAGGGAAGAGTGCATTGCTCCACATTCTTCAGAACTGAAAAGAGAGTGGAAATATGCTTGTCAGAAAGAGTAAAACTGCTATAAAAATTACAGTGTTCAAACTGGACGAGGAATAGATTTCCATATTTATTGAGTAAGGGGAGAGCAGGCCCAGTAACAGAGGGAATACCAACTAGATGAAATGTGGCATCTGGGACAAGTAAATTAAAATGATTCCCTGCCCCAGGAAAAACCCACTAAAAACAACTGCTTTTTACTCTATCTCATTACTGAGTGAGTCACCTCGGTTTGAAATGGCACAAAGTAATCGAAATGATATTTTACCTGTTGGTAAGGATTCATTCAAGCAAGTACGTCAGTCACTGAGGTACAAAATGCTATAGTGTATTTTTCATGATGGAAAAGATGACCAGCATATGAAGAGATGGGTCTAATTTCTCTCTTCCAGTTCACCATATTTTTACAACATAAAATGAACACGTTTATTTTCTATTTTGGAGTAATCTTTTGAGTGTATTCCTAGCAGTATTGTTCAGATCATGCATTTTTCAGTCATATGTGTTATCTAGAGGTGTGGTGAGATCTTGATAAATAGTGCCTGTGTACACTATTATTAGTTCAATTTTATATAAATAATAATATTCATTATAACATTAAAATGAAACAAGATGATTACTTTTTGCAATCTTTATTTTTCTTTTTAGGGAACTGTAGGATCATCGAGTGTTTGCAGTGCATTCTCTTAAAAGTAAAATCAGAAGAAATTTGTGACCCACAAACAGAAATTCAGAAATATCATTTTGTCTTTGGAAAGTTGAAGAAAAAAAAAGTCAGCTGAGAGAAATTGGGATTTAAATAAATACTGTTCTCTTAGATCTGTATCTCCATTGTCATAGCATTTATTCCTCAAGTGAAATTTAAATAAAGTTAGTGGAGAATGATACTGATGATGATGATTAGTGATGATTAAAAGTTTAGATAAGCTGTGTTTGTTCAGTTGGATATACATGAATAAAGACATGTTCACTGCTATAGAGACACTCATAGTCTAGTAGGACAGATAGTTGTATAAATAATTTATTGAATCTTACCAAGAGGTACACAAAGATAAAAGATGTATGATGCATGGAAGGGACAGGAACATGAAAGAGGGTTGACCGACAAGAAGAAAGTTAACTGAAATGACCAGAAAGTAACGAAGAGCCATCAGCCCTTGACATCTTCATGGCAGTAGGCTACAATGCTAGCCCTGGGCAAGCTGGCTGCCCCTCCAGTGATGTGAAGCGAGTCACATCAAGATGGGAGAGAAACCAATAACTCTCTGGAACAACTGAGTTTTGGGTCATTTCTGAATCATTAGGAGGTATTTTAGAACTTTTGCTTGATTTAATATTTATTTCAAATTGTATGGCCTTACTTTCCATAGATTCTCCTATCTCTGTAACATAATTCTACCATAGAACTTACTTCTGCCACTGACTGTACTTAGAGATTATCAGTAGAGAATTAGCAGTCATGCCAGGAAAAAAAAATCGGCATTTCAGACAATAGGACTTTTCTACTAGAGGGACTTCGAGTTCCCAAGAGCCCTAAGCAATTTAGTCTTTTGGTATTTTAAAATCTATAGTCTAAATATAGATATATGACTTTACTGATTTTTTTTCCTTTAATGGAAATGTATGTTTGTGTGTATCAATTCTATTTATTCCCTTATTACCCAAATTTGAATGGATTCATCTGTACTTCCCTCATTACAACTAAGCTCTTATTTCTCTAAGTCCATCTCTGGCAATGTCATACCATTTGACTGAGCTTCCAGTAGAAACTCAGACTTTTCTAGACTAAAATCTATACATGAAGTTCACATGGGTCTTCATAGAAGGACTGACTGACAAAGAAGACCATTTCCAGTTATCCACTTTTGTTTTCTGGCTCTTAGACGTGGCTCAGATCCCTAGAACCCCCTGATGAAAACTAAGAAGAAAATGTTGTGGACTCAGGTTACAATAAATTGTGCTCTAGTTCTGAAAATTTTTCCATAGGTAGAATATTTCACAAAGTCCATACGCTATGCTACCATGGCAGCTGGTTACCCTGCCACTTGGCGAATGCTGATCTCTGTATTCTCAAACTGTGGCAAGATGCTTTTCCCCTTAGGTCGTCATAGAAGATTCTAGAATTTCCCAGAAGGTCTATTACAAGTAAACTGAGAATGCAAATTATGTGAAAGGACAAAATTGATGAGTCAAGAGTAAAGGTCTGTGATCCTCACCTTAGAGGAATGTGTTCAGTTCAGTCTTCCGGTCCCTGCCTACACCCACCCCGTGGCTTGAACACTGAATGGCATGACTGAAAGGGCATCTCTTTGGCCCCAGAACCCCATGTTGATCTGGCCCCTGACTGTCATCACTGTTTTCATTTCTTCTCAGGAGAAGCTACTTTCTGTATTTCCATGGAAAGCTTGGCTGTTCCTGCACATTGTGGAAGAGAAAGACATTTTCCCATCTGGCCCAGTGCTTTCCTATACTGGGTTTGGGAATATCCTGTGCTTATGTGACAGGTTCCTCATTTCATTATTCCTGGTGACACTTCACTAATAGTCATCAAAGAGTCAGTGGCCACTTGAAGAGGCTGCTGCTGCTGCTAAGTCGCTTCAGTCGTGTCCGACTCTGTGTGACCCCATAGACGGCAGCCCACCAGGCTCCCCCGTCCCTGGGATTCACCAGGCAAGAACACTGGAGTGGGTTGCCATTTCTTTCTCCAATGCATGAAAGTGAAAAGTGAAAGTGAAGTTGCTCAGTTGTGTCTGACTCTCAGAGTCCCCATGGACTGCAGCCTACCAGGCTCCTCCATCCATGGGATTTTCCAGGCAAGAGTGCTGGAGTGGGGTGCCATTGCCTTCTCCGTTGAAGAGGCTAGCGCCATAAACATCCCTTGGTCACAGATGACCCCATCTCCCTCAGGTGAAATCTATCCTCAGTTTAAACAGTATATTAGCTATGAGAGTGTAGCTTCAAGACGATGATGTTAGCCCCTCACACACAGGAATTCTGCAGTCCTTGCCGGGAAGTCCTTCGCTGCCCTGTCAGCCTCTAGAGCAAGAGAGCTGACTGTCCCTGAAGGTTCGGGTTCCCGCAGTCAGTGGAGTTCCCGCAGCCTGTCAGGCCTGCAGCCCAGTCCCCCACCCACCTACACACCAGAGGTGCTGGCCTTTCCGACGAGGGGCCCCCTTTCTCCCACAACACCTGTGCTCTGCTGCTTCTCATCTGGGTGTCTGGGGGAGCTCAGCCTAACTTCCACTGTTGGGAGTCTTACAAAATGGAAATAGTTTACAGATGAGATAATAAAGTTATCAAATAAACACCATCACAGATAAAGAGAGTTTCCTTGCATTTTAATCATCTCCGCCTTCAAATTTAATTTGTAAGTAAAGAGAGTTGAAGTGAAAAACATTGAGCCAGTTTAACAGTAATGAGAGTTCTATTTTAGCTCAGTTCAGTTCAGTCGCTCAGTTGTGTCCGACTCTTTGCGACCCCATGGATTGCAGCACTCCAGGCCTCCCCGTCCATCGCCAACTCCCGGAGTTTACTCAAACTCATGTCCATTGAGTTGGTGATGCCATCCAGCCATCTCATCTCTCGCCCCATTCTCCTTAGTTCTATTATCTACTGTCGCCCCATTCTATTTAGTTGGCTTCAAAAAGATGAATAATGCTTAATTCTAAAAATGTGACTTTTACTTAGCATAGAGTCCTTTATAACTTCAATAAATATGATTGATTGGAATGTGGATGTTTTCTTTCACTAAAGGAAGTAACTGCTATTCTCTATGGAAAAGATTCTTACAGTAAGTTCAGAAGATAACAGTATAACCATCAATCCACACAGGTGAAAAGAGGGATTTTGCTACCCAAAGCAAAGTATTGTCAGGGACCTAAAACGTGCATGTGATTTTAAAAGCAAAACTTCATTATGAAATATTCAAATATGAATGTTTGTACACTGCTGAAGCAGACAGACATTCTGTTCCGTACAAGTAGGAGAAAAATCCATACAATATTATGATGTTTCCATTTTTGAAAACACTGATTTATTTCTGCCTGTAGTGAACGGTGGTGTTCATAGACTTGACCCAGACATAAAGAGGAAACTTGAGCGGCTGCCTCCCTGCTGTCAACCACTGAGCAACTTACCCCGTTGGGATTCTCTCCAAATCAGGCCTGTGTTTTCCCTTCATCCTCAGTTGTGGTTTCTGCTTGCCACCCTTTGCCTTGCTTTCATTCCATTTCAGAAAACAACTGTTTTTACATAAACTACAAAGTCCCAGTCAGCAGCATGTGCCACAGGGACAGGTAGCCTGCAGTTGCCCGAGGACATCACCTTTTATCTCTGGGCAGACCCTGCACGGCCTGCCAGGTACAACTAGTGTAACGAGGACTCAGGCGTCTCCATCACACCAGCAGCCCTGCCAGGGCGGAGATTTGCGCCCTGATACACGGGCCGTTTGGCAGCCTGGGAAATTCTGTAAATCATGTTGCTGCCATTGATTACAGTCTGCAAGGGCATTAACCCTCCTCTCGGCCCCAGGATACACTTTTTATCACCCTGTTACGGGACCTTTTTGAAGATTAATTCATTGCTGGAGATAAAACTCTCTCACAAAACAAGGAAATGAGAGCGAATCTGAGTGTTGTCTGGCATGTTTCTTTGAAACCATTTTAAAATTGTGGCCAATCTCATTTCTATTTTGTGATTCTAGTGCAGAGAATAAAAACCTATTGGAAAATGTATGCTTTTACAGTAGATATTATGGTCCATAAACAGTGACAGGGACAGAAGTGATCAAGATGATATCCTGAGTAACAACCCCCTTCACTCCAGAACTTATTGTAGTTTGTTTTTTTTATTAATTAATTGACTATGCATTTTGGGTTTGTGTAGGCACTCACTGTTGGGTTCTCCTAAATAGGGCTGTCACCTTGGAAAATTGAACTTCCTCTAATGCTTGAAGAAGAAGGAGATCACTCTCTTCTAGATCGAAAGGCAGTGCTTAATTTTCTTGCTAATCACATCCTAAATGAGCAATTCTCTTCAGCTTCATTAAATAGGATAATTTGGATTGCACAATTATAAACAATTTTTATCAGAATTATAGTTTGTTAGTCAGCACATTTCCTGGTTGTCTTCACCCATCACAGTGGGGACAGCAGGGGGCCTTCTCACACAGTCCATGTGACTGTGTCAGCTCTGGGACCCATATCCTAGCTTTGATCCTAGCTGCACACTTCCTTTTTGCCTCAGTTTCCCCATCTGTGAAACTTCATGTGATTTTCAAGGGACTTACAAGAATTAATAAAGGTAAAGCACTTCGAAGAGTACTCAATTTTGTAAGTGACAAATACATGTTAGATTAAAAAGAAACCGAAAGCCTTTGGGCAAAGGATCTGTCTTTGAGGGGCTAAGGAGAAAAAGTACCTTTTATTCTGAAGCATATTGTTACGGGACACATTCAGCTTAACTGTGGTCCACACCACAGTGGAAAGAGGCAAAAGATGGGAGGTTACCCTGAGACGCCATGCAGGTGGGCACAAGCCTCACTGTGCTCCATCACAGGCCCACTGACTGAACAATACAGAGATGCTGGGACAAGGGAGCTGTGAAAGGCATAGCTTTAATGATCGGCAGCAAGTACACGTGAGCCTGCACCCTGCTTCTGATGAGCACCCCCAGCCCAGCCCTTCACCCCATCCCTGCCATCTCACGTTACTTCTGTGTTATAGAATTTCGGCTTTGATGGTGGAAACTGATGGTGACTTCAGTGTCCTTCACACATGGTTTCTACAGGAAATCTTGTTGAGAAAAAAGAGGAGTGCTTTCTCTTCTATTAAGTTTATTTTGGTTGCAAGTGACAAGCCAACTCTGGCCAGCTTAAGCAAAAATGAACATTTAATAGGAGACTGTGGAGTATTTCATGGGATCCAGGAATTGAAAAAGCAAGTCTCTATAAAGACAACAGGACCCCAAGTCCACTACAGGCCAGTTAAAGGCATGAATTCTGGACTTGAACCTCTCTAGTTCATACCCAGCACTACATCTTGCTAGCTGTGTAGTCATAGTCTGGTTCTTTTCCTGGTCTGTGCCTTAGTTTTCCCATCTGAGAAATAGACATAATAATAGTTAAAAGAGGTAGTCTGTGAAGGAACTTAGGACAGGGGTTGGGGGGGAAGTAATCTCTGCACAAGGCCTGACTAGGTTAGAACCATGGGTACTTGTGGACAACCCCCCCTCCCCGTTCTGGATCAAGCTGGTGTGGTTGTCATGAGATGTGGCGAGGGCACCTACGGGCCAACTTGTCTCCTTGGACTGGGGTCAGAGAGGTTGGTGTCCCGATTGGGGCTTTGGTTATGAATCCTCCGACCATAACATGTTCACATCCTTCTGAGTTCAAAAGGAAGAGTGGCCATAGAACATTTCATTTGGAAATAGTTTGCATTAATAAATAACAGGTTATCAAATACAGCTACTGAGAATACACTTACTTTTTTTTCTGTAGACAGACCAAGTCTCCTACAGCTCTAATATTTGAAGAGCTTAATGAGATGCAAGTGAAATAGCATATGTTCTTTTGTTAACACCAAAGGAGAAGCAATTACTCAAGTAGACATTTAGCTCATAGTTAATGGGAACAAAACACTTTGAGGCAAAATGTGTAAAGCTGCTAAACACACACACGCAAATACTGGGTGTCATCATGCAGAGGGACACTTCCTTCTCTCGTGGATACCCTGCATCTCACTACCCATTGGCTCTCTCAGGAGACGCTAGTTTATGCCGAGAAGGGCACTTTATAACGTAATGCACTAAGCTTAGCAAAAGGAGTCTGTATTTTCTAAGGCTTTGTAATAGTAGCTTGAACTCTGCTTCACTCTCAGAGAAGAATTTGATTATTTCTGTCTTACATATAAAGCACCTGGTGAGCCGGTAAGGAAATAAGTAGCTTCCTTCCAGTCTCAGCAGCTGTGCCCTCCTTTACTTCTTCTTCCAGGTCTCACAGTTGTACTAGAGGACCAGCCAAGTGGTCAGTGAGACCACTGGCTCTCGGTGTACACTGCTGGTCAAATGAGTTTGAGAGAGTACTGCGTGAAATTACACCATCGCCGTAACTTGAAAATTCACAGTGCATATGGCCTTTTTAAAAAAATAATTTTTCCAGGCTTTCCCAAACTTGTTGGTTTATTGAACTCATTTTCATATAATATCAACAATTCTTAACATTCAAAAGAATGTGTGAGACATGGTTTGAGAATTACTCATGTGGATTAACAAATATGACTAATTACTAACACCTTTAAATCTGCCCTGGTTTCATCATGACTTAGTTCATGGGTTGGCATATTTTTTCTGTAAATGACCTGATAGTAAATATTTTTGACTTTGCAGGGCAGTCTCTGTCACAGTTTTGTATTACAATAGCAGCCATAGCTATATGTCAATAAATGAGCATGGCTGTTTTCCCATAAAATTTTATTTATAAAAACAGGTGGCTGGCCAGATTTGGCCCATGGCCTTAGTTTATGGACCCCTGAATTAGATGAGTAAATTGATTATTTGAAATCTGCCTTTATTCTTAAAACCTTTTCTTTGGTAGTTTTTGACTCATTCTCTTTGAGTTTTTATAATTGTCTTAATTTCTTTATGGGCTTCCCCGGTCCTCAGCAGTAAAGAAAC
The DNA here is from genome assembly GCF_019320065.1 of Cervus canadensis. Taxonomy (NCBI): domain Eukaryota; kingdom Metazoa; phylum Chordata; class Mammalia; order Artiodactyla; family Cervidae; genus Cervus; species Cervus canadensis. The sequence continues at coordinate 24,074,993 of NC_057397.1, read as the reverse complement.
TGCCTGCAATGCAGGAGACATGGGTTTGACCCCTTGGTTGGAAAGAGCCTCTGGAGAAGGAAATGGCAACCCACTCCAGTATGCTTGCCTGGGAAATCCCGTGAACAGGGCAGCCTGGCAGGCTACAGTCCATGGAGTTGCTAAAGTGTCAGACATGACCTAGCAACTAAAGAACGACAATGACATTTCTTTATAGTAGTCTCATTTCAGTTTTGCATTGATGAAATGGACACTTTAGTTCATCATTTTAAGTTCCAGATCACTGTTCATACAATGTATGCCTTTCAGATAGTGTCTCTTCATCTAAACTTTGCATCTACCTGCTGTTTTTAATGAAACTGCATAGCATAGTAAACCCACCTAAGCCCTGGGGGTTCAGAAGACCTGGGTTGGGATTCCTGCATTACTTCCAACAAGCATGATTTGGGCCGGTTTATTTTCTCTGAGTCCTCATTCACATATCTTTAAAATAGAGAAAGCTTCAATTACAGAGCAGAAGTCTCCACTAGCCCTTGGGAGTGGGCAACCATCCATAGTATGTGTGCCTGGAGGGGTGTGGATTTGCCATCCTTTCTGCTAACCTCACTTCTGCCAGCCTCACTTCTAGCGCCTCTGATAATATGAGCCTGGCACTGAGCTGACTAAGATCTCTCTGGCTAACGATACTTGCCACAGGACCCCACAGTTGCTAAAAAGAAGCCAACTACTTCATTGGGTACCAAGATAGAGGCTTAGCCATTGAGTATAATTCTGACTCTACCTATCATTTAACTTAGCACTGATTCAGAACTGGATCGCAATTCCAGAATTAGTATATCAATTAATCATCAATTAATTTTTTTTTACTTTTTCACATTTCAGTAGTTTATAATGCAGTGTCAAAATTGATCCTTATGCTGTCCATGATATAGAGGAGGCAGAAAATGGGCTTTTCTCGGGTCATTTAACAATCCCCAATTTCTGCCTTGGGGCCCACCTGAGAACCTAAGCCCCACAGAAAGTGAAACTTTTCTGGACTTCCAGCCTGTCTCAGTTCAGTTCAGTTCAGTCACTCAGTCATGTCCAACCCTTTGCGACCCCATGAACCGCAGCATGCTAGACCTCCCTGTCCATCACCAACTGTTGGAGTCTACCCAAACCCATGTCCATTGAGTCGGTGATGCCATCCAACCACCTCATCCTCTTTTGTCCCTGTCTCCTCCTGCCCTCAATCTCTCCCAGCATCAGGATCTTTTCAAATGAGTCAGCTGTTCTTATCAGGTGGCCAAAGTATTGGCGTTTCAGCTTCAACATCAGTCCTTCCAGTGAATATTCAGGACTGATCTCCTTTAGGGTGGACTGGTTGGATCGCTTTGCAGTCCAAGGGACTCTCAAGAGTCTTCTCCAACACCACAGTTCAAAAGCATCAATTCTTCGGTGCTCAACTTTCTTTATAGTCCAACTCTCACATCCATACATGACTCCTGGAAAAACCATAGCCTTGACTAGATGGACCTTTGTTGACAAAGTAATGTCTCTGCTTTTTAATATGCTGTCTAGGTTGGTCATCAGTTTCCTTCTAAGGAGTAAGCGTCTTTTAATTTCATGGCTGCAATCACCATCTGCAGTGATTGTGGAGCCCCCCAAAATAAAGTCTCTCACTGTTTCCACTGTTTCCCCATCTACTTGCCATGAAGTAATGGGACCGGATGCCATGATCTTAGTTTTCTGAATTTTGATCTTTAAGCCAACTTTTTCACTCTCCTGTTTCACTTTCATCAAGAATCTCTTTAGTTCTTCCTCACTTTCTGCCATAAGGGTGGTATCATCTGCATATCTGAGGTTATTGATATTTCTCCTGGCAATCTTGATTGTCAGCCTGTCCTTGATTCCAGCCTGTGCTTTCTCCAGCCTAGCATTTCTCATGACCTATTCTGCATATAAGTTAAATAAGCAGGGTGACAATATACAGCCTTGACATACTCCTTTTGGAACCAGTCTGTTGTTCCATGTCCAGCCTGTCTAGTTTCTCCAAAACACATGCAGACCTGTTGACGTCAAGCTCTAGGCTGCTTAAAGAGGCCATGAAATTCAGAGTCAAGCTCCCAAGCGGTGCTTCATTCACCTTTCCGTGTTAACACCCAGGCCTGCCTTCACAGCAGGGTGACACAGGAGTGAAGCCTCAAGGCTGTGGGAGGTTAGGTAGCGCTAGGCCTTTCTCTCTTTTTTATTCAGCTCTTCTGTCTTAAGATGTCTTTTCTTTCTGTATTCAAGGCAGCGAGTGAGTGTATCATTTTTCGGCTAATAAGTCGACTGACAAGGTAGCCACTTCTTACCTAATTGTTCAGTTTATTTATGTATTATTGATGAGCCTGAACTTGAACTCTGCTTCCCTTGGAGACTGCTTGATAAATCTCTTGGCTAATCCTGAATCGCTGAATTACCTGCTGGATCATAATACATGACATTGCTTTTACTTTGTATTCCTAAAAGGCATTAGATATAAATGTCAGTGTCTGTGTTTAACAGTAAGAAATAAAATGGAATACATAATTCAGATTCCTCTTTCTGCCTTTTTTTTTTTTTAAAGAATAAGTGTAAAACACTTTCCTTAAGTCAGTTTCTGACTTCACTGCTTCAGGTTATTTTGAACTGTGCAAACCAAATGCCAAACTATAGTCTCACTTGCTTTCCTGTGGTTTCAGTTGCAAACAATGAAATTGCCGACGAGTAACTGAGATTGAGCACTGGGAATCGATCTTCTCTTTCTGAATCGAATGGTAGTTTTCATAGACACATGGTTGAGGCACCAGAGCCCAGCCCTGAGCACCATGATTTCCTGGCTCTTTTACAGCATGTCCTCTGATTAGCAGAACCACTGGTGCTTCCCCTCAGTGTCCTCTCTCGTCCTGTATTCTCCATCAGTAAACTTAAGTGATGACACTGAAGTGCTGTGTTTAAGAGAAGTAGTGAATATGAGCTTATTGAAGTGCACTGACACTGGACTATAGCGTTTATTATTATAAGGATTAGTATTTGAACAGTAATCAGAGCGCTTAAATTATAGATCAACTGTGAGGATATAAAGTTCCTTACAAGATTTATAACTACTGATGAGTCATTAGATGACCTTTATGCTCTCAGATTCCCACTTCCTCGCAAACAGAAGAAACAGATGTTTTAAAAATGGGAGGTCTCCTTGCATACTTCGGTCATGTCTATTCCTGGTAAAGTGCTAAGGGTGGGGAATGTCTGCCTTCCTGCAGGCCCTGGCAGACACAATTCTACTTTCTATTTCTGTGAGTTTGGTTACCTTACATACCAAATATAAGTGGGATCATGCAGTTTGTCTTTCTGTTATTAGCATGTATCACTTAATGTCCTTAAGGTTCATCCATGTTGCATATGTCAGAATTTCTTTCCTTTTCACTGTTGGATAGTATTCCATAATATGTATGTACTGCATTTTGTTAATCCGTTCATCTGTTGCTGACACTTGGTTTGCTTTCACCATTATGAATAATGCTGCTCTGGACATGGGTATATAAATATCTATTCTAATTCCTGCTTTCAATTCTTTGAATATGTACCTAGAGATGGAATTGCTAGATCATATGGTTATTCTATGGAGAAGGAAATGGCAACCCATTCCAGTATTCTTGCCTGGAAAATTCCATGGACAGAGGAGCCTGGTGGGTCCCAGTCCATGGGATTTCAGAGTCGAACACAACCGAGCGACTGAGCACACACACACACACACACACACGGTAGTTCTATGCCTAGTTTTTGAGGAACTGCCATATCGGTTTTCCATGGCAGCTGTACCACCAGCTTGGAATATGATTCTCTCTGCTCAGAAAGAAGCTGAGCTAATTAACGTGGAGGTAAAATTGGAACACACAACTGCATAATTGAATCAATCAGTTCAGTTTCATAATTGACTAGGAAAGCAATGTAGTGGCATTACCGCAGGCTTGGGGAGTATAAGACAGGTAAGGGGGAAAAGTCAAAGGCATCAAAAAAATGGAGTAATAGAGCTTCACTGAAATGGCCAACTCTGAAATCTAGTCTACGTCTTCTCAGAGTCAATGAAACCAAGATTAGAGGGAGGCAGAGTTATTAAAGGTAATTGGAAGACCAGATAGAAGTTTAAAAAGTGAAAGAAGTAGAAAAGGAAGAAATGGTAGTCAGAACGAAGAATTTGATAACTCAATATCCATACAGAGCATTCTGATGGAGCATACTGAGCATTATGATGACAAGTCCACATTGCCCCAGTGCCTATAGAAAGCTGAGGTGTAGTCATTCATTAAAACTGGAATAACAACAATCAAAAAAAGCAGGTAACTTTGAAGAGGTCAGCAACAGATATAGTGAAACCAGCAAAGGTAATGAATACAAAAGGAAGGATAGAAGTGTCCTAGGAAATGGCAGATAACAATTAAGACAGAAAAAATTTGGGATCAGAGATGATGTAGAGTCCAAAAGAGAGCAAGTTAGACGTGGCAGTGGAGTGGAGTTCTGGAAGGAACCGGTTCTAATCTCCACCTCTTGACCTGTGAGACGAGAGAGAGGGATTATCTGCATTGGAAATGAAAGGTGCTTCAAAGGACGTTCAAGATTTTTTTTTAGCTTGGGGAGCAGTGTTTAGATTTAAGAGGGGGCGTATCCAGGTTTATTAAACCACATTAGCAGCTGTGAGACTCTTGAGGGCCAGAACCCCACTATCTTGGTCTTTCTCTTCCTCTACCTTACAGGAATATGCTTGAAGCACAGGGGGAGTAGCATAATAAACACTGAATTAACGACTGAATCAGCTAACAGATTTTTAAAATTGTAAGTCAATGAGATAATGAAAGTGAGAAAGTATTTGACTTAGTGTTGTTCATTTGTTCTTGATTTTAAGGAACAGGGTTGCCGGAAATGGAAGGTTTAGGAGTAGACTCAAGACACATTCTAAGCAGAGAAGTAATTCTTAGACCTTTTCAAAGTTACCTCTCAATGCTGGAGAGTGGTTTCTGGGAGGTCATGCTGAGAATCAGTGCACAGCAGGCAAGCCATGAGCTGCTCTACCGCTGTAGTAACAAACAGTTCACACAACAGGAGAGGAGAGAGGGGGCAGGCTCTATGTCCCTCGCATTTTCATTCTTCCTTCTTATGCTTCTCAGTTCTTTATCTCAGCCTTTATAGCTCAGTAACCTAATAGTATTGTGTTAGTAAGTCTGGACAATCTTTATTTTGCCTCATTTTTTAACAGTTTTATTGAGGTGCCTTTTACTTATGATGAAATTCACCTGTGCTAAATGGACAATTCAACGATTTTTATTAAACTTACCAAGTTTTCCAGTTTTAGGACATTTTTCTCATCCCTAAGAGATCCTTCATGGGTTAACCAATCTTAATGATGAGGTTATGATAGGATAATAGTTACATTTATTCAGTGCTTACCATGATCTGAGCTCTATTTAACAGTTTATTTGAACTGACTCATTTGATCTTTACAGTGACCCACGAGGTAGGCACTCTCATGTCCCAGATTACAGACAGAAAACCTGAGCCATTGGTCACATATATAGTCAAAGGCAGAACCAGCATTTGAATTCAAGCATGGCTGGTTCCAAAGCTATTGATTGTAGCCATGATGTCATATTGCTTTTTAATATACTTTTAATACTGACTATTTGAGATGCAGGATAAAAAAAAAGCCATAACTGTGTTCTCTCTGTGTTCCATGCTACTTTATCAGTATGGAGTAAGAAATACAGCTTCAATGCAAAAATATCCATACATTTCCATCCCAATACATTTACCCATATATTTCCCTTAAGTAGCTGATATCACAGATGCTGAGAAATTGTAATTTTATATAGAACAGAATGAAGCTGGAGTCTTGGCAGTTATCTGGTTAACAAAGTAGATCATTGAGACAAAAAAATTCTATTTAGTGGTTTGAAATAGCTAGTATGGCTGTCCACGTTCATCAAATTAACAGGATAATTGCCAATTCTGTACTTTTTCTGTATCAACATAGCCTGAAACACAAATGGAAGTTTTTGCTCAAATGGTATAAATTTAGTCAGTTGCAACATTCCTGGTCACTAACCTAGAAAGACTGTTGGGGCTAGTTGGAAATGTTCCCAGAAATTCAGTTTGAATATGAGACAGTAGAAGAAGTCTAATTGTGGTATTTGCCTCTGTGAAATCAACTGCTGACATTTTAATCCATGAAAAATCCTGAATCTACATAGAGATATTTCTGGAAAGATACCATGTCAAATGAGCAGAGCATTAAATAGGCATATCATTTTCCATAACTCCTCCCTAACGTTAATTTAAGAAAAATTCAACTCATTCTTAGTGTGCTAAGGACTACCAGTAGAAGCTTAGACTAGGGTGTTTATTTTTATCAATAGTACTTTTGGGAGGTAGATAGAGGCAGTACTGGCTAAAAAGAATCCTCTTAACTCTAATTGTACTGACAAAAAAATGCTAAACAAAAAGGCATCAATATAGCTCTTTTTCTGTGTAATCCTGTAGTGGTGGATACGTGTCATTGTGCACTTGTCCAACACCAAGCATGAACCCTAATGTAAATTGTGGACTTTGGGGGATAATGATGTGTCAGTGTAGGTTCAACAGTTGTAACAAATGTACCACTGTGGTGGGGGATATCAAAAGTGGGGGGAGCTGTGCAGGTGTGTGTGGGGTTGGGCTCTGTGCGAATACGCTGTGCTTTTTACTCAGTTTTGCTGTGAACTTAAAACTGCTCTAAAAAGCAAAGTTTATTCATTTTTAAAGCTAACAATACACTGTTTATAAAAAAGCAAGACTATTAATGTATACTTTTCTATCTGGGATGGAATAGCAATAAATATTTATAAACATACAGGTAGTTTATTTCCTCTAAGATTATCAGAGCACTTTGCATATATATTCCTTGCCTTCTTCATTAAAGTTACTGAACCAGTCTGCTAGGTGGACCCCAGCAGCACAGAGTATTTACCATTTTAAGATGTGAGGGACCCAGACCAACTCCTCCCAGAGTTTTGCCTAATGTAGATGTTTTCCCTGAACACTTCTGATTCTGACCTGCTGTGTCTTCTGATTCCACTCAAACCGGAATAGCCCTGGGTTGTCCTTTCTGACTTCCAGTTGTCCACTGCACATCCACTGATCATCTACTTTGGAATTGCCTGGGGCCATGTAAAATCCCTCACTGACTTCCCTTAGCTGCTCTGAATGTCCCTGAATGTCCCTCAATGCCTAACACCACATCAAGTGACCAAAACTCATAACTTTATTAACCAATTAAGTCACGTTTGGGAGGTAAACATACTGCCTAAAATATATGGAGTATTTACAAAGTTAGGGGACTTATTAACTAATTTTAGATTATTTGCTCTTGCTTTTGAAGAAGATAACCTGGTCACAGACTCTCCTTTCTTAGAAAAATTGAATAGGTGGCTTTTATTGTTTTAAAATATAACAGTATTTGGGGAAGATAGGGTTTGGCAAATTGCATCTACACTCTCCCAACAATATTATATACACATATTATATACATATTTATCAAAGAATACTATAAATGTCTATTTGATATCCAGGAAGAATGCTTGAAAAATAATGAATACTATGAATTAGATGTAACTGCTTTGGGTTAGTATAGAGAACCCTTTTAGACAGATAACATCATGTGGGAATATTCATTGTCCTAAGAACTGCATGAAACACAGTATTGAAATTCCATTTTCATTAATAAAATGAGTACTGCCATCTACTCAGAATATTAATGGTTTTAATGAAGATGCAATGTTTTGCAAGCAAATAATTAGTTTCGTGCATGAAAAGATAAACAGAATCCTAAGTAACAAATCAGTAGTTTTTCTTAGTTTTCGATTCATGACAAGTGGAAGTTTTAATGTGTAGTTTGAAGAATTTATTTTGTTATCCAGTAGTTACTTACAGTAATTATAGCTCCAAAGTTTAAGTAATATGGCGTATGTTTATTTGCAGTAATTGAATTGTAAGCATGGAATGACGAGGGCTCTTTAACTCTTGTTTTGAACACCATACCCAAAGTGCCTGGAATATCGCTGTCAGCTCTGTAAGAGATGGGCAGTTACATTGTATCATACAGACTGTTTCAGTCAGTTCAGTCACTCAGTCATGTCTGACTCTTTGCGACCCCATGGACTATAGCATGCCAGGCTTCCCTCTCCATCACCAGCTCACAGAGTTTAGGCTATATCTAAATTTTTTTTTTAAGACTTATAAATTGATTTAGAATTTGAGTTAGTTACCTTTGTTACTTTTAATGAGTCATTTTGTAGTGAATCTTATTTCTCATTTCCAGTTTACCATGAAAATGACCAAAACCTCAAACTCAACACATTCCATAGACCTGGGTTCTCGAGAGCAGAGCGGTTGACATTGGGGCTGGATAGTTCTCTCCCGTGGGCTGTCCTGTGCATTGCAGGAGGTTCAGAGGTAGCCCTGGTCCCTATCTGCTAGGTCCAGCAGCAACCCTCAGTCATAACAATCAAAAACGGGGACAGACTCGCCCCCAGTTAGGAACTACCCCTCATTCACTATATATCTATCATATTATTAAATAGAATGAGCCAAGCAATTGAAAAAACAAAATCAAAACAAATGTTGAATACAAAAATATCAAAGGAAATGTCAAATAACCATCTAAATAATGGAATTGCCAAACTATATGGTTGATGTAGTTGTCATTATGGAAACCATTCATTAAAACAGCCTCTCACCTTAAAGAACATTTGACTGAAAACAGTAACTGCTAATGGATAAAAAACATGGAGTCTCATTGGCTTTCCTAAAAATGCACATCCACAATCCTTTTTCTTTTCAAGAATCAGAGTGAAAGCACACTGTTTTAAAAAGTATAGTTTAACTTTTATGTACCAGATGTCTGCCCTTCTTCTCTTCCTATGAATTGCCTTTTTCCCCTTTCAAGCGCTAGATCCCTATCACTTTTCTTAGCTCTGGGTGGTGTGTAAGTCTCCTCTGATTGGCTGCCTTTGAGTCTCATATCTTTGTGGAGGTCCTAAACATATATACATAAGTAATTAAATTTGGTTTTCTCCTGTTTAAAAAAAAAGTACAGTTTTAAAATTTTATATACAGGTTTGAGTGTACATTTTTTGAGAAGCCCCGTTAGCTTTTGGAATCACTGATATAAATGGATTATTACAAATGCAGTTTCACTGCCCACAAATGGTATGCTGTAAGGATATTGTAAAATATGGATTTTAAATGTTAGATGTGGGATATTTTCCTGTCGTGTGTCCAAAGAGCTTTGTTGCCTAATTATGTGGAATGGGGTGTAGGCACTATAATTTAACTTTCTGAGGAAAGTTGGGTTACCTCTGAAGAAAAAGCAGCATCATTTATGCTTTAATGTTAAAATCAGTTAAATAATTTGATTTGCTCTAATGTTTAGTTTCCATCCTACTCTTATTTCAGTATATGTTTAAATTATTTGTTTCAAGTTTAATGTCTCAAGTTACATTGAAGGATGTCTTGGAGACAAGACTCATTACATATATATTAATATAAAACATGTACATTCCCCTCAGAACTATTCAGAAGGCATTTCAAACAAAAAATCCTGAAACTACTTAATCTAGCATTAATATTAATTTACTTAATGGTTATAAAAGTATATTATGCCAGAATTTTTCATAGCAAGTATAAAATGTGCAAAAGATATTAATAATGTAATGCTTCTTACAGAAAGTGAAATTAAAGTTTACAGAGTAGTAGAGATTACATAATTTCTTTGATGTGAGCATTATAAAGAACATTAACTGATTAGTGAAACAGATTAAATATCTAACTGGGTTATGCAGTTGTTGGACTAGAGCAAAAATTGTTATATATAGTTCCATAAAATACAAGTCATTGTTATCTTATGGATAATTAAATGTATGAAGCTAATAAGCTATGGAAAATAAGATGTTATGGAAAATCTATAGCATCTTATATTATACTATTATATATTTAATATTTAAGTATAGCATTACGTTTTTATGCCAAAAACTGCCTGAAATTTTCATTTTATGACAATAAATCTGCCTGAAGCAATTTTTGTGAATATGATATGATGTAGCTTACTATGACTGGGTAATATTTTCTCTATGAATTAAGAGAACAATTCAGTAATGCTTTGCATTTTCAGACAGTTTCTCTTGCAGTTTTGTATAGCAGGTTTTGATATATTTTACCATAATAGCATCTCCCTTATATAGCCTAAAATAAATAAAAACCAAATAAAAAACATTTCATGAGAACAATATTCTGTACACAAATACAATAAATATGTACATATATAAAAAATGTGTGTACACATATATTTGCATATACATACACATGGTGCTCTACAGAGTTTTCATGTATTTGGTAATTACACTATTATTTACTGTTTTGCACTCCTTTGCTTCTCTTTTACCTAATATTTAAGGTAGGACTCTGCACTTTTGTATATAGTGATAAAAATAATGTCCTCATATCATCTTCCATATTAAAGACCTTTCCATAAGTTAATTTAGGGCATATTTAACCTGATTCTGCACTCTTTCTGCCTATTGATCTTTCCAGTAAATGATGAAAACAATCACATGAACTTGCCATGAGAAGGGAAGTACTGTAATTTCCAGAAGGTAGCACAGGGATTGTATGTTTAGTGCTTTAAATTTACAAATGCTTTCCCAATTTGAAATACTTGCACAAAGAAAGTGTAGTTCTTACTCTCATTCCCTAGAGGAGTCTGCTAGGAAGTGTGATAACCAAGACTCCCATCTGATTCTTCTTATTTCAAATCCAGTTCATGGTGGAATCTCTCCTAAATTCTGCCTCTATTCTGCCATACCTGCAAGGGAACAAGAGACTCCGAATTACTCAAAAACCACACAGTAAAAGGGAGGAATGAACTGCACTCTGTCTGCCAATCCAATCAGCTTTTCACTAGCTCGCTGGTATAGATTTGGGCTTCCCTGGTAGCTGAGTCGATAAAGACTCTGCCCACAGTGCAGGAGACCCTGGTTCAGTTCCTGGGTTGGGAAGATCCCCTGGAGAAGGAAATAGCAAACCACTCCAGTATCCTTGCCTGGAAGACGCCATGGACAGAGGAGCCTGGTGGGCTGCATGCAGTTCATGGGATCGCAAAGAGTGGGGCACAACTGAGCGACTAACACTTTTACTTTTCATAGATTTGGAGATGATGCAGAGAGCAAAGCTTCTCACCAGCAGCTTGACATCAGCGTGAAAAAAAATAAACTAGCTTGATCTGGGACAGCATGGGCACAGTCTGCTTACTGGAACTGGGCTTGTCTATTTGGTGCCATGAAGGTTTTCACTATTAGCTAAGTGCTCATAAAATGAACTTCTTTTCATGCTAACCAAACTAGAGTTACTGAAAAAAATTCGGTCCCTATAAAACAGGAAGAGATGGAAAACTGAAATGTGATCTGGTTTACAAAAGCTTTTTTCCAGTGCCCCTGGAGGATCAGTTATTTTCATGGACAGAAATTGATTTGGAAATGAAAGCACATGGAATAAATATTACTGCATAATAGCAGAATGGTGAGGTACCTAAAATGCTTTCACTTTTCACAATGTTGCACTGAATTTTTTTAATCGTTTGTTTAGTGTTAACAATAAATTCTGTGTGCTTGGCAAATGTTAAGTACTGGGGATAGAAAAGTAAATAGGAATGTCCCTGCCCTCTAATAGTTCATAGTCTGGTATAGGAGACAGGTAGCATAGAACAGTGCTAGCACAATGAGATACAGGCTGCAATAAGCATGTGATGCTGTAGTGAACTTACTGAGGCACAGAGAAGGGACCCTAGATCATAAGTGGCTTTAGGGAAGGCTTACCTTCTGATGGGAAGATGTTTCTTGTCTGGGAGAATCACATTTATGCCTATTGTTCAATCATAATTAGTTTTAGTATGTCCCTTCACTTTTAGAAGTGTTCCAAGTTGGCCTATCAATTTTGTGACCATCTTATTACTAGAAAATAGGGCAAGAACTCACATGGACTAGGGGGTGGAAAGGTATTCCAGGCAGAGGGAACAAGGGGGAGGAACATAGGCGGGAGTTTGCTGGTCATATGTCAGTAGTGACAAGAGTTGTAGACAGGAGTGGTGTTAAAAACATTTAATACTGGCCTGACACTGGCCATATGGAGTTGGGCACCATCCATAAATAAGTGACATCGCTGTTCATATCATGAAGGACCTTGTGTTCTGAACTAAGTAGTTGGAATTTGTCTTGAAAACCTTAGGGAGCATTGAAAGTGGAGGAGAAGAAAGACTAGTTTAGTGTACTTAGTCTGGCTTAGTCTAGCAGTGAACAGAAAGGTAAGGGACTAACTTTGAGAATCAGTTAGTCATGGATGTTGTGCCAGGCATTTCCCCTAGCAGTTCTGGTCTTCATGACAATCCTGTGACTTGGCCACTGAAGCTCACAGAGGCTATATCCTCCTAAATTCATAGCTATTGAGTGGCAAACATGAGTTTTGAACCTCGCTCTGAATTATTCAATTCTGTGGGGCTTCCCAGGTGGCACTAGTGGTAAAGAACCTGCCTGCCAGCGCCAGTGCAGGAGCTGTAAGAGACAGGTTTGATCCCTGGGTTGGGAAGATTCCCTGGAGAAGGAAATGGCAACCCACTCCAGTATTCATGCCTGGAGAATCCCATGGACAGAGGAGCCTGGTGAGCTACATTCATAGGGTTGCAAAGAGTCGGACATGACTGAAGTGACTTCAGTTCAGATCAGTCTTTCAGTCGTGTCCGACTCTTTGCGACCCCATGGACTGCAGCACGCCAGGCCTCCCTGTCCATCACCAACTCCCAGAGTTTAGAAGTGACTTAGCATGCACGTAATCTTCCTAATACACTTTCTGCCTCGAGTAACTGCTCTGATCCCATTAGAATTGACTGTGGAATAAAGTACATTATTCCATTGTCATTAAGTGAGTATTGTCACTGAAATAATGAAGTCTGCTGTCCTGGTAGTTGTTGAATTGGTTTCGATATTCATTAATTTTATACTCACTTTGGGATACCATGTTGATTGATCCTCTTCTAGTACTAGTACTAGTAAGTACTTTTCTGTCTTCAAACAGACCTGGAATTGAGCCTCTGCTCTACCCCTTCCAAGTGACCTACTTCTTTGAGGCTCAAAGGACATGAATACTACCTGCCTCACAGGGCTGTTGTAAGGATTAAATGAGTGGAATGCATGTGTGCACCTAGCACACAGTGAGTATAAAGTAAATATTAGCTGCTGTCACTGTGAACGGGGCCTGGCACACAGCGGGTGCAAAAGGAGCATTTGTTGAATGATTGAATGAATGAGTACCACATTTTTGTCTGGGACTGTGTTGATTACCATTACATTTACTGTAAGACCATGCTAGATGGTGCACCCCTGACAGTACCATGTGCTGACAGTCTTGCAATTTTTTAGCAAAAGAGCCTCATATGGTGCCATTTAGAAAGTAAAACAAGAGAAACCAGTCTCTTCTCACCATGTAGTATAAATAAAGCTTTGAGTGGAAGCAGGCTTGCAATTTCCAGCAAGACTTCCTGTTTCAGGTTAGACATGTTTCTGGCACTGTATGATGCTATAAGAAGGATGTTGTCCAAAGAGAGGATGACTATTTGGGAAAATGCTACCAAAAAAAGAAAAAAGAAAATTCAAATGGGAGTGGAAATATAACCTAGGGGATAGTTAGAACTACTGTAAACATGAAGACAATAAGAAAACTCTAAATACAGGTAATGAATATGCCTTGGGAAGGTCACATCTTATGCATGAAGTCTTAAGCTAAAGCAAGGAAAATTATGTCATAATCTTCATAAGATATGATAAGTCAGCAGGGAAAGCTACATGGAATCATGGGTTAAATATCAAAGAAGATGATATAAAAATAAATATACCTATATAGTATTTGAAATCTCAAAGAAAATTCAGAAATTCTTCTCCTTTTGATAAAACAAATGGATTGAGTAACTTCTCAAGTTCCTTAAAGGGAAAGATCCAGAGCTTTGTTTCCATTCCTAATGGACAGATTTATACTCAGTGACTTGAAAGATTTAATCCAGTTCTTTAAAATGTCAGTATGTTTTCATTCAGAAAACAGAAACTCTCTGGAGCCTGAAAAAAAAAATTATATATGATCTCAAAAGGGAAATGGAGTAGATCTAAACTGAACTTCTTATGTTTTTAATTGGTCAGGTTTACCCTGAATATACCAAAATATATTTCAACACCTGTCCTACCATTAGGAGATTTTAATGACCAGAAGTCTATTCCTGTAACATCATTGTTATATTTAGTCTCAATGTTATTTTCTGAGTAATAATAATAGGGAAGTGAGAATCTCCATCTTAATAACTCTGTACCTTCCTATTTGTATTTTTATTTGGTTCCCTCACTTTTAATCTCAAAATTATTCAATAATTGTTTGACTTCAACTCTTTTTTAAAGAAGGTTTCATCCCACTGAATTGTTACCTATTTGCATTCTAAATACAACTTCTCTGTTAATCTTTTTCTACATCTGTCGTTCAAGTCCCAGAACCTTCTCAATGTTCTGAACTTCCAGTCTCACATTTTTCTTGTTTTGAACAGAGCATGTTCTTCCAGACCAAACATGTGTGAAAAATAGTCTCACCTTTTCCTCTGTGTGTCAGATACTGAAGAATGTTCACTGTGCTTTAAAAGGAATACTGGAAATAAAAGAGGCAGCCCCCCAAAAAATGACTTTCATACTTTTCATTCCAGGTCTATGCAGGATTTAGGTACTGTGGTAAATGAGGTGAGAGCTGATATGATGTGGAAATAGTGAGCTTAGGTAAGGATTGCCAGCAAGTTTGAATGTACTTCTCGAATTGTTCTCTTAGCCCATGGATTCAGAAAAACTTGTCTACAACATAAGTCAGAGGAGTATTCTGAACCAATCATTTGAAACTGCACTGAGTCTCAGTGACATGGTATAGTTTTACAGCTTTTTGTTTTATAGAAATTCAGGTTACTTGGAAATTCATTTTAAAAAAAAGAGTCCTACGTGGAATCAGAAATCATTGCTCCTGATTGTCTGATATCAGACACTAGTGTCATGGATCAAGTATGTTTTCATGATTTAGTTAAAGTTATTTCCACTAAGTGCACCAGGATGGATTTGGAGTGATAGCTAAGCTTCTATCCACACATTCTTTTCTTTCTTAAATAATGTATAATGAAAATGGATTTCTTTGTGTTTGGGAGTTTGGGATTAGTGAGATTTTCTCGAAATTTGCGTGAAAGTGAGAGTGAAGTCACTCAGTCGGATCCACCTTTTTGCGACCCCATGGACTGTATGTAGCCTACCAGTCTCCTCCATCCATGGGATTTTCAAGGCAAGAGTACTGGATTGCCATTGCTTCCTCCAGGGGGGATCTTCCCCACCCAGGGATTGAACCTGGATCTCTGTCATTGTAGGCAGATGCTTTTACCGTCTGAGTGATATTTTCATGATATTGAAAAATCTTGGTTCTTCTGTTTATTACTATTTCATAAATTTGTTTCTGTCACTGCATAGACATTTAAAATAGAACTAAATGACTCAATAATATAATGGAAGTGTAATAAAGACAGTAAAGACAGGATGAAATGTAGCATTAGTTAAGAGCTGTTACTTAACTAACCTTGGGCCATTCACCTGGCACTGTCTTGGTCCAGGCGCCATGGAAAGGAGAGCCCATAATGAACGCTTGCATGTTAACACCAGGAGTGCAAGTCCAGGGAATCCAAAGTGAGAGGGAAAGGACCATGGCAGGGAGGTGGGAAGAACAAAACATGGTGTGTGCTTCCAAGCTGTAGCAGCGTTGCAGCAGACCACTGCTGGTTGTTGGGCCAAAGGGTCTTCTCTGAAGACGCCACAGGGACTCCATGGGCTGATGCTCTCCACTGCGCAGTAGCTACCCAGCTCTTGAGGTGCATTACAGCTCTTCTGCACAGACTCTGCGGCAGGCAGGGCCTCTTGATATCAGTTGGCGTGGATTTGGGGCACCTCTAGCTGTACTGTATTGGCAGTAGGAATGGAGAGCCTAAGGACTTTTATTTCCATGAGAACTGTAAAATTAAAAGCCAGTGGCCAAGGCCTGAGGATCAGGCAGGCTGTGCAGGCCTGGGGGACATGTGACTGGATCCATCACAGACAGGTTACTTAACTCCTCTGTGTCTTAGTTTTGTCATCTGTAATGGGATTAACAGTAGTCACCATATTACAGCTGTTCCAAAAATTAAATGGCTTAATATGTGGTTAGAAAGTGCCCATAGAGGTTAAAACTGTTCTGAATCATGATGGCATGACTATCGTAAGTGTGGAGCCATGAAGTGTGACTTCAAGTGTGCCACTTAAAATAATACAGAGTACATTTGAGTTAATAAATTTGCTGTGTTGCCTAAAAAAGCAAACAAACATTGCATTGTAGCCATACCGTTAACAGCAGATGGAGATAGTTGCTACCATGACATTGGGCCTTGGTGTAGGACAGCATCTATGAGGATAGGATCAAGATAAATGCATAGTACTGTTACTGAAAATGTCAGTTATTAAAGTTAACAACAGAAACATGATACACAGTTCTTCCCCAAATAAATGTATCACTAGGACAAAGATGAGAGTATTGATTCACTTCCCAAAGACAGCTCAGATTCTAAGTGGTGGGTCTAGTGTTGCCCTTGTGGAGGTGATATCCTCTCTTTCCCCCTCCAGTGGCCAAGTCGTCAAGCTGCCACTCTGCCCAGATCATATTTCCTCTCCATGCCATTCAGATCTGCAGCAGAGTGTTTCCCACTCAAGTTCAAGTGGCAGGAGCCAACCAAGAGGGGTCTCTCTTTCATGGTTCAGCTCTGTGCCCCCAGGTTGGCACGCACATCCGTTCAAGGCCCCGGCAGCGGTTGCTTCCTTTTCTCCGGGTGTTGACGGGCTGTGCGCTGCAGGTCTCCCTTCAGGGCCCGGGAGCACTTTCCAGGCCCTGGTGCACAGTGCCAGTTTCATTCAGTCCGCTCGGCATGGAGGCGGGCTGCCTCAGCCCCTCTCACATTTCCACGGTCAGCCTTGGAACTGAAAGATAAATAAACACACACTCCCTCTCCAGGGTCTCCTGACCTTGTTCCTGGAGAATGGAGGATGCCTAGGAAGCTCGGAGCTCACCTCAGTCTATTTTTATTGGCTACAGGTTACTCTGCATGTGAACGGTGGTGACAGCTGGGCTCAGCGCCTGTCCCCACCCTTCACATTATGCTACAGCTTTCAGAATGCTTCGCTCTACAGGAAAGAGCAGAGGTCTTTGATTTCATTGACCAAACTTAAACTATTTCTTTCATTACCAAAAAAAAAAAAAAGATGATTTTTAATCTCACATTGAGCCAAGTAATACAAAACTGGATATTTTATTTTGAGGATATTGCCCTGTCTTATAATGATTTATAGTCTTCTAAGAAATGTCACATTAACTCCCTGTTATAAACATTTCCATTTTTAGCTTCTTTTAAAAAAAAACAAAGTATCCAATATTCCTCCAGAAAACACCCAGAAATGTAAGGTTTTCACTTTTACACAGGATACAATGCAATACTGTTCATGAATCCCATGAGGCCCCCCATTCTTCCCCAGCAGCAGTTTTCTGGTTTTCTTCTAATGGTTTCCCTAAAAAGATTCCATTTCCTCTACCACTGCCAATGATTGATTTATACTTCATATTCTAACTTTGATTTTTCTTACGTTTAGTGGTTTTGGGAGCCTAATATTACTCATTTCTGCTCATCGTTTACTATGTTCAGACGGTGTTGGATGTCTACTTTCAGTTTTAAATAGAAGAAATAATAACTACCTAGTTTGAAAAGCTCTTTGGGATTATGGGTTTGGTTAATATCCTCTGAAAACAATTTTTAAAAACTGTAGTGGAAGATTATGAATGACTTTTTATGTGATTGCATCCCCTGGTGCTTTGAAATAAAAGCACGAGAGTCTAAAGCACTTGGTCAGAAAGGCTAATCCTGAGTTGATGCCATTTACATTTAGATTTAAATAAGTCAGCCTATTTATTCCTTCAAACTTTGCTTCAGGTTTTAAATTGAGAATACACAGAAATTAAAAGTCCTAGGATGCTTAGATGTATTTTGAAAAGTTATAATGCCTAAATTCAGCTGAATTCTAAAAATAATAGCTGTGACAAATGCAAGGAGTAAGGAAATGCAGTTAATTATTTTTAATAAAAGAATATTAATGCAACAGTTATGAATAAGGTTTATCTAATATGTGGTCCAGATGAAGTGAACTGGGGTCCTTAGTGTAATAATGCGAATACTTTGCCTTTTAGACTGCGGGGCATGCAAACGAGCCACACACAAAGCATTTTGGTTGGTCCCCCACCTATTATTTGTGATGGAGTTTAAAACAGTAGCCGTAGAGTCTAATCCCTCACTTATAATGGGTGATGGAGTATAAAGCAGTATGTCATAATGAAAAACTCTCCTACTAGAAATCTAGACTTTGATTCTGTACCCAGATGGACTACATGACCAATAAGAAGTCTGTTTCTTTAATCATAACTCCAGGGGTTCAGACATGACACCTTTGGGTTCTAAGACTGAAATTCTGGGACTCCATTCACTATAATTCAACTTCAGATGGCAACTTGATATAAACTCAAGACATGGAGGCATTCTAAGAATGTTGCATCAGCACAAGATCTGTTGAGATCCCTGGAGCCAGCTCCTGGACAGGGTGTGGTTGGGTGGAGCTGTAAAAAGTACAAGGATGATGTTAACCTGATAGGGGTCTTGCGGGGAGAGGATGGGCTGGGGCACTGGAATTCTGGCTTATTTTTCTTCTTGGGCGCAAGAGTTTGTCCAAACACAAAGAGGAATGACCAGGCTTGTTTTGACATACGTGTATCTTTGGTAACTCAGAATTCTTTGGAAAGAGGCCTTAAGTTAATTTACACTGAGATCTCTTGATTCTTGGTCAATCTACATGTTTTTTAATTGAATAAAAATCTTGAGGAAGAACAGGTTCCAGCATTTAAGTATTGCTATCTTGGCTATTTCTGTACCTTTTTTTTTATTTGTAAGAGCTTGTGCTCCTATTGTAATTCTGCTCCAGTTTTAATCTACTGTAAAACTATGAATTGTTCACATTTAGAAGCCTTCAAACCATTTTCTAAAAGCTGAATATTCTCCCTCCTTTCAAGTCACTGCCTTCTGTCGGAAGGGGATCTATGCAGTCAAGCAAATACAGTTTAATTTTTGTTAATTATACATTTCCTGAGGACTTTTTATGTGCTATCCCTAAGCCATAAGGACACTAAAGATTACCAAGATGTGTACTATCTTCTGGTAGCTCACAGCCCTAGGGAGTTAAAGCCCCAATAACAAAACCTGCCTGGAACCAGAGGGCTACCTTGGGGAGCCCAGAGGCTAGAGACAGCCCAGCCCTGACTAAGGGGAACTGAAGGATCTAAGAAACATTTCAAGAGGAGGAAGACAGTCTGGACAAAGAGGTGTGGATGTATGTGACATATACTGGGTCACAGGGAGTGGTCGTGGTGAGGCCAGACACTCTCATAGCAAAAAAATCAAGGTCATCTCTTTTTGCATCTCTACATTGCAGGTCTTCCAGAGATAAACTTTCAGAGGAGTTTTGAATATCTTGATAGTAATAGAAGTGGTAGGGGCAGGGAGGGAGGATTTATTACAAGGAGTTGACTCATGTGATTATGGAGGCTGAGAATTCCCCAGATGTATAGTTGGGAAGCTGGAGACCAGGAGTTTTGGGTTTTTTTCCTTCATTAAAAAATATTCAAACAATAATGAATGATATAGTTCCCATCCAAAAGCTGGCAGGCTTGAGACCCAGAAGAGCTGATGTTTCAGTTTGAGTCTGAAGGCAGGAAGACAGGTGTTCAGGTCAAGCAGTCAGGCAGGAAGATTTTCCTTTTACACTCAGGAGTGTCAGCTTTTTTGTTCTATTCAGACATTCAACTGATTGGATGAGGCCCACCCACAGTAGGGAGGACAGTCTGCTTTATTTATTTTTACCAATTGAGATGTTAATTTTGTCCAAAGACCCTCATAGACACACCCAGAATATTTGTCCAAACATCTGGACATTGGTGGCCCAGCTAAATTGACACATAAAATTAACCAGCAAACCACCTCCCTGTCTTTTAAGGCTTACTTATAAAGCATCCAGGAATATTCTGCCAGCCTGATTACTAAATTGTCAGCTCACTGGGACTCTTGTTCTTTGAAAGCCTCAGCTTTCTTTGAAAGCTGGTGGCTCAGCTGTTAAAGAATCTGCCTGCAATGTGGATGACCTGGGTTCGATCCCTGGGTTGGTTAAGATCCCCTGGAGAAGGGAATGGCTACCCATTCCAGTATTCTGGCCTGGAGAATTCCATGGACTGTATAGTCCATGGGGGTGCAAAGAGTGGGACACGACTGAGCAACTTTCACTTTCACTATCAAAATTCTGTACAATATCTTAACATCATTGAGATACTGTCATCAATCTTCTTTGATAATATATTGGCATTATTTTCAGAATTGATAGCTAACTCATCATTTATGGCTCAGAATATATTTGTTTTGGGGGTTACATGCATGTGTTGTAAAACCAGGCTTCTTGGCTTTGAATCCCAGCCCTGCCTCTTAGTAGCTGTGTAACTTTGAATATCTAGCTTTACTTCTCTCTGCCTTTACAGGTAATAATAATAATACCTAACTCTTTGTTGTTAAGATTAAATCACTTAATACATATTAGTTAAAAATACAGGTAGGTTGTGTGTGCGTGTTAAGTCGTTTTAATTGTGTCCGACTCTTTGCGATGCTATGGACTGTGGCCCACCAGGCTCCTCTGTCCATAGGGATTCTCCAGGCAAGAATACTGGTTACAGATACATAGAATGTACTTGAAAAAAAAATAGTTTTTCCTTTAGCAACGTATCTTTTACTTAAAATGCTGTTTCAGCCTTGGCTCAATATTACTTAAGTGCTGATACTTTTTTGAGGAAAGAGTTCTTAAGAGCGGTAACTTGAATATACTCAATTAGCACACATTTTGGAAAGACTAAAACCAAAACTTCAAAGCTTTAGTTGGCTTGAAAATGACACCAGATTTAGAAAATGAGTAAGAGAAGATGAAATGGAAAGTAACACATTTATAGAATATGCACAGGCAGAGGGGTGTTTGATTCACTTCACTACTTCTGTTCAGTTTAGTTTGCTGCAGTTAGAAACTGTCCATATTTTAAATGATTCTTTGGCATCTTAACATTAAAAACATTTATAAACAAACCAACAGTGGGCGGGGGTGGAGAAATGCTAAATGATGCTCTTTGTTAGGTTTTGAGCTGGTAGAAGTGACAGGCAGATCCCCTGAAGCTAGACTATCTTGGGTTGAAGGCATTCACCTGACTGATGGAAAACCAACCGTGGGTAAGTCAATCGGACTCAGGGCTCCTAAGCCAGATGACAAAGCAACTAAAATGTCCAGATCTTCTTTTCTGGGTGTGCTATTTCTGATTTGTCCTAACAACCACGTCTTTCAATGAGTGATTTCAGATCTGTTTAGATACGTCTATTCACATAACATGAAATATAAATATTTTCAAGATGATGCGTGAGGAAATCTTTTTGTTCTTTGAACTTAATGAGTGCCTCAAGTGTCCTTAGGGAGGTCTTTCTGTACAGCTCATGTTCATGTGGATCTTCAGGGCACCCAGTGCTGCTGACTCCAGTCCAGAGCCAGTTCCAGAGCTGAGGTGTGTCCATTTTGTTGCTAGCAGCTCACAGGTGGTGGAATGCTGTGTCTATAGCATAATTATTCTAATGGTATACAAGTATGTCCACTGTACTGCGCCTTCTACCTCCGTCACTAACTCTATTCTGTCTTGAAAAATAACCTTCCAGATATTCAAATTCCCATGTCTGAAATTAGTCTGGCAATGAACATATATTCAGACTCAGCTCTTTGAAGCTGCCTGTGTTAGTCTGTTTGATTATTTCCTTGGGAAAATTCTTCCTTTAACTAAAAGGGAAATGCTTTACCCATTTATCAAGTGACTAAAGATAGCACTTTTAAGCTGAGGATTAAGTCTGAATGGAGTGATTACTGCTTTCAAAAACCCAAATAATGAAAAGTTTGTTGTTGATGTTGTTATTGTTGCTTGAACTCTTCTACAGTTTTGTGTGTGAACTGCCCCTAGGAATTTTCTCCTCCCATCTTGCTCCTAACTTGTGAATTTGTATATGGATTTTTATGCATTTGTAATACTTATATTAATTCTATGTCTTTGAAAATCTTCGGAGAGGAAAATGTGATCATCGAGTCTGTATATTTGTATTGTTATCCACTGTTATTACCATTCTTAGACATGCTTGTAGTGTCACATGCTCTTCTCAAATATTATTATAAAGTTAAAATTTTTTAATTGTAAGGCTATTGTGATGAAGCCAATTTTAGTCTATTATGAAAACTCTGCACTCTTTCATTTTTGAGAACCAAACTCAGAATATGTTGAGCTGTGCCTTAGTATATTTTCCATTATCCTTTTCTTTCAGAAATCATGCCATCCATTTAATACTTCATTACAGCTGAACTGCAATATGTATATATGTGGTATGCAGAATGAGCCATTTTGTTTTAAAACAGATTGCAGATGAAAGGAAACCATTCATTTCTTGCTTGCTTGCTGTAATTACTAGAGCACTAATTACTCCAAATCACTGACATCCAGGGTCAGGAAAGATGACAACAGAAGCATCAGGGAATAGACATGGTTCTCTTGCTGTGACAGATTTTTCATATTTCCAACCACAGTATTTTGTTTTATGGCTACTGTTTTCCAGTTTGATGGTGAAAAAAAAAAACCAACAACAAACGTGCACACAGTCAAGATTGCTGAATGTTTACTATTATTTCATTCGCAGTTTGACGGTGAGAACATGTATATGAGCATGACAGAGCCGAGCCAGGACTATGTGCCAGCCAGCCAGGTGGGTTAATTAATCTTCTCTGCCTTGTTTCAAATTGTAATTAAACAAATTCAAAGAGTTGCATTGCAAATGAGTAGCACTATCAGTAACTGCCGCAATCAGGAATAATCATAATTTATAAACAAAGCATTTAAGCCTTGTTTCCAGTTAATGAGATCGCACTGATAAAACCCCAGAGTTGGCATTTGTTGAAAGATAATACCTTGTTTCCTCTCCAGAACGGCAAGCAGCTGTTTTGCCAGCATGATCTTTCCTAAACAGTTGTTTTACCTTTAGGAAATAAAGTCTTTACAGGTGCAGGTTATTTGAGCTTCTGACTGTGGACGAGTTAATCATTATAAGCTACACATGTCACAGGTAGCTTTAATTATCAACTATTGGGGCATTTCAGTAAAATGTTACATTGATCACCAGAATCCCATAGCTAGAGAGTGCTCTATGGCTGCTTTCAAGCCAAAACACGTGATATTATGGAAACATTTCAAGGGCACGTCTGTATCCATTTCACTGGGAATGGTTGACAAGGTGTTTAATCATGAGACGTGACAACAAAATCTGATGAAAATGTAAGTGGTTACATTTATAAAAGTGAATGTTTGGCTGTTTATTTTTAGATACTTAAGACCAGGCCTTTTGATCCAGAGTGGGTATTTGAAGCAAAATAGTAACTGCCCTCTGGGGCCACTATAACATGATATGTAAGAATACTGTAAGTAAAAATAAATGAATGAATAAATGAAAGTGAGGAAGAGTTCACAGGAGTATTTTGTGGACTTGAACATATTTTTTCTGGAAGAGTAAAAACCGTGGTAGCCTGGAGTTTCATGTGTCAGTAACTATAGTGTAAACTCAAACATTGAAAACAGTTGTTTTCAATGCCCACATATCCGCCCAAATACATTTGATAACTGAGAGGGGTGGGGAAATAGAGAACAGAAATAAAACTATTTTTCTTCATGATGGTTGTCAGTTAATTAAATCTAATATATATGTCAGGGGTGCACTTCACGGGGCTTTGAAATTTCTCTAAGAACAAAATGTCTCAGGTTTAACTCAAAACAGAGGCAGGCCTGCCTCTCCGTGAACTTTGCATTTAGAAGTTATTATGATCACTGCCTTCTCTGGTAGACATTCTGGAAACTATACAGTATTGTTCAGATGAGAAGGTCATCATTGAGTTAAAAAAGCCGTTCTACATTTCCTTTCATTCAACAGAGTCAATCACTCTCAGAATACCTTTGGAAGGTTGGGCTTCGTGTTTAGAATCATTACTTAAACTGAATTCATTCAACTAAGTAGCCGCCAAGATCCATAGGTAGTTCTGAATAGGACTGTTTGATTAAAAAATGAAAAATGTTACTATTAATTTTCTTCTAACCATCAATCCCAAAACTGTACTGACAAGTTTAGTATTACTATTAGATGAAAGCAACCTGGTATCATCTCTTTGGTGCCTTTAGGGTTTTGAAGTGTAAGGGCTAATTGAATTTGTTTGAAACAGTAGAAACACAAACTCAATAAATGATTGCTGTTATAAAGCAGCTGTTCCCTTTCGGAGAATCATTATGTCCGTCTTAAAGACTTTTGGATAAAGGATTGGAAATTCAAAGCATATACATCATAACAACTTGGCTCTTTAGATTTTTAAATTCAAGTACCATAAATACTATTAATCCCTGACTAAAATCAAACAACATTATTTTTCTTAATATTTCAGTCCAGTTACCAAGAATGTTTTAAATACCAGTGATAATTTATGAAGGAGTAAGGAGCTCCAAATACTTTATGTGCTCTGTAAAGATATGACAGCTTTGTGTGCCAGAAGCAAACTATTTTTTAATAATGCAGCACATATGAAAATGTTTTTAAAATGTGCTATTGAAAAAATTCAACTAATGTAAGATAATATATACCATGGCAGGGAATAAGCTTCACAAATTACATAAGTTGAATGGCCTTTACTAAATGTTACCCGTAACATTCCTTTTGTTTACTGTAATATGGTGTGTTCAAGAATTCATTACCAGGTATTCTTTTAGGGAATTTTAATCAATTTACCCCTTTTGGCAACAATAAATAAGACTTTAGTCATCTGCAGGGGAAAAAAGATATATAGTTTTGTTCCTTTTCCTAACACAATATACAGTATCAAGCACCTGCATAGTTTAGTAATCCAAGCTTACTTAGTATCTCTCAACAATTGTAATTCCTGTTCAATTTTCAAATCAGTACATGCTTTGGGACTTACAGACTAAGTTGCTAAGTAGCAGCATATGGTACACTACTGCTCCTGTGATGTTGCTACAAGCAAATAGCACAATTCTAAAGAAATGATTTTTATAGAAAGCCAGTGCTGGAATGGCTCCAGAAATGGAAGTACACTGTAAAAATTAATGATATTCTTTTAGATAGTCCCAAGGGGCCTCTGGCACTACATGAATTCTATACCTCGTAAGTCTAGTGTATACAAACCCTTAGAATTTTTTGCGTATGATTTTGTAATTGATAGGCAGCTTTTATATCAAATATACCACCCTATAATAAGCCTGACAAGTATGCAATAAAAACCCATGACATTTCCACTTCTGGGTTCGTTCATTAGAATATTCAGCTTTCTCCTATAATAGCCCTCAGTGTGCTGGCCACTCAGTACTTCAAACACCATTTAACTTTCTCTTATTTCGGATAGAATTTGAACCAAACAATGCAAGACTTCTTTGTGGGTTTCTAGACTCTGGCTAAGGAGGACCATGCTGCTTGGTACCTCATGAACTTGCAGGTTCCCTTCTGTATAGTTTGGGGAGAAAATGTGAGCAGCAGAAGGGAAGCCAGAAGTGAGGAGCAGCCACCGGCCATCACGAACTGCTTTCTCATTCTTAATCTGATATGTTTGATTGACCACCATGCCGAAGGACACAGCACAGAGGTGGAAGGGGACTGGACTGCCCACCTGAGCTCTGCCCCTTCTCCAGAGTCACCCAAGCCCACTTAGATGCTCATGCCAGGAAATCCTTCTTTTTCCCTGAAGTACCTTCTGTAATTCCTTATGTGTAGTCAGTTATACTCAAGATAAATGTTCATTTGAATTAAATACATCAAAGGAAACAGGAGTCTGTGTCTCTTGATAGGAACTTTGTATGGCATCGAGGTCATTTATCCACTTATTTATTTAGTTTCCTTTTCCTCTTTCTTTTTCTTCTATAGAAGTTTTAAGAGTATCATTTTCCTCCGCTACCTATTCATTCCATGCTTTCCACCCACAATGGTGAGATTCTTTACCAGTTCCCTGGACATAGGAACTCTTCCACTTCTCACCCCTCAGTTTGGGCTCTGTATGGAAATGATTGAGAAGTACTGTTTTCTGTCTTTTGGGTTTGTTTGTTTGTTTTAAATACATACAGGAAATAATTACCTGGCAGATTTTCCTGGCATCAGGTTATGGAGAATCTTTGGTTACTTGATTGAACCATGTTTTCAATAAATCACTTCCTCCTTGACTCCAATAAACCATTTCTTTCTGCTTATTTTCCTTCCCTATCCTACTTGCTTCCGTCATTTTTTCCCTCCCTCCCTTCTTATTTTTCTTCCTTTTGCCTTTCTTCCATAATTTTGGTTGTTAATTCTGAGCATCATAGTAAACCCTAAGTATTAAATGTCCTGACCTAAGATCCTATTTTACATTATTTCCAGGTTGTAAATCAGCTTTCTCTCTGCTTCTCTTTTTCTTCCCCTACTGGAATTTCTCTCTTACCTGTTTCCTCAAATCTCAAGATTAAAAATAACTGTGATAAAACATAGCAATGTTTTTCCTAGAATCTTACAACTAAGCATTTAATGTACATTTTATACCCTCCATCTTGAATGGAAAAGTTGAAAAGCATCTAGGGCAGCTCTCATGTGAGTTTCAGGTTTGATTTCTAACCTCTCTGGGCACCTGTCCTTAACAGCAGCTCAGACTCAACATATCCATTTGTCAAATCGAAATTCATCACCTCCAGCCCACTACCTCACCCCAAACTTCTTTTTTTCCTATGTTGCCTGTAGTCGTGAGATATAACACCATTCCCCAGTTACCCAAGACAGAAACTTGAAGAGTCTCCCTTAAACGCTGAGCTCTGAACTGATTCCAGATAGTACTGGTTCTACTTCTCTGCATCACTGTTGAACCTGTCTCCTCTTTTCCTTCTACATTATTATTGCCTGAGTTCTGGACCTCACAGGTTCTCATTAACTCAGCTCATCTTGCCTCACTTTCATCTTTCTGTCTTTCCTCTTGCTATTACTGAATGATCCATGTTTCTTCCTTATGCACACGTCCTTGCCTCTCTGGTTGGAGTTATTGAGACACACACCTGCCCTGCTGTGGCGTATGGCATGCGTGCGTGACTGTAGTGGGACTCATGCTTCTTTCTCTCTGGATCTCCTGTGCTTCGGTGATGCTTGGCACATTGGAAATATGCAGCTTTATTTTGTGTACATGTTTTACTCACATTAATTCTTTGAGTCTTCTACTCACAGTAGTTTTCAGCCCTGCTGTGCAGACATTTAGCAAATCTGGTCCTGCCCATTCCATTCGAGCAGCACCCCTCCACCTAGGTGTCAGTGTCTCACATATTAACAAAAGACACAACACTCTCATCACCTCAGAGAATTATTTCAAGTCCAGGACTCCAAGAATTAATGTGATAATAAACTATATAGTAACAGGCAGTTATTCTTACAGTAATATCGTATTGCTATTTGTCATACACAGTACAGTGGCAGCAGGACCAGTGGGACTGCCCAAGTTCTTTTTTGTGCAATGTTCTCTTATATCTACTGTCAGAATTGTAATATTTAATGTTTGCAAACTTACTAATAACTCTATCTGTATTTTAGTTACAGATGAGAAAATTCTCAAGGTTAGATACAGTATAAATGAAGTATGACAACAGGGCCTGGAAAGTATCATATTTTTAAGAGCACTTTCGGAAAAAAAAAAAATCTCTTGACTTAGGTCATAAAATTTCCATGATCGTGACATAAATTTGAACTATAAATTAGGCCAATTACTTTTAGATTGGTTCCTTTTGGCAGAAATTTCAGGAGTAAGGTCAGCTTGACTTTTTGACCATTCACCCAATAAAATAGCAAAGCTGCCAGGCTTTGAGTAATCTAGTTAGTCCAACAAAGTCTGGCATCTTAACAAGCCCAAACTAGTTACTCAAACCAGTCTTCAGTGTAACGTTCAAATGATTACTCTGTGCAGTCCCAGAGGTATTCATTACAGACAAAATTGCTCTTGTTGCCTTGCATACAAGCTGAGTTTTCAATGGGAAATGAACGGATGCCTGGAAAAATAGGCCACCTAATTAAGTTAAACTACTCTAGCGTTTGGCTTGACATCTTCATTACTCAAAATTAAAAAGATGCTTCACTTGAGCACACAAGTTACTATTGTTTATGTTGTTTTCTTCCTAAATTGGCTTCTTACATGGAAGTCTGTTTTTCAGAATTATATCTTGAAATAGCTCACATATTTCTTACAGTTTATAAAAATGTCTTAATAGCTGTATGGATACTGAATACCAGTGCCATACAAATATTAATATATATCTTAGAGCTCCTGATATGCAAGCACACATTAGTTTTTCTGCATATTTTCTTCGTCATTTACACTTTGATATGGTTGAAATTTAGATGATTTTTTTAACCACCCAGTCTTTATTATTGTTTTTGTTATTATTAGTTGGGTCTTGACTCTGTAACCAGAGAAGGCAATGGGACCCCACTCCAATACTCTTGCCTGGAGAATCCCATGGACGGAGGAGCCTGGTAGGCTGCAGTCCATGGGGTTGCTAAGAGTCAGACATGACTGAGTGACTTCACTTTCACTTTTCACTTTCATGCATTGGAGGAGGAAATGGCAACCCACTCCAGTGTTCTTGCCTGGAGAATCCCAGGGGTGGGGGAGCCTGGTGGGCTGCTGTCTATGGGGTCGCACAGAATTGGACATGACTGAAGCGACCTAGCAGCAGCAGTGACTCTGTAACCTATAAATGATCAGTTATATGAGAAATGGAATTTCTCAAAAAAAATTCAAATAGAGCATAAAGTTTAAGCTGAAATTCATTTGTCCAGTAGAAGTGTTTTATATTAACTCCTCTAACAGAGCTATTTTGGGAACATTTTAAAACACAAACACATGTAAAGCACACCATCCCCTGATTGCCAGTTCCTACTCATTGACACTAATGAGGCTGCTGACAGGTTAAATGTTGTGTATCATATACATTTCCAAGCTGTGGGATTTGCAAATATAGGACTCATTTTTTATTTCAGAAAATGAATATTTGTTGCTGGGTATGTTTAAGAATTTTATTATAATTGTCTGATAGTATATATTTTTAAGCATTAGACAAAAGCATTTCAATGATAGAAATTATGAAACTATCTGAATGGAATGGCATGTGTGGCAAAAACAGATTCTGAAAAAGCATCTAGCTCCGTGTGGAGGATGGTTTGCTCTGGGGACAACTGCCAAGTGACACCAAGACATTTTGGCACTGGCCAAGGCGCCATGACTCTAGCACACACCCTGACCAATTTGGTTGATTTTGATACATTGTGAAAATGGCCCTTTGACTTTTTGCAGATGTTTTGCTTTAGCATACAAGCAGTGATGAAAAACTAAATGATCCTTCTTGTTAAATTTTGGCATATATATACGTGTTAGATTTTTTTTATCACTTATAATAAACTCTTTGCAACCCCGTGGAGTATGAAGTCCATGGAATTCACCAGGCCAGAATACTGGAGTGGGTAGCCGTTCCCTTCTCCAGGGGATCTTCCCAACTCAGGGATCGAACCCAGGTCTCCCACATTGCAGGCAGATTCTTTACCAGCTGAGCCACCAGGGAAGCCCAAGAATACTAGAGTGGGTACCCTATCCCTTCCCCAGGGGATCTTCCCAACCCAGAGATTGAACCCAGGTCTCCCACATTGCAGGCAGATTCTTTTCCAGCTGAGCTACCAGGGAAGCAAACCTGTCACTAAAGAATGTCTAAATAATAGGTATGGCATTCAAGTTAAGAATAGCAGTATGTCGAATGATGTCATCTGTCTCTGCCAACTCCACTTCCAAGACACTTAAAAGATTGTTCCAAACAAACACTAAAATTTCATTATGCCAATATGTCAAGTAGAAGTGATATCACCCATTTTTAGTATAAGAACACTGAGGCTTAGAAAAGCTGTCTTTCCACCCATCCCTGTTTCTTCTGAGACCACTCTCTTCATAGCCTCACCTGCCACCCAAACACCTTATAAAAAAATGTCAAGTTTCCCTTCACAATTTCAGTTCCTTGGTTTTAGATCATACTTAGGCTGGACTTCCCAGAAACACAAAGAGAGTTTCAATTTAATCTTTATATTCCTATTTTCTTTCTTTCTCCTGTGTTTATTCTGATCTATGTTATTTTGCAGTTTGGACCTAAAAATTTCTAACTACAATCCTTATGGTTTGAGATTAACTGGTGGCTCTCTTGGAAAATGCTCGGCATACATGCCTGCCTTTTGTACATTATGATCATTGATCCTGTTGCAAGCAAAGTCAAACAAGTAAATTCTTAGTTTTGGCATCAGATTTTTCAACTAGAATGGCCTGGTCTGAAACTCCCATGGGTTCTGAGGGTCATGATTTGAGACCAATAGAGAAGCCTTCCTTGGATGTGTCTGGGCCTCCTAGCATTTCAGGAGAAGGCTCACCTTCAAGAAGAGCTAAGCCTATTGTGAGTAGTTATTTTCTGAACTCACAAACCAGAGTGGCCTTGGAGGAGAGGGAACTGGGGCAGGCCACAGGATTGCAGGGCTGGAGCAGGGCCCACAGCCCTGGACAGCAGTTGCCTTCGGAGAAGCCTGAGCTCACCTGTACCGTGAGCACTGAGCTGTTTACTTCTTATACTCCGACCGCAGTTAAGTGTCTTGCTTGACAAGATGATGCTAAGTTTTAGCAGGAAACTTCTGCTTGACTGGAAGTTTAGGTTAGCATTCCCCTTACCCCCAAGGTAACAAGTGAAGTCAATCAATAACAGTAATAACTGTCAGTTGGCAGCTACCTGTATCTGTAAGGAGATAAGCTAAGGCCTTGCATGTGTTACTTCATTGAATCCTTACAACAGTCCCCAGAGGATGAAAGTGGTAGAGGGACTGACCAAACATCAAAAAAACAGTACAGTTCCAGTTCTGGCCTGGGAAGGCCTAATGCCCAAGTCAGACTCCATCCTTGGGCCACAAGGTCACCCTGTATTTTAGAACTTTAAGGTCAAAATGTTTATGTGCTAATCTCAGTCCTTGTTAGTATTCACATAACTGCATGTGTTACCTTGTGTGCGGTTACTCTGAAAAATAGCAGGTTGAACCAAATGAAATTGCAGATATTTGACCATCTTTTCCCTACCAAAGCAGCAATTTCATATTTTGTTCAAACACACTTTAAAAACTGTGCAGAGGTGTTTATTTGCAGTGCCTGGCTTCTTTTATCCAAAACAGTGATTCCTTTTTTCCCCTTTTCCATACCCTGGCAACCATAGTTGTCCCCATTTCCTGTGTATTTTCATTGCTTTTCTTGTCTGGGTTGAGGACTCTTCCTATTCTTGGAGCTTTTCCTTTTCTCGACCAAAACATAAACAAAGTCTAGAAGGTCTTCCATCAAAGAGGTCATCCCCCTTCTCCAGCTTTCCCAGGGATCCAGCTTCTGTGTAACTGAAGGAGGAAGAATTCTAGCTTCTTTAAACTCAGAAAATTATCTCCAGTTGTTCATCTTTTTTCCCCCTCACCCCTATCTTCAGCTCCATTTCAGTAGGAGCTTTCTTGGAAGTAAAGACCGTGGGAAGTGAGATGATCCTCAGATACCTAGGGATCCACTTGTAACTGCTTCCTGGGGAAGGATTCAAAGAGTAGAAATTGTATATCAGAGAATGATGATCTTTCCTTTTTCTCTCCCCCTTAATTGAAGGAGGAGCCAAACCAAGAGCAGAGGCCATCTATTTAGTTCCTCTGCCAATCTGGCTTTTTGCTGAAGAAGGTCGGTTTACATACCCAACATTTACTGATTTCTGTACAACAGGAAAAAATGAAAAGAATGACCATAAACACATGTAGTTTGTATTTTAAATTTTACATAAAAATATGTACATGTAAAAATAGGCCAACCCTGAATGCTCAAATCCATGTTGGCTGCCTGTGTGTGATTTAGCAAGAAGAATCTGACCATAAGCAAAAGTCAATTTAGCACAGGTTTCTTAAAAAAGAAAATTTTATTAAAGCTCAGGGGCCATTCATGCTTTAAATAGTATATTAAACCCCATGTATTTTATTCAATTATTGAATGTAAAAAAATTCTGTGTAACGATGCTTTGAGTTTTCCCTGTGCTCAACTAGCTGTCTAAATACAAGCACATCATTTAACCTCTTTACTCCTCATTTTTTTCATCTACAGAGTGGGGGTATAGTCTCTGAAGTCTTCTCTCAAGCAGGCATTCTGTAATTTCATTTTCACATAAGCATAAAACTTTATAACATTATCCTTAGGAAAAAAATACCTAAGGTTATTCACTGCAATGTGATTCATAAAGGAGAAAAACTAGAAATACACTAAATGTTTGGTATAAGTTACTGGAAACTGGGGTAAGTTACAGAAGATGCACACAATGACATAATATGTAGTTGTTAATAATAATGTAGATGCTATTTGTAGGCATGAAAAATATTCACAATCCGTTTTAAGTGATTCTCTGATGGTATAATAATGCAGCTGACATTTATTGATATCCCTGGTGGCTCAGAGGTTAAAGCGTCTGCCTACAATGTGGGAGACCTGGGTTCGATCCCTGGGTCAGGAAGATCCCCTGGAGAAGGAAATGGCAACCCACTCTAGTATTCTTGCCTGGAAAATCCCATGGACGGAGGAGCCTGGTGGACTACAGTCCACGTGGTCTCAAAGAGTCGGACACAACTGAGCGACTTCACTTTCACTTTCACTTATGAGCTAGTATATTACTCAGATTATTTATCAGTCAGTTCAGTTCAGTTGCTCAGTCATGTCCAACTCTTTGTGACCCCATGGACTGCAGCACGCCAGGCCTCCCCGTCCATCACCAGCTCCCAGAGTTTACTTAAACCTATGTCCGTTGAGTCAGTGATGCCATCCAA
This sequence comes from Cervus canadensis, assembly GCF_019320065.1. Classification (NCBI taxonomy): domain Eukaryota; kingdom Metazoa; phylum Chordata; class Mammalia; order Artiodactyla; family Cervidae; genus Cervus; species Cervus canadensis. Next base: position 24,041,743 of record NC_057397.1, on the reverse strand, counting down.
CCATCTCATCCTCTGTCATCCCCTTCTCCTCCCACCTTCAATCTTTCCCAGCATCAGGGTCTTTTCAAATGAGTCAATTCTTTGCATCAGGTGGTCAAAGTATTGGAGTTACAGCTTCAGCATCAGTCCTCCCAATGAATATTCAGGACTGATTTCCTTTAGGATGAACCGGTTGGATCTCCTTGCAGTCCAAGGGACTCTCAAGAGTCTTCTCCAACATCACAGTTCAAAAACATCAATTCTTTGGCGTTCAGCTTTGTTTATAGTCCAACTCTCACATCCATGCATGACTACTGGAAAAACCAAAGCTTATATTATGTCATTTATCTCAATTAACCCTGAGGCACCCTAAATGAATTGAATACTATTACCATTCCTGCTTTACAGATTTGGAAACTAAGGTTTAGGAGCATTAAGTACCTACATCTGCTAAGAGAGAAGATGAGCACTGCATATAGCATTTCTAGCTCCAAAATCAGAGTATTATGATCTGACTTTGGTTATTAAAAATAAAACAAAATTCCAGAACAAAGTAGCAAACATGGACTGAAAAGAATCTTGAAAGAATGTGACTTTTTCATGTATGTTTTCTTTTCTTTTTTTCTTCTCTCTTTTAACATGGATTATTTATAAAATAAACCAAAAAAAAATTGTAGAACTGAATCTCAATGTGAGACTTGAAGACCTCTGGAAAACTATAAAGAAGGATAGGCGGTTTTTGTACATGAAATTTATACTAAGCAATGAAACTTTAAGTGTTTTAATTATCCCCTTTAAACACTGAATGTAGAATGATGATCTGTTAGCAGAACATCCTTAGGCCTCTACTAGGGTTTCAGAAGTAGCTCCCCCACATCAGTCTGCTCTCCCTAATCAGCACCCCTGTGTGGTTGGGAATATAGGGGGAGGGATGGCACATTGTTTCACAGAAGCTTTATTTTTCAGTCAAGGAGAAGGTCCTTATGGCAACAGCACACAACACCTGATTTTAAAATGTCCCCTAAAAATACAGCTCAGAGACTCATGTAGGCTCCCACACAATACTGAGAGGAAATAAATCTCTTCCCACTCCAGCATCCTTAATGAATTATGGCAAGAGAAACGCCTGTGTATAAGTGCTAAGGACTTTTCTGGACTTTTCTTGAAATCCCGGAGAATGGCCATAGCAGCATTCATGACACCCAGAAGAGTGTTTCTGGGGTAGGGTTTCCCTACACCTCCCACCCCTGTTTTGAGAGTGCTTAGCCCTCTGTCCTGATCCCACTAGATCCTTAAAGCTTCAGCCTGTGAACCCCACCTCAAGGGTCAGAGCTCTCCCAAACCTGGCCCCAGTGTCCGCAATCATCTGGGGAGGCCTCACATTAACCCTGTTTGCTGATTTCATTCAGGCTTTGCACCCTGCCCGTTTTTAATAATCTGATAAAAATGAGTCCCAGTAGAGGCGCACACTGGGCTTAGTACCCCAAAGTTTGTTTTGCTTAGTGGGCTCAATCTTGCCCTTGAAGTTTTCTTAGAGATTGAAGACCTAACCTCCCTGTTGAACCTTCTTGCTGCATTACCTGGATTTGCTTGTCAGTTTCGTGGTCTTTCCTTCATCACTTACTGCATCTGAGCAGAAGTGTCTGATTTTTAGGTCCTGTTACCAGGGTGAATTTCCTGTGCCCCGTCATCCCAGCTTCAAATAATTCTTCTTTCATTTACACCCAGATATCACTTAGCTTGACAATTGACATGCTGTTTTATTGGAAGTGTTTTTCTCTCTTGTCTAATTTACTTCCTTTATAACAAACTCTTGTAGTTCTTTGTATCTCAAATCACACTTTGCAGAATGCCTTACACATAGTAGGTACACAACAAATGCTTCTAGGACAGATGAAGCACTGATTGCCTTTTACTTAAAGAGGTTACAAAAACTAATGAGCACAAATGAAATAAATGTGGTACGTTCTACCCAGAATTGCATTTTGATAACTGTTGCTTGAAAAATTAGTGCATTGTGTGTTTTTAAATGAAGATGATTTATTGCTATTGTCTAACGTGAAGAAAGACAAAAAAATTGTTTGCAGGATCATTGGCTTGAGCACATCAATGGCACTGTTGGACAATTCTTGCTGAGTGTTCAGATGATTTATGTAACAGACTGAAGCTTTCCACAGTAATACATTATAGTTTCAAGCTATCAACCCTTGTTCACACAGAGACAAAAGAATCTGAAAAATACCTACTTCTGAAGGTCTTCTCAAAAGAAATTGCAGATAATGTTGATGCTATTTAAATTCTTTTGAGAGAAAGCACCATTACATGCAATATCTTAACTTCTGAAAACATACAAAGGAAGTTTATTATTTTCTTAATGAACTCAATTTACTTTGCTTTTCATTCAGTTATTTAAATTATGCAACAAGAATTTTTAATAATACAAGATGAAACATTTTTAAACACTGGAATTTTTCTATCCTGAACTTTCAGGAATTATGTTATAGATTAAAAATTAAGGCCTTTCATATACATTTGATGGCAGTGCTATTTATTTATCTTTCAAATAAAGATCTATATGGGAAACATGTTTTACAGTGTTCTAACCATTGCCATATTTTTAGTGTGCGCATGATCACATGAAGCCATCACATAATTTAAAGATACGTACAAGATGATATCTTTTGAATTCTTCTGAGTTATGGGACTTGTCAACAAAGATTGAACATTCTGTATAATGAATACAATGTGTGGACAGAGACCCACAAATACAAGACCCTTCTGGTGGAGAAACTAGATTTTTAGAAGAAAAGACAAAGTCCAGAAGAGATTTCCCATTATTTGTTCCTGGTCAGCATTTATTAACCCTCTTATCTAAACAGTACAAAAAAATATAAATTCTCTGTAGTCAAAAGAAAAATCAGCTTAATTTATCTATCCAGATGTAATAATTCAGAATAAGAACAAAAATTAAGGACAGACTGTAGTGAAAGGAAGTGTGGATTGTAGAAGGAGAAAACAATGTAGACAGGATACCTAGGCTATGAAATATATAAAGCAAAATGATGAAAAAGAAATGTCATTTAACAGGCAGGGGAATGAGATCTTCCAGAAATCGGGCGAGAGATTTTCCTTCTTTTTTCACTGAATTGGAGATGCCAGGGGTGGTTGGACATGGGGAAGGACAGTGGCTTTAGTCAAGTGGCTAGAAAGGTTCCCCAAAGATCATATGAGAAGGCTCTTCTGTTACTTTCCTAGCCCAACTCTTGATTGTTGTCTCAAAAACAAACCATCTGATTAGCAATTTGACTACAGTCTCCAAGGGAATATGGTCTTCCTTTGGACATAAGACAGTATGTTAGAAAATGCAGCTTTTGTTGCAAGCTTAGAGACTGAAATTCTGCTTCACAGATTCATCCATGGGTTAGTAGGTTGGCACTGTCAGTACTGATGGGTGCTGGCCTGCAGCAAAAGTCTCTGAAGAATCAGTTGTGGCCCTCTGTACTTGAGGTCCTTGTTGTCTGAGCTCTTCAGCATTCTTCACCTATTCACCATTTCCCACTGTCTTGTTATTCTTTAATTCCAAAATTGCAGTTTAATTCCCATTAAAATAAAGACAAAAGATATTTACAGGGAGAAATTAAATGAACATATTATGTATGAATGGGGCAACACTTTGCTTCAATGTGAGGTTTGATCAATGGTAAATATACTGAAATTCCTTTATTATGATGTCTAATCCTCTTCCATTTGGTCTGTACTTGTTTGTTTTCTCAGATATGATCCAGTTTTTGGTGTACATAAACCCATTTTACAATAAGCATAGCTATGCCAAAGCTGCCATTTATTAAGAACTTTCTATGTGGAAGACATATATTATTAGGCATTTACCCATCTTATGTTTTTGTTTTCATGCTCCTAAGACCCATAAAGCAGGTTTTGAAACTGAGGCTCACCAGCAGTAAGAAAGCTGCCCCGGAACCTACACTAATAAATGCTTCCAAGAGCCTGGAGCAGCCCCATCTGCTGGACTCGAGAGGCTCCAGTGTTTCCAGCATACCACTTGGCCTTCTTATCAGTCTCTGAGGAGGCATTATAAGTATGCTCAACCAGTCCAAAATCTGTCTCCTCATCAGAGAAAGATGTAGCACTTTATACGCTAAATATGCAAATGCCAATGGTAAGGTTTTAAGAAATTGACTTGAACAGATACTGGATCTGTTATTTAGGACCATAGAAACAGTCTCTCAAGGATGATAATATTTTGGAATTACTACTTTACTGCTCCCAGCATTCCCCTCGTGGCCTTGGAGAAGTTCGCGTACATTCCAGTGGTAGTAGAGTCCTGTGCTGGCACGTTCTGTGACCTTGGCTTCTGCCCCCAAGACACACGGGGGCTCATGGAGCTCCCCCCCACCCCGACTCTAGGACAGAGCTGTGTCTGGGACCAGTGAGAAGTCCTGGGATCAGGAGAGTCTGGCTAAGTAGCAATGATCAAATTTTGAGTTCTTCGAATCGTTTGGATCATGCTGACTGGCTATGGTTTAGAGCAAATCACTTTGCATGCTTCTTTGTTTCCAGTTCGCCGTTCATTAACTTGGTGAAGATCCAAGGTAAAATTAAACATATTGGCTTGAATTTCATACCTTTATTTAACTCAGTACTTTCTCTTCATTTGTGGAGATGGTCTCCACTGATTTTTGTCATTTCTTGGGGAGGAGGCAGCTGCATGGCTCAGACTGCTCAGAAGACTCTGATCTCTACACAGGGAGGGGTGAACGGCACTATCAAGGCTGATCAGGAAGATGATGCCACCTTGAGGGTCCATACCTGCTCTTCTCCAGCACTGTACCCTGGAACTCAGCCCCCTAGGTTCTCAGAGACCATGGACTGATCCTTGGTGGCCTCTAATTCAGCTGAAAAAATACATAGTCCTGGGTCTCATAGGGATATGCAGGGTCTTAGGATCAAGTGATCTTTGGTGTCAAGAAAATTGGAGGATGAAAGTTTTTTAATACCTGGCCTCACTGAGACTTGAAGGAAGAAAATAAGCCCGAGTCAGAAAAGGACCCTGAATTGGTAGAAAGTGCAAGGAATGACCTTCATTGAAGCTTCTCTGACTACTCACCCCTGGGATCATCACTGATGTCCAGTTTCTATGCTCAGTGCACCCTCTCATGCCCCCTGTGGCCGCTTGTCTAGTGAGGCCGACCCCTTGGGATCCTGATGTGGAACTGAGCCTTCTGCCTGGTCCTTAGCTGCATTGGGGTTAGGGCCAACAGCTCCTGAGAGCCAGGAGCCCCAAACCGCCCTTAGGAATCCTCTGGGACCTCTGCGTTACTGCGGGGTGGTAAGTGCAAGCCACTTCGGAGGGACAGATGAATAGCCAGAGAGGGCCACCAAGCCACCCCACCCCGGCATTCTCAGGCTGCTCAAGCTTTGACACCTTTCACAGGATATAGTGCTTTCACTTCCTGACTGTGCCGAGCAGCCAGCATTCCATCCCATGTGGTCATCTAGCCAGTGCATTCTGGAGAATTCAGTGTGTGTATTCATGCCCATGCCATAGCATGGGTATGTTCATAAACTTTATGCCTTTGAAAAAGGCATCTTCTCATTCACTTACTCTTGTATGCATTCGTTCAGTGATTCATTTGTTAATTCATTCAACAAGCATTGAATGCTGACTGTAACCAGGCAGCTTTGTGGAGAATGAGGGAAATACTGAGTCATAAGCGATTGTTACATAACCCCCCAAACTGCAAATTGCTTGTAATATATAATTTGCTATGGTTAAGTCATACTTACTAGATTTTAAGAAATCAAAATAAAGTCATGTCATGGAAGTCAGTGTTGAAGAATTACCTAACTCTTTTCCAAATTTAAAAAGTAGTTAGTAATTAGTCTGGCAGTGAAGTTTTTCTAAGTTCTATGACATTTTGACATTTATGCAATTACCATGATACTTTTATATGGCATCAATTTACACTGTAATAGGCTCCTGGCAAATAACCATCTCATGACTTCTAATGTAAAGAACATAAACTACTAAGTAACCTTTTGTTGTTAAAATTCTTGATCCACATACTACCCATTACCGGTTAAGTTGTGGGATCTGTGGCTTTGGTATATAAGTGCATGGATTAAATAACATTAATGTGTAATTACATGAAAATAAACCATGTAGTTTAGTTAAATTGCAGTACAATTGTTATCACTGGATGTAAAGTGATACCAATTAAATTCCTTTAAAACACCGCAAATTAAGATTTAACGACTAGAGAAATTCTAGAATGTAAGTTATAGTACACCATAGGTAGAATATCCCTGGGTATTTTCAGATGTTTAATGGCCATTTATAAAGTTAAAAACATCTTTTTCCTTTTTGACTGGAATTAATTGTACTTTATTCAGGCAAATTTCAAACAGACATCAGATAACTTCTTAAAAGACATGTATTAACAAGTTCAGCCTTCTGAAATATTGACAAAAAGTCGAATTATGAATACTTGTGCTCTTATAGAGTAAATATTAGATTTTAGTGGGATGGGCATTGGGGTAGAATTTGGGACCAGGAAAAACATGATACTAACGCTAATACAAACTCTTAAATTGTAAAATTTTATCAATCAAAAACAGTTGAGTATTAGCAACTTTGTATCATTTAACTTAACAAAATAATAGAAATGAAACATTACACAAGTATTAGAATTAAAAATACTTTCCTCCTTCTTATATTCATCCCTCAAATGTACTGATTGCTTGCCAGCTAAATGAAAGTTATTTAACTTCAGCCTCTCAATTTTTTCTTTAGGAAAACAGGGTAATAATAGCCACACAAAGGATTATTGTAAGGATTAAATGAAGACAGCGTAGTCAAAGGACTCAATACAGTGCTTTACACAAAGTCAGCATTGATATATGTGCTTCCTTTCCCCTCCCCCATCTTGCATCTTTTACATTTACTTATATGAATACTTGTACCCGGGGCTGATGGTATAGATCTGCAGATTCAAGGTCTAAAATATTTTAAGCAAGTGAGAATTTAATCAAGCTTGCAGTTTTCACACAAAGCACTAATATATTTTTCAGTCAGGAGGCAGATATTGTAAACAGGAAAATTTGGAAACTTATGATTGAACTTACAGTGCTGGTGACTTTTTTTTTTAGCAGAACTTTAGATACTTAAGAAAAATTATCTACAGAGATGAATCAAATCTTTCCCTCATACACCCCGGTCTGTAACCCACACGTGCCTCTACGTGACCTGGTCTCCATGCCAGATGTTCTAAGTAGCTCTTCATTTAATCATGTCTTCTGACAAAACCTAAACAAATATATCAAAACTTGTACAACATTTAGCAAGTGCAACTTGAAGATTTTCTTTCTGTTAGACAAATAGACGCCATCTGGAAAAAATAACCCCAGGCGCTTGGAAGCAGGAATATGCAGCTTATTGGCTGAACACCCCATGAATACCTTAGACTACTTTCTTTGGCTCCTACCCTCTGCCTGCTCATTTCAAATCTTGCACACTCCAGCAGGCGTGCTGCTGTCAGACAAGCGAGCCCTTGTTACCCACGCGCTCAGACACTAGGAAGACTCGCTTACTTTGAAAGATAGGCTTGCAAGAGTTATCTGGACCCACTTTGTTTCCTTCACATTATGGCACCTGCTCTCTAAAGACTGCTGACTCTCGCTGTGTTCTGATATGAATTGGTAACAGCATTTTACTAATCAGTTCCGTGTTTACCACATTCTGTTTTTAAGCAGTAGTGTCCTCGTATACTTTTTCCTTTCTTCTTTGCTCCCTCCCTTCCTGTTTTATCTAAAAGCTACTTTCTAAAAGGAAAAAGCCACTCATATGTTACTTATTTTACTAATTTACTTTTATTCCTAAATTAGTATTATAGTGATATTCATGTTATTTTGCCTTTCATAATTAGCCAAACTGCATTTCAATGATTTTGTCATCTTCTAGGGGAAAATCAAATAAATGTGAATAGTCAGAAATCAAGAAAATTTATCTTAATTTTTATTTTGATGACATAATCTTCATGATAAAAATAGCTTTTAATGGCACAGTCTTCATATGTCCAACTTTCTCTGCTACCATACTTACACAACATACTTAAGTTATAGCTTTACTAAGTTTTTGTCTTTTGTCAGTTGTGAGCTTGTAGCACTTCAAACCACAGAAGCAGTCACCTCAGAACTTCTGGAATTCATTTTATTACATCTCATGATCTGAGTAGTAGGGAGCTCTACGAAACATGTTTGATCAAATATTAATTTTATAAATTGCTTTTCCTTCCCCACAATTCCTATGAAAAAGGTATTCAACTAGATTAAAACTCTGGAAAATTTTAATGGGACCTTTGAAATCTGTTTGAGCTTAGCTTCTTGGAAAAATAAAACTGCCTAATGGAAGCACTCTTTATACGAGAAGTGGTTGTGCCTTTGAGGCAGTTTTCTTCCATGCATAATAGAGAACTTGCAGCGGGATAATCTGAGTATTGGAAATGTCTTTGCCAGATCTTTAATGCTGCTTGTAATAATATCTGAAGGGGTCGTGTGTGTTTGTTCACCATGATGAGAAGAAGGGGATGGTAATTTGCAACAATATCACCGTTGTCTTTTCAGTCCTACCCTGGCCCAAGCCTGGAAAGTGAAGACTTTAACATTCCGCCCATCACTCCTCCTTCCCTCCCTGAACACTCTCTGGTGCAGCTGAATGAGGTCGAACCTGGTTACCACTCTCTGTGTCACCCAATGAACCATAATGGCCTGCTACCGTTTCATCCACAAAATATGGACCTACCTGAAATCACCGTCTCCAATATGCTGGGACAAGACGGAGCACTGCTTCCCAACTCCATTTCTGTGGTAAGAGTCTGCTTCCTGTTTTGTGTTGGGGAGTGGGGGACACCACACTGACAAGGTCTAAATTCATGTGAGGAGCTTTCAATCATCGTAACATGGCTTTCTGAAACTAGAATAGTTCTCAGCCATGGAAGATGTTCTCCATAAATCCTGTAAAATCCTAATAAAGTTTTCCATCTTATATTTAAGTCAAAGCAAAATCGATTAACCACATGTTTGATCACTTATATTTATAACCCAAAGTACTAAATACTGTTTGACCTGAATGTCCGGTCATGTGGTCAAACTGTCTTACTAGCTTTAGATAAAAATTATCATGAAGGTGCTATGTCTCATCCAGTACAGGATTTCTCACCACAAGCAAGATCCCCCACATCTTCTGGGAACTGCTATGAAGGTTTGTTTTACCCCTGTTTTCTGCTCTCAAATCCCACAAATTTATATAATCAGAAAGCAAGACAACAATCTTCATCTTTATTTTGAAGGTATAAGTTGGGTGATCAAAATTTATCTCCACTAAAATGCTCCTGTATCTTGGACTTTGTTGTTACTCTGAATCTTATAATGTTCTACACTTCTCAAATTTAGTAAGAATATGTATCACCAGAAAATTAGCAAAACTTAAATTCTTAGCCCCTACCCAAAAGTCCAAGAGTCTGTATTTTTAACAAGCATCCTGTGCTTGAGAATACAGACATCATAAAATCTTTCCTTCTGACTCTTATGTCATTTAAAACCTTAATAATTTCTCTGTCTATATCTCACGGAGTGAAAAATATTGTCATCAGTATATGGCCAAGGGCAGAGCTTTCTACCATGTCATGAAACTCTCTGAGGTTAATAGAAACTTCTAATGAATGACAGGTGGGATGTTGAAGTCTTTACTTTGGTTCCATTGTTCAGTCACTTAACAGTCCAACCATCTCTGTTGTCATTTTTGTAAGTCACTGAACAGTGCTACCATATTCCCAATGAACAAATCGATTAACTTGCTTATCTTTTGTTGTTTTTGATAGGAAAGTGTTTGATGTTGTCACTTATCTAAATCATCTGGGGATGTATCTCTAACTTGAGTGACTTCACTAGAAGGTTTTCTGTTAACGATGAACATAAAGTGGGGAGATGGAGAGTGGAAAGAAATCTATTTGTAGTTTGGGGAATGAAGTCCTGAGCCTAACGCCACAGGTCATGGTAGGGTGTAGGATTCTCCGCAAAACTGGCAGCTAGCTGGTTGGCCTAAAGAAGAGGACTTGTTCCCGGCACCAGCAGTAGCAAAAATTTCTACACTGTTGTCCTAGTTTTTAGATATTACACTGTATAAATTTATCCTAAGAGTATTAGTGTGACTTCATAAAATGGAAGATGGATTTTTTTTTTAGAAAATATGCTATGTAAATCTGAATAATGTTTTACTTCAAAGTAGTGACCTTGAAAAATCATGTGCCTATTCCTCTTTGGGGCTAAGGTTTAGACCCAGTTCAGGAGCCAATAAGGCATCCAAGTCATGCTTTCTAGGCTCCCCTATTCACTGAGAAGGAGAGGAAGGACGAATACGGTGCAGGATGTACCAGTTTTGTTCTCCTCACCTCTTCTTTGTGTGCTCATGAGGTTGGGCCATAGGAGGACATTGAGATCCTCAGTTATAGAGGTTTAGTCTCAAAACCCTTTTCCTTTCATATTATAATTTGCCTTCTTAGCATTCCAAGGACTCTCCCAATTCACCATTCACTCTTTAAGAGGTGAGTGTGTAACCTCAGTGTACACTCACCTGGAGTTTGCCCAGGTTTGCTGTTCTTGGTCACTCCGTCCTCAGCTGACAGGCTTAGGACTGGACCTAGTCCCAGTCATGAAGCACCACCATCTAGGCCCTTCCTCTACGGTGCTTCCATCTTTGCTTGTCATGAGCTTCTCTCATCCTAATTCTTCATGCTTCTTTCCACTTAGAAACTGGACTTCGGTGTTTTTCCCCCTTAACATTGTGTTTGCACACTTTACAAGGCAGAGCGATCCTCTTCAGCCTAAGCTAAGCAAGTAAAGTTCTAATGTGCTATTCCAGTTCTTGGCACGTAAGTCTGTCAGGGTTTTTCATAGGACAGTGAAACTTCCCAGTACCTCCAGACCATATTCTGAGGTGGACATCTGCCCTGCCTCCTCACAGAACTGGTCCTAGCATTTTATGCTTTAAATTAAAAGCTGCTCCAACAAATCCGATTTTGGCAAGGCTTCGGACAGGCTTCAGCACTGTCCAATAGAACTCTCTGTGCTGATGGCTTTTTTATTATTCATGCCATCCAATAGCAAGAGTCATTGGCTATTGAACACTTTAAACATAGCTAGCATGACTGAAGGACTAATTTTTATTTTATTTCATTTTAATTACACTTAAGATAGCAACATGTACCTAGTGGCTATGGTCCTGGACAGCATAAATCCAGTTAATTATGTTGATTTAACATTAAATCTATACTAAACTCATTTTTTTTAAGCCAGCATGGTGTTAGAGAAAGTAGATTTGAGGGTGAAATTTGTTTTTAGAATTCTGTTTCAAGGTTTGGATCTCTGACTGTATTCCAACAGCCAGAGTCTGATATACTGCAAAGTTGCAATAGAAATCTAATACAGTTGGAAAGATCGACTTTATTGGAGTCTGCTAATTCCTTTGAGAAACAAGGGGCCTCTCCAGTTCTTATTTCGAGCTGGTATGTGTTTAGAACACCACTCATCAGTGTGTACATTTTAAATGCTTTCCCTGCTCTAAATGTTTGCAAAGGCTCAGATGATTGAGAAGATACAGTCACTGTCCTTCAGGAGCTTGTAAACTATATAGAAAAAGCATAACTAAGTATGAAACAATTTGAGTCAAATATGAAGCAGCTAGAGACAAGAGAAGGGTAAACACAGTTTCACTGACTGTGGATCCAATAGGAATCCTACCTGGAAGAATTATAGCCATCTGGCTTGGGTATTTTATAAACTTAGTGGAAAAGGTATGATGCCAGTCCAGTCTTGAAAGGTAGTTTTGATTTGGACAAACAGAGAGAAAAGAAAAGGCATCTAGGAGAGAGCATTTGAAAAGCAGGTTGGATACTCTTAAGTTGGGAGATTTGACCAAAGGTTTCAAAAACTACTCTAAGGACAGTGGACTTGATATAATGGATTCTAAGAAACCATTGGCTGTTTTCACTGAAGGCAAAAGCATTATGAAAGCAGTGTCATAGGAATCTCCGGGCACCTCTCTGGAGGGACTGCAGTGGCAAGAAACTGGAGCTGTGTCGAGTCTGGGAGCCTGTTATCATAACTCAGGCAAGGAGTGTTGAGACACAGGGTGGTGACGGTGAGAACAGAAAGATGAGCTCGTAAGCTGTTTGCACATCATTCCCATATCTGCGGACCTATAGATGGACAGCCCTTCATATCACCATTTTTATGTTTTAAAAGCACTAAGTATTATCTTCTCTGAAAGTAACTTTAGGTCTATACGATCCCCTTTTCATGCGTCTTTGTATAAACTGACTAAAACTCTTTTCTAGCAACTTTGCATGTATATAATGTGATTGATTGGTTTGCCAGTTGTTGATGTATATATAAGACATATGTATGAAATGAAATAGTGTACGATTTAGGCCATCAGTGCTCATATAGTTGAGGAAATAATGGCTACAGAATCAGGATGTAAAAACATCCCACCTAGAAATTACAGGGCTCTTTCTGTAATTTCTCATCTCTTCTTTCAAGGTCTCCTAAAGTTTGGAAACAAATAATTAAAGCTAACACTTGTGAACTCTAAATAATTACTTGCTGTAAATTTTTAAATCTCATGAATATGAGCCACCCTAGGTAGATTTATGTGTAGAATCAACTATCTACAACTTTATTTTACAAAAGCCCTTCAGTTTTATTAAAGCTGATCCTTTTGCTGTTAGTACGATGCTCAGATCTTTTTTTAAAATATAATTTATTTATTTTTTATTGAAGGATAATTTGCTTTACAGAATTTTGTTCTTTTCTGTCAAACCGCAACATGAATCAGACATAGGCATACATATATCCCTACACTTTTGAACCTCCCTCCCATCTCCCTCCCCATCCCACCCCTCTAGGTTGATGCAGAGCCCCTGTTTGAGTTTCCTGAGCCATACAGCAAATTCCCGTTGGCTATCTGTTTTACACATGGCAATGTAAGTTTCCATGTTACTCTTTCCGTACATCTCACCCTCTTCTCCCCTCTCCCCATGTCCACAAGTCTTTTCTCTATGTCTGTTTCTCCATTGCTGCCCTGTAAGTAACTTCTTCAGTACCATTTTTCTAGATCCCTTATATATGTGATAGAATATGATATTTATCTTTCTCTTTCTGACTTACTTCACTCTGTATAATAGGTTATAGGTTCATCCACCTCATTAGAACTGACTCAAAGACACTCCTTTTTATGGCTGAGGAATATTCCATTGTGTATATGTACCACAAATTCTTTATCCATTCATCTATTGATGGACATCTAGGTTGCTTCCATGTTCTAGCTATTGTAAATAGTGCTGCAATGAACACTGGGATACATGTGACTTTCTCAATTTTGGTTTCCTCAGGGTATATGCCTAGGAGTGGGATTGCTGGGCCATATGGTAGTTTTATTCCTAGTTATTTAAGGAATTTCTATACCAACTTCCATAGTGGCTGTATCAATTGACATTCCCACCAACAGTTCAAGAGCATTCCCTTTTCTCCACACTTTCTCCAGCATTTATTGTTTGTAGACTTTTTGATGATGGCCATTCTGACTGGTGTGAGGTGATATCTCCTTGTAGTTTTGATTTGCATTTTTCTAATAATGAGTGATATTGAGCATCTTTTCATGTGTTTGTTAGCCATCTGTATGTCTTCTTTGGAGAAATGTCTGTTTAGGTCTTTTTCCCACTTTTTGATTGAGTTGTTTGCTTTTCTGGTTTTGAGTTGTATGAGCTGCTTGTATATTTTAGAAATTAATCCTTTGTCAGTTGTTTCATTTGCTATTATTTTCTCCCATTCTGAGGGTTGTCTTTTCAACCTCTTTATAGTTTCCATTGCTGTGCAGAAGCTTTCAAGGTTAATCAGGTCCAACTTGTTTACTTTTGTTTTTATTTCCATTACTCTAGGAGGTGGGTCATAGAGGATCTTGCTTTGATTTATGTCATTGAGTGTTCTGCCTATGTTTTCCTCTAAGAGTTTTATAGTTTCTGATCTTACATTCTGGTCTTTAATCCATTTTGTGTTTATTTTGTGTATGGTGTTAGTAAGTGTTCTAATTTCATTCTTTTACGTGTAGCTGTCCAGTTTTCCCAGCACCATTTATTGAAGAGGCTATCTTTGCCCCATTGTATATTCTTGCCTCCTTTGTCAAAAATAAGGTACCCATAGGTGCATGGGTTTATTTCTGGGCTTTCTATCTTGTTCCATTGGTCTATATTTCTGTTTTTATGCCAGTACCATTCTGTCTTGATGACTGTAGCTTTGTAGTATAATCTGAAGTCAAGAAGGTTGATTCCTCCAACGCCATTCTTCTTTGTTAAGACTGCTTTGGCTGTTCAGGGTCTTTTGTGTTTCCATATGAATTGTGACATTTTTTGTTGTAGTTCTGTGAAAAATGTTGTTGGTCATTTGATAGGGATTGCATTGAATCTGTAGATTGCATTTGGTAGCATAGTCATTTTTACAGTATTAATTCCTCCTACCCAGGAACATGGAATATCTCTCCATCTGTTCATGTCATCTTTGATTTCTTTCATTAGTGTCTTATAATTTTCTGTGTATAGTTCTTTTGTCTCCTTAGGTAAGTTTATTCCTAGATATTTAATTCTTTTTGTTGCGATGGTGAATGGGATTGATTCCTTAATTTCTCTTTCTGCTTTTTCATTGTTAGTATATAGAAATGCAAGTGATTTCTGTGTATTGATTTTGTATCCTGCAACTTTGCTAAATTCACTGATTAGCTCTAGTAATTTTCTGATACTATCTTTAGGGTTTTCTGTGTACAGTATCATGTCATCTGCAAACAATGAGAGCTTTACTTCTTTTCCAATCTGGATTCCTTTTATTTCCTTTTCTTCTCTGATTTCTGTAGCTAGGACTTCCAGAACTGTGTTGAATAATAGTGGGGAAAGTGGACACCTTTGTCTTGTTCCTGATCTTAGGGTGAATGCTTTCAGTTTTTCACCATTGAGAATAATGTTTGTTGTAGGCTTATCATATATGGCCTTTACTATGTTGAGGTAGGTTCCTTCTATGCCCATTTTTTGAAGAGTTTTAATCATAAATGGGTGCTGAATTTTGTCAAAGGCTTTTTCTACATCTATTGAGATGATCACATGGTTTTTATCTTTCAATTTATTAATATGGTGTATCACATTGATTGATTTGCATATATTGAAGAGTCCGTGCATCCCTGGGATAAACCCAACTTGATCATGGTGTATGAGTTTTTTGATGTGTTGCTGAATTCTGTTTGCTAAAATTTTGTGAGGATTTTTCATCTGTGTTCATCAGTGATATTGGCCTGTAGTTCTTTTTCTATGTTGTCTCTGTCTGGTTTTGGTGTCAGGGTGATGGTGGCCTCATAGCATGAGTTTGGAAGTGTTCCTTCCTCTGCAATTTTTTGAAGGAGTTTTAGAAGGATATGTATTAGCTCTTCTCTAAAAATGTTTGATAGAATTCTCCTGTGAAGCCATCTGGTCCTGGGCTTTTGTTTTTTGGGGGATTTTTTATCACAGCTTCAATTTCAGTGCTTGTAATCGGATTGTTCGTAATTTCTATTTCTTCCTGGTTCAGTCTTGAAAGATTGAACTTTTCTAGGAATCTGTCCATTTCTTCCAAGTTATCCATTTTCTTGCCATATAGTTGTTCGTAATAGTCTCTTATCATCCTTTGTATTTCTGCATTGTCTGCCGTAACCTCTCCTTTTTCATTTCTAATTTCGTTGATTTGATTCTTCTGTCTGTTTTTCTTGATGAGTCTGGCCAAAGGTTTGTCAATTTTGTTTCTCTTCTCTAAGAACAAGCTTTTAGTTTTATTAAAACTAAGTAATCTTTACTGTTTGTTTACTGTTTACATCACTGTTGTTTCTTTCATTTTCATTTGTTTCTGCTCAGATCCTTAGGATTTCTTTCCTTCTACTAATTTTGGGGGTTTTTGTTCTTCTTTTTCCAGTTGTTTTAGGTGTCAAGTTAGGTTGTCTATTTGATGTTTTTCTTGTTTCTTGAGGTAGGATTCTATTGTTATAAGCTTCCTGCTTAGAACTGCTTTTGCTATATCCCATAGGTTTTGAGTTGTCATGTTTTCATTGGCATTTGTTTCTAGAAATTTATTTATTTCCCTTTTAATTTCTTCAGTAACCTGTTGGTTATTTAGACACATATTGTTTAATCTCCATGTGTTTGTGTTTCTTACAGTTTTTTCCTTGTAATTGATATCTAGTCTCATAGCGTTGTGGTTGGAGAAGATGCTTGATCTGATTTCAGTTTCTTAAATTTACTGAGGTTTTATTTGTCACCCAAGATGTGGTCTGTCCTGGAGAATGTTCCATGGGCACTTGAGAAGAAGGTCTTCTTCTTTTGCATTTGTATGGAACGTGCTGAAGAGATCGATAAGATCCATCTCATCTAATGTATCATTTAAGACTTGTGTTTTCTTATTTATTTTCTGTTTTGATGATCTGTCCATTGGTATGAATGGGGTGTTAAAGTCTCTTACTATTATTGTGTTACTGTCAATTTCTCCTTTTATGTCTGTTAGTGTTTGTCATGTATTGAGGTTGGATGCATGGATATTTACAATTGTTACATCTTCCTCTTGGATTGATCCCTTGGTCATTATGTAGTGTCCTTCCTTATCTCTTGTAACCTTCTCTATTTTAAGGTCTATTTTGTCTGATATGAAGATTGCTGCTCCAGCTTTCTTTTGCTTCCCATTTGCATGGAATATATTTTTCCATCCTCTCACCTTCAGTCTATATGTTTCTCTAGGTCTGAAGTGAGTTTCTTGTAGACAGCATATATATGGGTCTTGTTTTTGTATCCATTCAGCCAGTCTGTGTCTTTTGGTTGGAACATTTAACCCATTTACATTTATAGTAATTATTGATATACATGTTCCTGTTGCCATTTTCTTCATTTTTTGGGGTTGATTTTTTTTTTTTTTGGGGGGGTTGATTTTGTAGATCTTTTTCCTCCTCTTGTATTTCTTGACTATATAAGTCCCTTTAACATTTGTTGTCAAGCTGGTTTGGTGGTAGTGAATTTTCTTAACTTTTACTTGTCTGAAAAGCCTTTTATTTCTCCATCAATTTTGAATGAGATCTTTGCCAGGTACAGTAATCTTGGTTGTATATTTTTCCCTTTCAGTACTTTAAATATATACTGAATATGGTGCTCAGACTGTGTTAGTATTTTCACATGATGGAATTTTAGAATTTGAATGGATCGAAGAGGTGAAAATATTTAGTTCTCATTTAGATACTGTGTATACTTTAGTGGTTATTATATTATTTAACATATATGCACTATTATGTGTTGTGTATGTTACTGTTTTATGTAATACATGATGTTTTCTGGAAATTTACTTTAAATGTTCTTATATCTATCTGTTTTTTACCTCTACTGGCAATGTAAGTGATACAATTTTTATTGATTCTAAGCATTTCCAACAAATGTCTAATATACTAGATGTAAAAAAATGTAGTTCATAATTAGAAGTCAGTATATGAGTATTACTATCCCAATATTATGTATGAAAAATGGAGGTTCAGAGTAGTTAAGTGACTTGCTCAAATAGCTCAGCCAGTGAATACCCCAGCTTCCTTATGTCAAAAACAAGGATAATGATCGTCCTATCTTGTGGAGTGAAATGAATCTTTAAGAATTGGTTAGACCATTGGTTGGCACACAGGAAGCATTATTATGTAAGTTTTCTGAATAAAACATAAAAAAAATATGAAAAGCAAGAATGTATATGTATAACTCCTTTGGAGAGGTTAAAATACATGAAAGAGAAGATTTTTCAAATGAGCTATTTATACTTAAATCCTTAATCTTCTTCACATCTGTCCAAAAAAAAAAAAAGTGATAAGCCTGCCATCACCAAAAAGTCTTTACCTTCTAGTGAGTGTCCTTATAGATCACTGTGATTAACCCTGTTGTCTTTTGACCACAAGATGTCTTTTGACCTCCTCAATTCAAATCCTGGCACAATAACATACCAGCTATGTGACATTGAGCAACTTGCATGACCTTTCTGTGCCTCAGTTGCTTTACCTATACAATAGAGATAAGACACTTATTCTCATACTGTTGTGAGCATTAAAGTAATTAATACCTATGAATTAGTGCCTGTCAAACAGTAGGCACTAGATATATTCAGTGAAATCCCTTTTTGATAAAAATGTCACTCGGGTAGAATATCTAGCTTGCCTTCTGAAACTTGCCATAAACATATACAGGGGTGAAACATACATAGGGTGACTTTTTCCTTCCTTCCCCAATTTCCCACCACTTCCTTTTTGTATATTCTTGTCTATGCCAATTTTATGTGTTAGTAGTCAGTCTGGACTCCTGCAAAAAGTTTGATTTCTGGCACTTGAGAAAAGATTCCATTTTCTTAAAGTCGATACTTTCCAAGACCAGGTTATAAAACAGTGTAGAATTTCTATTAGTATATACAGTCAAACAAGTGCCAACTAGTTCTGATTCTCTAGGTCCAAGTTAAACAGTCATTCATGACCCAGTGTGCAAGAGTTCCATTTTTCTCAAAATTCCCTTGAGTTATTTTGATAGTGGGTGATTGACCAGCCTGTGCTTTTCCAGGAGTGAAATCTGGTTAGAAGAGCACTGGAATGAGAGTCTGGAAGGCTGGGCCCTGCCTGGGATAAGCTTGTTAACCATGGACAATTCACTGTACCTTGGCTGTAACCAGCAGGGTTGGACTAGATCAGGCGGAGCCAAGGGAAGCCAGAACGGAATCAGCCAGAACCATGGTGCTCTTATTCATCTCACTTGTTCACATTTCTTATAAAAATTCCCTTGAACTTAGGATTCTACCCCCCAAGAAGAAGGAAAACCACAGGACTAGTTGAGTTCTGAGATCCTTTCCAGGGCTGACATTTTCCTGTGATTCATTCTCTATTGACCACACAACTGTGATCCAGAGTTGCAACTCACTCAGCTTGTCACTTTAGTTACTTAGTCATTTTTCCCACTATCGCATGGGCTTTCTCAGTGTTTTACCCATACCCCCACCCTAAAGCCAAATCGATTATTAAGCTACTTGAACTTATTGGACAGAACATTTCTTTTGACTGGAAAATATTATTCTGCCATTAAGAAGAAAGTGATGTTGTTTTCATGTTGTTATATAGAAACTACAGAGCTGTTTGAGGAGAAAGGTAGAATAAGAAAATGTCCATATTAAGTATTCATGGTCTAAGAAAAATCCCTTGATTCCTGCAAACTGAAATCAGGAGCCTCTCCTTTTCCCCTTCATCCTGGCACCCTCACTGCTGGGTTTCACCATGGGCTGGTGGAAGGCAAAATGCAACCTTGTATAAAGTCATTCAAGGCTCCTGCCTGGCCCTTATGTGGCGATTGCTTGTTCTTTGTGCAGGCAACAGAAGCTCTTTCATACAAAGAAACATCGTGCAAAGTTTTAGAATGGCCTCACAGAAAGGATTCATTTAGAACCTGGGCTTTTTGTAGAGTATGGTTCCTAATGACATAGTATAGAAAATTTACAATGAAAAAAGCAACAAAGGAGATTTCAGTTTCTTTGAATACTTCAAATTTCCAGTTCTGGAGTTTAAAATGGAAAAAGATGTTAAAAGGCAATAAAATTGGGGGTTTATTTCCCAAATGCCTTATTTTTTCCAGGCAACAAAAGCAAGCATAATGTATATACTCAGATTTATTGTCTTTTGAAGCTTTCAGTCTGGCACGCTTTGCATTCAGAGGCCACCGCACAGCTGTCTTGCCCACCATCACTTGGGTAGGTGCTGTGCAGGACACATGCACCTGAAGCAGGGGTGCCCCTCTGGGTCTGTAGGGAGCGCGGGACATCAGGGAAGCCCACTGAAATAGAGCAGCATGAACTGCTAATATGTTGCCATTATGGAAAGGACCACTGGCATATTGAATCATGTAGCTTTCAAAGCCAAGCAGAAAATGTGATTACACACAATTTGATTGCTGTTTTTAAAATAAATATTTTCAAAATCAGGAGATATTTTATTTCATGTAATGCATAAAGTATGTAATAGTGGACTGGAGCTAAGTAAGTATCTTTTAGGACATGAAGGAGCTGATGATGTCAGCCCCATTTAGACATGAAATAATAGAAGCATTAGTTTAAAATGGAATGGATGTCACCCTGGTTTGTTTCTTTCTTTAAAAAAAATAGGAGCAGAAAAGCAGTAAAAAATGATTTTGCCCATTTTGACAGAAGAAAAAAGAAAAAAGACAAAGAATGATTATTTAGCATTATGCCACAATTCATCAAAAGTTTAGCAATTTCAGCCATTTTTTTACAAATTATCCTTTTTTGAATATTGCACATGAGAACAATTATTAAAGCATTGTAACAACTGTGAAAAAATGGACAGGTTTTTTATTCTTATTTTTGACCATATATAATAATAAAAGTGTGTGGTTTGGGTTTTTTTTTAATGTCAGATTCCTAATAAGGCTAAAAATGAGCATTGTTTGTAGTTAGTTGGTAAGCTCCACCTAAGCCCTTTCTTTGCTCCAAACAGACTCTACTTTGAATATGGTATTGATAAGAAATTCCATAGACTCAGTATGCTAATGATTTGGGACTATCTTTTAGTGCTGTAATAAAATATTGCTCCAAAATAGAGCTCTCCTTAAGTGTTCAGGAAAGGAGCCAATTTAAAAATAACTCCTCTCCATTCTTATGCCAAGTATGACAACTCAAGATTCACTTTGTGTATAAGGGTTGCTGTACTTTTTCTTCACCCCTAGAGTTCATATGGATTAGTGCCTAGCCCATGCACGGAAGAAATTAAAAAGCTATAAGACCAGTTATATAATATACTGTAAGCAAACTTAAAGAGTTATTCAATCCAGTCTCTTAATTCCAGACAGAAGTAAACCTAAACCATTTAAGATATGCAGTTTTCTATCTAAGAGCCAAGATTCCACAACTTTCCTTGGTAGTCTGTTTGTGTTTAATTAACCTTGTAACATTAAGTTAACTTGCACTGAGAGATTTAGATTCCTTCCAGGAAGTTGCTTATTAAAGTTAAACTAAAAAATCTTAACTGCAATTTCACTCTACTTTGTCTGCTTCAGACATCTGAATGCTTGAGGAACAATTGATTGCAAGTATTTGACATTTATTAAGTCAGTCCTGCAGTTGTGTTTTACCTGGTCCAAATAACCCCAGTTCCTTTAACCTTTCCTCAAAGGTCATATTTTTCAACTTTTAAATCAAATTAACTTTTTCTTTTCTAATTTGTGATTTTAAGGAATGCCAACCACCATGGAAGGCAGAGCTCCAGACAGAGCCTGGGGTTGCAGATTAATTTCTGAAGTTTTCAAATAATTCTCTGCCCCCACATGGACATTTTATGATAGGCTCTTTAATAGCATCATTGATTGCCAACATATTTAATTTTTGACCCATCGATCACTCCCGTGGCGTGTGTGTCCCTTGCTATATTGGTATCTAGGCAGCAGTTCCCCATCTTGTTTCTGTGTAACTCACTTCTCATCCTAAAGGCAAACATCTGGGAAGGACATCATGGCATTACTCCTCTAGGCATTTTTTTTTTTCTGGCTGTGTATCCATGATTTAAGTAGCCTTTGGCAAACAAAGAGAGGGAAGAAAAATATAGTTACATACTCCTAATTGTCCTTGGACAAACAGGTGCCAAGTAGGCCCATAAGTAAGACTTCCTAGGCCTTGGCAGTAAAGTTTCAGTCTCTAGCTGTACCCTCCAATTGTTAATAACATATTTCCTAAAGTGTTGAGAGGGTGTTTGGGAAAAGCAGCACAGAACCTGGATGAAAAGAGGTGGGAGTGGGAAGAATAAACAGCTGTTCCAGAGAGAAATCGTGTACCTGAGGGCTCCATGAGACACATGCTTCCTGCGTGTGGCCCCCTTGCCTGCCCCTTACCCCTTCCACACATGCTGTCTGTGTCCCTTCTACCTTTGGGTCCATCTTCACCCCTGGACCCTAAGTAAGAATGTTAGCGCTTCATCCATCAAGTCCTGAAGGGAAGTCAGGCCCTGAGCTGTGCACTGCCCTCATGTCCTTCTGGCTCTGTCTTTCCTTCCTTGGCCTTCGCTTTAACACTTAGGACATACCCCCACTCTCACCACACCATGCTGAGAAGCCTGCCTCTCACTCCTCCCGGTGAGCTCTTTACGGAAGAGAACCCAGACCCCGAAGAGCTTGTTTGGTTTCATTATCAAGACTTCCACGTAGAAATCCTTAATAACAGTGTTACAGGGAGTGCTTGCACAGAGTAAGACCTCAGTAACTATCTCTGATCCAAGAAATGAACTCAGTTATCCCCAATGGAACACTTACAGTTTTCCCCAAGCAGGTACAGGATTGTTCTTGCTTTGTTTTTTTTCTTTTTTTTCTTTTTCTTTCTGACACTTCTAAGTTGTGTAGTCTTCTAAAATAATACCAATTTTCCATCTTTTAAAAAAATGTAATACCATGTGTTGTGGCATCTAAATGCATCAAGACTGCTGTAATACTTTCCATTTAGCTAAATGAATTTGAGCGCTAACCTTACATCTATTTTGTAGTCTTAACATTTAATCAACTTACTACTAATTATTCCTAACCCATGCCACTATTAAATTGATATGTTTGACAATTAATTACAATGTATAGTTGATCTTTTTCAGATGTTTATTTTATTTTCTAAGTAG
The DNA here is from genome assembly GCF_019320065.1 of Cervus canadensis. Classification (NCBI taxonomy): domain Eukaryota; kingdom Metazoa; phylum Chordata; class Mammalia; order Artiodactyla; family Cervidae; genus Cervus; species Cervus canadensis. The sequence continues at coordinate 24,018,960 of NC_057397.1, read as the reverse complement.
AGCTATTTTTATGGAGAAAAATTGTCAGCAAAATTACAAGACACCTAAAGGAACATATTTCTGCCTAGTCCTCCAAAATCTTGGGGGCAGAAGAGGCAATGCAGAGAATTAATGTTTGTTAAAGATTGGCTCATATGACCAGTGTTGAGATAGATAGATAGATAGATATAGATATAGATATATATAAAATCACAAAATGATTCAGTCTTTGACTTGCTGTTGGCTTCATTTGGGTGAGTAGATTATTAACATTAAAATGGTGCATTATAAATCCATTTAGTCATGGAGTCATAGGAGAATTAGTCTAAAATGCTTTTCAGAAGAACAATGAACCAGTCTCACTCCAAGACACCGCTTCCTTCATTATTCATTAACTGTTCTTATCTCAAGCACATGGGAACATTCTAAGAGCAGGTTTTGTTTTTTTTTCCATTTCAGTTTTTTTCCAGTTTGAAAGTTCTGAGTTCTTTTCTGTGGACAAGCAATACCTACAGGAACATAATGTTTGTCTTTTTATGTTAGTCATTCATATATGTTTCTCTGCCAGAAGCAAACACACTCCATCGGAGAAAAGGGATAGTGTACTGCAGAGTCTTTCACCATTCTGGACAGTCATTAAAATACTAAATTCAACCTTCCTTTTCTCAGTCATTTAAAATATCACAAATGCTGTAATAATTTGAGAACAGGTCTTTTCTTATTCACCTAATAAATTAAATATATTTAGTGTTTCAATAGATACATACTTGTATCTATCAACAAAATTGATAGTCAGACTTCTCTGAATTTAATGGAATATACAAATTCCCCAGGGAAATCTATGTATCATTTGACAGAAGGAGAATTAATTATCCTTTTTATAATTCAGGATAGGCAAGAAACTTCTTCAAAATTTGTTATGTTTGAAAGGTACATTTGAAAACATTTAAGGGATTTTGTGTTTTTTAATGAAAATCATTATTTTCTTTAATAAAATAATATTCAAGCCCCCAAAACATACTGCACTATTAACATTTTTCATATTTTTATATGCAATGCATAGTTAATCACATTTTCTACTAACCAGCAGACATAAATAATGGCTTAGCAGGTCGAGATAGGACCAGTCCTTCATGCATTATGAAATTTGAAAATGATGTGGATGAAAAATAAAGTCCTGCTTTAATTAAGATGGCAAATTCATAAGGACTATTGCTAGAACCATTATATTATTAAGACTATCAAAAGATAAAAAACTGTTTGCATTTTAATGCATTTTCTTTCTGTTGTGTGGTACACATATCTACAGTGTTTGAACAATTAATAGGACAAAGAGACATAACTATATTCACATAGAAAAAAATTGTTTGCATCTGTATTTACATATATCTCATCTCTCTACTGGAGAAGGAAATGGCAATCCACTCCAGTGTTCTTGCCTGGAGAATCCCAGGGACAGCGGAGCCTGGTAGGCTGCCGTCTATGGGGTCGCACAGAGTCGGACACGACTGAAGCGACTTAGCAGCAGCAGCAGCAGCATCTCTCTACATAAATGTATGCAAGTACACATGTAGGTCTCGAATGTATGTTAGGAACTCTTACCCCATCGCGAGAGTACCATGGTGACCGTGGCCATTCCCTCCACAAGACAGATGCAAACTGGGACCTTTAGGTGACAGCTGTTCTTTCGTGTCTGGGGTTGTTTCTCCTTTCCCCAAAGCAGCCCCATTTCTAGTTACAGCAACCCACAGGGCTCAGGCCATGTTTCCCAGCAGACAGCAGACACAGCCTTCTCTGCAGCCAGCCTGCGAGCTCACGTTCCACCCCACTCTCACACGTTTGGAGGGTCTTCGTTGTGCCTCCAATCTACTAGATGTGACAGTCAGTGAAGGCTAGAATACAGGAGCTGACAGTTCACTGGGAAAGATGAGGGCTACGTATATGAAACTTGGAAAATGTGAGACCGTGAAAAGTCAGATTCTCAGATCCGATGCCCTCCTTAAGCCATCCAGGGAATGCTGGCCACCTGCAGAAACTAACCCATGGCCTTGGGGTCTGGAGAAGCAGGGCGGGTGGTGGGTACAGCAGCTGGTTCAGGGGTGAGGCAGCCCAGACTTGACCCCTGCACGTGGCTGTGGGCCAGTGAGTTCACATGCCTCACTGTCCTTGGTGGTGAGGCTTCAATGGCTCCAGGTGTCTAAAGCCCTCAAACAGCACCCAGCAGATGGGGTGCCTCATCTTGGCTGTTCTCCACCCGCTTGGAAGCCCCAGAGCTGCTTGTCTGGGTTTTCCTCACACTGTCTGTCGTTCCTCTTCCAGTTACTAGTGTCCATCCTACCTGGGCCATTCTAAGAACTATTATGCTGGCATTTACTGAGCATCTGCTTTTGCCAGGTCCTGGGCAAGGTGTTTTCACAGTTTCCTCCTAAATCCCCACAGTTGCACCAGGAGAGGGTGGTATGATCCTTTCCTTGCATGGAGTGGGGGGCGGCTAGAAGGGGACTGAGGTCACAGGCAGGTTATACAGTTGGCAGCCAGTAGGTGATAGGCAGCCACCCTGCCATTCCTGGGGAGGCAGAGACTGCCTCTCATGTGGTGAGTCTCAATCACACTGCAGTGAAAGCCTTATTGGGGCCCCTGTTCCTTCCATTCTCCCCATGGAGGTTTCTGATGGACTTGGTACCATTCTGTTCACACTGCCCATGCCAGACAGAAACAGTCCCAATTCTGTCTTCTTTTTATTTCCAACAGAATTAACTCACTTTATGTTTACATTGCTGAAATAATATAATCAGAGAATGAGTAGAGGAAAAGAGCACTCTTATAATCCAGTGAAAAAAAGGGTGGGCTTGGAATTCTTGCTGATGACTTTGAGAAATCACTGGGTCTCTCTGACTCTCAGTTTCCTTTGCTGTAAAAGGACAAAAAAATGGTATGACAACAATATTTACATCACTATGTGGTTTGGAGGTTTAAGTGAAACACAAGATTAATATTTCTAGTACCTAACAGTTTAAGTACATTTTCTAGTCATCATGTTAGATAGATTAGCATTCCAGCTAGCGATAAATGCTCGCTCTTTGCCAAAAATCAAAAAATTTAAATCATTACCTCCTCTCTGAGGAAGGCAGTGTTACCTCTTTAGGTGGCAGCAGGCTACACTAGCAGACAAGGTCTTGTGCCCGGTAGCTGGGTTGTCTGCCCTTTGTCAGGACACCATTATCAACCAACCTCAAGATAGTCTTCCCTCTCCATCGTTAGGATACAAAACTTACTTTTAAAAGTGCAAAGATATTTAAATTATTTTATAAATATAAGAAGTAAAAATTCTTGGCAGCTTGCCAGGGATAGCAGATCTGAAATTACTTCGAAATATTTCCTTTTCTTTATTAAATTCTACTACCTTTTCTGATATGTTTTTATCAATTGGCCTCTTCATAAATATTTGAATGTTCTGTGTGACAGGGAATGGATAAAGGCCAAAGAAATAGACAGGGAATTATGACTAAACTTTAGGTTTTCTTCATTCCTGTCCAATAATGATGAATTAATGTCACATTAATAGGGTCACAAAGCTTCTTGACAGGACAAGTCCCAAAGGAACAGTGTGCTCAGATGCCCCCGTGGACTGAGGGCCCTACCCAAGACCCCAGAGTATGAGTGAGGACATGCATTGTGAAGAATGGTGGGGCCTGAGGGTGAGTTGCAGAGCTCCCCACATCAATGGCTTCCTTCTTCTCATAAACCTACAGACACCCCAGCTCCTGAGACCAGTGCTGTGGAGACCCCTGCATGGGGCTGGACACTGGCTGGCCCACTTACTCTGCATACAAACACCACACGCAGTTATCACAGAGGAGGAGCTGGAAGATTTGAACACATCAGCACTTAGTGGGACCTTCATCAGTTCAGTTCAGTCACTCAGTCGTGTCCAACTCTTTGGGACCCCATGGACTGCACTCCAGGCTTCCCTGTCCATCACCAACTCCCTGAGCTTGCTCAAACTCATGTCCATTGAGTCAGTGATATCATCCAACAATCTCATCCTCTGTCATCCCCTTCTCCTTTTGACCTCAATCTTTTCCAGCATCAGGGTCTTTTCCAGTGAGTCACATCAGGTGGCCACAGTATTGGAGTTTCAGCTTCAGCATCAGTCCTTCCAGTATATATTCAGGACTGATTTCCTTTAGGATTGACTGGTTTGATCTCCTTATAGTCCAAGGGACTCTCAAGAGTCTTTTCCAACACCACAGTTCAAAAGCATCAATTCTTTGGCGCTCAGCTTTGTTTATAGTCCAACTCTCACATCCATACATGACTGCTAGAAAAACCATAGCTTTGACTAGATGGACCTTTGTCAGCAAAGTCTTGTCTCTGCTTTTTAATATGCTATCTAGGTTGGTAATAGCTTTTCTTCCAAGGATCAAGCATCTTTCAATTTCATGGCTGCAGTCACCATCTGCAGTGATTTTCAAGCCCCCCCAAATAAAGTCTTTCACTGTTTCCATTGTTTCCCCATCTATTTGCCACAGAGTGATGGGACCAGATGCCATGATCTTAGTTTTCTGAATGTTGAGTTTTGTTGATGTTCAGGGCTATGTTCCTGTGTTGCTGGAGAATTTGCGTGGTATGTCTTGCTCTAAAACTTATTGGCTCTTGGGTGGTGGTTGGTTTCAGTGTAGGTATGGAGGCTTTTGGACGGTCACTTATTACTTAAAGTTCCATGTAGTCAGGAGTTTTCTGGTGTTCTCAGGTTTTGGGCTTAAGTTTCCTGCCTCTGGATTTCAGTTTTATTCTTCCTGTAGTCTCAGGACTTCTCCAACTATACAGCCCTGATAAGAAAACTTCTAGGTTAATGGCTAAAAGATTCTCCCCCGTTAGGGACACCCAGAGTGGTTCACAGAGTTACATGAACAGGAGAAAAGGGAGGAGGGAGATAGAGATGAACAGGAGGAGAAAAAGGGGGACTCAAGAGGAGAGAGACAGATTTACGCAGCTGTCTGTTCCCAGAGTGTTCTCCGTATCTCAGACACCTACAAGGATTCACAGAATTGGATTGGGAAGAGAAGGGGAAAGGAGGAAATAGAGGTGTTCTGAGGTAGAAGACAGAGAGTCAAGATTGGGAGAGAATAATCTTCGGTTTAAAGATAGGGCTTCTCTTTTTTTTTTTTTGGTAAGGTTATAGTGTAGTGAAAATGAAAATGAAGAGTAGTAGAGGAGTACTAGAGGACTTTAAAAGAAATAAGAGAAAAAGAAAAATAGAAAATAAAAGAGAAAACGGAAAGAAAAAAAAGAAGAAAAAAGAAAAAAAAAAAAAAAAAAAAAAAAAAAAAAAAAAAAAAAAAAAACAAAAAAAAAGAAGGAAAGAAAAAAAAAATTTTTTCCCCCTAATTAAAAAAATCATAAAAATCTATGAAAATGAAAGTTAAGGAGTAATGGGGGAGTAATAGGGAATTTTAAAGGAAAATAAAAGAGAAAAAATAAAAAAGAAAAATATAAAAAGAAAAAAAAATTTTTTTTTTTTCCTTACTTACAAAAAACAGAAAAATAAAAAAAAAAGTAAAAATATGTCTAGGAATTTCTCTGGAGCTGTTGGGGTCAGTGTGGGTTCGGCTCAGTTTCAGATAGCTCCTCGTTCCAGCTTGCACTTCTCGATATCTACAGGGCCCTTCCGGTGAAGTCGGTGTTTTCTACAGGGATTTTAATCTGTTGCACCAGTCCCTTCTGAAGCGGTTCCCTTTGTTTATTTGGCTTCTGTTTGTCGGTCTCTTCAGAGCCTCATTTCCGCCCTGACACAGGCGGGCGGAGGTGGACTCTTATTCAGGTAGCTAGTTCCGCTGCGCTGCTGGGAGGGGCTGACGCTGCGGGGATGGGCTGGCGCTGCGGGGCGGGGCTGGCCCTGCGGGGAGGGGCTGGCCCTGCGGGGGCGGGCTGGCGCTGCTGGGAGGGGCTGACGCTGCTTTCTCCGTCTGCGCTGCTCAGGCTCCCGGCTGTTCTATATGGAGCGCGCCCCGCGCTGCGCTAGGTTCCAGCCCTCGGGTGTTACACAAAAGCGCGGAAGGAAAAGCTGCGCCTGCTCTCTGTGCCTTCCCCGTCAGAGCGGTCCAGGCAGCTAGGGGCTTGATGGGCGCACTATCCCCAGGTGTGGCACACTCACTCCCTTCCGCGGACCCAGTCTCAGTTTCCGCTGGCGCCAGTCGGGTGCGCGCGCCTTCCGCCCTCTGCGTCCCCAGCCCCAGTCCCCGCCCGCGCCGGTCGGGTGCCTGCGCCCTATGTCTCGCCGCGACCTTCCCCTCCCCCCTGCCTCCTGCCTCCGGCGGGGCTGGGCGGGTCCGCAGCCTGCGAGCTCTTCTCGGGACTTTCTCCGTCCCTTTGTTCTGCGAACCGCCGGCAGTGTGTTCCAGCCGGTTAATTTTCTCTCTCTCTTTTGGTCTCCCACAGTTCAAGTTGGCACCTCACAGAAGCTCCCTCCGATTGTCCTCAGGGCACTCAGGCCCGGACCCTAGCCCAAGCAAGGCCGCCTAAGACTCCCTTCCCGGGACGGGTCTCCGTCCTTAGCTCTTTTGTCTCACTTTTTATCTTTTATATTTTGTCCTACCTCCTTTCGAAGACAATGGTCTGCTTTTCTGGGCGCCTGATGACCTCAGCTAGCGATCAGAAGTTGTTTTGTGAAGTTTGCTCTGCATTCAGTTATTCTTTTGATGAATTTGTAGGAGAGAAAGTGGTCTCCCCGTCCTACTCCTCCGCCATCTTGGCTCCTCCCTGAATGTTGAGTTTTAAGCCAACTTTTTCTCTCTCCTCTTTCACTTTCATCAAGAGGCTCTTTAGTTCCTCTTCGCCTTCCTCATCTGCATATCTGAGGTTATTGATATTTCTCCCAGCAATCTTGATTCCAGCTTGTGTTTCATCCAGCCCAGCATTTCCCATGATGTACTCTGCATGTAAGTTAAATAAGCAGCAGGGTGACAATATACAGCCTTTTACTCCTTTCCCAATTTGGAACCAGTCTGTTGTTCCATGTCCAGTTCTAACTGTTGCTTCTTGACCTGCATACAGATTTCTCAGGAGGCACATAAGGTGGTCTGGTATTCCTATCTCAGAATTTTCCACAGTTTGTTGTGGTCCACACAGTCAGAGGCTTTGGCATAGTCAATAAGGCAGAAGTAGGTGTTTTTCTGGAATTCTCTTGCTTTTTCGATCCAATGGATATTGGCAATTTGATCTCTGGTTCCTCTGCCTTTTCTACAACCAGCTTGAATATCTGGAAGTTCATGGTTCACATACTGTTGAAGCCTGGCTTGGAGAACTTTGAGCATTACTTTGCTAATGTGTGAGATAAGTGCAATTGTGTGGTAGCTTGAACATTCTGTGGCATTGCCTTTCTTTGGAACTAGAGTGAAAACTGACCTTTTCCAGTCCTGTGGCCACTGCTGAGTTTTCCAAATTTCACTGGCATATTGAGTGCAGCACTTTCACAGCATCATCTTTTAGGATTTGAAATAGCTGAAGTGGAACCATCACCTCCACTAGCTTTGTTCATGGTAATGCTTCCTATGACCCACTTGACTTCGCATCCAAGATGTCTGGCTCTAGGTGAGTGATCACACCATTGTGGTTATCTGGGTCATGAAGATCTTTTTTGCATAGTTCTTCTGTGTATTCTTGCCTCCTCTTCTTAATATCTTCTGCTTCTGTTAGGTCCATACCATTTCTGTCCTTTATTGTGCCCATCTTTGCATGAAATGTTCCCTTGGTATCTCTAGTTTTCTTGAAGAGATCTTTAGTCTTTGCCATTCTGTTGTTTTCCTCTATTTCTTTGCGTTGATCACTAAGGAAGGCTTTCTTATCTCTCCTTGTTATTCTTTGGAACTCTGCATTCAAATGGGTATATTTTTCCTTTTCTTCTTTGCCTTTCACTTCTCATCTTTTCTCAGGTATTTGTAAGGCCTCCTCAGACAACCATTTTGCCTTTTTGCATTTCTTTTTCTTAGGGATGGTCTTGATCCCTGTCTCGTGTACAATGTCACAAACCTCCATCCATAGTTCATCAGGCACTCTGTCTATCAGATCTAATCCCTTGAATTTGTTTGTCACTTCCACTGTATAATCATAAGGGATTTGATTTGAGTCATACCTGAGTGGTCTAGTGGTTTTCCCTACTTTCTTCAATTTAAGTCTGAATTTTGCAATAAGGAGTTCATGATCTGAGCCACAGTCAGATCATGTGGTGGTGTTGTTGTTGTTGTTGTTTTCTGCTGATTGTATAGAGTTCTCCATCTTTGGCTGCAAAGAATATAATCAATCTGTTTTTTATTTTGGCCATCTTGTGATGTCCATGTGTAGAGTCTTCTCTTGTGCTGTTGGAAGAGGGTATTTGCTATGACCAGTGCATTCTCTTGGCAAAACTCTATTTGCCTTCATAGTGATTCATAATCCAAGTTACCCTGGCCACTCAGCTGCCTACAGAGGGATTTCCAAGCAGGACCTGGTCTCAGATGCACCTGCCAGGATTGTTATTTAGGCTGAGTGCCTTTATGCTTCACATAGCCCATCCCCATAGCTGCAGGAGAGGGACACACTACCCTTGTCTATTTGGATGAGTGCATGCACGCGACATTAGCTCCTCAGTGTGAGAGAGCATCAGCTATGGAAAACAGACCTCTAAACGTGCTATAGAGGTATAAAAGAGCTACTTCTTAGAGCACAGAATAGTTTAAAAGATAGAATGTTAGCACATTTCATTGGTACGATGGAAAGAGTACTGAAATCAGGAATGTCTGAGGGCGGAGAATCCCAAACATGACCTCATGAAGTTCAGAGTTCCATTGTCATGCAGTGATTACAAGAAGATAGGCCCTTCCTAGCAGGACCTGTAACAGGGGACTTCAGCATGTTCCCCATTTGTGAATTGCAGGTAACAAGAGAGTGTGTTTCCTCTTGTTGTGAAGATTAAATGACATAGTACAAGTAAGGCCATACCATAGGTTCTCACACAGTAAATTATAAACAACTACTTCTTTTGAATGTACCTTAATATTGGTGTTCCTCAGTTCCTAAGGTGACTCTTTTGCAACCCCATGGCCTGTAGCCCCACCAGACTCCTCTGTCTGTGGGATTCTCCAGTCAAGAATACTGGAGTGGGTTGTCACTCCCTTCTCCAAGTGATCTTCCCGACTCAGGGATTGGACTCACATCTCCTGCATTGGCAGGCGATTTCTTTACCACTGAGGATTTCCTTAATTTTCATGTGAGGTTTTATTAAGTTAATAAAGTTTGATACTATATGTCATATAATTTGCAAAGTAAAGCTTTCTTATTTATATTAATTTAAAATGTTGGCTTTTTAAAATTAAAAATAGAGTAGATTTGTAGCCAGTATTTTATAACTATAAATGGAGTATAACCATTAAAATTGTGAATCACTATACTGTATATACCCGTAACTTATATTGTACATCAATTATACTTCAAAAAAAAGGAAGAAAAAACAATAGATTCTAATTCTCTGAGGCTTTTAAGCATGATTGCTTTTAAGAGTTTGAGTGAATCTTCTCATCTGACCTTCCACTGAAAGTTTCAGTGTTCCAGGGGAAAGGGTGGAGTCCTGGGCTATGGCTGTGGTGGGAGGGGGCTGGCACTCCTCCACATGCGTCTGCCAATAAAGCACTGGACAGCAAGAAAGGAGAGGAGCCCGATTGTCCTCACAGGCTCTTACATCATTCTCTAATTATCATATGATGTGAAATGAAAAGAAGGTGAAATTACTCCCAAAAGCACGAGCAAACAGAAAAGAAATGACTAGGATACACAGCTTCCTGCAAAGGCCAGGAAAGATGAAATTAGGACTTAAATCTCCCCAGGCAATCTATCAAAATGTTGAGGAAAACACATTACTGATGAGAAAATATCATCTACTAGGAGACAAATGCACGCAACTCTGAATCGTGGATCACAAAAGGGTTTCCTCAGGCCCCTCGATGACAACTTTATGATGCATAAAATCATGAGTTCTTCTTATTACAGTTTATTGGATAAGCACCTGCATGAATACAGGGCTGCACTCTGCCCAGGAAAAGAAGATTCTTGCCCAGAGCACTCTTGGTCCAAGTTGTGAAGGAGACGCCTCTCAGGCATAAAATTTAGGAGATGAGAAAGTGATTAGGGTTATGTCCATGAGAGAGCAAACAAATGTTTTGACAAGGAATAAACCTGGTTATAGGTCTTTTCTTTGAGAATAATTGAACAAATATTTAAGACAGTAATCCTGTTGACAGTTATCAGGGAGTTTCATTTCAAACCTTTCCTATTTCTGCTTAGTTTAAAAATACAGAGGTAATAACAACTCTAGCACATACTGTACAAGCTTGAAATCCCTTCTTCTTACATCTTTTGCAATTTCATGTCAGTGGAAAATCACAGAGTCACTCTACCAGATGCACAATTACCTAAAATAGCAAGATGTTTGAGGCACAAAGTTCTTTGCATATCTGTAGTTCATCATTTTTCTGTCTCCTCTTTGTGGACAGACAGAACTCACATCTCTGCATTACCAAGTGTCTCTGCTTTTTGGTTGGATTCTTCATCAGAGATTCTTGCTTGTGGACTCTAGCCGAGTCTAAAATTGAACCCCAGTTTTTCCTCTTTGTGTCTCATTCATATACACAGGCCTTGAGTTTTAGAATTATTAGGCAGTATTGGGCTTCTACCATCTGGAGGATTGCCATGTCATTTATCATTCAAACCAACACAGTTTTGAGAGTGAAGCACCTAACTAATGATGATTAGGCCTAAAATTGGGACTCTCCTGAGGACACAAATTTAGGTTCCAGTCAAGACAATGAGCATGTTGATGGTGATGCCAAAGGTTTGGTAACAACTCCTGGTCTTGAGTGTCTAATAAAGCAAAAGAGTTTTGTACTTAAAACATCATCAAGCATTTCAAAGCATGGCATTTCCTATCACAACTTTTTAAATAATGTGAGAAATCAAGGAAGGTTACCTAGTAGGGGTGCAGTTAGAAAAGGATCTCAATAAATGACTGATTATGGACAGGGAGAAGTAGAGAAGTATATTTGGAATGAGGGAGTTTCACTGAGTATGTGAGTATGTATCATGTGAGTTGAATCACTGTCCACCCCAGATGCTCAACCTAAAACTTCATTCATCTTTTCCTCTCACTCCCTCATACTTGCAATCTCCGCACATAGCTTGCTTCTTCACTGCTCCCACGGTGGTCCACAGTGCCCTCTTCTCTTGGGATCCTCACTGGCCTCTCCTACCTCTTGTCCCTCCATCAAACACTCTCCACACAAGCGTCAGTGTGCTCTTAGCTCATTCACCCTTCACTGACTCCTCATTGCTTCTGAGACAAAGGAGAAAAAGAAATTCCATGTTTCTTAGCATGATATTCAAAGCCCTTCTGAGGTTACTGACCCTGCTGCATACTCTTCTGCCCATAACTGAGCTGCAGTCACGCTGATTTTCTGTCACTCACCTGTCTCCCACCCAGTGACCCAGTATTTTGGGAATACTCTTGACTCAGATCTTCATGCTCACCGCTCAGCTCAAATGTCACCTCTTGGAAACACTGGTCTAAAGTGGCACTGTCCCCCACTACCACCACCACCACCACTCACCTCACATCACATTGCTGTGTTTTATGGAATGAGTTAACACTGCAAAGCTCACGTGATAACAAAATGAATGCATATTGTCTTTGTTTCTGAGTTATCTAGTTTACTTAGTGATTTGCCTTCCACTGCCTCTCTCTCTCTCTGAGAGATGGGAATCTTGGCTGTCTAATCCTTGCTCTGTCCTGCACATCTTGAAGAGCAGTCATAGGAGGCACCCACTTGATAGTTGTTAAGTGAATGCCTATGCAGTTAGCCTTGTACCTAATGGATTCAATAAGTTCTTAAGCAATTCAAAACTCTAGGAAAGGTCATACTTCCTATTTTAATGTAACAGGGATTCCATGGCAACAGGTACAAAAGCTTGGTATGTGTATGTCCTCACACACACACACATTGTGTATGCATACTCTAACTGTGTAAGTGTGCTCATTTATGATTAAAATATATTTTACATTTTTGCCTTCCTTTCTGACTTCTTCCTCCTAAACTTCAATCCCGAAAACCTTAAATTTGTAAAGCACTTAGTCAGGACAGTTCCAAGAGAACACACATAAATGTCTGAGACACCAAGAAGACTGATATATAAACCATGTGAATTTTCCTATTGTTAATGGACATTTACATAGCTCCTTCATTTAGGAAGATCCTAAACTAAGAGCAGGGTTTCCCTAGTGGTTCAGCAGTAAAGAATCTGCTTGCCAATGGAGGAGGCGCAGATTCAGGAAGATCCCTCAGAGAAGGAAATGGTAATCCATTCCAGTATTGTTGCCCGGGAAATCCCATGGACAGAGGAGTCTGGTGGGCTCCAGTACATGGGGTTGCAAAAGTCACTACTTAAAGTCACTAAACCACAAAAACAAACTAAGAACAGTTACTGTTCCCAACTCAGATGCCTTAGACAGTGATGCCTGCCAAATTCTCTAATCCAGCAGAGAGGAAAATGAGGAACCAAGAGAGTGACACAGAATTCTCCCCATCCCAAGGTGTCTGATTCTAGTTCCTCAAAATGATCAAATCTGGGGATGTTTAGCTTATATAACATCATAAGAATGAAAGTTATGTGGTTGATTGGACTTAAAACATACTTTCAAAGTATAAGCATTAAGGTAAATACATATATATAGAAAAGTAGCTTTGAAAACTGAAAATACAACTTCTTCAGAGATTTAGCGGTCAAGAGGTGTCTAGAAAGTAGTGACATAATTTTGAAAAACAATTATAAAATTTTAACATTAAAAAGTTTTGATGAAATCTGATAGATTGGCAAATAATTTGCATAAGTATTTACAAAATGTATAGAGAAGGCCAGAAAAGAGTTTGGAATTTTTTTTTTTCTTTCCCATTTCTGCTTCTAGGAATCTAGTCAGGAAGAGAATGCTTGTTGTGTAGAGAAATTCATTTTGGAGTAATTAGAGATACTGGGAGTATAAGTGAAAGAGTCTGGCAAGTTCTTAACTTACCTGAGCCTTTGCACCAAATGTATTCTAATACCTATTTTGGTTATGACATTCTATAACTGTAGGTAACCATTTGGGCTTTGGAAAACTGTCATATAGATTTATGTCTTAAATAATTATGAATTGTAGACCCTGTCAACTCCTATGTACATTGAAATATTAATTGGATATCTTCTTTGAAGTTGTTCATGGACTTTTCAGTTCAGTTCAGTAGCTTAGTCGTGTCCGGCTCTTCACGACCCCATGTACCACAGCGCGCCAGGCCTCCCTGTCTAGCACCAACTCCTGGAGTCTACGCAAACTCATCTCCATTGAGTCGGTGATGCCATCCAACCAATCTCATCCTCTGTTGTCCCCTTCTCCTCCTACCTTCAGTCATTTCCAGCATCAGGGTCTTTTCAAATGAGTGAAAAGGCCACTTTCACATCGGGTGGCCAAAGTATTGGAGTTTCAGCTTTGACATCAGTCCTTTCAATGGACACTCAGGACTGATCTCCTTTAGGATGGACTGGTTTGATCTCCTTGCAGTCCAAGGGACTCTCAAGGGTCTTCTCCCAACACCACAGTTCAAAAGCATCAATTCTTCAGTGCTCAGCTCTTTATAGTCCAGCTCTCACATCCATACGTGACTTTTGGAAAAACCACAGCCTTGACAAGATGGACCTTTGTTGGTAAAGTAATGTCTCTGCTTTTTAATATGCTGTCATGGACTTTTAGGTGACTTCATTCTTAACTTCATTCTTACTTTACCCTTAATATCAATATAGATTAGTAATTTAACTTCAAAAATAGCCATTATAATAACCAATTACTAATGTGGCAATAATTTTTCAAAAATTAAGTATAGCTAGCACATCTTGAAGAGATGGTGGAAAACCTTCAGCCGTCAGGCTAGATTTCCTGTGATATGTGGTATGACCCTAGTGAATGGCACTTCACGACTCTGGTTTCCTCTGTTGACTGTTTGTGTCTTCACAAAGCTGACTATATCCTAGTAGGTGGCCGGACAGGTAACAGATCAGTCTATTGTCATTCACAATGAGTCATGGATGCATTTTTAGAGCAATCTTCACAATCTTAACTCAAAGGAATGATTAATGAACTGGGAATATCAGAAACGTTAAAAATATTTGTTTCTAGTTCTAACAAGCATACACTGAGCTCTTACTCTGTGCCCAGAATTATAGATGCCAAGAAAACAACTTCTCACAGAGAAGTTATTATCTAGCTTACTGTCTAGATCAGGAATTCTTAACCTTGACATTTTGGGTTGAATAATTCTTTGTTGGGGAAGGGGATACTGTTCTTTGCATTGTAGAATGTTAGCAGCAACTCTGAACCCTACCCCCTAGATGCCAGTAGCACCCCAAACCTTCTCATTGTTCAACTAAAAAATCTCCAGATATGGCCAGATGTCTTCTGAGGGGAAAATGCTTCTGAATGAGAACCACACTTTAGCTAGACAATTTCTGTAAATGTGGAATGGGTAGTGGTCAAAGATTTGCCCAAGTCTTCTCTTAAAGGAACACTGCAAGAACAAGTGCAATGAGATTTTGCCTATTTGTAGTGTTAGTCTTGCAAGAACAATCAGAATTAGAGATTTGAGCTGGAAGTTATGTGGATCACTAAGCAGAATCCTTCATTTGACAACTCAATAAAGTCAATCCTTAGAGCCGTACAGTACTGCCTGAGTTTTTAGAGCTACCAGAGGCAGGACTAGACCAGCCTCTCCTGACTTGGTCTTTAGGTTCTTCCCATCATAGTTCATTGCTTCTGGATAAAGGAGCCATTGATATTGACAGCACCCGTTTAGAACTACGACCTTCACTGTTTTCCTTGGGTAACCATTTTGACAAACGCACTTACACCAGTTCCCATGATTTAGTCAACCGCAGAATGAGGCCAGGTGGGCTGCCTGTCACGTACAGTTCTCTCCACTCCACTGAGCACACTCTCAGCTCTCTTTCTCCGTTGTCATTCCCATAACCAGGACATGATTTATATTTCTTTTGAAAAATGGCTAAGTGAAAGCTAACTTTGAGCAAAATTCAGTGATACTTAAATCCTTACTTAAATAAATCCAAATTGTCCTATAGATTTTCATAAGTATTCTCATACTTTTAGGTATTGATAATAAAGACAGTTACAGTCAGCATTTTGACCAAGCATCTGCTAGCTTCAAGGCAGAATGCTACCCTTGTGAAAAATGTGGAAATCAGTGAGATACCTCCTAAGGAAGCAAGACATGAATAAATCAAACTAAAGCAATAGTTAGAAGATGACTTTACTATGAGACTAAAGGTAAAGACAAAGAATATGAAGAAAAAGAGAAGAGAAAATAGAAAACTAGCACTAGTCCAGAGCACGCTATATGTCAGACACTGTGCTAGGTGCTATACAAACGTTTATCATGTAGTCCAGTAATTTGAAATGGGGATTATTTCCCACGTTGACAAAAATATAATGTATTGGGAACAATGCAAGTGAAGGCATACATGAAGGAAAGCAAAACAATAAAAATATTTAATTTCATTACATCATAAAATGAATGAAGAGGAGAGATGGCATGTAAAGTAGGAATATCTCGGATAATTCCTGGCAAAGAACCATATCTCATGAAACATCAATTGAGGAAAATAGATGAAAGAATGAATAGTAGGCTGGGACCAGTTCATACAGATCCTTGAATATGAAGGGAGGTATTTGAACTTCATTTGTTGTGTAACAGTCAGTGAGAACAGATGGAGGATTTGTAATCAAAGGAGGCATGGTTGGAGTTGAACAGTTTGCCATTCTTTTCCTGAGTCACTGTGGATTTCATGTATGGACATGGAGTTCTGCATAACATTAAAGCATGACTGAAGTATATTGGGAAGGCCCAAGGTTAACATAATCTTCATGCTCAGAGAAAAAGGAGAGGGTGTGTTTATTTGACACAAATAAGATCATGGTGATAGATAAAGAGAAACTGTGTTCCCATGCTGTGTGCCCCCGCTGGTCTAGAAAGGTGAGTTCATTCCTGAGCCATGTGCTGTCTCAAAGTGCAGGGCGGCAGCAGTATCACTTGGGAACTTTTTAGAAAGGTAAATTCTTGGGCCCTACCTCGTACCTTCTCAGACTCTGGCTGTTGGTCCCAGGTTTCTATCTTTTAACTAGATCTCTGGGTGATTCTGTTGCATGCTCAAGTTCAAGAACCACTGTTCTAGAGTAACTTAATTTAAAATAAAGAAATACTATTCTTTTTCCCTCAGCAAAAACAAAAGTAAATCTAAGCATCCTGCTCTTAAAAAAAAAAATACAAAGAATCATAGGCAGAATTTAAACTAGTTTTCTTTAAGATATAAACTAATCCAGATGCAAACTGTTATATATAGAATGGGTAAACAACAAGATTCTACTGTGTAACACAGGGAACTATGTTAAATATATATATTTATCAATTTTCAGTGTATATTGAAAATATTTAGATACATATCTGAATCACTTTGCTGTACAGTAGAAATTAACACAACATTGGAAATCAATAAAGTAATTTTTTTAAAAGATATAAGCTAATCCTAGCTAGTAAAATGAATTAAACCCAGTCTTCAGTTTCCTTTCACTTGTGAAAGAGCAAAACAGTCTATTTGAAAATCTTATTTAAATTCATGAAAGAAACAAAGTAAATCACACTTCTTTGATTTTCAAAATCTGAATTTGTTAAATTTAGGAAAAATTTTGATAGAATCTGTGGAGATAAACAGATAAGATAAAGTTCTATAACCAGAAGGAATCATAACAACCAAAGTCCATTACAAAGATACTTTCTGGAACACCCAAATTCCATTATTTTAGCTCAAGCTTGTGACTTTAACTGGAGTGGTAACAGGAGAGTTAAACTGAAAAGTAATTGAGCTTGAGTATTATATATACTTCTTTTTTTCTGTTCTGAGATGACTTGATCTTCTTCCACTACAGTTCAAACCAACCAGCCTCACCTTGCCATATCAATATTGAATCAATGCTAAACAATACATACCTTTCAATTTAGGCTTATCTGTGGTCTGATAGTTTATATAGCTGTGCATTTTATTAATTTAATCCTTAAATTACTAGAATAGAGTAAATTTATCAAGAAAAAGTACACATATTGTCTATATAGGTGTATGTACTACACTAAGAAAGAGAAATAATACAGGATTAAAATAAAAATTAGAGCAGAATTAGATATTTCTGTTTTTATTTACATTTCCATTTTGCTTCAAATATTACCATTGGAGTGTCTGGACATTTCTAATGATCTTTTCAGGTGCACATCCAAGATATTAAACTAAATAACTACCTTTGATCCCAAACTCAGAGTGACCCATTTAAAGAGTTCCCATTCAACACTTTCAAAGGAAACTGCTTAAAATGGGCCATCCTGTATTAAACCATGAAATAAACTCCCAAGGGAATTTGGGAGACATCCAAGAGGTTGTGCAATTTGTCGGTGAAAAGGAAAAAGACTACAAAATACATAATAGGGAATAATGCCTCTCTGAAGAAAAAACTGAGGACTGTGAAATATTTCACCAACCAAATAAATATAGAAATATATTTAGGAATAGAAATATATTTATATTTAGGAAAAGAGGTGTCTTTGTAGTCAACCAACATTTTGACCATGATTGTGTTTATTTGCAACTCTTCTTTGGACCTCCTTGATAAACACCAGTGATAGGTGTCCAGGCCTAGAGCTAGGGCCCGGGGAAGAGGATACACAGCTAAATACAGTAATATAATAAGCTCTCCACAAGGTCTAGTTCTTTGTGTCTTCCTTGGACAGAATTTAACAGGCATATGCTACTAAGGAAATAGGTCCTTTAAAAGATACTTATAAAATGCATTTTGCAAAAAAAAAAATAAAATAAAATAAAATGCATTTTGCTAAATCAAATCGAGATCTTCAATTAACTTACTTTATAATACCAAAATTGTATTCCAGGAGAAAGAAATAAGTTCCAAAATAATCTAATTCATGTTGTCACAACATCCTCCAGCAAAATGTGGGCCGTGTACTAAACATAAGAAAGTATCCTCTACTTTATAAAGAGCCAGTTAAGTGCACATTGAAACCTTATATTATTTCTGTTCACACAGGGTCCAGTAAAAATCTGCCCTTTCTTTAATAGCCTTTAAAATTTTAACTCTAATAGGTTCCAAACTTTTTACATTTTAATTTCAAAACTTATCAAATTCTTCCAACCTTACAGTAGTCAAACTTTCAAGATTTGTTGATTTTAATAGGTAAGTTCCCAAGGATTCAGTAGTGTTGCTAAATTCATTTGTATTTTATGATTCTCGATAGTATCTGTATAAACTTGGGAAAATTTTGTCAAATACATTCATACAGTTATATGATCTGCATATGGATTCCTGGACCATTGCAGTGACCCTGAAAGATCCTAAGTGAAATTTGGGTATTATTGCACAATGTGTGGGACAGTTAGGACAATTAAACATGGTGCTAACCTGGCCTCTGAGGCTGGGGTCAGTTTCTGCTACCTCTACCACATCACCACTCAGAAACATGATCTGTTCCCTGATGGACAGTGTGGGAATTTGAGATCTAAATGAGATTTAGGTCTGAAGTTTCTTCAACTTTAATGTATATGTGAATCATTGAGACCCTGTTTATGTAAAATCTGGTTCTGCAGGTCTAGGTGGGGCCTGAGAGGTGAGGCCCTCTAGTCCAGGGCCCCCCATTTGAGTAGCAAGCATTCTGTTGTCCAAACAAAGTGCTCACCAGCAGGCAGAATGCACTGAGCCCTGCCCAAAACCATTCGATCTGTTTGTTCTGGGATGGGATCCAAAAATTAGTATTTTTTCAGAAGTCGTCAGGTGATTTTAATGTGCAGCCAGGGTTGAAAACCACAAAGCTACAGCTTTTCTAGGTTTCCTGAGAGTCACTAATTTGTAAACCTACTAGTTCTTAGTGAGGGAGTATAGACAATGTCATCCTGTTAATGAGAAACTTTGGAGGACAAAATGATGAAAAAAGAGAGAAAGCTGTAGGCAGTTTTCAACTTTGTATAATAAAACACTATAAAATAAAACTGCCTATGCCTTGAGCAGGGTGCTTTAGGCTGAAGTCATTTTTATCCCTAAGAGATGGTTTGAGACAAGAGGACTCTCTCTCAGGAAAGGATAAATAAGACAGTTGCATTATCAGTCAGTATATACTGAATGTCTTCTGTGTTCCATGAACTGTGCTCAGCACAGGCCTTGCTGTAATACCATTTCCCTTGACTCTAATATCACATAAAAGGCATACAAATTATACAGCATGTTACGATCATTGTTTTGGAGGAGCTGTAAACAAATTGGACTTCCCAGGTGGCTCAGTGGTAAAGAATCCACCTGCCAAGGCAGGAGATATAGGTTTGATCCCTGAGTCGGCAAGATCCCCTGAAGGAGGAAATGGCAACCCCCTTTAGTATTCTTGCCTGGGGAATCCCATGGACAGAGGAGACTGGTGGGCTACAGTCCGTGGGGTCACAAGAATCAGACATGACTTAGTGACTGCACACACACATACACACACAAATTGCACATGGAACATAGGAGAAATTGCTTATGAATCTTCCAGCCATATTTAGAAATGGCTTTCAAATGTCTTTAAAGCTGTTGGAGGAGTGAAACCCAGATGAATAAGCAGAGCAGGCTCTCGGGGCGAGGGACAGCACTATCAGAGAGGGGCACAGAGGTCAGAGGGGCAAGTCTGGGAGCCTGGAGGTGACATAAAAGGGGAGCAGAGGCCAGTTCAGGGGCAGGCACCCCATGATAAAGGCCATGTTTAGGTTGCATACATGGGTTATGTGTATACATAAACAGTGGGGAATATAACTTCTAGATTCCCCACTGGTGTGATCACTGTAGAGTTCTATTATGAGGATGTTTTAACATCATGTAATTTTCTCTTGTTGAACACATCACAATTCTTCCTGATTTATAAGTTTGAATCTTTCTGTATATTTGACGACATATTTGAGACCACTGAATTGGATTCATAGTACTTGCCTTGTGTAAACTTTCCACATAAAATAAAAAACCTGAGCGTCAAGTTTATGCTCTCCAGGAATTGCCCTGGTTTTATTCTAAGTTGATATGATTTACTAACCTGAAATAATCCAAA
This sequence comes from Cervus canadensis, assembly GCF_019320065.1. NCBI lineage: Eukaryota > Metazoa > Chordata > Mammalia > Artiodactyla > Cervidae > Cervus > Cervus canadensis. The sequence continues at coordinate 23,998,735 of NC_057397.1, read as the reverse complement.
AATTTATTAGAGAATATCATCAAAGCGGGAGTCAATGTTCAGACAGCAGGAGCATCACCGTCAGCCCCTTGTCCTAAGCTACCCCAAGTGCTCTCTTTCTGCCTAAGAACCACATGTCTGGCACTCCTTTAAATGGAGTCACTACCTTTTCACTGCATGTTAGTTGAAAGCCATAATTATGATTCCCAGAATGGCAGAGTATCAAGCATGATCATCCTTGTGTATCCTAGGAGAAGGACTTGCTAGTTTATATGTTTATACTAAGATGCTCAAGGGTGATCATGCTTGATACTCTGCCCTTTCTGGGAAGCCCTTCTCCTAAAGTGGACCCTAAAGGGCAGAAGGCAAGCATGCATGATTTGATATATATTCAGTGTTAGGCACATTTCCATGGGGTGTTTGACAAGCGCATGACCCCAGGAAAGGTGAAGTCACTGAGTGCGTGGGAAGGAGACGGGCAGTGGAAATAGAGGGGACTTGAGGAGATGTTGGGAGGATCTCAGAGGAAAGCCATCCAGATGACCAGTCTCCTCCCTTGTGGCTTCCAGCAGTTTTTTCCTACCTGTAGCTGTAGAGGATCCCTAGGCCTTGAACATCAGAATATAATTAGAAAAAGAGACTCAGATTTGTTTTTAATTATTAAATTTATTTATTTTTAATTTTTTTTTAAATTGAAGGATAATTGCTTTACAGAATGTTGTTGTTTTCTGTCAAACATCAACATGAATCAGCCATAGGTATACATATGTCCCCTCCCTCTTGAACTTCTCTACCACCTCCCTCCCCACCCTACCCCTCTGGGTTGTTACAGAGCCCCAGTTTGAGTTCCCTGGGAGACTCAGATTTTTATGGTTGCAGACTGAAGGAATTTCATGATATCCCAGACAATCGCAAACAGTGTTGCCAGAACAGCCAAAAACTGTTGGGTTGGTTTTTTTTTTTTTTTTTTTCATAATCTCATGCCAGGAGAGAGGGGGATATAAGCAAATATTTTTATATTTTGAAAAGGATGTTTTATTTTATAACATCTTGATGGAAAGAAAGCAAACAAGCCCGGCTAATGCCTTTTAAAATGAGAGAATATGTTTTTCCTAGTTAACGACAAAGATTTCACTGAGAAGGAGGAAAAAAATGTAGCGTTTATAAAAATGTTGATGTAGATATAATTAGATCCATTTTAGGACCAAAAGTTTTATGCAGAAACTGACAGAAGGATACACAATAATTATAGTTTCCTGACAAGCTGAATAGAGTTTTCTTTTTTTATCTTATGGTTTTAGAAAACCAAACTGTAAATAAATATGCAGTTTGACAGATTGTAATTGCGATCAGCAAGGCGTCTTTTCATTTAATCAGATGGTGTTATTAAAATGGGGGCACAATTAAACATTTTATAATGTGACGTAGAACTCCATTAAAATTCTTCAGCAAACAGCAATTTACATCTGATGCTCCAGAATCCTTTTTCTATTTGCAGAAATGTTATTGGCTGTGACCTTCCACTGGATGGGTCTCTGTTTTTATTTTTTATTTTTTCTTCTTACTTTGATAAATGATACTGAGCAGCCACTTTCTTCTGCCCATTGCACAACTAAGATATTAGCTTTGCATGCTCTTCTTGAGTTATCATGACCCTTACAGTACACGTACTGGACCAAACAGAAAGTTTGAAAAAGCATGTTTACTTGAAAGGAAATTCATTTTCTCTGTTTATATAATAGTCATTCCCATCAGCTTCCAATTAATATTGAACTCACAGTTAAATTTGTTTCAGGAAAAGATTAATAGGAAGCTTTTGCAAAGTGTAAATATCAGTTAATATTTTATATTCCCTAGAAAAGTACATCCTTAAACAAAGAATGAAAAGGTGTGAAATTGAATTTGACAGTAATTAAAAGGAAAGTGGCCTCAAAATTCTGGCAGGGCAAAACTGTGAGATGCTTTACTATTCTTGCTCAGAGTCTTTGGCTTGACTGTGACAAAATATAGCCTGATCTTGGTAAAGAATATTCAGAAATGTGACTAAATATTGCTATGGGATCCAAATCGGATGGTTGGATAACAGAACATAGTGGAAAAGGAAATCTGAACTGTAACTCGACACTTCTGACAGTACAAAGGAGTAATGCAAGCTGTGGTGTGTGTTGTGAACTTGCTCTGTGCAGTCACTGAAAACCTGTCCCCATGCAAAGCATGGGGAAGACTTGTGTAGATTCATAGAAAAAGAAGAAATTCAGCACAACCTGTAGGAGACCTTCTCAGCTTAGTGTTGATCAAAAAAAAAAAAAAAAAAAAAATCCCCACCTATGCATCTTATCCAGCCAAGAAAACACAGATTACTGATAATGACCTTGGTCATCTTCTGGCAGCATAATTATTATTTTCCATTTTTAAAACAAAACAAAGCATCTCTGGTAAATTGTAATTAAGGATTTTTCCCCCCAAAGGACAGCTTTCAGATTAGGAAAGTTTTGAATGGGAAACACTGTCTATGTGAGTGAGACTTTTCAAAGTGAAAATTTTTTAGAAAAGTGGTCATTCAACTAATAAAAATAATTGTTCCCTTGTGGTAGTGCAGTAAAATAATTTCAAATTATTCAGTGGCCAGTTACCTACTGTAGTGTGATAAAGACATGTTATCTGTTGTTCGTCCGCTGCCAGACTCCCAGTCCCTTGACCGTCTCATTGCTTATCCCCAGGCGCCACTCTCACAGGGTGAAGGGTTTGAAAGTTGAACCTGTTGGTGCTTTCAGCGCTGTGGACTGACTTGTTGATGCTTAGTCACTTCCCTGCCATTTTACAGATGGGGAAGCCCCAGTTCTAGGACATTAAATGGTTACATAGATAGTTCATGAAAAACGTGCATGAGGACCAGAGGCTGTCTCTGAGCCTCCTTCTGTCTTCTCCATTCATTCACATTTGTTTATTTTATTTTTGTTCATTCGTCAGTAAATATTCATTCAGCTCCTACTATGGGACAGGCATGTTGAAGTCATGGTGAGCTCGTGGAAACTTTGAGAACAATTCATCATCAGCTAGCAAAACATGGGAAAAGAAAAAGTAGACAATAGGGCCTTACTATGGTTAGGCTGCTGCTGCCACTACTTAAAAAAAAATCAACAAAAAAAGAAGTGACTGTTGGAATAAAACAGTAATCTAGGAGCCTGTCAGGAATCCGGTTGGAACTGGTAGTTTTGTTTCAATAGAGTGCCAGCAAATGTGGACTACCAGAGCTCCACCACAGGTGGGCATGGTTCTCCAGTCCCCATCACACTATGAAGTTGACTGAAATCATAAATGTAAAACTTGGGAAACCCCTAAATAATGTAACAGCAGATATTTACTGTGCCCCCTACTTGGCACGAGGCTCTGGGCTTTAAAGTCGTAAATAAAATAGTATATATATAGTCCCTACAATTATGGTGTTCACAATCTAACAGGAAAGACAGATATTAAACACACATACCAAAAAATCACACGTTTAACAACAAAAAAGCATTTTGTAAGTTGTTACTGTGTATCATTTTGTAGACCCGGAATCTCTCTTTCTTCGCAAAACCATCCAAATCAGTGTATTTGAATATTTTTCTCATTGGAATACACCGTGCATTTCCTGATAAAACAGAATCTGAAGTCTGTTCCCTAAACATACGTTCTTACCTAATTGCTAAAATAAGGTTTTGGTGTCACTCGTTTGGTTCATTTTTAAGTTAAGTTTTTTTGGCCACGCTGTGTGGTTTGTGGGATCTTAGTTCCCTGACCAGGGATTGAACCCAAACCCTGAACAGTGAAAGTGCAGTCCTAACCGCTGGACCACCAGGGAATGCAGTATGGTTCATTTTTTATGCTGCTGCTCATCTAACCTCTACAAACAGGAATAAGAGAATGCATTTTGTTAGAAATATATAAAAACCCAAAATAGAACAGTGAAAAGAGCCCTGGCTGATCAGGCCAGGGTCCAGGGTTAAGAGTTCTGGATATAAAATCATATATTTGTGTAATGCTGGGCCATTCATTAATTAAATATTTCTAAGCCCACATACTAGACCCTGGATATTTGCTAATTTATTGGCAATTCAGTTTTCTTTCATGAATAAAGGATGCAAGACTCGATGACCTCAAGGTCTCTTCCTGTTCAGAAATTCTATATTTACCATGTGCCCCCAATTTGGTAAGAGTGTTAATAATGTAAATATTAGCCAACATTCAGAAAGATTCCTTATTAAACTTGGAAAGCAGAGATGAACATTCCTGAAATTGATGGAAAACCCATCAGAGTCCAATTCTAAATACCACTGGGGGTAAAAATGCAGCAGCTGTTTAGCAGTGCAGAGAAAAGCTGTGTCTGAATTTTGGATTAGAACTGAAAAATACCTTCTCCAGTTGAAACTACACAGGGAATTTAGATAGGATGTAATTACGTAGCTGGAATTTGTCCAGACTTTTGACTAACCCGCCTCCTTCTACAAGAAGTACATTCACCATGGGATCTTTCATGATAGCATATGATCAAGACCCTCAATTTTAACACCCCATCTAAAACAAGAGTCCACTACACATTTGTAATATAGTAAATTCCCTTAACACCCATCTTGGAGCATTTGTTTAATACTGTGTTTCAACAGCACCAGTTCTTACAAAACTGTCTTCACTCTAGGGCTTCTGGTCTCACTCTGCCTGAATTCTGCAGTTCTTAATTTCTGTGATCAGTGCCTGCATGGACCATATGAATCCTATTTGCTCAGTTAGTGCTTTTCATAAAAGGTTAAGCTTCATTCAAAGACATATTTTTTAAAAAGTAAACAGTATTTTAAAATTTAGGACAGTTACTTTCATTTTCATGCTTCAGACTGGGCCTCCAGCCAGCGGTTAGTGAGAGCAGAACGTAGTACAAAGTCATTTTAGAGCTTTGTAGTGGGGCTGACACAGAGAACTGGTAGAGCTGGCATTATTCTAAGCAAAGGGGTACTGAGTAGAGTTCACAGGAGTTCATGAAAAGATTGCTGGATTTTTCAAATGCTCACAAAGGCTATTCAGCATTATTTTTAGGCATAAGGATGGAATGAGAAAGAAACAAAGAGCCATATTTTACTGTGAAGCTGTAGATAGCTGTAATTCATACAGCTATTGAGAGAAAAATGAATTTAAATAATCCAAATGATCAGAAGACAGAAGGTCTTATGTCCCATTTTTGACAAAATAACATGGTCAACTACCTCATCTTTCCAGACAGCATGTAAGATATATCCTTATAATCATAAAAGTTACCTGATACAAAACAAAACCTAAAACAGTACTCAAATCCTACATCTGGGGAAGCCGCCAGACTTAATATTGATAACACAGCCTGAGTTTGAGCCCTAAACTAGATGCTTCTCCCACCAATACCCATTTTCCAGAGACTGATTCAGTATGTCTGGGTGAGCCGACCAGTTCTCTTATAAGAAGGCCCCTATAGCTGCCACTAAGAGAGAATCACTTGTTTGGATTAACATGTAGATGCTGGATCAAATTGTTCATTTTTCATTAACGCACAAAGATAGTGGCATGGTTGTTCTCTTTCAGTCCAGAAATTGACAGTGACCAGATTAAAAGTGGCACCCATTAGAAAAAGGCTGTTATTTTTGCACTGGAAGAAATATGTATCCCATATTAAGGAGAAAAGAGAGAAAAGTCACATTTCTTCTACTGATGATTGCCCTATGTGGAGACCCTAGATTTTTTTTTTTAATGCAATAAAACGAATCGATAATGTAAAAATACAGATATAAGTTACCAATATTGAAAATATTAAAACAATGTTTAGAGTTAAACCAAAAATCATATGGTATACAATGAATACAGCTGCATATTAATATATGTAATTCCTTGTCCATTTGACAACAGTGTAAAAAGTATACATGGTGCATTCCCAATCCTAATCAATAAAACTTGGACTCATGAATGTCACTAGTTGTGTATACCTATTTATGAAGTTGGCCTGGATTGTTTTAAAGCTTGTAGTGTATTCCACCTATTGTTTTATTTTTACCTTTCAACTTATATGTACCACACATTTATAAACCATTCTGATCAAGCTTGAACCAGCTTGATTACTTTTGATTTATGCTGTAGGATTTCTTCATTCTTCCTGGAAATTTCAAGGCATTTTATTCTAAACCTATTCTTTCTTTCTTTAGATTTATTTACTACCTTTAGAAGTAGAAAAGTCCAATTTCAATCATGTTTGAAATAACTCATTTTAGACAAGTACGTGCTGCTCTGCTTACAAAACATATATGAGTGGAATATGCAATTACTACAACCCAGTTTCCTGCCACAGAAACATTTCAGCATTATAGCATTACAGAAATAGAATGACATGCATAATGAAAGATTTCAAGATTCACCCAAGGCATTTATTCTCTTCACCTTAATGTTCTCAGCAGTAGCAGAGTATCCATTAAAAGGTACTATGAATTATGGTTGCCTAGCAACTAGAAGGAGCTTGTAACAGCACCAAAGAATGAAATGGCTGGTTGATAAAATGAATTTTCTCTGAGCATTAGCCTGTTGAAACTGCCTTTTCTTGTGGAACATAAAGTGCATTTATTTGTCTCATGCATTTTTTATTAGAAAATTATTTGAGTTCCAGGGACTTGAATCGTTTTGCTACAGGAGATATTTGATTTTAATGTGTTGTACTAAAATAAGTAATAAAAGACACTTTCTTCAAAGCAAAGTCACCAAACAATTCTATGTGGATTTTTGAAGGAAGAAATAAAATATTTGATAAGCTGTTCCATTACTGGTTTCTAATTAAGGATGGCCTTAGATATAATTCAAAATTCTACTGATGCTGTAAAAGGTATAAGGTTAAAGTGAGTTATTCTTGGTTGTGTGAACTGTAGAAACATTATGTTGACAATGAAATGCAAGAGAAGAATGGAGTTTTAAAATCTTACTCATGGCTATTTGTAAAATTCATTTTAACAAAGGTCTGAATATTTACTAAAAACTCTACCAGTTATAAATTACCTTCAATTTATTTAACTTTATTGTTTTAAACATCTTCATCTTACCATGCTGTCCTCTTGGAGAAATAGATATATTTCTCTGTCATTACTAGGCCTTCCTTATTTGCAGTGATTAGATTATGGTCTGTATGGTATTGCCTTGCAGGTCTCTTGCCCCAAGAAATACGCTGGGATGACAGGAATAGGTGGTGTCAGAAGCTACTACAAGTACATATTTGATATTGTTATATTATATGAGCATTTTTTCAATTTAAAGTAATTCAGATCTTCTGCTTAGGTTCATAGAAACTGTAAACAACAAAAAAAATTGAGGAAACAGAAACGTCTTAAAACAGAAACTATTAAAATGGGAGCTGAAACATCCAGTGTGATGTTCTTTTGGGTACTCATTTTCTGCGTTCCTATATTATCATTATGTGTATATCTAGAATATTCCATAGTCTATATTTATCCTACTGAGCAGAATATAGCATCATATGTGTTCGTCTACTCATGTATGTGTGGAAATTGTATTACTTAAATATCAAGCATTACATTTTTAATCACCATTTTGTATTGCTTCTAACTATTCAGTATGTGATTCATTTTTTATGATAACATAATCTCTGGTTGAAAAAAGAGCTATGTTGGACCAATGTTTATTCCACCAGATGAATAGTAGGTACTTCTTAGTCCTTAGGTATCTATTCAATTCAAGCCTGGCCCAGAGCAGAGCAAGGGAGTTTCATAGGGGGTGAGAGGCAAATGAAAATGTTATTGATCACTGTAAATGGAAAGAATTTTATACAGGATAATTACCCATATTTATAGCAATGAAAGGATCATCACTTAAAAATGACCATCTTGGCACAATCTTCACAGACCAACTGAAAGAGCACTGAAAATGTATTTGTTGAGAAAGATCAGTGTAGGCAAACAAGCTTGTGATTTCAGACATTAAATTCAGTGCTAGTACTCCTCTGGAGCCTGAGTTTTCCAACTGACAGCCTCAGACCTTCACTTCAGTGTAGGGCTTATCTTATGTTATTCCTTTAACTAAAATTAGGGTAGTGGTATTCCCCTCTGCAAATTCTATAATTGACCCAGTTTTCTCATTTTCAAGGTAAAAAAGTTCACATTTGAGCACTCTATCACAATTGTGTGTGAGCCTCAGATGTTCTGCTTGAACAAGTCTCAAAGTGCTGATCAAAAGAGAAAATTTATGTTTTTTAAAAAGCTGGTGTCTAAAGCCCAAATTCTGGCCAAAAATTGAAAAATGAGGGAGTCTATTTATATTGATTATTAGTGTTTTGCGTAAAGTGACTGTTTGTCAGGTCTGGGTCTTCCCCGGTCGACCATAAGAAGCTGATGCTATTGTTAACCAGTTAGTGGGAGATAGGAAAGTAAAGATGAGAAATGACTGTTAGCCTGTACCTTACAGCTCTATGCAGCTTACAAAGAACTTTCCTTTACCTGATATCATTAGATTTACACAACCATTCTGTGATATAAATAGGACAAGCCCTATCATTAGAAGATGCACCATTTGCAGCAAAACACATCAGACTTGGAGTGACAAGACCAAGGTGCAGATCAGGGCTGTCCCTTGACCTTGTGTCTCCTTGGCCAAGTCCCTGGACCTTTTAGAGCCTCAGTTTGCTTCAAAGGAGATGATACTGCCATCCTCAGAGAGCTAGTCTCAAAATTAAATGTGTGAAAGCACCCATCATGTAATAAATACTGAGTAAGAGAGAACAGGGCTTCCCTGATAGTTCAGCTGGCAAAGAAATCTGCCTGCAGTGCAGGGGTTCAGTTCAGTTCAGTTCAGTTCAGTGGCTCAGTCGTGTCCGACTCTTTGCAACCCCATGGACTGCAGCATGCCAGGCCTTCCCGTCCATCACCAACTCCCAGAGCTTATTCAAACTCAAATCCATTGAGTCGGTGATGATATCTAACCATCTCATCCTCTGTCATCCCCTTCTCCCGCCTTCAATCTTTCCCAGCATCAGAGTCTTTTCAAATTAGTCAGTTCTTCACATCAGGTGGCCAAAGTATTGGAGTTTTGGAGTTTCAGCTTCAGTATCAATCCTTCCAATGAATATTCAGGACTAATTTCCCTTAGGATGGACTGGTTGGATAATCTTGCTGTCCAAGGGACGCTCAAGAGTCTTTTCCAACACCACAGTTCAAAAGCATCAATTCTTCGGCACTCAGCTTTCTTTATAGTCCAACTCTCACATCCGTACATAACTCCTGGAAAAACCATAGCTTTGACTAAATGGACCTTTGTTGGCAAAGTAATGTCTCTACTTTTTAATATGCTATCTAGGTTGGTCATGACTTTTCTTCCAAGGAGCAAGCGTCTTTTAATTTCATGGCCGCAGTCACCATCTGTAGTGATTTTGGAGCCCCCAAAGATAAAATCTCTCACTGTTTCCACTGTTTCCCCATCTATTTGCTATGAAGTGATGGGACCAGATGCCATGATCTTCATTTTTTGAATGTTGAGTTTTAAGCCAACTTTTTCACTCTCCTCTTTCACTTTCATCAAGAGGCTCTTTAGCTCTTCTTTGCTTTGTGCTGTAAGGGTGGTGTCATCTGCATATCTGAGGTTATTGATATTCCTCCCAGCAATCTTGATTCCAGCTTGTGCTCCATCCAGTCCAGCATTTCTCATGATGTACTGTGCTGCTGCTAAGTCACTCCAATCGTATCCGACTCTGTGCGATCCCATAGACAGCAGCCCCCCAGGCTCCCCCATCCCTGGGATTCTCCAGGCAAGAATACTGGAGTGGGTTGCCATTTCCTTCTCCAATGCATGAAAGTGAAAAGTGAAAGTGAAGTTGCTCAGTTAGTCTGACTCTTAGCAACCCCATGGACTGCAGCCTACCAGGCTCCTCCATCCATGGGATTTTCCAGGCAAGAGTACTGGAGTGGGGTGCCATTGCCTTCTCCGATGATGTACTATGCACATAAGTTAAATATGCAGGAGACCCCAGTTCAATTCCTGAGTCAGGAAGATCCACTGGAGAAGGGATAGGCCACCCACTCCAGTATTCTGGGACTTCCCTGGTGGCTCAGCTGGTAAAGAATCTGCCTGCAATGTGGGAGACGTGGGTTCGATCCCTGGGTTGGGAAGATCCCCTGGAGAAGGGAACGGCTACCCATTCCAGTATTCTGGCCTGGAGAATTCCATGGACTGTATAATCCATGGGATCCCAAAGAGTCGGTCATGGCTGAGCAACTTTCACTTTCACTTTTAAAGCGAAAATAGAATCTAAATCTAAATAACCACTGTGCAACATTGAGCCTTAGACTGACCTCCCAAGGTCAAACAGTTCCAAAGGCAGGGGCGAGGTTGAACACCTCTAAATCCTGCCTGGTGTATCAGCAGACTCCACCCCTGCACTTTCCATTGCAGAGGAATCATGTGAAGGAACTGGAATGGGAAGTGAAGGGACAACTTGTTTTCAAGGCGATGTGTGAGTCCGAGTGATTGTCATTCACTGGTGTGGCCCAAATGCTGCCCTTATCCCCTGCACTACAAACCTTTTTCTTGAGCCTACCACTATCATCTCCTGAGACTTTTTGGTGTGATGCCATGATAGTAGATCGCAAGTACTTTGCACTTAGAAATAATATGATTTGCTTTCCAAACTCAAAAGTTTTGTATTAACAGAATACATTTTGCTTTGATTTTCAATGCATTAACAGTCATATACCGTAGTTCATGATAAGCTACTAGGACTAAAATGTTTTTAGCATAACTAAACATAAAAGAATATAGTGTTGAGAGGTGAGAGGCTTTTTTTTTTAATGTGTAGCTGAATAATCAAACATGGATAAATAAAATATTAATCACTGCTAATACTTTACAAAGGTATAAATTGAAATTCCAGAGAGAGCTTGGCTGATTTGATTAACATTGAATCTAATACAGCAGAATCCCACTTGAACATAAAACTATTACACTTGTAATAATCCTATAGAGTTATCGAGACAGACAAATTGAAATTCTTTCTGATATTTGCATAGAATTATGAGATACATTCTGTTTGTGTTTACCATGTGCTTTAATAGAGAAAGGTGCCTAAAAATATTTTTATGTTTGTATAGATTTATTCTCAAAATGTTTTCATATTGCTATAGTTTGTGTATGTGTGTTTGTCACTCAGTCGTGTCCAACTCTTTGCGACCCCATGGACTATAGCCCACCAGGCTTTAAGACCCTATTATTAGTTTATCTTATGATTATGGAAAACCAGTATAACTATTTTAACACAAAAAATATTTTGTTTAAAAATATTTTCTTCACAATACATCGGGAACTGGCCAATCTTATGATGGATTGCCGAGCCACTGGTAGAATTTAAAAAAAAAAATTATAGAAGTATCCAGGGTAAGAGGGCAAACAGGATTTATCATTCATGAAAATTACATTCATGGTTCAACCACACAATTGTTCCTGACTCATGTATGTAGGATGTGTTAGGAAAAAAAAAAGACTTCTATTTAAATGAAATCCCACTTCTACCGTCATCTGTGAAAAAGTGGCAGAATCTAACATTTTAGTCTTGGAATGACTAAAGTCTCATGAATATTCCATCACTGACAGTTGCCAAGATCTTCAAATAAGCAACAACAGAAGGTCAAAAAGAAGCAGAGAACACATTACTGAGTTTTAGTTGATGTTACACTTTGATTTTGAGCGATAAATTTTTCCATACAGTGGGTTCCTATCTGCCTGTGGTTGACATGCATTTATGATATATAGTTTATGCTCTACTGAATATATCCAAAAGCCACTGTCCACACAGGATGTTGTCTTTCTGACTTGTTAACTAATTCCATAGTACCCAGGAGTTCTACATTGAAGTAATAATAATAACTACAATCTTTTTGTTTATGGAAATAGACTCTCCTAGTATTTTTCTTTGTTTTCCAGTCATATTTTAAAAATTGGAGGAAGATTGCTCAACTAGAATCTAATAAGATTGCAAGTAATAAGAGCCCTAGCATACTCAGAATTGTTCATTATGCACCTATTAGGAAAGATAAATGATTGATGTGTTAGTCTGTCAGTCGTGCCTGACTCTTTGTCACCGCATGAACCATAGACTGCCAGGCCTCTCTGTCCATAGAATTCTCCAGGTAAGAATACTGGAGTGGGTTTCCATTTCCTTCTCCAGGGGACCTTCCCAACCCAGGGATCAAACCTGGGTCTCCCACATTGCAGGCAGGCTCTTTACCGTCTGACCCACCAGGGAAGCCCAAATGAATGATAAATGAGCCAATATCAGGTTTGTTTTTTTTTTTTTTCTGAGAATGCATTGTTATATCAAAGCTGATGTTAATTTAGTTTTTTCTTCTCATCTATTAAAATCAGTATCAATAACGCTCAGCTCAACTTCTTCCATGTCTTGGATGACACTTAACTTCAAAGAGCCTTTATTAATTAATCTGCAAAGTAAGGATAGTAGAACCTCCCTCACTGAGCTGTTTTGAGACCTAAATGTTGCCATGTGTCTATAGTACCTGCCCAGATCACTGCAGAACTGCAACAAGGTTGGCAATCAGCAAAGAGTCACTGAATGCAAATCCGATTAGCTTGTGGTACAACATGGGGTTCAGCTTTCAAAGCAACTTTGAGTTATGATCATCATACTATTACTTCAAAGCACTTGAGTGCAATTTAGCAAAGGAGGCAAGCTCGCAAATCAAGTTTGCAGTAAGCCAAAGACTGGCCCATTTTACTTTAGGAAAGACAATTTATATTCAGTTAAAAAGTGATCCTTAGATGAAAAAGTACATCTGGTTTGCAAAGGGATGGTGAATGTCTCCCCACGCGTGACTAGGATAGTTCTCAGGTTTACCTGTTGACTAAGAAGCGGGGCATATTGTGAATGTGCTACTTCATGCATTTATACTTAAAAGTTTTTCCATTCATTTTACATCTGCATCCTTAACAGTTTTAAGGTACATCCTGATGTTCAGTTGTCTCTTGAAGGAAAGTTTTTGAAAGCTTTTGTTACTTTCTGCAAGTAAAACACAGTTTTATGAAGATAATAATTGTACTGGATATGTGGCAAGTTAAAAAATTTATATAAACATCTACTAAAAATAATTATGTACTAAAGATTTTTTAAATCATGTGTTCTCTTTTGAAAAGACCTTGCAAATGCTGTTTCTAGGACATATGATACATGTTACTTAGAAACCACTGCAACAGTGAGTGTCATCTGGAAATGGGCAAAATTGGGAATGAGCATGGGTTTGACAAAAGAGATAAAGATAATAATGTCTTTGAGTGAAATAAATATTTTCTTCAAACTAAAGATGAGAGTGAAATTATTGAGGACTCAGTTTTTCCCAGTGTTTATACTGGTGCATGCTGAGTGTGTGTAAGTAATTGGGAGCAATCTGAAAGGTAAATCATGATTCCTATTTAAAATTATAACTTTACAAAATTACTGTAGACACAAAGCAATTAGATTCTGGGTTAAATGGCAATTGGGCAAAATAAATAAAGCAACTTAGTAGAGTAACATAGAAAATGTTTTTGCACTTAAACTTTTATTTGACCTGAAGCATATGGCGTTGGACCAACAAATTCATCTGCTTCTAGTTATTTCTAAGATTCAGTAATTACATAGTTCCATAGCATTTTATACTGTGGTTGCTGACATCTTTGCTATTCTAAATATTTAGTCCCCACAATTGCTCTAACTCTCCTGAGCAGTAGGGTGCCCCACTAGATAGTTAATTAAAGTGGGGAGCTGTAAGATTAAGTGACTTGCCCACAGTCATACAAAATTAATGCACAAGTGAGGCTAAAAACAATTAGAAGCTGATTCCCAATATAGCATTTCTCCAGAGACCACCTTGTGGTGGCCATACAGTCCACACAGTTAGCCAAGAACTGACGTGCACAGGCTGCGTCTGAATCAAGCATAACCGGTGTGGGTGATTTTGCATTCTCTCTCTCAGTACTTTAAATCCTGCATAAGCAGAGTTCTTTTGGCCATGTAACACTTCCAAAGGAACCTAAAGCCATATCCATTCATTTTTCATCAGTTTTAGTACAGTATAGGTAACATCCTTCATGCAACTCTAATCCAAACGAATTTCAATCTAATATCAGGACAGTTCAAGTTTATGTTTGTTCAGTTTAACTGTTGCAATGCCCACTAGAAAAACGCAACCACCAGCCACTAGGAAAAGCAGTTTTATTGTACATGGAGAAAAAAATGTCTCCTGTTAATAAATCTTCTGTCTGTCTGTCTGTTTCTCCCCCCCGCCACCACCACCGCAGATCTGCCTCATTCAGAACGTTGTTCATCCTGGAATTGACCCATCATTGAGTGCCTTACTCTGCACTTAAGAATGTTGTAAAATGAAAGAACACTGAGAACCAAAATGTTAGGCTCGATAGTGCCTTTCAGCATAGTAGCAAGTGGAGCAAAGCAATTATAACAACAGTAAATTGTTGAAATTTCTGAAAAGCTTGATGAGTAAGCTCTTTAGAAATGGCTCCCACCCAGGAATGGTGTTTTTTTTTCCTTCTCACACAATAGCAGTCTCACTGTCTAATTCCATCTACAGAGCGCTATGAATACGAATGGTTTAGAAAGTGTGCTGGGTGGCAGAATCCGGGTGATTTCATTTGAGGACCAACATGTGTAAATAAAAATGATGGCCCACCATAGCTCTCTGTGGAGCACTATTACCCAACACAGAGCCCACCCACTTCCCACGACAAAGTCTGCTGAAGCAGAAGAAAGGCACTGCCTGTCTCGCGTGCAAAACCTAGCACTGCTCCTGTGTTTAAAATCATGTTTGAATTCAAGTCCTCCCATCTCTCAAAGCTCCCCGCTTCTCAGTTCAACAAGGGAGCTTAACTTCACATCATGAAGAAATCTTGGTTATCTAACACAAACTCTTTCCATCTGCCTTTTTTCTTCCTAAGTGTACTCTCTGTATCTGTTTCCTTTCCCTTTATAGGCATCAGGGTGAGATGATCAGGAGGGAGGGAGGAAGACTACTTGGTGGGGGAGCCCTCCTCACTGGGCGCCATTGTGTGAGGCAGGTCAGTGTCCACAACTCTCCTAGCCTTCGTGTTCTCAAAATTACATACTACACAGGGCTGAGCATTTAAAGCACAGCCTGCCATTTTATTCCTCTCATTGGTCCTTCCCTTTGGCTCCTGAGGAAGAAGCCACTCCTTCCTTTTTTTTTTTTTTTTTAAGATTAGCATGTCTAAATGGCTTTACATCAATTATTAATATATCTCAAGAAAGCTGGGAAAAAACTCAACATGGTCCTCCCATACTCCTCTTTATCTTTAAATATTGGGTATCTCAGGGCTTCTCTGGTGGCTCAGAGAGTAAAGAATCTTCCTGCAATGCAGGAGACCTGAGTTCGATCCCTGGGTCGGGAATATCCCCTGGAGAAGGAAATGGCTACCCATTCCAGTACTCTTGCCTGGAGAATTCCATGGACAGAGGAGCCCAGTGGGCTACAGTCCATGGGGTCACAAAGAGTCAGACACAACTGAGTGACTACCACTTTCACTTTTCATTGGGTGTCATACTTTGGACTGACCTCCTACTTAACAAATGTGTGTAGGTCTCCTATTTGCTTAAAAGACGATTAGCAGTTGTTCCAAAGGGTTGCTATTTACTCATGTACTGCCCATCTCTCCTCTCTTCTTCACCCCAGACCTCAAAGGTAGTCTACATCTCCTCCTATAAATTGATGGAAACCGTTGGTCTCGCTTTTCTCCCATCATGACCCCAGTTTGCTCAACTGGAAAATGTGAGGAAGGGAAGATCTTAGAGATCAATGTGTTTAAGGGGAAAATACTTTGAGCTCTGAGATCCTTTTCTGCTTGGATGTGAGTCTGTGACTCCAACTTGTCGCCAGCCCCTTTCTCCTGCCAGTCATCATGTGAGCACCTCCGACACCAACCGCCACCGTGGTGCTGTCTGTGTCTGCATCCCTGTGATCTCAGCCAGCCCTGCAGTTTCCACCACAGCCACATTTACGGGATGGACAATCAGTGTCTCCCACGCTACTCTCATTTTCAGCCTCTCTTCCATGACTTCAGATGCCTTGTGAATGCCCCTCCTGGGTGATAAAAAGCTAGCACCCCAAGTTCACAGTTTCTCTCTATTCTTTGTTCCTCCTCGTGGCTTCACCCGCACTCCTGCTATTCTCCTAGTTACCAAGACCCGAAACCTCAGTATCACGTTTTCCACACCCTAGTCTCCAAAAGCCTATTTCTGTCTCTTCACTAGCATTCCAAGCACCAGCATTCAATGTGAGAGATTTCTACCCATTCCAAGCAAAGGAAAGTAAAAGATTATCTCTTGTTTGGAGTAATGTTAAGGTCTTAAACTATTTCTTCTACACCACTCCTTTATTCACATGCCACGTGGCATGGCTTAAAAAGTAAAATAAATTAAAAAAGGGATAAAAAGTGAGGATACTTCTTTTAAGGCATAGGTTTGTTGTGTCATTTCAGTGCTCAGAAGTCTTTGATGGATTCCTCATTGCCCATTAAAAAAAATACATACCCATTGGGCAGAGCCACCACTTTTGGCGCATAGCCTCTGGATCATGCAGGATGGTGGCCCTGTCTTCCCTGAGGTATTGTGTCAACTATTGCCCACCTCCCCTCATAGCCTTACTTCTCTTTAGTCCTCAGCTTGTTTCCTACATTGAACGTGGTCTGTCTTCTGCAGCTATACCCTCAAAACATTGTGGAGCTCTCCAAAGACAGTCTACTGCGTTACACCTCTAACTGTCAAGGAGTCATAGGACCTCTTGTTGTTGTTTAGTCACTAAGTTGTGCTCAACTCTTTGCGACCCCATGGCCTGTAGTCTGCCAAGCTCCTGTGCCCATGGGGTTTTCCAGGCAAGAATAATGGAGTGGGTTGCCATTTCCTTCTCCAGGGAATCTTCCTGACTCAGGATTTAACCCATGTCTCCTGCTTGGTAGGTGGATTCTTTACCACTGAGCCACCTGGAAAGCCCCATAGGACCTCACTGTAAGCTTTACTGTAAGCTCTCTGAACATCAGAGCTACATTAGCCTCCTCCTTGAATTCTCCACAGTGTAGAGTGTCAACCTGGTGTTGTACATAATAACTCTCATATTTGTCAAATGAATTGATGTATTATCAAATATATCTTATGTTTAATTGGAGTCCCCCAAAAGATGATTATCAAAGTTCTGGACATAAAATGTTTTATAAAATGTTCAAGACAATTATACTTTACTTCTCGGATTTCCCACCAACATGATTTAAAATATTTTTCTATTTTCACACCCATCTTTGGTGAGTACAGGCATGCTTGGGAGACACCATGGGTTCAGTTCCAGACCACTGCAATAAAGCAAATACCATAATAAAGCAAGTCACATGAATTTTTTTGTTTCCCAATGCGTGTAAAAGTTATGTTTATACTATACTTATTAAGTGTGCAGTAGTATGATGTCTAAACATACAGTATACATACCTTAAGTTAAAAGTACTTTATTTCTAAAGTTGCTAATCATCATCTGACAACACAAGGTTGCCACAAACCTTCAATTTGTAAAAAGTGAATTATCTGTGAAATGCAATAAAGCAAAATTCATTAAATTGAGGTATCCCTGTAATACATAGCCATCTGGGAAAGTGTGAGTCGTATCTCATCACATATAGCACCTCTAAGCTTTTAAAATTGGAATCCTTGTTTTTACAATGCTGTTAAGAGATTACTTCAGTCTTAGTTTGAATTTTGAACTCTTGGAAACTAATAATGTACCTTTAACTGATTTTGAAATACACATTTAGTAATATTAATTAAAGTAAATGTAAGGCATTTGAAAACTGAAACCTTTGCTGTGACATTTTTTTTGGACACAGTTCACTTCTTTTTTTTAAAGAAGTTCACGTCTTAAACCATGACTTCTACTAGATAAGCCCCCTCTTAAGATGTAAAATCTTACTCCAAAATATCTACAGGAGATTCATCTATTACTGATAGATTTTTTATAGTATAATTGTCATTTTTTAATTATTATTATTTTTTGGCCATGCTGTGTGGCATGTGGGATCTTAATTCCCTGACCAGGGATCAAACTCATGTGCCCTACATTGGAAGCGCAGAGTGTTAACCACTGGACCACCAGGAAAGTCCCTGATTATCACTTTGTATTACTATTAACATTTTCTTTTAAATATAGCTCTTTGAACGATTAATAACATTCACATAATTTAACACAAAGGATGCTCCCTTAATCTTCTATCTTCCCATTTCCCCCATCATAAAAGTAAGTAACCACTGATGTTTCTTCCATCTTTTTCCAGGGTTTATAGATCCTTATTCCCTCCCCATTTTTTCTTTTTACAAAAGATGGCATACTACTCCATTCCTCTTTTTCACTTGGAAATCTTTCACATAAGTACAGAGCTGCTTCATTCATCTTCATGGCTGTACAGTGTTCCATTGTAAAATTCTTTGTTATTCAATTAACCAGTCTCCTTTTGCAAGGTGTTTCAGTTTTAGTTTTTCCTGTTGCAAACAGTGTTTCACTAAGGTGTCTTGTACAAGTATTTTGTATGAGAGCAAGTGAAGAGGAATTTCTGGGTTAAAAAAAATGTAGCATATGCATTTGTAATTTTAATAGATATGCCAAATTGCTCTTTATAGGTATTGTAACAAGTTACTTTGTCATTGTCTAAATGTTAGAGTGTCTGCTTCACTCTATCACACTTTCAGATTTTGGTCAGTCTGTCAAATGAAAAAAATCTAAGTATATTTTTTCATATAATTAAGAACCATTCCTATTTCCTCCTTTCATAAACAGTCTGTTAGAACTTTTCCTGGTGTGAGTTAGGAGGTATGGATACAATTTAATTTTTGTCAGTTGACTCATCATATATTGAGTGGAAAATCCACTTTTAATCCACTGGTTCGAAGTGCCTTTTCTATTATATAATAAATTCATGCATACAGTTGAGTCTTATTTCCAGATTTTCTATTCTATGATCTTTCTGTTCCTGTACTAATATTCTGTGGTGACTTTTTTCCAGTGTTTTAATGCATTGTGGTATCTATTATTGCTAATCTTTCCTTATTGCTCTTCCAGGTTATTTCTGTTAATTTTTCTATTTGAACTTATGAAACTTGCCCAACCTCATGAAACAAAAATTTCCTAGTATTTTTTTACTGGTATCATACTATATTTCTAAACTGACTTGTAGAGAGTCAACAGAAAAATGATACTGAGTTCTTTTCTTCAAGAATATGTTAAGCATTTTCATTTCTTCAAGGCTGCTTTTGTGGCTTTCAGGAGTGTGTTAAGGTTTTTTTCTTATATGTCATGATGCTGTTATAATTGGATGTTTTCTTCTATTATATTTTTTTATCTGGTTAGAGACTTTCTAAAAAAATTAAAAAATGAAATATGGCATATCAGAATCTATAAGCTATAGCTAATGCTGTGCTAATAGGAATATTCTTAGTCTTAAATACTTATGTCGTTAAGTATATAGAATGTATTTAAATGAAATAGATAAGTTAGTTTTAAGAGATGGGTAAGTTATAAAAGAAAAAAATAAGAATGCTGCCCCTTCCAATAAAATTAGCAACATGCCTAAATGCTGTCGAGGAATTCAAGCAAATATTTAAAGCTGTTAAAAACTGTCCTGAAGCATCAACAGAGAAAGGAAAATTGCAATATTTTTGATATGAAGTGAGTACAGTTTTCATACCAAAACTTGATGAGAATCACACTAAAAAATAAAACTACTCTCACTAATGAGAATCAGCGCAAAAGCCTAATTAAAATATTAAACAGAAATCAGGAGTAAGAATACATCTTGACTAAGGAAGATTTATTCCAGGGATGTAAGAGTAGCTGTTTTTCATTTAGGAAGAAATCCGCTTCAGACACATACATATATGCACAGTCCATATGTAGCTCTGATGGCAGCTCATTGAATACTGTGATGTAGCTGTGGTTTCAGACTATCAACTACTATCATTTAGAGCAGAAAATAATAGGCTTAAGAAACAATTTGATAAAATAGCTAGAATTAGCTGTATTTTTAAAATTAAACTGTATGGCACTCATGTCTACTGTAGCTTTTCTTAGTATCTGATACTGTTGTGAGTGAGAATGTTAAGAATGTGAGGGATGGGAGGTGACAGTCTGGGGATTCCCAATCCTGCTCAGTAGAGGCTGAGTCCATCTGAGAAAGGCTGGATGGAAACAGACACAAGTAAGAAGCTCGCTGTCTCCTCAAACCTCTTAGGGTCTGTCCCTATTCTAGACTCGACAGTAACAAATCAATTGGTAGAATTCATTTTGGGATAATCATCAGGAATAAATTGTGACACACATACCAGTATTTGAAATTGTTGAAACCTCAGCATGCACTTATATGCAAGGTATCCATCTCAAGAGTATGTTGTCAGTGGAGTCCTGATTTAATACCTCAACAAAACACATGTTAAGGCAAATATCCTACTCTAGGGCATCACCCTGATGAAGTTTCAGGAAATATATGTGTACTCTTGGAATGACAGCCAAATTACACAATATTTTAAGGCTTCATTGAAACATAGACTTTGTGACTTGCTTATAGCAATTAACTTCTGAAAATCCACTCATCAAATGCATCAGATTACCCTTTAGAGTTCCAGGGCAGGATGGCTGTCGTTAACCATGGGCTTGAGCAGTCTTTGTTATGAAGTGACAAAAAAATCCTGTAAACAGCCAAGGACAGGTGATAGGAAATCTAAATTGAAAATCACTTGGGGGTATATTTGACATTCTGATTTTTTTTTTTAACTAACATAGTAAAATTCTTCAGATTGCCAAATAAATTATTATTCTTATCTGAATAGCCTCATTTTGTGAGAACAGGTTTGTTAGTCATTGATGACTAGAGAAAGGTGATAAAGCAAGAGGTGGGATTTCATATGTAGTTTAAAGTACTCTGAAAAGAGACTGCACATAAGTATACTTGTTCCGATTTTCCAGCCAGGAGTAGCAACAGGTAGGTTCCAATGGAACTGCTGTGATCGGAGAAGAGTATGTTAGGTGATTCGTTTAAAATGGGTAGGAACAGCCAGGAAGTTACTCCTATTGCTGTTTCCCAATAAACAGAGGGACAACAGAGGGTATAACAACTTTTTCATTAAGTCCACACCCAAACTAAAAAAATGGACATCATCTGGAACCCATTTCTGTGTTGTAATGGTGAACCATTACAACATCAGAAAGCCCTTCCTGTTTTCTGCAAAAAGTTATTACTGTTTTATCTTAAGCTTATTTTCCTCTTTCTCTGCAGGACAAATAGTACCTGCAAACACATCTAACTCTTGAAAGCATTATGGGTATATTAAAGACATTGTTACACACGTTTGGAAATAAACATTTCAGCCCATGTTCAGCTATGAATCACTTCATTACAGTGTTAGTTCATAATGTTAAATGGTTGAGAATGTTTTATTCTGCATGTTATTATGCATGCAAATAATCTTAAGGGAATAATTGCAACTAGAAATGCTCTAAGTATTATTTGGTGAAGCTAAAAAAAAATTCAATTAGCAGGAGTCACAATGAACCTTTGTAGAATAAACAAAGATATTTAAAATTTAAAACTTTTGTAAGACAGTAGTAATTCAAGGCTGTGCTGAATTAAAACTTGGTATTAAACAAACAAGAAACAACCACAGGTATAGTGTATTTTGTAGTGTTAGATTTGGTGCCAGTGTCTAATTGCTGTTAGCCATCACACTTTCAGTAAAACAGCAAGAGCCTTCTTGTGCCTGCAAACTTCTGTCTATTGTAATGCCTTTCAACCATCTTACAAATCATTTTGCAGAGACTAATGATTTATTACTGCTGTAATGAACTTCACAAGCATCAATACATTAGTATCCACTTTGAAAAGAAACTTGTCAGGTCCCATTGGAATGATGATCAGTTTACTATTGTTATTAATGACCCTGATCAGCTCTTTGGATCTATGAATAACCTTTTCAGATGACAAAGGTCTTCCATTTGGGAGAAAATCAATGCATATGTAAAATAAAAGTATGTGCTCTTCTTTTTCCAATCCCTTTATCAGTGCCAGGGAGTGTTGTCAGCTGTCAAAACTTGAAGCTTCAAAATTATTTTAAAATCTACCTAATTCAACCTTATCAAAATGCTGGTGAATGCATCCTAAAAGGATATTGCCATTCCAATTGCTTGTCTCTATGTTAGTAAATTATGGTGTTTTCTTTCCTTCTACTTAAAGTCTTAGCTGGACCCTAGTGGTTTGACTCAAATAGAAATTACCATGTTAGGGCTGCTTCTTCTTTTTTTTTTAATGTTCACTGATGTCAGACATTTGACCTGTGAGGCTTTTAAAACTGACCTTGTTGCTTCTTTCCATTCATTAAACTACAACCTTTGCTCTCTTGTCATAAAAGATAAATGAAGATTCACACAATCTTTGTTTAAGAGAAGATTTATTGTTTACATTAATGTAGATTAAGTGGAAAGATACCAATTATTTTTCAAGTCAATCATATGTCTTCTTTGAGGTTTCAATTTGTGGCCTGTTTCTCATTATAACAATTTCTGCAGACTCAGTAGACCTTTTTCAAAAAGTAATAATACAAATAGAAATGCTACATTCCATACTTTTTCTACTTAGACAATTTCTAACATGTGATGTTTTTCCATGAATGATTAAAATTGGGCTTTAAAATGGTAGTTTTCATTCTGTAAGGTTGTCACAATGATTAATGTCCATATAGGATTAAAGCTTTGGAAAAAAATTTTTGAAACCAGAGTGATTATTTATAAATTTAGAAAATGGCTTCTAGGAAGAGCAGCAATATGAAGTTTCAGTATTGTAAAACTTCCTAGACATTTTGATCATTGGCCACACACTCAACCAAATAGTGAAATAATTTTTAATGTCAAAATTTTTTTAAAGCTTTAATGGCCAAATGGGGATATGGAATAAAGTAGATTCCATATAATGGAATAAAGTAGAATTATTTTAAATATTTGATCTGAAAGGAAACAAACAGGTCCTGTAATCAAAGTCCTTAGTTTTACTGATGAGAACACTGAGGCCTGACAGAGTTTAAGGCATGTCTTCCTGTCAGAGATCAGAGCCGTCTGGTGACATGGAACGAGGAGCCAGGGGTTCCTGTGCTGACATGATATAGGACATCAGATGGGAACCTTGAACTCTGCAGTAGTTGTAACCCCAGAGCCTAGCACTGTGCCCAGTCACTGCTGAGAGAGTCATTAGGATACAGATTGCGGAGAAAACTGAATGAAAGACAAAAGCCCAGAACAGGCGGGTTCCTGTGTGTGACCTTAGAGCTTCTGCTTCTTCACCTCTCATTTGAACACTTCCACCTTTGTCTTGCGGTTCACCTTTATAAGGATTTTATTCATAAATGGATATTTGCAAGTGAGACACTGTTTTTCTTTACCTTAAAAGGTGAAATCTCCAACTTGGGTGGCTATTTCTCTCATGAATTCTAGATCCAAACAGTAAATAAAACTTGCATGGGACACTTTGAAGAATCTTGGAGTTGACGGTGACACACCCAGGTACCCCTCTCCCTGTGTAGTAACCTGCCCTACAACATCCCTCTCGTGTCCTTGTCAGTCTGTACATTAACGTGCTCCATGATGGGAGCTGACTTTTTTGCATGGCAGCCTGTTCTGGTACCTATAGTCTGCTGTCAAAAGGTCTTTTAATGAAGAACTTGAAACAACTTTTTTTATTTTTTCAAAACTGTAGTGGCATTGGTTGTATGTTCTTAGAATCAGTTCTTAGGGTCAGTTTCTAGTGAAATCAGTGTGACTGCATAGACACTGATGCCCTCAAGGACCAAGAGGGGTGCAGAGCACGATGAGCACCAGCCTCAGAACTCCTTTTATCAAGTTCTCTTAGGTCAGCGAGAGCTGCTAAGGAAGTTTTGACCACCAAGGAATGACTCTTAAGCAGTCTTTGAATTGCGTTCCCATTGTCCAGTATGATGGTAGTTGTATGTACAGGGAAAGATAAAGACCATACGAGCCGGGTGTAAAATGGGTCAGCCAGTTCGGGGAATTAAGATTTCACACGAGGGCTATGAGTTATGACCATCTCCTTATACCACACGTATGCCATCTTAGCGGCAGTCGGCCAGCATATGCTGTTTCATTGTGAGATGGCTACTGGAGTGGGAAGTGAGGTTCTAGTCAGTTTCTCAAGTACATCAACCTCAGGCAAGTGATTGCACCTCTTTCAGTAGTGGTTTCCTTTTCTGAAAAAAGTGAGCACCATGCCTTCCCTATCTGCCTTACAGGGTAGTTTATAAAAATCCCACAGTAATTATCTGTTGAATAAACTATCACCAAATAAATCATTTGGTGATATGTTACCTTTAGAGGCTAGCTGGTATATTAGTCACATTTTTAAGATAGCTGCCCATAGATACTTTCAATATGTGCAATTGAATTCATCAAAAGTAAAACCCTCCTTATGTCCAATAAATCTTGTTGCTTCTTCTCAAGTAATGCTACATTAAATCATAAATAACTTAGTAGGATAGCACAGAAATTTTATTTGTAATAAGATTCAAAGACAATCTCAGGTCCACCTGAGTACTTTTTTTCAGCTCATTGTTTTGCTATGTGCTCCTTCAGCATCCCAGGCCATTCACAGCCCTATTCCTTTCCTTTCCTTTGGCATGTTTAGCTTTTAGTCTTTATTTTAAAAAGAAAGAGAATGCCCACATTTCCTATTATTTGTTAACCCATCTAATATCCACTAAGAAAATATTCAGCCATCACCATTCTAGTCTTTTCTCATCATTATTCCCTCCAGGTAGAAAAAATAAGTAAATAAACTCTGAAGTGTGTAAAAGCACACAGCTACTAACTGTAATAATAGTAGTCACCCTTTGTTATGATCTAAATATATGCTGGACCTTTTGCACACATTATTTATTCTCACAGCCCTAAGCCATTGGGTCTTACTATCCCCCACCTTACATTTTTGGAACTCAAGCTCAGCAATGTTGGTTAACCTGCCTTCCCTCTGCAATGCCTCCGTCAGCCTTGCTCACCCAGGAATCTGACTTCTGTGCAGACAGGAGCAACTGTCACGTCTCAGTCTTTCCCTGTCTTCAGGCCTGTCTGTATCTACATTTACAAGCCTTCCGGCCTCCAGAAATAATCTCATTCTAGAACAGCAGCTGTGTAGGCTGCTCTAGTTCTCTTCAGAAATCAGCTTCCTGGTGAACCAGTCATTCTTTTTGAATGTTCCGAGACTGACCTGAACAGTTTTAAAAGACACCAAAGATAATAAAACATAATAACCTTTTATTCAGTGCTGTTTGTTACAACAAAAAGAGTAAAAACAAGAGAAGTGTAAGAAAAGGATCCTCCCTCCTTTCTGTCATCAAGTATGCCTAGATGACATACTAAGTGTGGATGACACTACAATTTTTTTTTTTTAATTATTGGAGATCAAATAGCTAAAATATGTACTCTGAGATTTGTCAGAGAAAATTGGTCCAATAGAGCCTAATTTGTTTTGCAATTTGATCAACCACAAACTTAAGATTTTGTTTTGTTTCATTTTGTTTTTAAGAAATTCTTTGTTTGGTACAAGCCCGTCCCCTGATTTTTGCAAGGAATGAATGTGGCATTTCCCAAAGGACTAGTCAGCCACAATGAAGAATTTTTAGGCAGCTAGATTACATGGTTGATCACTCCTGGGGCACATATTTTTTTCATTTATAATAAAGTATGTTTGCCTGATGTAATAACTATGACAAAAAATATGTTGTTTCACATACTGCCTGATACACAAAATTGGGTGATCCCTTTTGGTTTTAAGTAGGAATTAGAGAAGTTTTCTTGAAATAAAGTAATGCTCATTTGGAGAAAATCAATTTTTATTCTTTGGGGAGAGCATCTGACTTTTACTTAAAATTCTGAAAGACTTAAGTGTAATTTCTAAATTATATGCACTAACTGACATTTCATTTTAACTATGATGGCAAAACTATCTAAAATAAATTAACTTAGAAACACAGAAATTCTTAACTGTTGTGCCAGTCGTGTTGTATGATTTCTGAACCAAATATCAAAGCATCATTGATTTTATAGAACTCTAATTGGAGGTCTTTGCACATGAATGTAGCTTTTAATGGAAATGGAATTTTATTCACTTTCCTTTTTTGCATTTACCCAGACACAATTCTTATATGAGGCTCTGTGTACTGGCAAAGAATAAAACATTCTCAATAAATGCCTTCACAAAGTTTATTTCCTTTTCAGCTGAAAGAGACCTGTAAGCTACAGTAAGGCACAGGAAATGTTACAGCATCCCAAAATGGGACAGAAAAATAGAATTCCTATCAAAGATAAACCAAACTGACTGTGTTAACAGGCCAAGAGCACATTGCTCTTATGTCATTGCTGTGGAATAGATTTTGATTGATGATTTCTTTATTTTTAAATGACCTGGTTTATCCCAACATTCGTCTAAGAATGAAGTAATTAGTTATTTCAGAGAAAAAAAATGAATAAACCCCAATGAGTTTAAGGATAATTGAGAAAATGATAGAAATCTAAAATTCTAAAATTTCTTTTTGACTCAAGAAAGATTTCTCTGGATATTATAAGAAAGTATATTATACAAGCATAGTCTGTACAGAATATTGTTTGGTTTGGGCCATGGCACTACTCCCAGTTCTTCTGATGAACTTGGGGAGGGCAAAGAAATTTCTCGATTTTCTCTTTTCCTCTTAAGAACACCTGACTCTGAGTCATTGTTTATGTCCTATAAAGAATGAAAACGAGCTATTAGTGAAGATGGGCTAAACCAGAAGTTGACGGCCCTTCTGGTGGAGCATTTCAGATCTGAGTTCTTCTGGAATCTAAGAGTGGATCGGTAGGCATCCTGGTTGCTGAGAACATCTGGACACCTGGGGTTTGCTTGAGCATCTGTACTTGATCCTCTCATTCTGCTTTCTGCTAGAAAGTAGAGTCAGGACAGCCTGAAGCCACACAGGTGTCATCCTCTTACCCCGAGCAATCAGAACAGAGTATTTAGTGCAGGCGAAAATCAACTGCAGAGTTTTCCTGCCACTCTTTTGTCTAATGCTGGCTTTCCCCAAATGTTCATGTACTTCTACAGTGAGCTGTGGCGGGATTTAAAAAGTGTTTGAGAGGCCTGCAGCTGTCAGTCCACTGCATGACTTCATATTTACTTTGGATGACATACATATATTTTCTTTCTCCCTAAAGAGACTGTTTTGTGAAGTACAAGTTAAAAGAGACTGAATGTAATGTGGAGGATGTTCTTTCAGATCCTTGATTCCATAGATTTTGACTGGTGTGATCCTTATTGGATTATATGCAGTGCCGTGGTTCCACTAACCATGTGTGCAAACAGCAGGCAAGGTTGGGGGGTTATTACAAAGCTTTGTCGATTCTCTCCTCCACAAAATAGGGATAGCGAATACCTTTACTGTAATCAGGGTGGACCAATGCAGAATCAATCAAGTTTAGAGGAAGTCATGCTGGACTTCTAGCATGACTGTAATTAGCAACATCAGGGCTTTTCTTTTCTTGAGTAATGCATTTATTATGTTAAATGGCATTCACCATTTCACTGATTTTTTTTAATGTTCAAAGGCTCCATGAAGATCTGCCACATGTTTATGGAAGAATTATATGAAAATAATATATAATACTGCTACAGACCATCTAGATACATCATTGTAATAATTCATAAAAAAGGAAGACATGGAAAATTTTTTCATGATGAAAAGCACAGTTGGGAAATTTGGTTTCAGCTTTGACTCCTTTTGTAAACTGAGATCTCAGAAACTAGGACATAAATCATTCTCTAACTGAAATCCTTTAGTCAAAATAGAGTCTCCATAAATATTTTAGCAGCACTTGTGATGCTTTTAATTCTATATCATTTCACTGTAGTTCACTTCAAAGTTAAATTATTAATGTCTCTTCCTAAAAGTTCAAAATACAGTATACCAAAGAGACTTTACTATTTGGAATTCAGTCTCTGAATATCTGAAAGTATATTGTTCATGTTCATTTGCATTTCTAGGAGAAAAATAGAATAAGCTAGGCAAAACTGTAACTGTCCCCTTCCACTCAGCACAGTACCAATCATGTAGAGGGCACTACATGAACAGCTGTGGAATGAAAATTCTAAAACAGGAGCTTTTATTCCAGCCTTTGAAATGGCTTTCTTTCCTGCTCCTTGAACATCTAGACCCTTTCACACTACCCGCTAGTTGCACATAGCTGGGCATCTGTCTCTTTTCTGCCCCTCCCCACATTTGCTCAGTGAAACTGATCATATAAATTCTAAAAGGAAAGCAATCAAATTAATTCAAACAGAGATGCGAATGATTATGGCTGGCTCCATATATTTACTGTTTTCCTTTTTTCCCTTGTTTTATTTTTTTTTTCTTTCTTTTTTCCCTTGTTTTAAAAGTGAAAGATGTTAATCCAAACTAGTGATTGTGAACGGGTGCATTTTACCCAAGGTTCTTTGAGCCTGAGGAGCTGATAACAGATCTCCTCAAATCATAGCACATTCTGTGCTGCCCACCAGTCCCCAAGACTGGCCTGATTAAGCTACTTTATTCTCATGGTGAAATTCAGGCTGATTAAATAATATATGTATGTAGTTCCTATCATATATTATTAAATAAATATATTTTCACTTGAGGTTGTTATTGTTCAGTCGCTCAGTCATGTCTGACTCTTTGCGACCCCATGGACTGCAGCACACCAGGCATCCTTGTCCTTCACCATCTCCCAGAGCTTGCTCAAACACATGTCCATTGATGATGGTTGGTGATGCCATCCAACCATCTCTTTCTCCTGCTTGGAGGCACTTATGTATTTTGTGGAAATGTTTATGTTTAAAAATATTTATCTCTTTACTTAGTTTATGAATGAACAGTATCACCTGACAAAAAATGAGGCATACTTGGAAGTTTTATCAAATATTTTGGGTTAAGTACACAAAGAAAAAAATACTCTATTCTAGAACTGGAGAGCCAGGTTGTCTGTCTTAAGCATCACTTATAAGTTCGATTTTTCTGACCTAAAGCTGTTCATTTATTCTTTTGTAACTCACACAACATCCATTTGCTGAACTGCAGTCCCCAAACAGGAAAACCTAAGATGTCATCTGGTCACACCCCTGTATTTTAGAGAACAAAAACTGAAGCTTAGAGACGATCTGTGATTTTCAACTGTGGCTAACCTAGAGTCGAGTCCTTTGCTTTGATCCTTCCTGAACTTGTCAGATGTGAGTTGGGGTCGCTCTCACTCCTTTTTCTCTCATTGAATACAAAACCAACTGCCAAAGAACTGTCACTAAAAACATGGAACACATTTTACCAGAAGTCTTTTGTTTTAAGTTATTCTAATGGACAGCCAGGAGATTGTAAATCATTGTCTTTTTAATTATTAATGCTCTATTTTAGATTGTTTTACTATTCTAAGAGGAAATTTCTTTTCTGAGTGCTCTGGAAAAAAAAAAAACACTGAGTTTAGAACATCTTTGAGAAATATAATGACAAAGAGCAAATGCAAAATATCAGTGGGTTACTGGCTAGTGCTTTCCTCACTTGGTGGACAATCCAAGAGTTACCTTCATCCTTAAGGTCTTTTAAGTGACTTAAGAGTTTCTGAGTAAGACAAATTCTTGACTCAGCAGAATCTATAAAGTGCATGCTTGCTCACCATGTTAGAAGCTACTATCTCTATTTTTACAAAAAATAAAAGAAATGTCTGGGGGGGGGGCGGCAGAAGATCTCTTTAGTAGGTTTCCCACAGTTGACATGGATGCAGTAACAAAATTCATCACCAGAAAGGGCTTGTACTTAGTCCCAAAAGCTGAAAAGTACTATCAGAAGGCACTGTGAACTATGATTTGTACTCTGTGTGCACACTGACTCCTAGGACAAGTGAAATGCAGGAATCCTCCTCTTGAGTGCTTAGATAGAACCTTCAGGGTGAAAGAGATAAAGACACAGTCTACAAGGGTATCAGTGATAACAGGGATTCCAGACTTCTGGTGTTGGACTCCCCACAGGTTTTTGCTTTGGCATCATTTGCAACACCTTTATCTCCTCCTAAACATTTTGTGTGTGTGTGTGTGTGGCACAATATCTGTGTTTTAAATTTAAATGGATTAAAATTAATTTTGTCTTCACATTTTGTAATATCTGTTGAGCTTTTTAGACATCCTTTTCTGGAGACTGAGTCTTAATACAAATAGACTTTCTCCTCTCAATAAATGGTACATGATTCTTATCTTTGGCTCCAGTTTTCTAATCTTGGCTCAGAAATGCCTCAAGTAGGCAAATCCAGAAGCCAGAATTACCTTAGTGCTCTCAGTCTTAGGAAGCCAAAATGTTCTTGGGAACACATATATTCCTACCACTGTCTACCCACACACACTCAAAACAGCCCTCAGACTCTTCCTTCTCCAAAGCAAAATAAAAATTCCATCATTCTGAAAAGGCACTCTTGTACTTCTGTGGAAAGTAAAAAATTTCCTTAAGGAAATTTCAATACCAAAATTCTAAAAATCCACCAGGGGATAACAAAAACATGGGTGGGCTTGTTCACATAATTCCAGCACTTAGAAATCTGGTGAGTATATGCCAGGCACGCATAGATGAAGACCCTTACAGTAGACTCACCAGCCAGGTAAAAGGAATGCTCTGGAAGTTTGTTTGTCTTCAGTATGATTAATGATGGGGCCCAGCTCCTGTCACACTTGACCAACAATGGGTCCTCATCCATCTTGATGACAAAAAGTACAGGCGTTCAGGTTATGTATTCCTTTCAGAAGGGACAGGTCACTCAGGAAATATCTGGCCACTGCCCTTAAACAGATTGTAGAGGGGAAATAGCCAAAATTCATGGAACCTCTGGCAGCTAGACTAAATATAAATATAGTATCCTCCATGAGCAAAGACCAAAGGTAGTCAGGTATTCTGCCAGCATTCTAGCATACCAGACACAGTACAAGTTTGGTGCCTTCTTTTTGAACAGTTC
Source organism: Cervus canadensis (assembly GCF_019320065.1). NCBI lineage: Eukaryota > Metazoa > Chordata > Mammalia > Artiodactyla > Cervidae > Cervus > Cervus canadensis. Next base: position 23,967,620 of record NC_057397.1, on the reverse strand, counting down.
CATCAAATGCAAGTCCAGTGAGTACTTGGAGAATGACAGAAATCCAGTGCTAGTTTTTTTAGTCTCACATTGATCCATGCATGTGACATTGTGGTACACAGAGAACTTTCTACATAAAATTAAAATTTCTAGGTTGTAGTAAGAAAGATCAGAACACAGTAGTTACTTGGTTAAAAAAAGCAGTTAAGCCTGTCAATACCCTGTCATTGAGGATAAGACCAACACTCTGTCTTAGTGTTTGCATCCAGGATTGCAATCCTGTGCAGTCTTTGTAATGTGAACAACAGCCATAAAAACTGTGTCTATGAATATTTTCTCTTTATACCTCTTTAAAATGGTGCAAGAAGTTAAAGAGACTTATGAGGCAATCTAAAAGAAGGTTCTTTATGGATTTTTACAAAATTTTTCATAATCTTTTATAGCATCGTTAGGTCATGATTAAGCAGCAAGTTTTTAAGTAGACTATCTTTATTCAGCCTTTCCAGAGCATTAAATTTCATGTATATAGAAACAATTCTGTTCGCACACATGCAGATTTAATCCATTTATATGCTATTTGAATAAATGTTAGCAGTTGCATTAATAAACACAACTGGCATAGACGAGTTTGGGAACTAATCTACCTGATTCTTGTTTAGCTTATAGCTCGACTACTGGGAATAAAACTGGGTCAGCTTTTTTAAATAAAGTTTTTATTTGAAAAAAGATTTAGACTTACAAAATTATTGTGGAGATAGTTCCATGAATTCCTACATACCTCAGACCTCTTTTCTCTATTATTAACACCTTCCATCAGTATGGGACAAGTGTCACAGTTAATGTACAAATACTGGTACATTGTTCTCATCTGAAGTCCTTTATTTAGATACCCTCAGTATCTAAATGAGGGTAATGTCCATTACCAAAATGGTAATGTCCATTTTCTGTTCCAAGATACTATCAAACTATCCTATATCTTTAGGCTCCTCTTGGGCTGTGGCAGTTTTTCAGACTTTCCTTGTTTTTGTAACCTTGGCGATTTTAAGAAGTGCTGTCAAGTGTTTCATATTTCCCTTGATCAAGATGTGATGTTTTTAACTATGATTAGATTGGAGTAATGTAGTTTTAGGATGAAAACATAAAGTGCCATTTTCACCATATCATATCAAGGGTTTATATTATCAACATGATTTCTCGCTGTTGATGTTAAGTTTGATCACTGGTCTGAAGTAGTGTTCCTACTTTGTAATGTGTCAGGTTTCTACGTTGTAAAATTACTCTTTCTTGTTCTCCCTTTCCATCTCATACTCTTTGGAAGAAAGCAATGGGCAAGCCTGCTGCCCAGTCTTAATTTCTGATAACATTCTTCGGAATAAAGGAAACAGGGCTTCTTGGAGAAAGAGTGGTTCTAGGACAGGAACAGAAATTATACAAGAGGAGACTGGAGTATGCCGCAGTATCAAAATTTAAGCTGTTCAACATGCCAAAGAAAAGCCAATACATTTAAGGAGTGGGGAGTTATAGTCCCCATCCTTGAAGGTGAGGAGTAGCTACATAAATTATTTGAAATTATTCTGCATTGGAGACTTACTTTTTTCTCCCTTTGATTTATATACTTGTCTGTTCATAGAATCACTTACCTTTTTTAGTATGGGCTCATGGGTGTTTATTTTTAATCTTTGAGTTATAATCTAATATTATTTCACTTATCTATCTATCTCAAATTATTCCAGCTTTGTTCATGGGGGAGCTTTTTCAATTGACTTCTTACATATCTCTGGCACTCATCCATTACTCTGTGTGGGGAGTAGGGAGAGGAAGGGGACATGGGGGTTTTTTTCTGGTATTTTGAATGCTTTAATTTCTGTTACTATGATGTACTCCAGACTCCTCTTGTAAATTTTCTGTTCCTATCCATTCTCCAAGAAGCCCTGTTTCCTTTTTTTTCGTAGAATGTTATCAGAAATAAGATCTAAGCACCAGATTTGCCCATTGCTACTGGGGTTTCATTGCTGCTAGGACCTCTCACCTGCGGAGCAGGAGGATATATGTATGAATGCTAACTTGTGTACATACATATACCTGTAAAGACTCTGTGTGTAATCTTCTGTATCTGTTTTAGGCTGAACATGAATTCATACTATGTCCTCAGGTCTAATCCACTGTCACCTAAACTTTGGCCCTTGTTTATCTGTAGCCTCTCACATCAGCAGTGAGGAACCTGAGCACTACCATCCACTATCCATTTACTTCATTGTTTATTCCAGGAAACCTGTATCATGGTATCAAAATTGTTAACCCCCATTCCTGTGGGGAACAACTTTATGGAGCAGGATATGGTGCTTATACATAGTTCCTCTACCTTTAGCCTTGTAGACTCTACACATTTCCAAAGTCACAAAGGTCAGTAACTTATTACCTATCTCCTTTAATGAGACTGTTTCATACATTTTCAATACATTAAGATTCTTTTGTCATGTTTTGCATTTCACCTGGAGACTCCCCAACCTCCTATATATTTTTTAAGTTTGCAACATAATTTGCTTCTTATACAATAATGTTCTGTGGGTTTTGACAAATGCTTAATGTCTTGTATTCATTACAGTATCATACAGAATAGTTTCACTACTCTGAAATTTTTTTTTTTTACTTATTTAACCACCTCTCTCTTCTGAATGCCTGACAGTGAAAGTTTACTATCTCTCTAAGCAGTGCCTTTTCAGAATGTCATGTAGTTGGATTTATACTTACTTGTAGCTTTTCCTGACTGGCTTCTTTTGCTTAGCAATATGCATCTAAGATTCATTCATGTCTTTCCATGGCTTGATAGCTCATTTCTTTGTATCACTGAATAATATTTCATTGTATGGATGTACTTGAATTTATTTCTGCATTCACCTATTGAAGGACTTTTGGGCAATTTTGAATAAATCTGCTACAAACACCAGTATGCAGATTCTTAAGTAGACATAAATTTTCACATCAGTTGGGTAAATACATAGGAATGTGATCACTAAATTGTATGGTAAGACTAGGTTTAGTTTTGTAAGAAGCTGTCAAATTGTCTTCCCAAGTAGCTGTACCATTTTACATTCCCACCTGTGTTGAATGCAGGTTCTTGTACCTTTTTTTTCTTTTTTTTATATGGATGTTCAATTGTTCCAGTGTCATTTGTTGAAAAACTATATTTCTCCATTGAATTGCCTTAGTTCTTTCACCAAAGATCAGTGACTATATTTGTGTGGGTCTATTTCTGAACTCTCTATTCTTTTCCATTGATCTCTGTGTCTATTCTTTTTCCAATACCATGCTGTCTTTATTACCGTAGCTTTAAAGAAAGTCTTGAAATCAGGCAGTGTACCTCTTTCCAACTTTGTTCTTCTTCAGTATTATGTTAGCTATTCTAGGTTTTTTGCCTTTTCATATAAACTCCAGAACCAGTTTGTTGAAAACTATGAAATAGCTTGCTGAGATTTGATTGGGATTGTGTTGAATCTATAGATCAAGTTGAAAAGAACCACCATTTTAACAACATTGAGTCTTCCAATCCATGAACACAGAATGTCTCTCCATTTATTTAGATCTTCTTTGATTTTTTTAATGTGTTTCATAGTTTTCTATTTACAGAACCTGTACATGTTTTGTTACATTTATGCCTAAGCATTTCATTTTTGGAATACTATTGTAAATGGCATTTTTTACATTTCAAATTCCAATTTTTTACTGTTGGTAAATAAGAAAGCATTATATCCTGCATACTTACTATACTTGCTTATTATTTCCAAGAGATGTTTGTTGTTGTAGTAATTGATTCTTTAGGGCTCTCTCCATAGACAACATGTTACTTGCAAATTGAGACAGTTTTACTTCTTCCTTTCCAAGCTGTTTTATTTTTCTTACAATCTTACAACATTAATCAGGACTCCTAGTACAGAGTGGAATAGAAGTGGTAAGAGGAGACATCCTTACCTATTTTCAGTTCTTAGGGGAAAACATCCAGTTTCCTACTATTAGGTATGATATTGGCTATAAGAGTTTTGTACATATTTTAAATGAAGTTGAGGAAGTTTCTTCCTATTCCTAGTTTGCTAAGTGTTTTACTGTGAATGGGTTTAGATTTTTCATGTGCTTTTTCTGCATCTGTTGATATGATCGTGTGATTTTTGTTCTTCAGTGTGTTGATGTATTGGATTACACTGGTAGATTTTCTAATGTTGAACTAGCCTTATACACCTAGGATAAATTCTACTTTTTTGCAGTGTGTAATTCTTTTTATGCATTATTAGATTCAACTTATGAATAGTTTATTGATACTGTTTACATTTATGTTCATGAGAGTTATTAGTCTGTAATGTCTTTGCAGTGTTTTTATCTGGTTTTTGTATTAGTTATTCTGGTCTCATAGCATGAGTTAGGCAGTGTTTCCTCTGCCTCTAATTTCTGGATATATTATGGAGAATTGGTATGACTTCTTCCTTAAGTGTTTGGTAGAAACCATCTTGGGCCTGGTGACTTCTTTTTAGAAGGTTGTTAATTATTGGGTAATTTGTTTAATAGATACAGTATTATTTGGGTTATCTATTTCTCCTTGTAGGGGTTTTGATAGTTTTTTAATTTTAAGGAATTATTCCATTTCATCAAAATTGTCAAATTTGTGGACTTAGAATTTTTTTATGTTATTCCTTTATTATCCTTATAGTATGCTTAGGATCATTAGTGATGACTCCTCTTTCATTTCTAATATTGACAATTTGTGTCCTCACTTTTTTGTTGGTTAACCTGACTAGTGGTTTATCAACTTAATGATTTCTGAAAGAACCAGATTTTGACTTTGTTAATTTTTTTCCTATTGTTTTTCTGTTGTCAATTTCATTGATTTCTCTTTAATTTTTATTATTTCTTTTCTTCTATGAGGTTTAGAATAAACTTGTGTTCCCTTCTCTAGTTTCCTAAAATAAAAGCTTGTTTTTTAAGCTTTTTTATTTTTACATCTTTCTTCTTTTCTAATATGTGCATTTAGTGGTATAAATTTCCCTCTAAGCACTGCTTTTGAGGCATTGCACAAACTTTATTATTTATTTTATTAAATGAAATTTTATTTTATTTTCACTTAGTCCTCTTATAAAATTCTTTATACATTAAGAAATTCTAAATAATTTTTAACTACTTTAGGAAGGTTTTGCCCTATATTTTGAAAACTTTTGAAGTCATGATTTATTCTCACATTAGTCAGTGAACTCTGTCATGTTGGTGGCTAGAGGCCGCCCATTCCTCTTCCCCAGTTAATTAATAATAATAGCCCAGGACCTGCCAGAAGTAATGTTCTTATTAGTCCACCCACAGAAAAGCCAAATCAGAGTGCCCTATTGTCAGCTGGCCAATCTATACCATAAACTCCCAGCTTGAAAATAAGCAAAGAGATCTACAAAGGGTAGACAAAACTTGGGAGAGCTGGGAGCTTTACCAGTGGGTTCTACCGTTCAGTTTTCTGCTACATGATTCTCCCTGAGCCCCATTCTTCAGGGGACCTGAGTCTTGCACTGAGAAAGGGCAACAAGCAAGGCAGGCAAAGAACCCTGCACTCATAATTCAGAGTCTGATTTTGTCACAGATCTCTGTGACAACCTAGAGGGGTGGGATGGGGTGAGAGGTGGGAGAGAGGTTCAGGAAGGAGGGAACATACGTATATCTATGACTGACTCATGTTGATATATAGCAGAAGCCAACACAATATTGTGAAGCAGTGTTCTCCAATTAAAAATAAATACTTTTTTAAAAATTTGAAAAAAAAAGAATTCAGAGTCTGGTCAGGGGAGTCCATTACCAACACACCAGTTAGAGCCCGGCCACTCAAATGTGGCTCTGTGTACCGGCCACAGTGGCACCAGCTGAGGCCTTGTCAAGAACTCTGAGTCTTAGGCCTCTCCTAAAACTCCCAGGGTCAGAATCGTATTTCAGAAAGATCCACAGGGGATCCATGTGCATGTCACAGTCTACAGCATCCTGCCCTAGATAACCGTAGACAGTGATCATGCTGGGAACAAGGTGCCTGGGACAGGAAAGATGGAGGTACTGTGGTAGGCCTGTCAAGGCAAGTCTCTGGGGTGGCTGCCCTTGAGAGACTGTAGGGTAGAGCTTGATTCATCTTGACTGCCCCCCACCTTTTTCTTCCCCCCACCCCACCCAATCCATGCCACACCTGAGTGCATGTCACACACAGTGAGTATCCAGTGAACATTTTGGGGAGAAACAAGGCAAGGAACATAAGTCCCCCAGAAGCTATCTGCCTGTTTCATTAGAAAAGGAACATGAAGGGACTTCCCTAGTGGTCCAGTAGTTAGGCCTCCTTGCTTCCACTGCAGGGTGGTGCTGATCTGATCCCTGGTCGGGGAGCTAAGATCCTGCATGCTGTGTGGCACAGCCAAAAAATAAAAAACATGAAAATATAAATATTTCTAGTCTTCAACTAAAATACCCCTGGCCTGTGAAAGAGGAAATGAAATGTAATGCACCTTTTAAAGGGTTCTGACTTCTGTCTTTTCCAAGAGCATTTTTTTCTTCAGAAAATAAATTGCAACTGGAAATTTCTATTAGCTTTTATAAATGTAGATGCAGAAAAATGATCAGATGGTTTTAAATTTAAAAACTGCTGGCTAGATATTCTTTCTTGTTCCCTTTTAATAGGCTCTAAACTTTAATGGTGTAAGTTTTTCTCTTTCCCTTTGGTTGATCAATGTAGTTGAGATTTTTCCCATTTATTGGATTGTCATCTTGTGGTCATATAATTATGCTAGAGATGTTAAATATGTTTTAGACACAAAATTGTAAATATAATACACAGGAAACGTGAGCTTATTTCCATATCATTAAACTACATTTTACCCAGGAGCAAAGTGCATTTTTCATAACTTGCAAAAATTATCTTGCCTTGCAGCAGCACCACATATTTAACATTCTTTAAAAGCCACTTGATTTGACATTGATATTTGGATTATTTTATTATCTGGGAATAAGGGGACAGCAGAATTACAAGTATCAATATATAACTGACCAATTAGCAAGATTCTACTACTATTCTAAGTGGCCATTCTGCCAATTAACATTTATTCTGGGTACAGGTTATAATTTTGGAGAACTGTTTAAGTGTAGATTCTCCATGGCAGTGCTTAAGCATAGAAATCATAAAAGTTGCTTATGTCTCCAAAAGTAAATTTTAACAGCAGTTGTCCTTATCAGTTACTTTTTTGCAATTAAATTTTCATAACAAAGAGTGCTCCTGTTTTTATTCTGGTGGCATTGAGACATTTTGGGTTTATCAGCTTAATAATTATGTAAATTTTAAAATAATTTATCCTTTCCAGTGTCCACAACTCTGTTCTTGTTGGGCTTTCCTTTTGAACCAATGCTTGAAGAAATGTCAGTATGCCTTCTCATATAGCAGTCTCAGTATGTCATATAGCAGTCTCAGTAGTACTAGATGCAAGTAAACTCTTTTACAATAAGGATTCCTATTGTTTTAATAGTTCTGTTAGTATATGGGTTTAGCCTAAACATGGGTTTTCACGCTTTATAGTAGTGATAGTAGTTCTTTTTTAGTGTTAAAATACGTCAATGCTATTACTAAAATTTAGGGGGGGAGTGATAAAATAATAAAGTGAGTATAACTTCTAATTAAAGAAAGAAAGTTCCCCTGCAGATTTCTATTAACATGAGTCCTCTCAAGCAAACTTTTCAGCTCACTAATACTGTATTTTACTTTTCTTTTTGTTGCATAACACTTAAAGGATCAGACAAGCATTCAGTGGAAGGGTGCATCCACAGATCAGCAAAATATTAGTTCACATTCCAAAGCCACAGAACTGCAAAGTGATTATTGAGAGGAAGATCCATGCTCTTGAAACTCTTCAAGATTCATGATAAAAAGAATGTGGAATGTGGATTACATTTCAGTTAGAATTAGTTATTAAACTGGGGGGAAAAAGTGGGCAAGGGTGGCTAGAACAGTTTTTAATAAGAATTAAACAAAAAACCAAGACACTAAATTAAATTAAAATTACATTCATAGGGACACCCCCTTTCCTGGGAATTTTTAGACATTTCACCAAAATTATGTTACCCAGATTAGGGACATGACTATTCAGAGATGCTGCTAACGTAAGTGAATTCTTATTCTAAGATAGCCTCCCTGTCAGGGCAGGGGCCACGTCAGAATCATTGTCATCAACACATGTGTTCATCACCCTCCTATGGATGAACCCTTTGCAGACCACTTTTACATTGGGTCCCCTTTTACTGTGCTTCAGAGTCAGCAACTCCCCAGTGTCCCAGCCATCCACCACTTCTTCTGGGAGATCAGGTGGAAGAGACCACTTAAATGATTAATCAGGTAGAAAAGTTATCTTCATCAAAAATTGAATGTAATGTGTAGAAGGCACTTCTTTTCTGTTCAGGGTTCCTGATACCAGCTCTCATAAACCCATCAAACATCCTTTTAGCAAATGTTTGCTATTAAAGAGAAAGGAAATTTATTTTTTTTAAGCAGATGATGTCCACTCAGTGCTCTTTCCCCACAAATAATCTGTTTTATACTTCCTGCACTTTCCCTTTTTGTCTCAAGAGATCTTTAGCTTTCATATCACTTATCCATGAGCCCAGCCTAGACCCACAGCAAGATCTGTGCACTTATCTCCATTCAAAGTGTTCCGCCTCTTTCTTCCTTCCAGTAGTATACATCACTCACAGATGAATGGCACTGATTGACAGGTGGGGCAATATAAAGAAAGGTTTTGATCAACTTGTTCTGTGAAAGCATAATTTATGTGGCAGCATTTTTAGTTAATGAAATGAATGTTATAAAGATCCAGATGAAAATGACTGGTGTTCATGTGCCCATAAATAACTTTTTAGAACCCAGTGAGAAATCCCAAGTTATTTTTCCAACGTTAGGTCCATGTTTGGGGTCAGTTAAAGCAAACTAATAAGACAGAGGAACCTGGTGTGCTGTAGTCCATGGACTCACAAGGAGTCAGACACAACTTACCAGCTGGGCAGCAGCAGTCTCTCAGCTTATGTAACACCAAATGTTAGTGTGTTTTATTGACTTCTTTCAGTTAGCACAACTTGATACTTCAGAATATGTTCTGATTCATAGCCTTGAAACTACAAAATGTCTCTAGGCATCCTAAGATTCAGAAGATAAAGCATTTGAAAATCAAATTGCTAATTCCCAAACAGATATCAAACTATCAGATTGCTTCATTTTTAAAAAAAAATATTTTGACTTGATTGTGCATTGAATTTTTAGGATTTAAAAAATCATCCTGTAGTGGAAAAGCCACATAATTATTTTATTTTTGTTCAGTTCTTTCTCACATTATCTTAGACAAATCATTACTTTCCTGAAAATACAGTAGATACAGTGACCTTCCAACAGTCAGTTGGTGTGTCTAGTGTCAATAATATAGCCTCCAGAGGTCGTTTCTACTCATTTCATTTCCAGATGTCTTCTTATATTGAAAAGCACTCTCAATTCTTAGTATTGCTCACTGCAGTCTCAGTGCAATGCAGACAGATTGCCTGTTGCAGCATTATTTGCACTTTTCAGAACCATCTGTCAGCCATTAGTTCTTTGCTTGGAAGTCACACTCCTTCCCCTGCAGTTTTGTAGTAGTATGCTTTCAGTTACAGAAATTAATCCCCTCTGACTTGTGTTATAGCATATCTCCCAGCCCTGGGAACTCTTCAAGCTCAGGGACAGTGTATCCATCTTTATTTCTCTGAGGGCCTCTGATAGTACCTGGCTCAGAGTAAGCGTGCAGGAAAATATTTTGAACTGAATTTCCTACCCAAGAAATCAGTACATTAAATTCAGTCATTCGAGGTTCTAACTGCATCTTCCCCAGTAAGCTCTTTCAACCATCTTATGTTAAAAGGACACCTGTAAACATCAAATCAAACACAGGGTCCTATAGGCCTTGCCGTTCGGCAGCCTGGGACCAGTTCCAGCTGATCCACCTACTGCATAACTGAAGAATCCCTACTTGGGCCTTCAGGGGTGTGACAGTCTCACTTGGTTATTGTGAGGGTTAAATAAAGCTGTGCTTATCAACTTCTTAGCACTGTGCTTGGTATATAAGGTGGGACCAACAAGTATCAAATATTATTAATAAGAGAACCTAAGACCACAGCTACCAAAGGCTGGCACTGAGCAGTTGAAGAGACTGATGGGTAGACAGTTGCCCACTTGTTGGGTATGCGTGTGTGTGTGCGAGCTCAGTCGTGTCCAACTCTTTCGGACCCCATGGACTGTAGCCCTCCACTTTCCTCTGTCCATGGAATTTTCCAGGCAAGAATACAGGAGTGGATTGCCCTTTACTTCTCCAGGGGATCTTCCCAACCGAGAGGTCAAACCTAAGTCTCTTACATCTCTTATATCTCCCACGTTAGCCAGCAGATTCTTTACTACTGGACCACTTGGGAAGTCCTCTTGTTAGGTATAGCCTTCTTGTTCAAATCGGTTGTACTAAGGTAGTTTCCCAGAGAAATAAACTTAAGCTGTGAAAGGTGTGTTTGCTATTTTTTATAATTGATATGTCAAAAATTTTGTGCCCCCAAAAAAAAAAATTTTGTGCCATCATCACATGCAGAATTGTGATTTTTTTAACTCTTTTGACCATAATTACTCTAATTTCACCATAGTTGGTAGACGTTAAACCTGTAAACGATAGATAATTCAAATTCTTAACTTTAGTGCTTTAAAATTAGCCACCATTAAAACCTAATTATTGGTTAAGTGAGTCTATGTAGCCGACATTGAAAGATCGAAAAACTTGAAGATATTTGTCCAAATTAAAATCGGAATATGTAGCTCATATATTTTAAATGAACATGTGTGCTTCTGCAGTAATAATTTTATTATCACCAAGCTACAGGATGGAGTTTTAATTATGACCTTTCTATCAGTAGAAGCCATGTATTTGGGATTAAAAACCTGCTACTTTAACTAGTCTAGTTAAAGACTATAGCTTGATACATTCTGGGCTCCAACTTTTATAAAAACCAGAGAACACTTCTAATAACACTTTTCTAATTTCATGGTTCAGTGCACAGTCAGTAAAGATTTAAATAATTCAGAAAGAAAGTCTATTCTCTCTCTTTATTAGAAGTTTGAGTCATGCAAATTCTTTGACATTAAATAGGTTTTTAACCCTTTTAATAACTTTTTTATAATGAAATATATTGGCAGTTGTTTTAAAGAAAGGGTTTTTATATTAGCATGAATAGCAGTCAATAGTTTTATGATTGGAGACCTTGACCTTATATGACTCAAAGTGTATAAAAGCATAAATGAGCAAGTAATGTTAATATTAACTAAATTAGGTATACCCAGAATTATAGAGACTGTATATATCTACATTCATCCCATTATGTAACATGCTATAAAATTTTGGCGGACAAATATTTGAATCTTTTAATTGTTTTAAAGGAGCTTAAGGTCACTTACCAAGTCAGACACTTTTAAGGAACTGAAAGACATTGTAATTTTCCTAGACCGATTTTACCAAGTCATTAATATTATACTCAAGAGGAGGAGAGGATTTCCAGCCTGTCCTATCTTGGTTTCATGCTATTTTAATGTTTTATAATATATTATTAAAAGGATTATTGGAAGATTTCCATAATAACATACTAATTTTAAAATGCACTTTTTTCAAGTCCCCAATAAGTTGGGAGCATACAAATATTCTGTACAGGGAAACTATCTAGGCCAAGCAGAATACAGTTTTTAATTTTGCCTCTTGAGATGTACTTTTAAGGGGATGTCATGTGTATTTAATGATTTAACAGCCTCTAAATGAACTCAAATATCACTTTTCTGAACTGATATTAAGAAGTCAATATTCCACTTGACATCTCCACTTTTACTAGCATCCCATTAATATTCCAGTGGAAAGTATGAAATTCAGTTAAATTTTCAGGTCTGAGTATAGTATAAAAAAAACCATTTCAGTGGACTTGTGATGTGACAAATACACAGAGCAAGTTCTCATAGAAAAACCACAACTCCCACAGGGCACATCTTATAACATTTCCCAATTTTCTTATCACCTATTCTTCCAATCCATTCTTTTTGTTTCAGTGCACACAATCCTTTGAAAGAGTTCTGAAAATAAGGCACATTATTCAGTCCCTTCTCTGAGAACATCAAAGCAGAGGAAATGTGAACAGACATTAGCATGTTTGAATACACGTTAATATAAGATTATAGCCCTGTGAACAAAGCACTGCCTACACTTTGTAGTACAGATATGAAAGACAGGATCTGTACAAATAAAGGACTTCACTGACTCTAATCACAGGTAGACCCTGAGCAGACTCACAGACTCCTAGCACCAGAGGTGGACAAGTGTGTAGGAACTGCTATTTCAGACGGTGGAGAGCCAGAGGGTCCCCCAAACCCTTTTAGATAAGGCAGAAATTTCAGTCTGTGAGCCTTCATGTCCTGCCTTTAATTAGAATTATGAGAGCTGTCCTTCTCACCTAAGAGCCAAGCTCATCCATTGCACATCTGTGTGTCTGCTTTACTTGAGCTAGGCAGAGGAACCATTCAAGGCCCCCCTGAAGCACAGTGTCAAGCTTGGTAATACTGAAATGTTGATGGTGTAACCATAACAGCTAGAGACAAAGAGTGTTGACATGAAACAATAAAAAATGCAGTGCCTCAATCTGAGTAAAAAAACATCTTTCCATCTGTGCAGTTAGAAAGTCTACCCCATAAGCTCCCAGCCATCATTGTGATCCAAAGGAGAGATTATATGCACTGAATTGATGGGAAAGAATGGTACGCTATGAACTGCAACATATTTTTACACATTAAAATTTTTTTGAACTTTGTGTCTCCCAGTTAGCCCGTTAGCATTGATCACAGCAAGAAAGAAGTTTACCTTCTCACAGCAAACCCCTGTGCTGTGTGTCATGAGCTGCCCAGTTTGTCTGAGAAAGTCTCTACAGATGCAAGTTTTGGGTTGCCAGAATGCTTGGTCACAACCATGTTGGTGGTTCACCATGAACTAGAACTAGTCAGGGCAAGCAACCCAAGGTTAATAGCAAAAGATAAAAGCAGCCTCTTCCACAAAAAGGAGTGCATGGGAGCATCAACCACAGAATAAGTTTACATTTGGCAAAATGTCTTCATGGTTTTTATTTTAGTTAATCCTCATAATTGCACTTTGAAACAAGCATTTAAGGTCAGTACATTTCTCTCATATTGGTCTCTTTAAAACTTAACCTCTATCAAACAAACTACACCTCACACTTTTTATCACATTGTCCATTTCCAAATTAGTAAGAGCTCGTAGGGAGGGATTTCTATGTGCTTCTCACTGTTGTTCACCTGGTACCTGGAGCAGTGCCTGGCACAAAGGAAGCACTCAATCAATAATTGTTGTTGAAAAATTGTTATCCACCTATTTTGCAGAGGTGGACAATGAGGGCCAGGTAGATTAAAAGTAGGATAACTCATTAGAATCAGAGCTAGTCTGATGATGTCATGAGCAGGGTTCCTTCCACCATAACACACTCCCTCCCATCTGGGAAAAGGAAGAGAAAGAAATCAAATAAAATGGTATAGAATTGTTTCTTCAGTTTATAATAACCAATCCAGATGCACACACTAGGGCAACTCAGGTGTTTCTTTCTGCACCTAGGGGATGTAGAAGTTGAGTTCTGTCAAGGAGGGTCAGTACCTGGCAAGGACACTGAGGACATTTAGAGGTTGAGGGTCCTACCTCCTTCTGTGGCTTTCTGTCTCTGACATTTGATCTTTGGTTCATCCCTGGAAGAACATGCAAAAACTTAAGTTAAATTTTTTTAATTACAAATTTTAAGTGCTCTTTAGCCAGCATAAATTTTAGCCATGATGTTTAAAACTTTCGATGATGTTTTCCTCTGTCATATCAAGTCCCTTGTGTAATAAGGGTCCCGATTCACAGGAGAGGCTGCCATGAGGGAGCGACCCCATCCGAAGGAGGCGGATGGTCTGGTGTGGTGGGAGCGCCTGTGGACAGGAGCACTTGGTTTCCGAGGGGGTTCTCATCTTCCCCGAGGATGGTAGTCCTGGAGATTGCTATGTCTATCCTTTTGGCAAATGTCTAATGAATTATGCTTCAGAGTTTTTGCTTTCTTGTAATAATTAGTTTTCTGATGACTATCCTGACTAATGGAAACATCCCTGGTGGCTCAGACGGGAAAGGACCCACCTGCAGTTCAGGTTGAGGGGCTCCCTGGGTGGCGCTAATGATAAAGAACCCACTTGCCAGTGCAGGAGACACCGAGATGCGTGTTCAACCTCTGGATTGGGAAGATCCCCTGGAGGAGGGCACGGCAACCTACTCCAGTAGTCTTGCCTAAAGAATCCCAAGGACAGAAGAGTCTGGCGGGCTACAGTCCATAGGGTCACAAATAGTCAGACACGACTTAAGTAACGTAGCATGCACCATCCTAAGTAAACTACAGATGCTCCATTCTAGTGCATTGTAAAGAAATCTGAATCTGTTCATCCATATTGTCTATGGGAAGAAAAGTAGACTCCAAATGTTAAATTAAAAAACAGGTTTTTTTGGAACATCAAAGTTGAAATCAAGTTATTCTGGTCAAATATTGAGGATAAAAATGCATTTTCATAAAAATGCTCAGTCTTTCTTTCAAACTGCATTTTTCCTCATTTTAAAAAATTTAACATGTGCTATACATATGTATTTCCTAGATTTCCCCTCTTCTGATGTTAAATATCGGTCTTCAAAGTCAGAAGTCTCATAGTCAAAAATGTTAAAGCTTATTTAAAATACATGTTTTTAACTAATAAGTAGATCACACAAGGAGATCACATAGAAATGATTTAATTTGTTTGGACAACAAATAATTTAGCTCTCACTTGGAAATGCATTTAGGAAAATAATAAATTTGATTATTAAATTTACCCATGCATTTGTTCGGGTGTATACATTTACATATTAATTGAATCCCTGGCAAAAATATGTAATCAAATTGGAGACTTAAATAATATCAACATTTACATTCTTCTCATAGCCTCTTAGAGTGCATTATTCCTAAGAAAAATGGGAACGCTTAGCCTTCCTGGCCTGATTAATCACGCAGGGCTGGATGGAGTACCAAGAGCGAGGCTCAGAAGCTTTTCTTTGGATGCTGAGGACGGTGTATGTTTGATAGTGTGTATTAAAGGGACTGAGAGTAAGCACTTGTCACAGCCTAAGCCAGGGGGTCTCCTCATGGCACGGGGAAAAACACTCCACAGCAAAGGGTGTCAAATGCTGACAGACGGGTAAACGGAAGGGCTTCAGAGATTCCTCACGTTCTCTTGCTCCTGCTGCAACTGGCAAACTTCCAGGCCTCGCCTGCAAAGCCCACAGAAAGCAGCAGCTGGTGGAGCCGCATTAGCAAATAAGGCCTCGGGGCTCCCCATGTTCCAGGCTCTGTTCACCAACTGCTGTTCACTCAAACAGCTGGATCAGAGCAGAGAGAGCCTAGACGTCGTTCGAGCTTTATGTGTACAACTGTTTTGATACGGATTGTCTGCTGGAGGCAGCGATAATGATAGCTTTCAAGGCTCACACGTTGGACTGTGAAGGATGCTGATATTTGAAAGAAGAAAACAGACTCTGAAGGATTGGGAAACACACAGTTTTAAATACTGAAACTCGGGGCTTCATTTGTTCTGATGCCATTCAAGTGTGCAATTTTAACACCCTTTAGTTACTAATACAACTAATGTTTTAAGGACTTTTTTTGTTAGCTATAGCAAAATGTTAGTCGTTTTTTAAAACGATAATCTGAGATGAACAACCTGGGTATTTTTTTCTTTTCCTTTTCAAAGAGAACCCAAGAAAAATAATGTGCAAACGTGTTTAAATCTGTATCAGAGTGGGCCCACAGAGTCCCTCTCCAGCTGTTCCTCAGCCTGGCGCTCTTACACTGTAGGTGTGGGCCAGGGGAGAAAAGAACGTTATATTAGCATCAGGCCACGGATGTAATAGGCAGGAGGGAGAAAACATGCTATCTGCTTTGGTTTCCTAATTGATTTTAACTGAACCTTTGCTTTCCATTAATTGGGAAAAGGTTTTGAAGGAACTCAATGAAAATCTCTTTATCATCATAATCCTCCTCCATTACTTTAGTTGACATTTTTTAACTTCTATAATTAAACAACAATATTAATCCTCAACAAAAATCTGTAAAATTTAAGGAAACAATTCCAGTTTTCAAAAAAGTGAAATCTTTCCTCTATGTTCAATGGATCAGGTTTCCCCAAAGGGGAGATAACTATTAAGAGCCATTCAAGACTAAAATGCCAATGACATGCAGGACTTTTAGTCAAGAAAAAAACAATGTTCACTGGGCTTGAAATAAACAAAATAAGAAATTCACACAGAAGTTAGAAAGCACCTTGAGACATTTGAGTCCTAAGAATTTAGCGAATGAAGTTCCCAAAAGATCAAAGGTTTTTAATATTATTTACGTAAAGCCCAAGTCATCAGTCCTAAATGTACCTGAGCATCTATTTGATGGAATTCAAGAAATACGTGTTGAGTATCTACTATGTGTCAAGGTCTGTGCTAGATATGAGGGCTACAATGGTAAATGAAGTAGGTTTCTATCCCTGCTTTTTTGAGTTTATAATCTATTAGGGTGTATCAGGCAAGATTAGTTCTGCTACATACAACAGAAAACTCAAGAGGACTGAAAAAGATTGACCTTTACTTCCCTTCCACAATACATACTCCCATGGTAAGTAGACCATCCGTGGTCTGGGGTCTTAATGATAGTCAGATACTCAGGCTTCTTTCCGTGAGTCCAAAAACATTAGGGTGACGCCTCTTGGTCCAAGACATTTTCCTGAGCTCTAATCACCACACCCACATTTTTTCCAGAAGAAAAAGAACAAAGGAAAGTGAACCCTTCCTTCAAGGAGATTTCTTGGAAGGACCACCCAACACTTGCATTTATATTTCAGTAACCAAAACATGGTCACATGACCATAAAGCTTCAAATAAAGAAGGCAGTGTCCTCTGTTAGCCAGCTTTTTGGCTCGACAGCTAAATACCAGAGGCTTGTCCCTCTGGACCAAAATAAATGAGGATCAGAGGGTACAGCTTGAGATTTCTGCCACAAATGGAAACAGACATTATTCATATTTTCTTTTCATCTTGGGACTAAAGCTAGATGAATTTCACAGGAAAAAATAAAGATCATCATACTGGCTAAAGTCAGTTTGCACTTGTAGTGTTCATTTCTTCATTTATACCCTGACTAGATAAGTGTTTTTAGAATACTTGAAATACCTAATTTAATTAAAAGAGATCTCAGAAAGGACTGAAAAATGCTTAAGTCATGTACAAATCAAGATTACCTTTTAGAAATACATACACACTTAACAAATTTAAAAGTAGTGCCCACAAAGAAAGTACAAGCAGAATGCTTTAGCAGTTCAGAATAAGAAGGTTCTTAAAGCTTTGTAGATGAGCTGACTTTTGAACTTTAAAATTTATTCAGTGTTTGGATATGTGAATATGGTAATGGCATCGTGGAATTGTGACAAGAACACAAACATGTAAAATAAGCGTATTTCTACTCTAATCTTTGTTGGTAGAGAGATCTGAGACCATTTAAGCTCTGCCATCCTCAATAAACTTGTGTAAACAGACATTTCTGCCTCAAAGGGGAATTATAAGGCCCAACAGGTGAAAGTTCTGTGCAAACCGCAAATCACTGAGCAAAGTATTTTTTAACTGTTTTTCAAATTTTCAAACAGCAACTGCTCAGAAAGTGAATGCTGAAAGAGCAGCATAGACAAGGCACATGTTCAAGGGAGAGAGACAGAGGCAAAGAAAAGCATTTAGTTGGGTTTAGTTGAATAATTAGGTGTTTGACGGACACATAAGGAATAAAGTTTATTTGGTATCTTGAATAGCATGCTGAAGAGTTTGGATTCCATTTGGGAAGCAGATATCACTGGGAAGTGTTTGAGTCTGACTCATGAAGATTAATATTACAGCACTCTTTGGGATGGATGTAAAGATGTTCTTTTTATTAAACGTTAAGTAGCTGTTGCAAGTGAAGAGGGAGTGAAAGCCTGAAATACGTGAACAGTGTGGGGTGAGAGAAGGTCAGATGGGAGGGGGTGAGAGAAGGTCAGATGGGAGGGGTATTTTGGAGCCAACTGAGTGGAACCCACCAAAGTTTGATAGAAAAGGAATGAACCAAAAATTACTAGAACATTTTGAGTAGAGGTGATGAAGAGGATGAAGGTGTTATCGAGAGAAACTGGACACAGTACAAAATAGTTTTGAGAAAGAACACTTTGTTCAGTTTTCCAGCAGGAGTGATGTCCAAGTAGTGATGTCTAGCAGAGTTAGACCCATAATTGGGGCCAGAATTGTACATTTTCATTTAGAAATTCCCCACTAACAAAATCGTGATGCATCTTAGCTGAATGGAAGAAATGTGACTCAGAAACAGAATGTTAGGGAATCATTTGCGGGTGGAACGTCGTAAGAAGAATAGAAGTCATTGACCGTGAGCCAAGAGGAGTCAGAATAGCAATTGAGATTAAGCATGACTTAAGTGAATTATTCACAATATGTGGAAAATACTGGAGAGTAACAGGAAATAATATTTTGCAAGTTGATATTTCATATTTCACATTAAGATCTGTAGTCAGTCACTATCTTTCTAGAAGGAAACCAGTAATCAAAACATTTACTTACCTTCATGGGCTGACTAATTATTTTTAGTTTTCAGTAATCAAGCTCCCTCCAGTTTAATTTGCCCCATGTTATACATTAGGCAGTGCTGAATACTGAACTGACTCCTATGAAAGCAGGGTGGAATGAAAAAACTCCTCCTAATTCAGAAATGTCACCAAGGGTGTTAAGATCTATTTCTAAGTGCATCTGAGGGGTAAAGAGATGAATGTGCTCTCTAATTTGTGCTTGCCACCCTCCACACGGGAGAAGTGGTCTTTGATTCAGTGTTAAAGCTGCTGTCTGCCTGGTCTAACACCACCGGTTACACGATATTTTGAACTAATGATAAGTCTGTTGAAAAAGTGGTGCCCTGTTGAGTGCTTCATGGTCCCTCCCCAGACTGATTCCTTACTCCCTTTCACCATGCCCACCTACTTCTACTAAAATTACATAGGTGGGAATACAGCTTTAGTACTCAGAGATCTACTCACCAGACTAATTAGCATGGGAGAATAACAATTTTAAGAAAATATTACAAAATGGTGGAAGAGATAGGTGCTATGAGGTAGAATTTGTAGACATAAATCTGGAAACTCTGGGTGTAGGTATTTTGGGGATCACTTTCCGCCATGTCACGTGAAAACCACAATGTTGCTGAAAGAGTGAGAAGTAAGCTCCAGATAAGTTGTACACTGTTCAAGTTTGTAACTTGGGATTTCTGTGACAGAGAAATAAAATATCAATTAGTTACGTACTTTTGGGAAAATAATTTAAAGTATGATTCTGTTAGTAAACATTTTTAATTTACAGGACTCTACAAAACAGATATGTTTGAATATGCTTGTAACTGCTTTGTTTGGTTTAGGGTTGGGAGAGGGAGCTGCCCTATATATAGAACAGTACCCTTTATGGGCTCCTGTTAGTGCCCACAATGAAACACCAGTCCTGTATGCTAAAAGTCTAAAAAAAAACACAATATGACCTCAGAACCTTAGAGTATGGGCCTGAAAAGAGATTCAAGGGCACAACTTGAGGATAACCATGAATGCCAGTATTATTTCATAGGGAAGATCAGATTATAGAAATTATATGAACAGTTCTACAGGAACAAAAACTATTTTAGTAAACGTGAGTGGAGGCAACATGAATGGACTCAATAAAAACCGTGGATTTGGGTAGACAATTTGGACAGGTGTGTTTGATTATCTTTAATTAACTATAACTCTCCCTTTAGGATACATAAAATATTGGATCAGCTGCTTAGTACAGTAGGAAGTATCAAAGACTGGAATCGAGAGATGTAGGTTTTAACTCCAACTTTGTGATTTTGGTAAATCATTTAAGATCTCTGGGTGTTATTCATTTATTTATATAGTTATTCAACAAATATTCAAAACCCCTTAGCCTCTTCTTTTCACTGAGCCTGTCACTAGGGCCTCTGCAGAGCTAACATATATCATTGAATAGTAATAACTGCTTAATGAGGGGTTTCATAGAAACAACTCTGAGCTGCATTTGAAGGGTTTAAATTATGGGGGGAAAGGTTGATTTGAACCAGGAAAGCAATGCCTGTAAAAGCATAGGGTCAGCCTAACCCATCTCCTAGGAGAGCCAAAGTCTAGGAGGCCTAGAACTGAGTCTGAAGATGAAGCAGAAGCAAGAGTTGCAAAGGTCAGAAGGGGAGTATTGACTAATAAGATGACTTACGGTGGAGACAGCGAACCTGATACGGAGAACACAGGCAGACACCTCTTCGGTCACAACTCCTGTTTCAGACAGGTCTAACTGGGTTGGTAAGATGCCTAGAGAGCATTGGTAGAAAATGATTTTATCACCAAAAGAAAAAAATCCTATGACTAAGTTACCTATTGCCCTTTTCATTATTTCCATGTCATGGTAACATTTGCAGATGGGTAATTACTAGGCATTCTGACACTCTATGGGGTTTTTTTCTTAATGAAATAGAGAAAGGTAACTTTTATTTTACTTTTTCCATTCCCAAATGTAAATTTAACATATATGTCTTCATGTTAAAAAAGAACTGCCCTTCTTTTTTCCATTTCTTTTTTCTCTCTGTTGCTTTATAAATCTTCTACCTGCATGAATTCCCCAGTACCCTTCAGCAAGAACAAAACTGAGCTGCTTCTGTAAGCCCCACAAAATATTCCCATTATTTTAAGTTTGAAAATGCCACAGAAATATTAAGTGAAATTCACCACACTGCTCTTATACAATACATTTGACCTCTAGATGCGTTAAGAGCTTCATCCTCCAATGCTTTTAATTCTAATCCTTGCAGAGACAAAATTCACTGCTTGAATTATAAGAGTGAGTCTCATTAAGGCTAAAAAGCAGTGACCCAGATAGCATAATGGATTAATATCATGACCTTGCAACTTTAGAGCTTTACATTCGAATCTGACTATGTAGTCAAATCATTTCAATAGTTAACTAATCAATTGGTTAATACCAGCCTGTAAGTGTTCTAAGTCGGAAGTTCATAGATCATGTGGCCAATACTAGCCTATATAGAATTAAGCTGAGAACCATAGTATGCTTAACTTTCAAAACCTTTTTTAATTGTTGAGAATCAAAGAAATGGATTTTCATGAATTACTGTGACTGCTGTATAGTAGTGTAGTGTATGTTAATTGCTCAGTCGTGTCTGATTCTTTGAGACCCCATGAACTATAGCCCACCAGGCTCACTGTCCATGGGATTTCCCAGACAAGAGTACTAGAGTGGGTAGCCATTCCCTTCTCCAGGAGATCTTGCTAACCCAGGGATTAAACCTGTGTCTCCTGCATTGCAGGTGGATTCTTTACATTCTGAGGCACCAGTGAATGCTGTAATCACTAATAATTATATAATATTGACACTCTAATAAACATCAGTATTTTGAAACTTACACTACCAGTATCTGTTAATGATATATATTTGCATTTCACTGCAGTGTAAAGAAGGACTGTAAATATAATTAACCAGGTCTTGAGTAATGAAATGTAATGTCAATGGATTTCCAACATTCTGTACTTTAGTATCTTTAGGGTGATATATATGGCTAGGATTATCCTTCTCTAGGAGAAAGGTGGAAATGTGTATAATTGACCAGGAGTTTTAAATTTAAAAACTGGAGTTTTAAGGCCTAGGGATTTTTTTTTTTTTTTTCGAGAAACAAGTTTTGTGAAGAATTATTCCTGCCCATTTTTTGTAGATGCAAGATATACGGAACCCAGAAGGAACACAGTATAGCTCCCACCCTCAGATGGCAGCCATGAGACCAAGGGCTCAGCCTGCAGACCTCAGGCAGGCACCGGGAATGATGCCACACGGCCAGCTCACCACCATCAACCAGTCACAGCTCAGCGCTCAGCTCGGACTTAACGTGGGAGCGGGCAGCGTCCCCCACAACTCACCGTCTCCTCCTGGAAGCAAATCTGCGACTCCTTCACCATCCAGCTCAGTGCATGAAGATGAAGGTGATGATGCCTCTAAGGTAGGACTTATGAGAAATGCTTGCTGCCTAAAAAAATGCTATTCACTAGCACTTTCCCTGACTTCAGGTGGATGGAGGTAATGTCATCCAAATGGGAAGCATTGTGGGGGACTGAATGAGTTAAATCACCTGTTTGTCCAATTACATTTTTAAGTTCCTAACAAATCCTTTAAATGCAAATGTACTAAACATAGGAGTAGGTTGCACCCCCACAGTACAGGGTCTGCTAGTGAGTAAGGGAGAATAAATAAACATCTAGGACTCAATATCCAAAGTCAGGCTTAATTCACTGCTCATTCAAAAATATCTTTCAATTTAACTACTTTATTTTAAAAAGGCAATATCCCAGGGATATAATGATGGGTCTGTGTGTGTGTGATGGTTAGAGAAATCTCTGAGATCATCTGATCCAAACATGTCATATTTAGGATGAAGAAAAGAAGGGTCAGAAGTACTAGATGATGCCCTTCCAGAGGAAGGAGCCTGGGTGCTTCTTTACTTATTTTTTGTTAAACCCAGGCCATTATGGTTGTCTGTCTGCATCACCTTCAGTTATCTGTATAAAGATGGGTCTTTGTTGTCCTTATTTTTGGAAAATTAGCCACAAAAGTAGTTAGCTCTTAAAAAGTATTCAAGGCAGCCTTGTCAGATTGTGTCGTAACCAAATATACTCTCAGTCAAGAACACCAAAATCATCTTCTTATTGCCTTGGTTATCAGTCAGGTGGGCTTCCCTGGTAGCACAGTAGTAAAGAATCCACCTGCAATTCAGGAGAAGAGGATTCCATCCCTGGGTTGGGACAATCCCCTGAAAAAGGAAATGGCAACCAACTCCAGTATCTTTGCCTGGAAAATAGCATGGACAGAGGAGACTGGTGGGCTACAATCTGTGGGGTCTCAAAAGAGTCAGACATGACTTAAATCGACTAAAGCACCACATAAGTCAAGCATCTTTCACATTTGACCCCTTGAGGACTCTTGTCCCTGGTTACTGTGAAAAATACTGGCTGCTACAGCATACTTCATATTCCTCCTCATTTTTAATGTCACTAATGAATTGTCATTTGTGTCAGTCTTGTTTCTTTTCACTTTGTGAGAATTTTGTTTTGGGATTCTGATCTATACAGTTAACAATTGCTAGCTACACTGGAGAAGGCAATGGCGACCCACTCCAGTACTCTTGCCTAGAAAATCCCATGGATGGAGGAGCCTGGTAGGCTGCAGTCCTACCAGCGAATAGGGTAGTCCTGCCAGGGTAGTCCTGGTACCCTACCAGGGATCTCAAAGAGTCGGACACGACTGAACGACTTCACTTTCACTTTTCACTTTCATGCATTGGAGAAGGCAATGGCACCCCACTCCAGTACTCTTGCCTGGAAAATCCCATGGACAGAGGAGCCTGGTAGGCTGCAGTCCATGGGGTCACTAAGAGTCAGACACAACTGAACAACTTCACTTTCACTTTTCACTTTCATGCATTGGAGAAGGAAATGGCAACCCACTCCAGTGTTCTTGCCTGGAGAATCCCAGGGATGGAGGAGCCTTGTAGGCTGCCATCTATGGGGTCGCACAGAGTCAGACACGACTGAAGTGACTTAGCAGCAGCAGCTACACTAATCTTTTAACAATCCAAATAGTGACACATAGATTTATTCAGCCTGATGTCAAAAGACAAGGCTACTATGTTGACATTTTATTATTTTCAGTATTCTTAAAGCTCTAACATTTAGGGCCTTAATCCTCAAAGCACTACCAGGATAGCTAATTCCTAGAGATAGTGAATGACTCCCCTGTGAGCACGTCTTTAATAGACATACCAACACATCCATAGCCACACCCAAGTCATCTCCTTCATCAAACTGTCACACACCACACCAATACCCCCGCCACATCTCCCCAGAGGACCAGGTATGGACAACTAGGGAACACCTCTAGAGCAGAGCCCTTGGAAAACTGTTCCAACCTTCCTGTCCTGAGCTGACTCGGCCCCTTCCTTTCTTCCTACAAAAACCACATTAAGGACTCTGGCCCTTGCCTGCCCATTCCCATCCCTGCCTCTTGATGACCCTGTACGGCATGCTGGGCCTCCTATTTCTGGGTTTGTGTGAGTATAAACTTCTTCTTTCAAGACATTCATTTCCATGACTGCTGTCTGCCATCCCTGATGAAAACAAATGCCTGGTACGTTTTAGAGCAGCTACACAGCTAGAGATGAGCGCCCGTGCTGATCCCCTCTACCCCATGGTCTCGCCCTGTCAGTGAGCCATCCTCTCATGACGGAAAGAAAAAGAGAAGGAGGAGACTTAACTGATAGGACTTGAATAGTGTATCGGGCTAGTGAAAGCCTGATCTTTGGCTGGTCACTTCAAGGGCAAAATAAATTTTTAAGAAAATATGTGTTCTAATGGTATCTCCAGCCAGATCTAGAGCACCTGGATCTAAATGTGAACGCCAAGAGTCTGTTTGTGGTCAGTGATTTAGGTGTCGGATTTTGCATGGATGATGATTCAAGTTAAATTTCTTAATATAGGTGATATGTACCACATTGCAAGGGGAAAAATTAATGTTCTACTCATAGGAAGGATCAATTTGTGCATCTGAATTAGATCTTTATCAGTATTCATTGTTTACATTTCAGGAAATTAATGCAAAATTAGCACCTTCTGACAGTAAATTTTATGCAGGATTATTCTTACTTACAAAAGCATTTTCTACACTCTTCAATTTATATGTGTAGCACACTGAGTAGAAATCAGAAGTTCATAGAATTAATATTGATAGATTCTGCCATTTTCTATTGACACATCAGGTCCATATCCTATACTTTTGCTGAGGTGTGAATTTGTATGTTATGAGTTTCCGGGCAAGTGTGAAACTTTGCCAGTGAGTACCCTAACCAATCATTTAACTTCCATATCTCAGAGTAATTTATAACTCATTACTACTGATCATGTGAATGTTGTATAGTAGAATATTCTATAGTGATATGTTCTTGAATAAGCCATGATGTGAAGGTGGATTTCTCAAGAATGCCTTCATTAAGGTGACTTTTTAGCTACACAAATACTCTCAAGTTCATGTCTAGTTTAAGTGCATTTTCCATCTCAAAAGCTATCTTCCCATTCCAGCTATACACACTGTCCTTCACCTTCTCTCCAGTTCAGAATTCCCCTGCCCATTTTTCAACTTATTTTTATTAAATGATTTTAAAAATTCCTCCGATGAAAGTGTTCAAGCATGCTTCATCACTGCCAATTAAATCAGAATTTTCCTTTATATATGAGAAGGGTTTATGTGGAATGTTGTACTGCAACCTCTCCCATTAAATGTGAAGTACTGTTTAGTCAAAAGGATCACTTAAGTAACTAATAAGAGAACTAAAAAAGAATATTTAGTCTTACGCCTGAAAAAGAAAAATTTAAACCTTCCTTCTTAACACTTTGTGCTCTCTTAAGCAATTGCATATTAATTCCAGTTTATCTAATTGAACAAGTAAATGAAATAACTTTGTTTTGACAGACAGAAATATTGTAAATACATCAGTAAAATAAATTATCACCTTATAAACACTCCCCATGGCCCTGATTGCTATGGAGCTGTGTTGACAGCCTGAAGTCATAAACTAGACATACAGTCAAACATCAGAAAAATATAAACTTGGGTAGCTTATGGTTCTAAGCCTGTAATCCAATACATGTAACACAACAGACACTTTAAGACACTTACAGTATCTGGCATTTCAGCGGTATTTTTAGCACAGTTTTCCCTTTAAGGAAATTATGGGCTAAGAATCACAATATATATTTTTTCCATCCTTTTACTTTCAGCTTCTCTGCTGAAAGGATTATATGTGTCTCTTGTCAGTGGAATATAGTTAAGTTTTTAATTTCAAGTGAAACTGACTTTTAATGACAAAAGCGATGTAATTTTTTTTGGTTTTAATTATGTTTCTTATGTTTTACCTAATATATTTTGCTGTTATATTTATCTCTATATATAAAACTATGCCTGTATCATGTCAAAAAAAAAATGACACTGACCTTATTTACATACATTCACATATGGAATAAATGCTAAAATTCTTGGGTTAATTTTTCCATTTAAGTATGTTGCTTTCTATTTGTCTCACATATGTCTATCTTTCTTTTTCTCTTTCTTACCTTCCTTAACATTGATCTTACTTTTCTCATTTCAAAATTTCCCATTTTAAGATCAGAAATTAAATTTTATAATCGTTCTCTTTATTTAGTAACTACTGTTAAAAATGCATGAAAGTCTAAAATTGACATAAAAATGCATGAAAGTCTAACATTGATCAATATCTTTACCCTTTGTATATTACTTTAAACACCCTCCTTTCAATTTATACTGGAGCAGTTATTGCTATTTATCTTGATTATAATTTAAATTGTAAATTATCTTTAAATTAAGTGTAATTTTATGAACTTCATGTAATGCTATTTTTGTTGTTTTTACAGTCTTTTTTCTTTAGATTTACTCACATGTAAAATTTATTTTTTCATCTGACATCATTTTCCCTATGCCTTTGAAATTTTCTTTCATGATGATCTAGTGGGAACAAGATTACCTTAAAAAGTACTTTAACTAGGAAAAATAATTTTAGATTGATGGTGATTCTCCATTATCATTTTGAAGATGTCTTACTCCATTGTATTCTGATTAATTTACTTATATCAATTTCCCAGTTCATAATTCAACTTTCAGCTGTATCAAATCTGAAATTAATGCTCATATATTGAGGTTTTAATTTCAATTATTTTATGTCTTTAGTTTTATTTGGTTCTTTCTCAAATCTGTTTGGAATTTTTTTTTTAGTTGCTTGCTCTTTATCCATGGATTTAATCTCTTTTGTTCTTTAAGCATTTGTTAATTCCAATATGTGAAGCCTTTTGGGGTCTGAGTCTGTTGTCTATTGTTGCCACTGGCCCTTGGTTTTAATGCCTTGATTCATTCTGCTTTTTTGCTTTTGGAATAAGAACTGATATTCTTTAGAACTTTATAAGAATTCTATTCGACCTGTTTTGAAAGTGGACTCCTCTAAAGATGGTTTGTGTTTGCTTCTGCCAAGCGGCTTGGACCATTACAATCTAGAGCAACTTTTGGCTTAAAAGTTTTTCAGATCACTAGAGTTGTATGCGTTCAGGGTATAAATCTTTACAAATGCTGGCTTCTGTTTGTGAATTATCACAAAAGATATTCTTCCCCTTGCCTTCAGAATCATCCTTGCAGGTATTGGGAGGGAACGTGCCAAGCAAATCATTTTATTTCACTCTGCTTAGAAAGTCTAATTCTTTTCAGTCCTGACTTTTAATAGGAACTCTCCCATTAAACATCCCACTTTTTTTGGTCAGTCATGGGCTTCAATCCTTTATCTGCTGTAACTTTGACTCAATTTCACCAGGTTCAGCAGCTGTCTTCAAGACGAAAGTTGACCTTAGTACTCTACTTGCTTCTCTGGGTTCTTGCATTTGCTTGTTTTTGCTTTTAAGAGTTTCTTACAGTATGCATTACCATATTGAACAGAAAGAGAAGGGTTTTTTTTTTCCTCAAAGAAAATAGGGTGTCACTAGAGGAACAATTAAATAAGCCTTAGAAAAGTACTTTTTATTTACTACTACTGTTCTGAAGGCTAGAAGATACCTAGAATAAAGTAAAAATGGTAGGCAGACAGAAGTGAAGTGAAATCAAGCAGTGTTGGAACCAAATGTCAAGTCACATTTAATATTTAAAATTGGGTTTCAAAAACCTGGTATTTTCCACATTGAACTGTATTTATTACACAATTGTTAAACACTTCACATGATGTAATGTGTTTGATACTTTTAAGAATTTCTTAGATCCAAGCAACTAATATGTATTTGTTTATCAAAAATAAAGTATCCCAGTGGTTAAGACTGAGCTTATTAGCGAAGTAGTTTTGGGGAAAATAGTGAAATTCAGTCAAGCAGCCAGTTAGTACTCAATTCCAAATAATAGTTCCTAAAATCTGTTTAAGCAGCTAAATTATACTACAATATGGTGTTTCCTGGGTGTAAATGTTCTTAGATTATTCATACTCTAGATAATTGAGCATACCTTGATTAAATCATGGAATAAAGTTCAAGTGAGGCTACAAGTGAGCAAGCTCTGGGAGTTGGTGACAGACAGGGAAGCCTGGCATGCTGCAGCCCATTGAGTTGCAAAGAGTGGGACACTACTGAGCAAGTGAACTGAACTGAGGCTACACCCAGGTGCCTAGCTGGCATTTTATTCATGGGAACTGTGTATCAACAGCTTGTGCATTCTCTGTGAGGCAAGAGAAACCTTTAACCTAAAATAATAAATAAATGTATCACCCTAGATAGGTAAATTTAGAAAAGACCAAATGAATCTAAAAAAACCAATAAACATAACTAACAGGTGTATGTTCAGTCAGTTCATTTCAGTCCAGTCGCTCAGTCGTATCCGACTCTTTGTGACCCCATGAATCGCAACATGCCAGGCCTCCCTATCCATCACCAACTCCCGGAGTCTACTCAAACTCATGTCCATCGAGTCGGTGATGTCATCCAGCCATCTCATCCTCTGTCGTCCCCTTCTCCTCCTGCCCCCAATCCCTCCCAGCAGTGTAATTATAGTCAAATCTTTTCTTCACTTTAAAGTGATTTTTCTGGACAGTAGCCCAAATTTCTTACCTTATATACAGCCACTGAGTGTTTTTGCTAAAGTCATCCTAAAACAATACTTAGTTATCTTTGGCAGAATCAAAGATCCCTAAAAATGAATCTGTCTTACAAACTATGAAACATATACAATGCCCTCTGCTTGTGAATCATCTCAAGAGTATAACACTTTATATATGGTTTTCTATAACTGATGTTTTGAGTCATTGAATTAGTTATTATTAATGATAATAATAAACCCAATTGTAAAATGAAAGAGGTATTACAGCCTTACTGATTTCACAGTAACTAGATGACTTACTTTCCATGCTTATTTGAATTTATTCTCATAAGGGGATTTTAGATGGCATAGTTTAGAAAGAAAAGAGAGAATGAATTTAAGTAGCAGAATTTTTCAGTTACAGTACCATCACAAAAAATGCTGTAATATGCCCTGTTTCTATGGCGAAGATTTTATAATATTTACTTTATATGATAAGAGTTATAAGTGGAGTTCTATGTTGTTTGTTCAGCCTATTATGCAGATGGTGCTTGATTAAAATCTATTTTAAACTACAGCGATTACTGCAAGATAGTGTGCATTAAACAGCTCTCCCAGCTCCATTAAAGGTTTTGGGACCGCGGCAGTTTATTTTAAATATGCTTATAGACGTTTCCAGCTTCTCCAGGGACATTTCAATATCAGTGATTCTCTTTCTTGAGTCTTAACTCCTCTACTCTCTATTCTTAAGAAGTGCTATCTAAGTAATACCATTAACACACTGCTTTTTTAAAGTGGAAAATTATTGTTTTATTGTGATAAATAGGTTAAATACATCACTTTAATTAAGCAATAAGACGTGACCAGAGGTGGATTACCAAAAGCGTAAAGACATCCCTAGGGATTTGGGAAATAGGTATCAGTCTAAAAGTTAATACAGGAAGAACAGATATCTTTGTAAAGCTACTGTGAGAGTAGTATGTCTATGCATTTGTGTATGTATTTATTTCTTCATGGGAGCTTTAACAGAACATGAAACAAGTCCATGGGTGATAAGAATTACAGGTAGGGCATCAGCCCAGACATATTCTTAGTTGCTATGATTTTTCAAACAACTTTTGTATGTGTTTCAGATGTCCTTTTCCTTGTCATTCTAAGCCTTTGTCCACTGCTGTAGAATGCAGGTGGAAACATGTGGTGATCCACTGCATGTAAGACTCCATACTGACGCTGTGAGGTTGGAAAGATTAACAGGACCTTGTTCTTACTCTCAATGTGCTTGTCATTGTGGAGACTTTATATTTTTGCATTCTGTGGTCCATCTGTATTGGAATTAAATTTAACTCTTCTAGTCTTAAAACCCAAGTAACTCTAGAAATGTTATACTCTAAAACAGTGTCCCGTACACGATGTTGTACAATCCTTACAGTAGCCACAAGTCCTGTGTGACCGTGTACATTTAAATCTAATTAAAATTAAATTTAAAAATCCAGTTTCTCACTTGCTCTAAGAGCTCAGCATATCCCATTGCCACACGTGGCTGGTGCCTACCTTCAGACAGTACAGAGACCATTTCCATCTTCCTAGAAAATTCCCTGAGATAGTACTGCTCTAGACTACAGTAGTCAGGGTCTCTGGGAAAATAAGGCCATAAAATTATAAACTTTCATCCATTCAGACAATACTCAAAATTAAGGTCTAGGGACATATTACAAATCCATTTAGCTCATTTTCTCACCACAATCATATTTATCGTCATTGTGTTCTTTCCAAATAGTTGATGGTCAGAAAGGCCAGGTGTCTTTCAAAATGCAATCCATTCCTGGCATGTAAGTGGATCCAAATTATAGCAGCATACCTTTCTTTGGGGAGGCTTTGTATGTGAGAAATGATCATGTGGTTTTCAAATATGTGATGAAACTACAGCCAGAAAGTAGGCCTGACCAATTCCCAGTTCATTATATAGACTAAAATAACAGCTCACTTCTGTACCTTCCCAAACACAAGTCAAATGCAAAGTAAAAAATAAGACCTCCACAATCAAGTGGTAATGCCCAGTGTTCAGACCCCCCCACACACATCAGGTGGTAATGGCCAGTGCTCACGTGGCAGACAGCCCTTCACTTCATACAGCCCTGCCCACATGTGTGGATGCATTAGACAGCCAACCACAGCAGGGGATTTGTATCCTGTTATATTGCTTTCTAAAAGCAAAGACATTGTACATACCGAGTGAGCCTTTATTCAAGGAACACTGAGCAATATAACAATGATTCCCTTTAAAGCATATTTTATTTTTTAAAACTATTTCATACATAATTTTTATTTTTGTGTTTTCCTCTAACACCAGCTTTGGTTGAAAGGGCATTATTTTAAGCCATAGTTTGGTTCTATGAGGGCAGTTTTATAAGTGGTCAGAATATTATGATCTAAGAATATAGTTTTAGTGAGCTAGTTGAATTACTGAAGAAAAGGCAGTGAATCTTAAGAAATAAATATTTTATGTGTGCCCTGTAGATTAGTCCACTCAGATGCCAATTTTCTTGCATGACAGATAATTCAGCCTGAGATTAACCATGAGTATTTAAAAGGAGAGTATAAAAAATTTTTTTAATAAATAAATAAAAGGACAGTATATCAACATGCTCTCACTTTCAGGAATCACAGAGACAAAGCTGATGTAGTGTTATGAGATTGCCCAGTGGTCTGGCCATAATGGGGGATGACACCCCAGCTTCAAGCTTGGTGCCTCTCAGGTACACTGTCAGATACACAGGTGAAGCCTCGGAGTGACCCTCCATAATACATAAATGATGTCTGCTAAGCCTTGAAAATAGGGAGGTAGGTAGAAATCATAAAATGCTTGTTTCTCCTCAAGGAGAAGACTGCATCTGGCTAACCCTATTAATAAAGACAAGCCAGGAAAATAGGTGAAGCCTCCAGAAAGCCAACCAAATTGATTGGCTGCATGGACTTATCTAGAGATTCCTATAGGTTTGCTATCAAAACAATTATATGTGTTGTGTCAAAACAGTAGCTTGTGGTTTCTGTATGCTTGATGCTTAGAGCTTCTCACTGGCCATAGCCGATGCTCCTGCTTTTGCAGAGATTCCCTAGAAAGGACGGCCACGTTTTCCAGTAGTAGGTTAATTGTCCTACCTGCTACCATTGGTGTCACATGAATCCAGCAGATCTGAAATGTTCCCCATGTCATCCAAATACTGATTTAAAAAGTAAGTAAGACAGCCTCTTCAATAAATGGTGCTGGGAAAACTGGACAGCTGCATGTAAAAGTGAAATTAGAACACATCCTAACACCACACACAAAGATAAACTCAAAATGGATTAAAGACCTAAATGTAAGACCAAAACTATAAAACTCTTAGAGGAAAACATAGGCAGAACACTCTGACATAAATCAAAGCAAGATCCTCTATGACCCACCTCCTAGAGTAACGGAAATAAAAACAAAAGTACACAAGTGGGACCTGATTAAACCTAAAAGCTTTTGCATAGCAAAGGAAACTATAAGCAAGGTGAAAAGACAGTCCTCAGAATGGGAGAAAATAATAGCAAATGAAACAACTGACAAAGAATTTCTGAAATATACAAGCAGCTCATACAACTCAATGCTAGAAAAACAACCCAATCAAAAACTGGGAAAAAGACCTAAACAGACATTTCTCCAAAGAAGACATACAGATGGCGAACAAGCACATAAAAAAATGCTCAACATTGCCTATTATTAGAGAAAGGCAAATCAAAACCACAATGAAATATCACGTCACACCAGTCAGAATGGCTGTCATCAAAAAGTCTACAAACAATAAATGCTGTAGAAAAGGGAACGCTCTTGCACTGTTGATGGGAATGTAAATTGACACAGCCAGTATGGAAGACAGTATGGAGATTCCTTAAAAAACTAGGAATAAAGCCACCATATGACCCAGCAATCCCACTCCTAGGCATATACCCCAGAAACCAAAATTGAAAAAGACACATATATCCCATTGTTCACTGCAGCACTATTTACAATAGCTAGAACATGGAAGCAACCTAGATGTCCATTGACAGATGAATGGATAAAGAAGTTGTGTTACATATACATAATGGAATATTACTCAGCCATAAAAAGAAATGCATTTGAGTCAGTTCTTATGAGGTGGATGAACCTGGAACCTATTATACAGAGTGAAGTGAGTCAGAAAGAGAAAGATGAATATCGTATTCTAGTACACATATACAGAATCTAGAAAAATGGTATGGAAGAATTTATTTACATGGCAGCAGTAGAGAAACAGACATAGAGAATAGACTTGTGGACATGGGGAGAGGGGAGGAGAGGGTGAGATGTATGGAAAGAGTAACATGGAAACTTACACTTCCATATGTAAAATAAATAGCCAACGGGAATTTGGTGTGTGGCTCAGGAAACTCAAACAGGGGCTCTGCATCAACCTAGAGGGGTGGGATGGGGAGGGAGATGGGAGGGAGGTTCTAAAGGGAGGGGAAATATGTATACCTATGGCTGATTCATGTTGAGGTTTGACAGAAAACAGCAAAATTCTGTAAAGCAATCATCCTTCAATAAAAAAATAAATTAAAAAAAGTAAGGAAGCATAAAGATCAACAGTTCAAACACAATTTTAGACAGTGCAATCGGGAAACAATTTAAATTATTTGGGGGAAATCTTTTAATAAAAACATTTGCAGTGAGTCATAGGAAATTTCTCTATATAACTGACATTTGATTATTTTCTACAAAGATTGATATAATCTGCAGTCATGGAGATTTCAATGTGTCAGATCTGAAATCTTGAAAATTGAAACTTTTTCCATTAAAATTTATAGGGAGTCCAGGTAAATATTCCATGTGGATAAGCATTTATTTCCATACACTGTGTTCCCATTGTCTGCATATTCCAATCCTTGATGAAATATACTTCCAATTTCATGATCCCTTCACTTGTAGCATTCTTCATTGTGGTCTTTCTTGAATCCTTTTTGTTTATCTCCTTGATATTTTATTATTTTGAATATAGAAATAGTTACATTTAGAACATTTGGAAATTATAAAGCATACAAAGAAGATAAAGATGTCAAATAGCAATGGTTTTTATGCATTCAAAATTCAGAGGAAATGAACTCGACACTCATCCACTCACAATTGTTACTGGAAACCCTGCATCTTAAGAGACTCCCTAAATACAAATTCACAGGAGAAGACAGTCTACAGCAAAAAAAAATCAGGTACACTACCATTTAGGTAGAGGAGGTAGAGGAGGATGGGCCT
Organism: Cervus canadensis; assembly: GCF_019320065.1. Classification (NCBI taxonomy): domain Eukaryota; kingdom Metazoa; phylum Chordata; class Mammalia; order Artiodactyla; family Cervidae; genus Cervus; species Cervus canadensis. The sequence goes on along the minus strand of NC_057397.1, from coordinate 23,933,429 downwards.
AAAAATGATTCTAGAAACAGTGAGGATAGCAAGGTAGGCATAAAATCAGAAGACTGATGTCATGGAGCTCTTGGAAGAGTCAGGACACTCACTGTGAGAAATCAAGTCAGGGGAAGAATGAAAAGTCCCCTGGATTTGTCTTTGTGGTCCTTGGTGACGTTTTTGAGAGCCTAAGTGATGGGAAGGCACAGTGAGTTGCCTACAGTCAGCATAACCATGTGGAGGAGTCTGACTGAAGAAAATTGTGGCTCTGTGTATCCTTGGGGCAAAGAGAAGGTTTGCTTGTTTGTTTGTTGCATGTCTGAAGTATCAAAAAGCAGTTGGAGGAATAGAGTTAAGGGTGACTAAGGCCAATGTCTCCTGCTCTTAGACGCTCTGATTTAGATATGACCTAGATGCTCATTCTCAATGGTTGAATGTTAGAATCAGCTGGGAAACTTTAAAGTAATACCCTCATGTCTAGGCTTTAGCTCTATACTGATTAAATCACAGAGGAGATTTTCCTGTATAGAGCTAAAGCCTGGACATGAGGGTATTACTTTAAAGTTTCCCAGGTGATTCTAACATTCAACCATTGAGAATGAGCATCTAGGTCATATTTATCTATGTGTTTAGTTTAGAGCCGTTACCCCAGTTTGCCCAGTGTCCACTCCAGTGGATACTGGATCCAGTCCCAGTTCAGTCCCAGCATTCTTGTCCTTTTGCTCATTAACCTGAGGACCAGTCATTTCACAGGATCACATGAAACCCTTCCTGGGGAAGTCACCTTCTAGTGTTAATCTACATCAGTTTGTCTGCTAGGTTCAAAGCATCCTATCCCCAAAGCGTTGTTTATCTGCTTCAGCTGACAGTTTCAAAACTATAATCTATTAAATAACTTTTTAACTAAAGACAAAGCCAAAGAATTCGCTTAGTTTTTTTTTCCTGTCTCTGGTTCTCAGGGCATATCTTTTAAGCCATGACCATATGGCATCACAAATTAGTGTTAAGGTCACTTCTTTCCATTCATTCAGTAAAAAGTTATTACTCTGAACAGCACTGAAACAAGTATACTGTCAAGGGTGAAACAGATCACCAGCCCAGGTTGGATGCATGAGACGGGTGCTCAGGGCTGGTGCACTGGGAAGACCCAGAGGGATAGGATGGAGAGGGAGGTGGGAGGGGGGATCAGAATGGGGAACACATGTAAATCCATGGCTGATTCATGTCAATGTATGCCAAAAACCACTGCAATATTGTAAAGTATTTAGCCCCCAACGAATAAAAATAAGTGGAAAAAAAGTTATTACTGTGTCATAATTAACATCTGAATACCATTTTAAAAATTTAACCATATTACATATATATCATCTCAGTAATCACACAATGGCACTGCAACTGGTTTGCAGCAGAGGAAATGGAGGCCCAGAAAAATGATGTAACTTGCGAAGATTTCACAGCTAAACGTAGTAACAGAGGACATGAGTGTGGATCTTCTGATGTTATTATATCCACCAGCCTCTCAGGAGCTCATGCTTCCTATCCAATGGTGGCTGTTATTTCACACAGATTACCTTGCCTGGCAATTTATCTGAATAAGATACATATTGTGTGTTTGCCAAGAAGAGAAAAGCAACAGCCATCACAGGGATAGAGGTGACGGTGCAGAACCTCCCTGATAATGGTGACTTCATCAGGGGATAGTGCATGGGGGCCCTTGTGCTGGTGGGAGAGGCGGGGCGAAAGAGGATTCCTCCAGAGACAGCACTACTCAGTATTCATGTAGACTCATATAATTCTAGAACTAGAAAGAAATCGTAGCCCAGACGTCTCATTCTATAGATGTAGATAAAGTGACATCACATATTAACTAGTTAGTATACAAGTTCAAATGCAGATGTCTAAAATACATTGTATTTTTTCCCACTTGCATCAGAATAACAATTTAGATTATCCCAATATTCATACTCAAGGACAATGGGAAGAAATGGAATCTTTCCATAAACTGAGTGTTAAAGCTGTGCTAGAAATGTCTAGATTTGAGAGTCTAGTTTCCAGAGATGCACTCTCCAATATGGTAACCACTAGCCACATTTAGCTATTTAAATTTAAAGCAATTAAAATTGTATAAAATTTAAGATTTTGTTTCTTATTCCTGCTGGCTGCATTTCGCATGCTCATTAGTTATGTGTCGCTAGTGGCAACCATATTGAATAGCACAGATTTTAGAACTTTACCCCGTTAGCAGAAAGTTCTGTTGGACAGCACTGATCTAGGGTCTGGATTATGCCATGCTAAGCCATGAGCATGACTAGGATTTCTCAGCAGCATTCCACAGACCTAAGTGCAACACCAGGAGCCACTCAACTTTATTCATTGGATATGTTGCCCACTATCGTTTAAAAATCATAATTAGGGGCATCCTGGGTGGCTCAGTGATGGAGAGTCTGCCTGCCAGCAACATGGGTTCGATCCCTGGGGCCTGGGAGCCACAACCACTGAAGCTTGCACGCCCAAGAGCCCTTGCTTCCCAACAAGAGAAGCCATCGCAGTGAGATGCCCTCACACTGCAACTGGAGGGTGGCCCCCGCTCGCCACAACTAGAGAAAAGCCCACAGAGTGGGAAAACCCAGCCCAGTCAAAAAATATATATAATTAGGAAGAAAAGGATAAACTCCCCAAAAGAAGACAGGTTGGACTGTTCATACAGTGGGGTTACTACAGGAGCAGTCTCCTGCTGTCATAGTCACAGTGCTGCTCGTCATTCAGTTCCTGCAGGAGAAAAAGGAAAAGCTGAGAGAGTTGAGTTATAATAATATCTAACGGTACAGCAGTATTATAAACAGAATCAGTAAGATTGTGTTAAAGCTGTGTAAGTTAGGCTGGAAGAGGATGAATATGAAAATTACATAAAATAAGAAGTTTTACTTGAAAAACAGGAAAAATAAAACCAAGTGGCCCTTAGAAATGTCTGTGTTTATGTGATGTGTATGGGTGAGGATACCTGGGTAAGTTTCAAGAAAGAGCAATATGATCTGCCCCTAAATTTGTTTAGTTCTTCTATAATTCAGATTTTGTTTTATTTCAGATCAATGGTGGAGAGAAACGACCTGCCTCTGACATGGGGAAAAAACCAAAAACCCCCAAAAAGAAGAAGAAGAAGGACCCTAATGAGCCACAGAAGCCAGTGTCTGCCTATGCGTTATTCTTCCGTGATACTCAGGCTGCCATCAAGGGCCAAAATCCAAATGCTACCTTTGGTGAAGTTTCTAAAATTGTGGCTTCCATGTGGGATGGTTTGGGTGAAGAGCAAAAACAGGTAAGAAAAGATACAAAATGGATGATTCAACATGATTTGAGAAAGTGTGTGCATCCTAAAGAAGTGGCTTCTGAGGTCTTTTGGTGTGTGCGTGTGTGTGTGTGTAGAAGCTCCAGTCATGTCTGACTCTTTGCGACCCTGCAGACTGTAGCCTGCCAAGCTCCTCTGTCCATGAGATTCTCCAGACAAGAATACTGGAGTTGGTTGCCATTCCCTCCTCCAGGGGTATCTTCCTGACCCAGGGATCGAACCTATATCTTTTACGTCTCCAGCACTGGCAGGAAAGTTCTTTACCACTAGCGCCACCTGGGAAGCCTGGTCATTGGGTGAATTCCTCGAATACTAGAACTGAGGCTGAGAATGTGCCCCACCAGAAGCAGACTTCAGGGGATTCTCACATGGTTTTACATTCCTCTATTGCTCTGTTATAAATAGTATCTTAGTTCCTTTGTTTCAAAGTTTATATGCTGTAGTTACTTTTGGAAGGGCTTCTACATATCCAAGCCAGGATTACCTCATTCCTTAATGCTGCCAATGTGATTCTAAAGACAGAAGAAAAAACACTAAAAGCATTTTGAGAACTGTCCACACCTCTCTTCAGCACTTAGTATTTACTCTTTTGTCATCAAAACTCTCTTTACTCTTTGCTAAATGAACCTCGAATTTAAGGATCTCTACCCTTAGCCATTCCCTAAAGACCACTAGAGTATATTATTCAATCCCACTTGTACCATATTGCTAGGCTGTATTAAATGGGCCCAGATACCTGATTATTTTCTCCTCTTGTGGATTGCCATGGTGTGCTGAGGACCACACTGGTGGGGAGCAGTGGCGTGAGACACTTTGTATCTCAGCCGCAGTGTAAGTCATCCAGAAGGTCTTAAGGAGGATGGGAATCATGGAAAGAGTCTTATCCATCTCTTTGCAATCCTGTGGGCTGTAGCCCTCCAGGCTCTTCTGTCCATGGAGTTCTCCAGGCAAGAATACTGGAGAGGGTAGCCATTTCCCTCTCCAGAGGATTCCCAACCCAGGGAAACCCGGGTCTCCTACATTGCAGGCAAGTTCTCACGCTGTCTGAGCCGCCAGGGAAGCCCATGTATAGACAGAACCCACTTCGACAAAGAAGCGGTATTGATCCCAGATTTTTAGATTGCCGGGACTAGATTGCCATTGTCACCATCTGGAATTTCTTTATCATGAAGGAAAAATTAGATGAACATTATCATTAAAGTTCAGTCACTGGATGTGGATGAAGTGGAGCAGCTTTCAGTTCAGTTCAGTTCAGTCGCTCAGTCGTGTCTGACTCTGCGACCCCATGAATCACAGCACGCCAGGCCTCCCTGTCCATCACCAACTCCTGGAGTTTACTCAAACTCATGTCCATCTAGTTGGTGATGCCATCCAGCCATCTCATCCTCTGTCGTCCCCTTCTCCTCCTGCCCCCAATCCCTCCCAGCATCAGGGTCTTTTCCAAAGAGTCAACTCTTCGAATGAGGTAGCCAGAGTACTGGAGTTTCAGCTTCAGCATCAGTCCTTCCAATGAACACCCAGGCCTGATCTCCTTTAGGATGGACTGGCTGGATCTTCTTGAAGTCCAAGGGACTCTCAAGAGTCTTCTCCAACACCACAGTTCAAAATCATCAATTTTTTAGTGCTCAGCTTTCTTCACAGTCCAATGTCTCTGCTTTTTAATATGCTGTCTAGGTTGGTCATAACTTTCCTTCCAAGAAGTAAGTGTCTTTTAATTTCATGGCTGCAGTCACCCTCTGCAGTGTTTTTGGAGCCCCAAAAAATAAAATCAGCCACTGTTTCCACTGTTTCCCCATCTATTTGCCATGAAGTGATGGGACCAGATGCCATGATCTTAGTTTTCTGAAAGTTGAGCTTTAAGCCAACTTTTTCACTCTCCTGTTTCACTTTCATCAAGAGGCTTTTTAGTTCCTCTTCACTTTCTGCCATAAGGGTGGTGTCATCTGCGTATCTGAGCTTACTGATATTTCTCCCGGCAATCTTGATTTCAGCTTGTGCTTCTTCCAGCCCAGCGTTTCTCATGATGTACTCTGCATAGAAGTTAAATAAGCAGGGTGACAACATACAGCCTTGACGTACTCCTTTTCCTATTGGGAACCAGTCTGTTGTTCCATGCCCAGTTCTAACTGTTGCTTCCTGACCTGCATACAGGTTTCTCAAGAGGCAGGTCAGGTTGTCTGGTATTCCCATCTCTTTCAGAATTTTCCAGTTTATTGTGATCCACATAGTAGCAGCTTTAGATGCTACAAAATACTGAACTGCATTCTTGATGGGTTAGTCTCATACTGGATTCTTAACAGAGACTTTTACCTCTCCTCAGGTCCAGGGAAGTATTTAAGAAAGAGAACATCTCAAACCTGTGTACATCTCTAAGAACCTATATATCATAGTATCTGTCAGCATCTACAATGTATATTGTGTTTTATATTTTAACAACAGTTTTTCATGATTTGTTTCATTTGTTCAGCACAGTATTCATAGATGCTGTTTTCTGAATTTTGCAGGTTATGAAATGGGGCCAGATAGTTAAACTCAGTCACTTATCCATTCAACAAAGATTTATTGAGTGTTTACTGTGTGCCCCAGGCAATTCTAGACACTGAGGGGAGAGCAGAGAATAAGACAGGTCCCATTCGTTGATTGATTTGTCTAAGACTACACACCATGACTAGAACTTATCATTCAACCTGCAGTTCTTTTCTAACCAATTTTTAAAAACAATTATAGCTATAATGGTAAAACCAACTGCTAACAAAACATTAGCTAAACCTACTCTTCCAATTCTCTCCAACCCCCCTTTACTGCAAGTGAAAGCTGTCCTGTCCAGTCTGAAATCTCTACACATTATGTCCTTTTCAAGATTGCCAGTCACAGCAAAGGACTTCATAGAAAAGCACAGGCCTTCCTTGTGGAGCTCTGCTGCAAGAGTCATCTCTGAGGATGGAAAACATACCACAGAAATGTTCTCTGTGTGTGAGATTAAAATGCCCAACTCACAAATAGAGTGGTTGACATTGTATCTTGTGATTCCACTGAAAACCTAATATAGTTTTTTGAGACTTCAGAGCGGGTTTCTATCCTAACTTGGATTAGTTTGCTCTCACACTCCCAAAGCCAAAGTGTGGTTCCCCACTGATGTTGGAGATTCACAGGGGGTTTCTACGCAGGGGCTTATTCATGGGTTGAGAAACAGTGCACCTCCACCAGGAAGCCCAGGCCCACCCCTGTGCTGCTCTGCCCGTGGTCCAGGCACCAGGATGTACCTCTCTCCCTGCTCAGACAGCCCCTGTGTGTATTCTTGGGTAGGGGCCAGGCCACAGTGCTGTAAACTCTTGCTTTGTGAGATAGAACTTCCCAGAGGAGACATCCAGAAGGTGATTGCCTTCCCTAGTGACTGTGATGGCAGCTTGTAATCAGAGGATATTAGTGATCCCTTCTGCGACCTGGCAGCGAGCTGGGGGTGCTGCTCCAAGGCTCACATGCGCTTCTTTGGTTTTATGTCAAGAAATTTTAGTTGCCAGTGCTACCACCGATCTGACTCCTTTTGTCTGTTTTTCTAACCCTAGATACCTTTTCCTAATTACTTCCCAGATTAACTAGAGGAACTTAAATGGGGGAGGTCTACGTAGCTCTTTCCTAGCCCATGATCAAATCCTTTACATTATCAATTCAAGGTCAGTGCCTGTACCCATGTTTCTAGTGGAAAAGAATAATGTTCTTATGATGAAGACTGGGTAGTTCCTCATGGCAACAAATATAAAGCTTCAGGATTTCCCCACTAACTCTATTATAATACAGTCTTTTATTTTTATTATACCAAGAGGGGAATACTGAGATAATCCACATTTTTGATCTGACCAGGTAAGGTCTTTACAGACCCAAAGAATACGAGAGTCACTATTCTCCAGTGTCATGCTAAAAAGAGAAATGACTCCCATTCTGTCTTTCAAACTCAGCTCTGAGCCTTTCTAATGGAAGTAGAATCACAATTATGACATAATACTTAAGGCTTTTTAATTGTATATTGTGATAACAAAACACTTTTCTCTTTCTCTTTTGTTTCCAATTTAATAAGTGACTTGTAATGAGTCTGTCTTTGGGTTCTCTCTTAATAGAAATAGTTGGGGGGTTGAAGAATATGTTTTATAAATAAAAGATGAGATTATATAATAGCAGACCCTATTTGGGGGCTTCCCAGGTGGCCCTAATGGTAGAGAAACCACCTGCCAATGCAGGAGACCTAAGAGATGCAATGTCAATCCCTGGGTTGGGAAGCTCCCCTGGAGGAGAAAATGGGAACCCACTCCAGTATTCTTGCCTGGAGCACCCCCTGGACAGAGGAGCCTGGCGGACCATAGTCCGAAGGGGTGGCGAAGAGCTGGACACGACTGAGGCAACTTAGCGCAGCACAGACCCTGTTTAGTCACTGAGTGTTATAAAGCGACTCCATAGTCAAAGTGCATTGTTTAAAAAACTGTCCTAAGATTACTTAGGGAGATGTATTAATAGAAATAACTTTTTCTCTTACAGAGAAGTTAGTATCTTAACACTCGAGCACCATTACCAAAACAAGGTACTGGGATCAGTTTGAATCACTTGAGATAGTTTGTCCCCACGCCTTATGTTCCTTTGACTTGACAGGGGTTCAGCATAGCTTATCCTTTCCTCTAAAAAGATGATCTTGCTTAATAAAGATAGTGAAACCGCAGAGTATGCCAAGAAGGGTGGTTTTTGCCATATACGGGTGCAAGTCCGTCCCAGGGACAAGGAGGGAGGGGGTTCGGTGAGTGGGAGCAGATGCCTCGCTTACAGAAGGGACGTACTGCATCAGCTGGGCCTGCCGTGTGCCACGCGGCAGCCCCTCTCTGACAGTTTGCCGGAATTGCCCGCAAAGCGCACATGCCCCCTAGAATGCACGTTTTGGGCATCAAGAGAATTTCAGCAAAATATCCATAAGTGTTATTATGGTGTATTACCACCTGTTCTTCCCCTTTATGTTGACTCATGGTGCCAACGTAATATCTCTGTTTCAAACTTAATTTAATTGTATTTTACTCCCATTTAATATTTCAATTGGAGAGCACACATACTGCTATGTATTTTGAAAGGAATGTTACTGGAGCCAGTTCGAGGCAGACCATTAAACTTCAAAATTTAGGACAAATGTGCATATTGCAGAACAGCCCCCACGTGCTGCTGCTGGCTTTGTGCAGGCAGCTGGTTCAAGGAGAAGGCTAGGATTTCATGCACCACCATTGTTCAGAAATCCCGTTGTCATAATAGCCCACAATTATGAACAGCTCCAAATATAAACACAAACTGGGGGAAATGGGCAAAATTATTGATGACTTATTAGGGGCTCAGAAAATTACAATATTTAAGGAAAAACAGCTATTAGTGAGATTACAATTGAATGTTTTCTTGCCAGCCAGAGGGAACAGGACTAATGGGGCTGCTGTGTATGTGTGTGTCACATGCTTCCTCTTTGTGGAGTCTAGGCGGGGCTAAGAAGCCACTGCAGATGGGCAGGTCTTTATTTTCAGAAGCCCCGGAAAGGGAGAAATTATATGTACTTTGATTTCTGAAAGAATCTCTCAAAGAAGAGAAATCAGAAGCAAGCTGAAAGAAGTGATAAAAATCCTCCAGGAACACAAAACCTCCCTTATGAGTTGTTCCTACCAAAGCCACTGAACAAACTTCACATATCAGAGATCTCTCCATTGATTGATGGGCTCAATCTGGAAGGGGAGCGGGTTTGTGTTTGGGATTCCAACGGAAGGTTTTAAATGCTAATGAATCCTACGACAGTGGAGAGCCTGGTTCAGAGACATAGTAAGTCGTTTCCAAAAGGCACCAGATGGAGAAAGGGAAATAAAACAAAAGTGTTAGGGTGATGTTGGTCTTTGCTACTTATCTTTCATTGACTGGAACCTACAGAGAAAGAAAAATAATAACGTAACAAGATCATGCCCTTTGTATGAGACTCCTTGGAGTTTGAGCAACCCTCAGCATCTTTGTTTATGAAGGTCCAGCTGAATTTCCTGTATTTCCCCGTTATTTTGAATTCTGTGATTCTGGTCATCAAAGTCAAACCCCACTAAATTAAAGAGTCCATCCAGCTTTAAAGCAGAAGGGATCGGTCCAAAGAGCTATAAAGCATTCTTGGTTCCTTTTTAGCTGTGGAAAGTCAGCTCCTAAGTGGGAAAGGAAAGTCACCTTAAATCAGAACCAGATGTAAATTACTAAATGAACCTTAAGTTCCTAATTGGAGAAACAGTTGGGCTGTAATACATTTAGCAAATTACAAACAAAATGTTCTTGTTTACATTACATTAAATGGCTTTAAAGCTTCAGCCAAAGAGCTAAATAAACACGCTGTTAGGCTAAAAATGGAGTGGAGGGCCCCTGTTCAGGGTTTGGTGTATTCAGGAGAAACCACAGCCCACGGTGCCCAGAGAGCATATTTTTGTAAATGCTGCCCTGTCGTGGGAGAAGAGAGCAGGTTTACCTCGAGATCCAGAGCCTAATGAGCAGATACCACTTGCAGGGAAACTGTTTGAATATTGTAACATATGCCTTCTTTCAGGATGCATAATTCATATCCAAGGATATTAGCCATAGCAGTTCAGCTCAATAGCAGCACCTCATTATTTCATCCCTCAGTATTTATTCCTATGTTTGACGCCTCATGAAATTACTGTTAATATGTTTATATAAGGGCAGGTCTGACACAAGTGGGAAGAATGTAATTTCCTGCTCATTCTTTCCTGCTGCTGTGTCCTCTTCCCCTGGTAGAAGTGGCAAGTGTAAATAGTTAATTTGCTTCAATTATGAGCCTGTCCTGCTAAATTAGAAGCAGCAGGGATATGAAGAGCCAGAATTATACTTACGAGGCAGCTGACAAATCCTCTGAGCCCGCAGAATCAAATCATTTACTCCTCATTGGTGCTCAAATACCCACTACAGAAGTGCTGCCGGGGCCTTCCCCCAGCCCTGCCCCGTATCTTATGATAAAATGTGGGTTTTATGTCAACAATACTAAAGGTTAACTAAAATCCTGTTTTACCGTAGCATTCACACACGTGTTTATCTTGGCCAGTTCCTTATAAACATTATGTGTTTTCTCCAATTTTTTTTTAATGCTAGGTGTAAAAGATATATAAAACAATTGTTCACTTAAAAACTGTAGAAGGTAATAAGGCAAGTTTATATTAATATTCATAAAAGCTTGAAACAGCAGTTGGAAATATTATACCCAATGGTGAACATATTTTATTTCTAAATCACAGGTATATATACCTATAATTAATTGGTACATAAATGGGGTTGTGGCACACCTTCCTGGGTATACATACACAGAGTACACGTGGAAATACTCCATGCTGATACACAGAGAGAGCAGACATTTCACTTGAACGGTTCCATGATGTCAGCAGGGAGAGAATTTGAACATAACACTCGCTCAAGTCCGTTGGGCTTTGTGTATTATTGGTAAACATGTTTCAGGAGGGCAGGTTACCTCTTTGTATACCAAGTCCTCTGTCGCCACTGATGCCCACTCTCATTTAGAAGATGCAATTTGGTGTTTTACCGTGAGTACCACACCCATGCTGACTCACAGAGGAGAAACCTGAGACCAGGGATTATACACTCTATCACAGGTATTTCCTGAACACCTTTTATGTGCCAAACTCTGCCCCGCCTAAAAGGGCTGCCCTGTGGTTGGGGGTCTGATTGAGGCATCCAAGGGAGATCTCATGCAACCAGAAGGAGCTGTTGCATAAACAGAGATAAATCTCAGATACCAGACCAGTTTGATTAGATATATGTGTGTATATATATATATATGCCTGACACAAAAAATGCACACAATAGAAGCATATTTTAATACTTTTTTTGGTTTTGTAGCTTCTGTTCCTCACACCATGCAGGCACATAATAGATACTCACTATATTGTTAAGTATAATTGAACATTACACTCTCATCCTCATTTAATAAACTGACATATATTTTGCAGCTGTATTTTCAGATGAAGAGCTTGCTTCTGATCCCTACCATTCCAGAAACAGGTTACCCCATTATTGTGTAGATGATGTGTTTGCATTTGATGGATCCCAAAAAGAATCGATAGCAAAATTTTTGTCATGTTGTATAATGTTTTCAGTTCTCTGAATACCACTTTATAAAGTTCTCTGAGTTCTGGAATGCTTAAGAAAACGCTGAGCAAGTTACACAAATGGAAATGTAACTGCATTTAAGGACTAAGTTCTGTGTAAACACAGATGCACTTGCTCTAACTGTCCTAAATAATAATAGCATTCAAAGATGCTGCAAACGTTAATTTCTCAAGTACTGTATATTACAGGGAAATGAGATTAAATTATTATTTCTTACATAACCATGTTTCTAAGCATTTTCTATAAATATGAAATTATACTGGGGAAAAACTGCATTTGAAGTTAACCAAAAAGAAAAGTGCCTTTAGTTTTATAGTGTTTGAATAAAATCCAGAATTAGAAGAACTGTGTTTTTTCTTATTATTACTGCAAAGAGTTGAAATAAACTATAACTAGAGATTAACTAAGGACCAGAGTCAAAAAGAAGGAAGGAAGAAGGAATTAAATGGTATTTGTAAGATTTTACTTTTCTATATAAGTTAGATGGATTGTTTGGGGAAGGAGCAGAAAGTGAAAAAAGCAAAATGACAGGTTATATTAGAATGTTTTCTGTTTGAGTGCATCCGTAGTCACTGATACTGAACTGCTGATTTTAGTTAGAGATTATTCGCTTATAAAAATGTGTATACATTCTGGAATGTAGTGCAACTAAAAAAATGATTCATAGAATCACTAGGTTACATGAACAGAATTTGGATTCTCTAGAACTGCCATTTGAGGTCTGTTTTAGTTTAGCCATTATATGTTTTAACTTAACCGCTGAGATGCAATCCTTAGATAGGGTATGGTAGCTTTCTTAGAATAACAAACCATAGCAACTAACTAAGTTAGGACAGGATGAATTCAAAAGTGTTTGGATGAGCTGGGGAAAATGATAAATGATGTATTATGATTTTTAAATCCTCATCTGGCCAACTTTGCACTTTATTTCAAACAGCTGTAGACCATTTGGAAGCCATTTTGTAGTTCAGCTGAGTACTAATATTTACTGTGTGAATCACATTTCTTTAAAATATTTGTCTTTCCCTGAGAAAGAGAGAGAGAGACCATTTCTTTCCCAAACTTAACTTTGATGTAAATCGGACCCATCCCCTAGGTTAGAAGGTTTGATCATTGCAGTGGACTGCTCATTGCAAATGCAGTCAGTGTCATCTCCAGTCTCTGCAAGTGAAAGACTTTTCTCCATCCATAAATAGAGCTTTGAAACGTTTTTGTGGAACTTTTTACTAAAGATTTTTAATTATCTGTTCTAAAGGAAGAATTTCAGTATGTGGAATTCGTACATGTTTTTTATCATTCTGATATATTTGAGGTCCTTCTTCAGACATCTCCATCAAATATAGGATTCAGAAAACATCCTTTTGCAATTTTAGAGGGTAGCTTCACAAGGACATACAGGGTGAATAAGATTTGAGCCATTAGCTAGTTCTTAAAGGTGGAGGTTCTAAATTACTGTACGGGAAGCCACCTCAGATTTTAATTCTGATCCAGGGTACCCCACTTTAGACACAATTACAGAAACATACCTCCTGAAATCAGCACCCTTTGAATTCTCCCTCTGAAGATCTGCAGCTATTCAGAGAAAAGCAGACCCATCAAGCCATGTAATGTGACGTGATGAGTGTCCTCTTTCCTAAAGTGGTATTTAGGCACGTGTAGGATGATCCCGCATAGCCGGTCATCAATAGCCGATAGGGAGCCATCTGGAGGAAACCAGGTGCTCTGAATGCTAGTCAGGAATCCCGTAACGACATCGATCTCCCCTGAAACCAGGGGGCATACATCCAGCCTGAAACACGCAGAGTTGCCACCTTTCTCCTGTGGTTGTTAATAAACAAATTTCAGGAAAGTTAACACCTTGCGGGATGTTAACCACTGGGAGCCCCACTGTAGTAACACTGCTGTTTTTTCAATAGAAACGGAAGGCAAGAAGGATGATAGATGTTACAGTCAGTCCATCTGAACACTGTCTTACCTGTGCTACTTAGAAAATGAGGCTTCAGGCAATGCTGTGGACCCACGTGTGTAATATTTGCCTTTGGAAGCTAAATGAACGCTAGTTAGCTGCCCAAGGAGGTCACCTAGAGTAACATATGAATAAAAAACATGATAGAAATGCTTCAAGTTTACAAAAGTGTACTACCATCAAAGATATTTTTGCTAAATATTTGCTTCAAAGTCCTGAATGGGATTTCTGTCTGTGTGGGGGTAAAACCCTCTGGAAACCGTTTTAAGGTATTAAAAGTAAATGTAAACATTGTCAGTTTAAGGTCATTAATAATAAAAAATATGTCTTGGGGAAGAGATTGGAAGGAGAACTACAAACAGAAATCTGTCTTTGAAGAAAGAAATAAATCAATCAAAAAGGAAGAGGGCTCCGTGTTTCTCATTCTGACTGAACCAAAGCATATGATATACATGAATCATACTGTTCAAAGACATTTGCTGGAATTTAGTGTTTATTTGTTTTCATATATGGGTGTCTAAAAAAGAATCTGAATTTGACTTCCAATAATTAGCTCAGTAAATTAAAATTTTTCCTGTAATTGAATTAATTTTCCTGTAATTGATTAATTGGCTTCTTACTAAAAAATTTCTTTTAAATTTCTTTAGTTCCATATATTGTAAAGATGACACAGTGGTTGTGTGATACTATTGTATGAATTCATAATTGGCCTTATTATAGTTACCTTTATTATAATATACCAAAATGCCAAATATGAAAGACTAGGCTGAAGCACTCCCTAAGGGAGAACAATTAGCACATTCATTTCATAGGGTCCTTTATAATTCTGTTGACAAGGTTACTCATTTGTTTACTTTAAGTAAAATGTTCTGCTTTAATTAAAATATTTATGAGTAGGTAATATCTCTCACACCTTAAATTTCACAGTCAGGGACTGGTCTCAGCAAACCACCTTCCACATCAGAAACCATAAATTGACTTCTCCCGACTTTGGTAGATATTTGGTCTTTACACACAATTTATATTTAATACTTGACTAATTCTAAAGCCACTTTCCACGCTGGCCTGTGTCTGGTTTTGAGCTCAGCATTACAAAGTAGTAGCCACGCCTCATTCCTTGCTATAAAATTCAAGATGTGGGAAATTTAAAATAGTCGTATCGATGAAAATGCATCCAACGGTGAAAAATATTTTGTTCTTCGGGGCTGATTTCAAAAGATCAACAAAAGCAGGCTCTAAAGCCTTGAAAGAATTACCTTAATGTTAGCAGACGAAATGTATTCACTTTGCTTATCTTTCATTTTCGACTCTAATAACTTTTTTTTCTGTTAGCTTAGCGATGTGACCTTTAGCCTACCAGCAAGTTGTTTTTCAGTGTTTTTGCTCAATTTAGGATGATTTTACTTGTATTTGCAAGATCATTTCCTATGAAAAATGAAAAGCTGCTGTAAATTGAAACTCAATTCAGAGCATTTTTACCTTTTCTTATTGCGGCATCCACACATCTATACCATCCATTGTATTTTTTTGTGTTTTCTGGAAAGGGCACGACCAGAGCAGGCTACACGTCATGGCACACGTGCAGTCCTCAGCCATTCAGGGTCCCCAGCCCACTCCCAAATGTGACTTTGACTGCCATCACTGATTGCTGAGTCTTTGAAAATAGAACTTCAAGGCACAAAACTTTAAAATAGTGATGAACCTGCAAATTCCATAACTGTTTCTTTGATTAGCGTGTTGAACTTTATCGATCATCTTTGAATTCTGTCCTTGTTTTTATATTTAGCAAGGAGATATATGTCAGGATTTGGGTGTACTGTAGCATTATCTGCCTCTTATATAAGTACAAATGGCTTCTTTACTCACATGTGATTCCCTGAGAACTTCCTGCCATAGTGTCTTTCACGGATTCTTTACTAGCTGAGCTACGAGGGAAGCTCTATATATGTCAGGATTTGAGTGCACTATAACATTATTTAGCAAGGAGATATATGTCAGGATTTGGGTGTACTGTAGCATTATCTGCCCCTTATATAGGTATGAATGGCTTCTTTACTCATATGTGGTTCCCTGGGAACCTCCAGCCATAGTATCTTTCCAAACCAACTGCCTCCACTGTCAGACTAACCCAGATATATCTCTTCATATGCTTTATGCAAAATGGGAAATTTTACTATTGTTAATCTTTTTATTATCTAATCTCTTGCCATACTTCTTAAAAACTTGCTTCAGTAAGAAAACACTATCTTTGGGGAGATACGTATTATTGTCTTCTGTCTGTGTGTGAGTGTATGTGTGTGTGTGTGAACACATGCAATTATCATTCTGCATTGTACTTCTCTGGAAACAAAAGCAGATGCGCTTTCTAATTTAAGACTCTGTTGTTGCAGGTCTATAAAAAGAAAACAGAGGCTGCGAAGAAGGAGTACCTGAAGCAACTAGCAGCATACAGAGCCAGCCTGGTGTCCAAGGTAACGTTCAACTGTGTGGTCTTGGGACGGGTTATGGCCATCTCGTCTCAGATCATGATGGTCATTTGAAAGCACAAAAGATTACTTCAGCATTTCTGCACACTCTCCTTTGCTGAAAAAGTAAATCCTAAGCAAAGTTGTATGTTATGGAAATATTTGTTCATATCTAGAGGACCATAACAACATCCTTTGGGCCTTTTGTATAATATTGCCTGCCTGTGGATTACTTGTTTTGTGGGTTAGTTGCAGCACATTCTTAATCCTGAGCCAACTTTCTGTTTCACCACATTCCACTCTTTAAATGTCTTCCACCCCCAGCACCCCGACCCCATCCCATTGGTCTTTGCTGAGGAGATGGCAACTGTCTTTAATTGTAGCCTCATTACAACATCATTAGGATGTACACCTGCCAAAAGAAGCAAGCAGATGGGGGGAAGATGCATCATTTCATTTGAAAATGAAAGCACCCCTTACAATTATTTTATGCTTTGGAATATCTCAAATATGAGCCCTTGCTATAATAAAAACTCAGGAGTTAACTCTGTTTGGTATTGGGTTATTAAATCTATATTTCCCTGTATAGATTTCTCAGGGAGTAGTCTCAGAGGCTACTGAGGCTGAGGCTGTGAAGACTGGACACTGTGTCATCATAAGTCCAGATGTAGCTGGTATTTGGCTCAGCATCGGGTGAGGCTCTGGACTTTAGTCCATTCACCCATGAAAAATACTGTTTCTTTTATCCACAAATACCCACTCCCCTCCAACAACTCTAAAGTAATTATGTAAGTTAGTTTTCCTTGGGGAATATGTATATGGAATATATGATGTGCAGAAGAAAAAGGAGCACAAAATACAAATGCATAAGAAATTTCAGCTCTGTTGGCCTCACGCAGCCTGTTCCACTTCTAAAGTATGACATTGTGGGAAAACTGAATATTATTATTTAACCTTAAAATTCCTACCTTATCTGTATTATCTCACTATGGATCTTACACTTTCTAATTTTTCTCTTTTCTAAGCTGTTTGTATTTTCTGCTGATACCATTACACATTTCTGTATAATTATAAAATTCATAGCATGTATGTAAAATTATAGCAGAAAAACAAGGTGCAAAATACTATTTGTTGTTGTTCAGTCACTCAGTTGTGTCTGACTTTGTGACCCCATGAACTGCAGCACACCAGGCCTCCTGTCCTTCATTATCTCCTGAAGTTTGCTCAAACTCATGCCCATTGAATCACTGATGCTATCTAATCATCCATTGTCCCCTTCTCCTCATGCCCTCAGTCTTTCCCAGCATTAGGGTCTTTTTCAGCGAGTCAGCTCTTCACATCAGGTGATCAAAGTACTGGAGTTTCAGCTTCAACATCAGTCCTCCTAATGAATATTTAGGGTTTGATTGGTCCGATACTACTAGGTTGGTATAAAAATAATTGCAGTTTTGGACCATGAATTTTAAATTATCATAACTAGGCTCAAACACATCTGTGTTAATCAAAATAGGAACCATTACCATCAACACATTTTTGCCAAAGAGAAATAAGTTTATTTTTTCCTGTAGCATAAAAATGCATGTTTCGGGATTCAGAAAACTCTTGGAATGCATTTTCTGCCTCCTGCTGGTTGTGGAAGTTGTTTTCCCGACAAAAAGTTGTTGAGGTGCCTGAAGAAGTGGTAGTCGTGAGAAGTCAGGGGAATACGGCAGATGATGCAAAACGTCATAGCCCAATTCATTCGACTTTTGAAGCATTGGTTGTGCAATGTGTAGTCAGGCATTGTCATAGAGAAGAATTGGGTCCATTCTGTTAACCAATACCTGCTGCAGGTGTTGCCATTTTCAGTGCATCTCATTGATTTGCTGAGCATACTTCTCAGCTATAATGATTTTCTCAGGATTCAGAAAGCTGTAGTGGATCAGACTGGCAGCAGACCACCAGTGACCATGACCTTCTTTTGGTGGAAGTTTGACTTTGGGAAGTGCTTTGGAGCATCTTCTCTGTCCAGCCACTGAGTTGGTCATCACCAACTGTCATATAAAATCCACTTTTTATTGCACATCACAATCCAATGGAGAAATTGTTCATTGGTTTTGCATAGAATAAGAGAATATTTCACTTCAAAACGATTTTTTTGGCTTGTGGTCAGCTCATGAGGCACCCACTTATTGAGCTTTTTTACCTGTCCAGTTTCTTTCGAATGCCAAATGACAATACAATGGTTGACATTTGAGTTCTTCAGCAACTTCTTATGTAGTTGTAACAGGATCAGCTTCGATGATCCTCTCAACTGGTTGTTGTCAACTTCCAGTAGCAGGCCACTGTGGTGTTCATCTTCAAGACTCTCCTCTCCTTTGCAAAACTTCTTGAACCACCACTTCCCTATATGTTCATTAGCAGTTCCTGAGTCAAATGCATTGTTGATGTTGCTAGTTGTCTCCGCTGCTTTACAATCCATTTTGAACTCGAATGAAAAAACTACTTGAATTTGCTTTTTGTCTAACATCGTTTCTATAATCTAGAATAAATATAAAATAAACAGAAAGTAATAACTCATTAGCAAAAAAACATAAAGTGAGAAATGTGCATTAAAATAATGTATAACATAACCACATTTAATTAAGAATGTATTCCAATATCAAATGGCAAATTTCAACAGTACAAAACCTAAGTTACTTTTGCACCAAACTAACAAATCCATCCAACAATTGGGTTATATACTCATTTGGTATCATGCAGATTAATATACCCAAGATGTAAGTTCAGTTCAGTTCAGTTCAGCCACTCAGTTGTGTCTGACTCTTTGCAACCCCATGAACCGCAGCACGCCAGGCCTCCCTGTCCATCACCAACTGCCAGAGTTTACCTAAACTCATGTCCATTGAGTCGGTGATGTCATCCAACAGTCTCATCCTCTGTCGTCCCCTTCTCCTCCTGCCCTCAATCTTTCCCAGCATCAGGGTCTTTTCAAATGAGTCAGCTCTCCACATGAGGTGGCCAAAGTATTGGAGTTTCAGTTTCAACATCAGTCCTTCCAATGAACACCCAGGGCTGATCTCCTTTAGGATGAACTGGTTGGATCTCCCTGCAGTCCAAGGGACTCTCAAGAGTCTTCTCCAACACCACAGTTCAAAAAGCATCAATTTTTCAGTGCTCAGCTTTCTTCACAGTCCAACTCTCACATCCATACATGAACACTGGAAAACCATACGGACCTTTGTTGGCAAAGTAATGTCGCTGCTTTTTAATTTGCTATCTAGGTTGGTCATAACTTTCCTTCCAAGGAGTAAGCGTCTTTTAATTTCATGGCTGCAGTCACCATCTGCAGTGATTTTGGAGCCCAAAAAAATAAAGTCTGACACTGTTTCCACTGTCTCCCCATCTATTTCCCATGAAGTGATGGGACCAGATGCCATGATCTTAGTTTTCTGAATGTTAAGCTTTAAGCCAACTTTTTCACTCTCCTGTTTCACTTTCATCAAGAGGCTTTTTAGTTCCTCTTCACTTTCTGCCATAAGGGTGGTGTCATCTGCATATCTGAGGCTATTGATATTTCTCCCAGCAATCTTAATGTGCTGTCTAGGTTGGTCATAACTTTTCTTCCAAGGAGTAAGCGTCTTTTAGTTTCATGGCTGCAATCACCATCTGCAGTGATTTTGGAGCCCAGAAAAATAAAGTCTGACACTGTTTCCACTGTTTCCCCATCTATTTCCCATGAAGTGATGGGACCAGATGCCATGATCTTAGTTTTCTGAATGTTGAGCTTTAAGCCAACTTTTTCCCTCTCCTGTTTCACTTTCATCAAGAGGCTCTTTAGTTCTTCTTCACTCTCTGCCATAAGGGTGGTATCATCTGCATATCTGATACTTCTCCTAGAAATCTTGATTCCAGCTTGTGCTTCTTCCAGCCCAGCGTTTCTCATGATGTACTCTGCATAGAAGTTAAACAAGCAGGGTGACAATATACAGCCTTGACGTACTCCTTTTCCTATCTGGAACCAGTTTGTTGTTCCATGTCCAGTTCTAACTGTTGCTTCCTGACCTGCATACAGGTTTCTCAAGAGGCAGGTCAGGTGGTCTGGTATTCCCATCTCTTTCAGAATTTTCCACAGTTTATTGTGTTCCACACAGTCAAAGACTTTGGCATAGTCAATAAAGCAGAAATAGGTGTTTTTCTGGAACTCTCTTGCTTTTCCGATGATCCAGTGGATGTTGGCAATTTGATCTCTGGTTCCTCTGCCTTTTCGAAAACCAGCTTGAAAATCTGGAAGTTCATGGTTCACATATTGCTGAAGCCTGGCTTGGAGAATTTTGAGCATTACTTTATTAGCGTGTGAGATGAGTGCAACTGTGCGGTAGTTTGAGCATTCTTTGGCATTGCTTTTCTTATGTGAGGGGGCATATGAATTCTTGTTTCATCCAAGGTAAGTTTCTTCTTGAGCATTTTAAAGAGAAGTTTTAGTCAGGACATTTTACATACAAAAAAATCAATACATAAAGTCTTGGTCCCAATACAAAACACTCTGGTTAATATTATGCAGATTGCCAGAATGCTATAGGACTGACTAAGCCTTTACTTTCAAAACAAGAGTTCTCAGATTTGCTCTTAGCTGCAACTTTTCTTACTATTCATTCTTGGAGTTGCAACCCTCAGTACATGGCAATTTGTATAAATGCTGTGAATTGCCATTTCTACATTTAAAAAACCAAGCACTTTCTTTGCAGCTTACTCTGAGGTTTTTCTTCTCTTTGGCAGCAGGAATTTTGCTGGAGCTGGTGAATGTCTATTTATGTACAACTATCTATTGTATCAATATGTATACAAATTGAAGAAAAGTTATAAACACCCTCTCCACGTTAGAAAAATGGCCGTCTGGTGTTGGATATGAATGGGCTATTTGCAGTATAACCTTGCATGCACTTGCAGAAAATTTACTGGCCTATCCACTGATTGCATGCAGAAGCTTATGTAAAAACCTACTGCTTTTCCATTTAAAATTATCACAAGGAAAATAACAGCCATTCATATTTACATATATATTTTCCTGTGTTATTTTTAATAAGTTATAAATTATTTCTCTATTTTGAAAGAGCTGAAGATCCACATACACAGTCATAAAATGCTACATGATAATAACAGTCACGATTCCAAATAACTACAGTGTGCCAGCCAAGCTCTATCTTTCCCATTCACTCATTCATGCGATCATTTGGTAAATTTCCCTGGGCACGTAGTCTGTGCCGAGCACTGGGCCACGCGTAGACGACTGCTGGACACAGAAAAACGGGCAGGTGTGTCCCCCACACTTAGAGAGCTTTCTCTTGTTCAGGGAGATCACTAGTGAAAATAGAAGTTCGTAAATGACCGAGATCTTTGTGAGTCAAAGCCTTCTGGGAAATGAAGGCATCTGCCAGAACGGTCTCCTGCGCAATCTGAAGATGTGACGCTGGAGCTGAGACAGGGGGCGACAGGAGCTCTCAGGACACAGAGGGCCCAGGACAGCTGGCCAGGCGGTGTGGCACAGGCAGGCTTGAGGGACAAAATACCTCCTCAGACTGAGGAAATCAGTGAGGCTGGAGCTGAGTAAACAGGGGAGGGTGGTTTGAGATGAAGCTGGGCTGGGAAGATGGTTAATGGCCAAGTCACGCAGGCCCTGCAGGTCAGTGAAAGGAGCTGGGTTTCACACTCTGTACAAAGGGACACCACTGAGTGGGTTCCAGTAGGGGATGGCTGGGTTGGATTTATGTTTTAAAAGATAACGTGGCATCCCTTATTTGTGGAATCTAAAAAGAAATGAGCTTACGAAACAGAAAGTGACTCATAGACTTAGAGAACGAATTTATAGTTGCCAGGGGAAGGATAGAGGGAAGGGATAGTTAGTTTGGGATCAATATGTACACACTGCTGCATTTAAAACGTATAGCCAGCAAGGGCCTACTGCACAGGGAACTCTACTCACTGTCATGTGGCAGCCTGGATGGGAGGCAGGTTGGGGGAGAGTGGATACATGTATAGATATGGCTGAATCCCTTTGCTGTCCACCTGAATCAATCACAGCATTGTTACCCAGCTATATACCCTAATACAAAATAAAAAGTTAAAGGGAAAAAAAGAGATAACTTTTTGTGAATGACTTCGCTCACCTCCCATATCTTATTCCTCAAAGTAGGCCTGATTATTAACATTTCACAAAAGAGGAAAAGTATCACACAGGTAGCAAGTCCCCGAGCCCGGCACTTGACCTGCCTTCATCAGTCCTTGTGCTGGGCTGTTCTGTTCCCAGATCCTGATGGTGCACCTCACCTGCTTCCCTGAAACACGCCCTGCCCAACAAGTCAGGTGTAACACCTACTTTCTCTCTTCTCAGCTCACTTAAAGCACAGTCTATGTACAATATTGTGTTAGCTTCAGGTGAATAGCAAAGTGATTCAATCATATATATTTCTCAGGTTATTTTCTATTATAGGTTATTCTTGTTGTTCAATCACTCAATTGTGTCCGACTCTCTGTGACCCCCATGGACTGTAGCCAACAGAATCCTCTGTCCATGTGATTCTCCAGGCAAAACTACTGGAGTGGGTTGCCATTTCCTTCTCCAGGAGATCCTCCCAACCCAGAGATTGAACCCACGTCTCCTGCATTCTTTACCATGGAGCCACCAGGGAAACCCATTATAGGTTATTGCAAGATATTAAATATAGTTCCACTTTATATAGCAAATCCCTGCTGCTTATCTATTTAATGTATAGTAGTTTGTATCCATCATTCTCATACTTGTAATTTATACCCCCAACCCCCACTCCCTTTCCCCTAAGTTTGTTTTCTACATTTGTGAGTCTATTTGTTTTATATATAGAACCATTTCATTTTTTTCCACCTATAAGTGATATCCTATAATATTTGTCTTTTTCTGACATACTTCACTAAGTATGATACTCTCTAGGTCTATCCACATTACTGGAAATGGCAATCTTTCATTCTTTTTGTAGCTGAGTACTATTCCATTATATATATATATAGGCACCTAGATATATATTCCATTACATATATATATGTATTCCATTACATATGTATATATGTATTCCATTACATATATATATATGTATCTTCTTAAATACATCTTCTTAAACCACTCATCTGTTAATGGGCTTTTGGATTGTTTCCATGTCTTGGCTTTTGCATATAATGCTGCTGTGAACACTGGGGTACATGTACCTTTTTTCATTAGAGTTTTCATCTTTTCTGAGTATATGCCCAGGAGTGGGATTGCTGGATCATATGGTGGCTCTATTTTTAGTTTTTTAAGGAACTTTCACATTGATTTCCATAGTGACTGCACTAATTTACTTTCCCACTAACAGTTCAGGAGGGTTCCCTTCTCTCCACATGCTCTTCAGCATTTATTATCTGTAGACTTTTTGATGATGGCCATTCTGACTTATGTGAAATGGTACTTCATTGTGGTTTTGATTTGCATCTCTCTAATAATTAGCCACATTGAGCATCATTTCATATGCCTGTCAGCCATTTGTATGTCCTCTTTGGAGAAATGTCTATTTAGATTTTTACCCATTTTTTGATTGGATTGTTTGGTTTTTTGATATTTAGTTGTATGAGCTGTTTGTTTATTTTGGACGTTAACCCCTTATCAGTTTCATCATTTGCAAATATTTTCTCCCATTCCATAGATTGTCTTTTTGTTTATTGGTGGTTTCCTATGGTCCTTTAGTCAGTGAAATACTGTATCAGCCAAAACTCGGTGTCCATTTAACTAAATTGTTGAGGCAAATTTAATTTCAGTTCAGTCGCTCATTCGTGTCCAACTCTTTGTGACCCCATGGACCGCAGCACTCCAGGCCTCCCTGTCCATCACCAACTCCCGGAGTTTACTCAAATTCATGTCCATTGAGTCGGTGATGCCATCCAACCATCTCATCTGCTGTTGTCCCCTTCTCCCACATTCATTCTTTCCCAGCATCAGGATCTTTTCAAATGATCAAGACCATCCCCAAGAAAAAGAAATGCAAAAAGGCAAAATGGCTGTCTGAGGAGGATTTACAAATAGCTATGAAAAGAAGAGACGTGAAAGGCAAAGGAGAAAAGGAAAGATATACCCATTTGAATGTAGAGTTTCAGATAATAGCAAGGAGAGATAAGAATCTCAAAAATATACAAGCAACTCCTGCAGCTCAATTCCAGAAAAATAAATGACCCAATCAAAAAATGGGCCAGAGAACTAAACAGACATTTCTCCAAAGAAGACATACAGATGGCTAACAAACACATGAAAAGGTGCTCAACATCACTCATTATTAGAGAAATGCAAATCAAAACCACAATGAGGTACCATTACACACCAGTCAGGATGGCTGCTATCCAAAAGTCTACAAGCAATAAATGCTGGAGAGGGTGTGGAGAAAAGGGAACCCTCTTACACTGTTGGTGGGAATGCAAACTAGTACAGCCACTATGGAAAACAGTGTGGAGATTCCTTAAAAAACTGGAAATAGAACTGCCATATGACCCAGCAATCCCACTTCTGGGCATACACACTGAGGAAACCAGATCTGAAAGAGACACATGCACCCCAATGTTCATCGCAGCACTGTTTATAATAGCCAGGACATGGAAGCAACCTAGATGCCCATCAGCAGATGAATGGATAAGGAAGCTGTGGTACATATACACCATGGAATATTACTCAGCCGTTAAAAAGAATTCATTTGAATCAGTCCTAATGAGATGGATGAAACTGGAGCCCTTTATACAGAGTGAAGTAAGCCAGAAAGATAAAGAACATTACAGCATACTAACACATATATATGGAATTTAGAAAGATGGTAACGATAACCCTATATGCAAAACAGAAAAAGAGACACAGAAATACAGAACAGACTTTTGAACTCTGTGGGAGAAGGTGAGGGTGGGATGTTTCAAAAGAACAGCATGTATACTATCTATGGTGAAACAGATCACCAGCCCAGGTGGGATGCATGAGACAAGTGCTCCGGCCTGGTGCACTGGGAAGACCCAGAGGAATCGGGTGGAGAGGGAGGTGGGAGGGGGGATCGGGATGGGGAATAAGTGTAATCTATGGCTGATTCATATCAATGTATGACAAAACCCACTGGAAAAAAAAAAAAAAAAAAAAAAAAAAAAAAAAAAAAAAAAAAAAAAAAAAAAAAAAAAAAAAAAAAAGAAAGCCTTCCTCAATGATCAGTGCAAAGAAAATAGAGGAAAACAATAGAATGGGAAAGACTAGAGATCTCTTCAAGAAAATGAGAGATACCAAGGGAACTTTTCATTCAAAGATGGGCACAATAAAGGACAAAAATGGTATGGACCTAACAGAAACAGAAGATATTAAGAAGAGGTGGCAAGAATACACAGAAGAACTGTACAAAAAAGATCTTCACGACCCAGATAGTCACGATGGTGTGATCACTCACCTAGAGCCAGACATTCTGGAATGCAAAGTCAAGTGGGCCTTAGGAAGCATCAGTACGAACAAAGCTAGTGGAGGTGATGGGTTTCCAGGTGAACTATTTCAAATCCTAAAAGGTGTTGCTATGAAAGTGCTGCACTCAATATGCCAGCAAATTTGGAAAACTCAGCAGTGACCACAGGACTGGAAAAGGTCAGTTTTCATTCCTATCCCAAAGAAAGGCAATGCCAAAGAATGCTCAAATTTGATTTACCCCTCCTTGATTTACCCATGCACATTTTGGTAGCAGTGTTCTATGCAGTGCATTTGTTTCATCCAATGTGGCTTTGCATTCCTGGGCCAGCAGCTCTTGCCCTCACTAACGCGCAGCAGTGTCAGATTGGCTACTTCTCCGTGCTCTCACTCCAGGCCCTACTCTGCACCCCAGCCAGGGATGCACAACCCCTGTCCCACATCAGGCACAGGGCTCAGTGCTGAGAGCCCAGCGATGAGCAGTGCAGATCAAAGTAAAGTATTCTGTGATACTTGAGAGGCTTGAAACTATGCTTGCTATACAACATAATCAAAAAATAGGAACAGTCAATGAACATTGGCTCCACCCATGAGACTGAGTCACAGGATTAACAGTATTCCTCTCCTTTCAATTACATTTTCGCTTAAATGAGTTATATACCACCTAACCCAGCATACTAGTTAACATGACGTCAGACCTGGATAAAAATTGAAGTTAACCCCACCCCCCAAAAAAAAACTCAGTTGTAGTAGCATATTCTGACCTTCGTACTTGAAAATGACAATACAGACACACTCCCAGCTGGACACTGAATTTTCTTCTGGAACAAACATACAAATGGCACCTTGCCATCAAGTAGCTACTATGTGTCACATGCTGTGCTCAGTATTTTACATATATTTCTATTCATCATCACAATAACCCTACAAAGTAAGATTTAGCCCCATTTTCTGCACAGTCTCTAGGCAGAGACTATATGACTTGAAGTCTAAGAGACCAAGGAGAGGCTGGCGGTAGCAGAGGGAAAGCTCAGACCCCTCACTCTCTCGTTCCAAAGCTTATAGGCTTTTCTCTACTCTGAGTGACTGTCATGTTTTATATCTTTAGACCTACAACCTCTTATCCTCAGTAAAATTCTATGCCAACTCTTACAAATTAGCTAGCCAAGAGTAAAGCCGTTCTGGTTAAATGATGCTGGGGTTGAGGGATAGAAGGCTGCCCACCACCAGAGCCTGGCCCGAGACCCTCAGAGGAGTCTGGGGCCTGCAGAATGTTTGAGGAGCTCCCTTCTGTGCCATGCTGTTTAGCTGCACACATGCTTTGCCTGGTCATGTGGAACCAGTGACAACTTCCCACAGTTAGATCTGCTCGGGCACAGGCCACTCTACCATGGAAAAACATGCGCATTGAGGGTCACAGGAAAGGGGTCATTGGGTGCTGTAGACACAGGCTGGATTAGGCCTGGAAGAACTGACTTTTCAGTTTTACACTCTATAAAGAGAGAAGTTGGAGAGATTTCAGAGGAAAGAGTCACCAAGTGGTTGAAAGAGAGGGCAGGAGATAGTAGCAGAGAAGAGTGGATTTGACATGAAAGATACGGGCATGTTCACCCCATGACGGGTGTCAGGCATGGGCAGCAATTCCAGAAAAAGAATGGAGATACCATGTCACCCTAAAGGAATTTAATCTGAACAGGGAGCATTCCCAAACTCTTAGATTGTTTAGGCAAACAATTTCTTTCCATTGAGAAATTTAAAAGCAGGAAGCAAAGGTTTATAAAGAAGTTTTGGAGAAGATCTTGAAGGCTTCTTCAGCATCTGTGCTTCCACAGGCACCAAGGGGAACATTAAAGAACCTCCAAGGCACCACCAATGTTGCACAGAAAGAGTCCTCAGAGGGCAGAAATATCCTCAGGCACTCAGGGCAGCTCCATCTGGGTTCAGATTCCAGATTTCTCACTTCCTAACTGCTTGCCTTTATGCCCGTTTTTCAGCTATTTAAAGTCTCAGTTTACTCATGTATCAAATAGTAGATAATGGGACCTACATCATTAGCTTTCCATAAAAATAAAATAGGAAACTCATATAAACTGCATGGTTTGACATCTTGAACACAGGAAAGTACTTAATAAATACCAGCTATTATTATTATTATCAAGTTTATTTTTAACATTATTGATAGGTGCACAAAGAAGTAGGAAAGTTTTGTGTATGATTCAGGATTTAGCTGTATCATAGTCTAGGTGTCTACACAGCTGCTTTGATATAAAGAAATTTTTTAAGTGGCATTAATGTAAGAAAAATTTGCTTCATAGATATATTCTTTTATAAAGATAAGAAATGATCTAAACAGTTTTTAAAAATCACCTATGAGGGTTCCTTAATTGAAATGGCCTTTATGACCCTTTAATCGAGGAAGCGTACAAAGAGTCTGAGGACTAAGAATATATGCCATTGTGGAGCCTATGGCTTCTGGGCTGGAGTGGTTTTACATGCTATTTAAGGTCATTTGAAGTTGGTCTAAGTAAAGCTTAAGGAATCAGAGTTTTTACATAGACTCAGAAACTCCTCAGACCTGAGTCTCAACAGATTGAAAAACAATGTATAACTTTAAAGCAATTGGAACTAGTTTCATTTTACCGCATAGACCAGAATTGATATTCCCAAAATGAGTGTTGCATTCAAAGGTGTCACCTAGGGAGGCTACAAACTTATTTTATTATTGCCCCCAGAGTTCAAAAGATTTTTGAAACTCCTCTTTTAGAACTGTACTCAGCAAATTATGAGCCACTAGCAAATCAATCTTGTAACATTGTTTTAACACCTCATTCTTTTTCTCAAATATCACCCATGTACATCCCACAGACTTGGCTTCCAGTGACCATTAGCTGTTTCCAAAAACCAAATTCACCACCCAAAGACAGAGAGCTGGCTAAGGATATGTAAAGCGGTGTCTCACGGGCACTGGGGAGAATCCTGTAGGGAAGTTCCCTGATATTTATTCCAAGTAAAAGCAGCATTATTGAAATAAGCATACAGCTGCTCGGAAGCTCCAGCCTGGAAAGAGACAACATTTGGACAAGTATGCTCTGGTATGTTCAGTGTAAGTAATCAGATTCATGACTTCAAGGTCACACACCAAGTTGGAGATTTTGTCTCTGATTTGAGCCAAAACTTACAGAATTGATGGAATCTTTTTATAATGGATGATAAAGGACAAAGCTGAACTAAAGAAAGTTCTCAGTTTATTGTCATGACCAATAATAAATACAATCCTCAGTTCAATTAAAAGGGACTAAATTCAAACCAAATCATTTCTTTTTACAAGATGAGAGTAACTTATAGAATTCATGCCAAGGAGAGCTATTGAGACACTCTGAATTTGAAAATAGGATGGATCAATTTATGACTGTTCACATAAAATTTGCAGCTCTGTAAGCCCAGATCGTGATTTAAAGATAATAAAATCTCATGCTTCAGGGTGTAAGCTAATCACCTGCAAGTACCAAGAAATTTTCCTTCCAGAAGTAACAATGCGCAATTGAGTAAGTGCATAAATTTTGTCTAATTTCCAATGCATCAAGTATTGGTCAGTGCTGGAAACAAGAATCAAATTAGATGGACTATTAATCTGATTTGGTTCAGCAACTCCTATATTGTTGCTTCCACTGAGCTTTATGTCTTATGTTTATGCTTTGCTATTTTAAATAACAATTGCTTTGTCAATCTTTCATTTTTATAGCACTTATCATCCTAGAAAGGGAGCATTTATACACTATGCAATATTATCTTCATAATACAAAGTAAATGGGATTGAAATTATCTCGGGCAATCAACAACTTGATTAATACGAAGTAGTTTGATGTTTATAGAGTTGTATCCTTTGTGAAAGACTACTGGAAAGACCCAAAACATCTCTCCTTGCCCCTCTCCCTGAACACACACACACCATTTTGCTTATAGAAAACATCTTTTAGAATCAGTGGCCCAAAAGAAAACAGGAACTAGAACTTACTCATAAACCAGTAGCAAGTACACACTCACCCCCATGAAAATGTCACATTCAAGGGCTGATTTTCAGTTGTGTATACACTGATGGGATTGCATTTGGCAGGTGACTGACACGAAACACACACCACTAAGTAAAAGTGGTTAATGCATTTGGAATTAGAAACAAATTGAAATGATTTAGTTTGAATAAGGAAGTAATTCTAGTTTCTGAATGGCAGACATAATAATCTTCATATACAATATCATTATTTGCAAAATGAGATCGCGAAAGACTCGGACACGACTTAGCAACTAATGCAACAACAGCAAGCCTTGCTTTCATAGTTTAATTCGAAGAAAGTGATGGTGAGAGTATATTAAACTTAGGATTTCTTCATATTTCCATTTAATCAGATTATGAATTCATGACACTTTGCTATGGAAAATGAACTCATTTTGCCTATCTTCCAAAACAGTGAAACAACTCTGTGACTGCTTATTAGTCTGATTAAGAATTATTGAGAAGTGAGGCCCAAGCAAGATTTTTCCCTGCCTAAATGAGTGGATCTCTACATAAAGATACAAATTCTCAAGATAGGGGTGAAACACAGTAAGCCTCCCTGCTTCCTGCCATCCATGCCAGCCCAGTGGGAAGCAGAGCCCGTGGGATCCAACTAAAGAGCAAAGCTAGGCTTGTAATCTCCCACTTCTTCCGAAAGGGTGTGGTTCATGATGAGAACAGACGGTGAAGAGCAATCTGATATTCTATGAGTTTTCAAAGATTTGAAAACCTACTCCTTAGAAAGAGGAATGGTATGTCTCGTCAGGAGTCTCAGCAAGGGCAGCAGTGACTGCTCCCAGTATTGTTCAAGGACAGTCATTCAGTCACTCAGCAAATATGTTTGTCTTCTCTGTACTTGGCACTGTGACAGATGCACGGGACACACAAGATTCTACTCCCGACCTTTAAACAATCCTTTCCTGGGAATCCCCTGGTAGTCCAGTGGTTAGGATTCAGCACTCTTACTGCCAGGGACAGTTTCAGTCCCTGGTGGGGGAACTAAGATCCCGCAAGCCATGCAGCCCCCCAAAAAACATCCTTTCCTGATGGTGCAGGAAACTATGGTGAAGAGAGAATGCAGGAAGAGAACTCCCAGTCCAGTGCCTGCCATGTTTAGGCACATGGCTACTTTGATTACTTATCTTGTCATATTCAGCGACTTCAAAAGTGTAGGGAAAACATGTAACTTCCTAAAAATTTTTCTCTGTGTGTGTTAAAAATTGTTTCAAGTATTGTCTAAATCCTTAGTTTTGGAAATTTGTTTGACTTGTTATAGTCCTTGTAGTGATTAAAAAATACTACTCTTTCAAAATACGCTTAACAGTGCTGATCTCTTCATGCTTTAGAATGGAGAAGACAAATGACAAACAAATGGCTGAATAGACAAAATGTTTTGTATTTCAGTTCAGTTCAGTCGCTCAGTCATGTCCAACTCTTTGTGACTCCATGGACTGCAGCACACCAGGTTTCCCTGTCCATCAGCAACTCCCGGAGTCCACCCAAACCCGTGTCCATCAAGTCTGTGATGCCATCCAAACATCTCATCCTCTGTCGTCCCCCTCTCCTCCTGCCTTCAGTCTTTCCCAGCATCAGGGTCTTTTCCAGTGAGTCAGTTCTTAATGTCAGATGGCCGAAGGATTAAAGTTTCAGTTTCAGCGTCAGTCCTTCCAATGTATATTCAGGACTGATTTCCTTTAGGATTGCCTGGTTTGATCTCCTTGCAGTCCAAGGGACTCTCAAGAGTCTTCTCCAAAACCACAGTTCAAAAGCATCAATTCTTAGGCACTCAGCTTTCTTTATAGTCCAGTTCTCACATTCATACATGACTACTGGAAAAACCATAGCTTTAACTAGACGGACCATTGTTGGCAAAGTGATGTCTCTGCTTTTTAATATGCTGTCTAGGTTGGTCATAACTTTTCTTCCAAGGAGCAAGCATCTTTAAATTTCATGGCTGCAGTCACCATCTGCAGTGATTTTGGAGCCCCAAAACATAAACATTGTTTCCATTGTTTTCCCATCTATTTGCCATTAAGTGATGGGACCAGATGCCATGATCTTAGTCTTCTGAATGTTGAGCTTTAAGCCAAGTTTTTCACTCTTCTCTTTCACTTTCATCAAGAGGCTCTTTAGTTCTTCTTCACTTTATGACATAAGAGTGGTGTCATCTGCATATCTGAGATTATTGATATTTCTCCTGGCAGTCTTGATTTTATGTTTAGTTACCATGAGAAAAGGGAATCTTCTCAAAGTTGGCAATAAAGTGTCTCAAGTAGGTTTCTGTCTGTGTCTGTGTGTCTGTCTTTATCTCTACACAGTTTAGAAAGTGGAATTCAGGAGAATTTGATTTGTGGTTTATTTTGAATTGTGCCTTACTGTGTCTGAAGAAAACTGAAAGTGTTAGTCACTCAGTCATGTCCGACTCTTTGCAGTTCCATGGACTGTAGCCTACCAGGTTTCTCTGCCCATGAAATTCTCCAGGCAAGAATACTGGAGTCGGTTGCCATTCCTTTCTCCAGGGGATCTTCTTAACCCAGGGATCAAATCTGGGTCTCTTGGATTGCAGGCAGGTTCTTTACTGTCTGACCACCAGGGAAGCCCTATGCCTTAGCAATTCTAGGCTACAGTTGAGAAGTTATCAATTTGCTAATTCCTTCGGGAAATGGTGTCACCTAGAATATGAAATTCTCTGTATAGATAGTATTCTGGTAAACATGAAACAAAGGATAATTTTGATATTACACCTAGACAGATGTGATTTAAGTATGTATTTGGGGGCAATACAAATTAGTTTATTTGAGGCAAGAGATATGACTATTCAAATTGAAATGTATGTTCTATTTATCATTTTAGATATGTTTGTGTAATTTATTAATTCATCTTCTGAATTAGTTTCCAGTTGAAAACTATTTCAGTGAAATGACCCCCTGAGGAAAGACTTCTCTGATAGTCCCTCTAAATTCACAGTGTGCATTACACACTGAAGGCTCGGACAAGTCCTGCAGGAGAGGAGCCCTCCTAACCTCCCGTGACCCAGTGCTCTTCCCACACGTATTTTGTCATGGAAAATTGTTTTTGAAGGACATTTATTTTTCCACAACTCCCTCTAATACAGTTTGGAAACTGTGTTGGGGGCAAAGTCCCTAAAACTTGTTTTGTCCGTAAAACTGCTCACCAGAACTGGCTTCTGGTCCATGAAGCCAGCCCACCTGCTTGCTGAGCATCTGTACCTATGACAGTTAGTAATTTCTAAATGTAACATAAGTACTGGCCTGGCCAAAAATTCATTTGGCTTTTTTCTGTAAGATGGTACCTAAAAACCTGGACAAACATTTTAGCCAACGCAGTATACCACTTTTCAGTTCAGTTCAGTTCAGTTTAGTCGCTCAGTCGTCTCTGACTCTTTGCGACCCCAGGAATCACAGCACGCCAGGCCTCCCTGTCCATCACCAACTCCCGGAGTTTACTCAAACCCATGTCCATCAGGTCGGTGATGCGATCCAACCGTCTCATCCTCTGTCGTCCCCTTCTCCTCCTGCCCCCAATCCCTCCCAGCATCAGGGTCTTTTCCAATGAGTCAACTCTTCGCATGAAGTGGCCAAAGTACTGGAGTTTCAGCTTCAGCATCAGTCCTTCCAATGAATAGTCAGGACTGATCTCCTTTAGGATGGACTGGTTGGATCTCCTTGCAGTCCAAGGGACTCTCAAGAGTCTTCTCCAACACCCACAGTTCAAAAGCATCAATTCTTAGGCACTCAGCTTTCTTCACAGTCCAACTCTCACATCCATACATGAACACTGGAAAAACCATAGCCTTGACCAGACAGACCTTTGTTGGCAAAGTAATGTCTCTGCTTTTTAATATGCTATCTAGGTTGGTCATAACTTTCCTTCCAAGGAGTAAGCGTCTTTTAATTTCATGGCTGCAGTCACCCTCTGCAGTGATTTTGGAGCCCAAAAAAATAAAGTCTGACACTGTTTCCACTGTTTCCCCATCTATTTCCCATGAAATGATGGGACCAGATGCCATGATCTTAGTTTTCTGAATGTTGAGCTTTAAGCCAACTTTTTCACTCTCCTCTTTCACTTTCATCAAGAGGCTTTTTAGTTCCTCTTCACTTTCTGCCGTAAGGGTGGTGTCATCTGCATATCTGAGCTTATTGATATTTCTCCCGGCAATCTTGATTCCAGCTTGGGCTTCTTCCAGCCCAGCGTTTCTCATGATGTACTCTGCATAGAAGTTAAACAAGCAGGGTGACAATATACAGCCTTGATGTACTCCTTTTCCTATTGGGAACCAGTCTGTTGTTCCATGTCCAGTTCTAACTGTTGCTTCCTGACCTGCATACAGGTTTCTCAAGAGGCAGGTCAGGTTGTCTGGTATTCCCATCTCTTTCAGAATTTTCCACAGTTTCTTGTGATCCACACAGTCAAAGGCTTTGGCGAAGTCAATAAAGCAGAAATAGGTGTTTTTCTGGAACTCTCTTGCTTTTCCGATGATCCAGTGGATGCTGGCAATTTGATCTCTGGTTCCTCTGCGTTTTCTAAAACCAGCTTGAACATCTGGAATTTCACGGTTCACGTATTTTAGGCTTGTTTAAATATTGTTGGAATGCCTGAGATGAATGTATGAACATATCTGAACATGTCTTTTTGTCTTCACATACACACACGTGCACACACACACTCAGGATACCTATCTACTGCTCTGTGTACACCGTGTCACTAGATAATGATGTGATTATTGGCTTCAGAAATAAAAAGTGAAAACGTTTTACAACAACATCTATTTTATAATTTTGATAGTATAGGAATTGTGAGTGATTTTTCTTCTGTTTAAAAAGTTTAAGCAACTATAAAACAAAAAGTAAGATGCACTAACATGTATTGATTTTTGTAGCTCTCTTGGTCTTTGCGTGATTGTTCCTTTTCTGTATGAAATTGGCACAGTGTGTGACTAAATATGAAATTAGCCCTTCCACAACTGGGAAAAGAAGTGAGAATGCAACACAATGAAAACACTTTCCCACATGACTTAAACACACAGGCAACAAGTACAAGTACATAATCTTCTTGGCATATATGGGATGATTTTCAGGCATATCACTGCAGTCTGTGTTATTCTGATGTAAAACAAGTCACTGTTTACACAGCCTGAGTTCACTCATTTGACCTTTTCCTTTAATTGTTCACTGCTCTGCATTCCAGCAATAAGACTTTTTAAATGGAAGCAAAAAAAAAAAGAAAATGACTCAAGTTTTTTTATCAATTGAAAGTTCCTTTTAGGTACTATATTTAGTTAAACTCTTGATCCAAAGCCTTCCCTTGAAAATTTTTGTGGACAGTTTTTGACCTGTTTCATGTTAATGCAGAAGACAGGGAGTCAATGTCTACTTCTGTTTCAGAAAACTGCATCACTACTAACACGGAAAAATATAACGAGAAGGTTCTTTGGAGGAGCTTGAGTTCTTTAGGGCTCACCTTACTATCTACTCTGCGTGGAGTAATCAGGGTCTCGCAGGACCCCACATCTCCATGGTTGATGTATTTTTAGAGATGTCGTTCAGGTCACTCCTATGCAGAGAGTATGTGAGCACCCCAGCCTGGCCTCCTGCAGTCAGCACACACACATAACCGTTCTTCCTGTGGCTCTCACTCAATCCCCTAGACTGTGGGGAGGAAGCGAGTTGTGTTGCTGGCTGACTTGTGCAATGAAGTCCCTACATGGAGTTTCCTGTCACTGTATGTGACGAACCAGGCTCCTAAAAGTGCCCGAGCTGCAAGGAGACTGAGCAGGGGAAGCCCAGGAAGGCCCTGCTGTGCTGGGTAGTGAGAGGCTTGTGTTGACTTATTGATGGAAGAAGCATGACATCAGAGGCACTGAATAAGGGCACAGATTCACCCTCAGGACCTGGTTTTGACCAAGTGACTTTTTTTCTCCAGAAGGAAATTTTGGCATCTTCTTTCTCCACCTGGTTTCACTTTTTACCATTTATTTTGCAGTCTCTTCCTCTCAGCAAAAGTAGGAGGCAGGTTCATGCCCAAGAAAAAACACCCTGGGGTTCACTCTTGATACTTTTCAGCTTCCACTGAAATGTCTAGATTTTAAGTCAATTAAAAAGATTATTAGGAAATGACCATTTGAAGGTGTGTAAAAAAATTCGGGGAAAATTGTATTAATTTATGATGGAGTCTAAAATTTCTAAGAGAGATTATTTTTATCCAGTTCATTATTGAGGACAATTCATCACCAACTCTTTTAAAAAATCAAGATGAGTTCCACAGTTACTTTGAAGATATATTAATGTGGTTTTATATGACTTCAGAAAGGCATTTTTGAACTCTTTCTTCCTTATCCAGTTCCATCAACCAACTTTGTTTTCTTTGTGCAATATCTAATGTCAAGGTCTTTGAGAATATAAAAAGGAAAAATAAAAAGCGAAGCATATAGTCAACAGAAAAACTCCCTCACTGACTTCCCTTCCAAGTGAGCCACACTGGTAGTTCTGGTAGGACTCTGACTGCATCCACCACACGCACCCCTCATCTTTTCATCTTTGGATGATGAGAAAAGGCACCAAATTAGAGCTTAACATTTAAGCAAAGAAAAAATGTCAACATACATTGTTTCAGATTTCATAAAAGAGGTGGAATGAGCTCAGGCTTGCATAAGGTCATGTGGCAAGTGATGATGGAGGAGTTCTTGGAGTCAAGAGTAGTAACAGGTGTTGATCCATGTGACTGTTCACGAGTGAACTCACAGAGCATCTTGCTAAGAAAAAGCAGCGCCTGCGTGTCCGCTTCTTAACTCAGTTCCTGTTTGTTTCTCCACAGAGCTACAGCGAGCCTGTTGACGTGAAGTCGGCTCAGCCTCCGCAGCTGATCAATGCCAAGCCGCCATCCGTGTTCCCCGGGCCCAGCCAGGCCCACTCAGCTCTGTACCTAAGTTCCCACTACCACCAACAACCAGGAATGAACCCTCACCTAACTGCCATGCATCCCAGTCTCCCCAGGAGCATAGCACCCAAGGCCAACAACCAAATGCCAGTGACTGTCTCTATAGCCAACATGGCCGTGTCCCCCCCTCCTCCCCTCCAGATCAGCCCCCCTCTTCACCAGCATCTCAACCTGCAGCAGCACCAGCCGCTCTCCATGCAGCAGCCCCTGGGGACCCAGCTCCCCATGCAGGTCCAGCCCGCCTTACACTCCCCCACCATGCAGCAGGTATGTGCAGGCTGGGCCCCGGGCTCCCCTTCAGAGGTGCTGGGGCGTCTGTTCCTCCGGTGGATTGGGTGGGGGTTCCATTCTTCTCTGTAAGTGGAGAGAGAATGAGAGGTCTTCAGCAAATACCTGCTTCCTGAAAATTAACTTGCAGGGGTGAGTCAGGCAGCCTCGCAGGATCACAACAGCTTCTGCCTTTCATAATCCCTGACTTCTTTCCCACGGTACCCATGTTTCTCGTCACTCTCCCTGTTTTCTGCCTTTTAGTGAGGTGCATTTGTTGTTTTCAGATGCCACTACTGCTAAAGATCTCTTTGGGGTTGAGAAGTCTGCCATATATGCGTACATACATACACACACACACATACATATACACATATACATATATAATCAGTATATTATTCAGAAATGAGAAATTCTTGATGATACACTTGTTGAATCCAACAAATCCTGCAAGATGAAATCAGGCCCACTATTTCTGGTCAGAAGTATCAAATTTGGTACAACCTTAAAAGTCCTAAGAAATGAAAATGTTAACCTAACCAGAGTTTTATTTTAAAATGGATATCTGGCTTCTACATAGATTAGAAAACACAGGAGGTTTAGAAGCCTCCATGTCTACCCCGTAATTATGGAAACCATTTGTGTGCAATCTTAGCTTAACTTGTCTTTGAACTCGTTTTCCTTCTGGATTTTACGGTTATTTTAAAATTTGAGAATTAGGAGCAAACGATGTAAAGTAAGCTGAATATAAAGCATTTAAAAATCCTAAAAATGTGTTTTAAAGAAACAGGTCAAGGTAGAAACTATAAATCATATCAAATTAACCTATCACTTTCATAATCCAATGACTGTTGTTCCCAGGTCTATAATTAAATATGCAAAGTCTTCCTATAAGAGTGATATAGGAGCCCTCTGATATAGTCTATAGTTGGCCACAGTGGGGTGGAGGGGAGGCAGAAATAGGAATCAGATATACATAGTCCTAAATCCATTTTTATTATTGTTATTATAGACAGGATTTCCAAATGGTAACAGTTGCAAACCTTAATACATTACCTTACCTCCTCTTTGATTTCAGAAAATTCACAGTGCAGGTCCTGACCTTGCCTTCATCTCACAGGTGAGAGGACAGAGCTCAGCAGAGTTGACTAACTTGCCCATAGGTCAGAGCTGGAATTCAAACCTAGCCCTGTTCAGTAGTCAGATCCTAGATTCTTTTTTTTTTAATTGAAGGATAATGGCTTTACAGAATTTTGTTGTTTTCTGTCAAACCTCAACATGAATCAGCCATGGGTATACATATATCCCCTCCCTTGATTCTTAAATGCTAGGCCTACTGCTTCTCACTCTTAATTGTTCTTGTCAATTCTTAACAGTTTCTCCTAAGACTTGGGAGGCTCTGTAAATCCTAGTTAGTTCTGAGATTAAATGATCATGGAGAGCAAAGGACTCATCTCTCTACCGAAGTCTTCTTTGGTCCCCAAGCCAAGGATATTGATAAAGCTCAGATGACTGACTTACCTGTTCAACAGATGAGCTGTAGACTCACTGGGAAAGACCGACCTCCTTGTCTACGGCAGGTTTGTGACCAGTGAGTGACATTAATAGGGTCCTTCTTTCCATCAGACATTACTCTTGATAAAAGGGACATTTGTGGGTTCCTTGCATTTTAATGAACCAGTAGTGTGTGAGTGAAGAGCTGAGAGACCTTCAGTGGGGTGGGTTGACTTCTGCCTAAGGGTACCTCAACTTATCCAGCTGAGGGCCCATGTTTTTCTCTCAGTGCTGGAGTGAGGGGTGTTTCTTCTCAGAGAAAAAAATACAGAAGATGTGGTCCACTCCCTAGGTTGGGGGCCAGAGCTCTGTGAAGAGAGAACACTTTTTATTAATTTATCCACTCAGAGACAGTTCATTGTCTATTTATACTCTATACCTTAGATGAGCTAGATGTGACCCTGAATAGTTTTCAAACATTTCTGAATTATATAGGGCCACATTTGGAAACTCAGGAGATGTGTCTTTCCATATAGAATCTTAATAGGGAAAAATAGGGCAGATTACATTGGACACGTTACTCATCAATATTTAAGTGAGTTCTATTAGTGTATCTCAGAAAGTTTTCTTATTGAGATGATAGGACTTGATTTTAACTTACATTAATAATAGAAGACAAAATGGCAAGAACCCAAAATGGAGAGTCAGTGCAGCTGCAGAGACCATGGTAACTAAAATCACTATGATGCCTTGATCACTGTAGGTAGTCAATAAAATAACTGCTGAAGGGACAAGTTAACAAACGAAGGAATAAAAAAAATGAGCTGCAGAAGCTTAAATATTAGAAGAAATTACAGGCTAGTTTGTAGAATCTCAAATCCTTAAAAGTTTAAAAATTTTTCATTTATTCAAAAAAGATTCATTGAACCCCTTAACACATGCCAGGCGCTGTCTGAAATTGAGCAGCTTCTACCCTTATGGAGCTCACATCAGAGTTGGGGGTGGAATGGAGAAGGGGAGCAGTGGGAATAAGATAAACAGGTAAGTTATTAGGATCCCATGGGAAGAATTAAACAGGGGGACAAACTACAGGATGTGTGAAGGAATAACAGGCCTTTGGCTGGGACGGATAAAGAAGGCATCTCTCAAGAGCAGGCAGAGAAGAGGAGGCAGCCTCTCAGAATCAGAGGGTGGGAAGGGGGTGGTATGGATACTAGCAGGGAGCATAGCAAGGAGAAGGGACTCCAGCCTGGAGGGCCAATTGGGAGGAATATAGCTTATCCAGGACATTGAAAGGAGGCCAGTGAGGAGCATGGTGAGGAACGGAGAGTGATGGGCAATGAGGTCAGAGTCAGGGTAGATCACTGGAGAGAATCCTGCAGGTTAAGAGGACTAGAAGTCTCAATGAATTGATAATCCTAAAATCAGATCCAGAGTGTCAGTCATGCCTCCATGTCACTCAGTTTATTACAATCAGAGTGTTCTGTGGGGCCAATGTTCATGTCATCAAAGTGGGTTGTAGAAAGCTGATGGCTGGAATTAGACCTGTTGGATTCATCATCTTTATCGAGAAGGTGTTTGCTTCCTGGCCATGTTCCCATTTTCAAACACCAAAAAAGAAAAAGAGAAAGAACAGGAAAGTTCATGGCTACTGTGTTTTTACAGTCATGTTTCATATTTCAGCATTACTTTAGCTATTTTATTATCCTTTTGAAAATGAATGTATCCTAAAAATGGTCATATCATCCACTAGGAGTAATAGTTTTATTTTTTATAGAATAATATTTTATACACTAAACCCATAGACCTAGGGTTTATTTTTCAGTCCAGTTTTCTTCCTTTTTTCCTGTTCACTATATTGTCGAATGAGGTCAAGAGAAAAAAAATCATTAATATCTGTCAACTTCCTTTATAACCTTAAGAAAAAAAATCTTTGTATGATATCACACAGACAGATTTTCAATTTCCTTGTGTAATAAACAGCTGCTTTAGGATTTGGGTGTAATTTAAAGGTTTAAAAAAATCACATTGAGATTGATGAATAAATCAGTTGTGAAGACAAAAACATTGATGCCTGTTGAAAAGACCTCTCCAGACAGGCAGGAAATGAAATTAGTTCCCAGTAAAGTGTGGATACGAGGATCACGGTTTGGTATTGCTGCAGGCTTTTTTAGGACTTGATATGGTGGCACAACAAAACTGCTAGGGCTACAGAAATCTAATTAAAGAGCAAATGTCCCTTCTGACATCAAATTAATCTTTATCATGTTTCCTATTTTTATTTCAATCTGGCACCAGAAAATGAAATTTAAAATTCCAGGCATGCTACAAAACAGTTGGTGATTTTTCTCTTGAGCATTAAAATGCAAAATATTCAGTCTTGTTTAATTAGATCATTAAGCAAACATTTTTTCAAAACTTTCTATCATCATTGTTGTTTCATACTTACAACAATAATAAAAATACCGTTATTTCTGGGTTTGACCTCAGCATCTCCTAATACAGTCATCAGAAAAAAGTTTCATTTCCTAAATTGAAAGCAAGTAAAATTATGTTCTTCAGGCTTTGTTTGTCTTTTCCTTGGTTCATGTTTATTTTAATACTAGTGATCTTAAATTTAGGCACTGAAGTCAGCTAAATTTTAAATCTTTGAGCTTTGTAGATAACACATCATTTTGGTTTTATAAACTGAAGTTACCCATTTAATCTTAAACCGATCACTTAAAAATTAATGTTCTCCTGATACTCTCTTTCCCAACTTTGAGGGGCCATGTTCATTGGATAGAAAAAAAGCAATGGTCATTTCTGTTCTTTTATTGTGTGGTGTTGGATAGAAGCAGGTTGGATTGTTTTTATTTATTTTTTGCTTTCTCATATGTTTCCATACCTTCACCTAACATGAGATATTTTCAACTACTCTAGTTTTCAGACTTACTTACTTTTAAGTTATGTTTTGTTGACTGTGCAAAAATCC
Organism: Cervus canadensis; assembly: GCF_019320065.1. Classification (NCBI taxonomy): domain Eukaryota; kingdom Metazoa; phylum Chordata; class Mammalia; order Artiodactyla; family Cervidae; genus Cervus; species Cervus canadensis. Next base: position 23,892,289 of record NC_057397.1, on the reverse strand, counting down.
AATGTGGAGAACTTTACATTAAAAAGATAGGAAAGCCTTGGTATTTACACAGTTATATTCACCAGGCCTTTCGAAGAGTAGCATCAAATAGTTGATGTTAAAATTCATTTATTGGAAAACATGATTTATTGAGCCACTACTATGGTCTTGACCCTGAGAATATCCAGTAAGCAACACACTCTCTGGTCACTGGGCAGCCCTGATGAGGGGGCTGAAATAAAAATCAGCCTGAGGTTCCTCTCCCTGGGGGCCTTTTCCTGCTTGTCTGCCTAGCATTACACAAGACACTTGGGAAAGAGATCCAGAAAACTGCACAGTAAGCCCCATTAAGACATTACAGGACCAGATGCAAGATGGTCTGGAGAAAGAGTGGACATCAGCCTGGAAAGGGCTGGAGTACCAAACATCCAGTTATATTCCTCTCGCTTCTCACACACCCCTGCTTTGGAAAATGTTTATGGCTGGAGCTGCAGGTGGTATCTACATAAACAAACTTCCCTCTCACAAACCAGTTGTTGGTTTAGGAAACACTACTCTTTCTAGGCTGTGTGAGGTCAAATAACCAAGCTGACTGAATACTCCACTTTTCAGTGATTTGTTTCCAGTCATTCAGTGCTCTGTCTTTCATGAGCAGCTTTGTTGGGCGTTTGCCTGGACATTGGCTTGAAGTCTTTATCCCTTGAATGGAAAATAATTTAATACCTTAAAGCCAATATTGAGAATTGAGGACATTTGATAGTAGATGTCTTTGAGTCTTTACCCAGGGTACCTGCAAATGAATAAAACTCTAAGGAAATAGCCTTAGTTCAAAATCAATTCTCTGATCATTCTGCTGAATTTTTTAAAAAGATAAAATCTCAACAATATTATTCCTTCAAAAGAAGCTCCCTGCAAATAAATGGAAAATGATTTGTTTTTAAATCTCTTGGTTTTTCAGTGGGTAAAAACCATGTATGAAATCTGCTGCAAAAAGAGACAACCATGAGATTAATTAAGTTGCTGTTTTTGGTCATTTCCAGCAAAGCTTGCTTATGCAGCCCTTGAATTCACCAGATAAGCTAAAAATAACTCTTAGTGTATAATGCTTTTTGTTTACCAGATACAGCTATCTACTTCAGAGATTCTGTCCTTGAATTTTTAATAGCTCTGCAAGGATTAAAAGTCAACACTTTACCACACCAGTGTGTTAAAAGAACCTTCCTGAAGTCTGATTATTATTTGCCAGTTAATAGACTTTTCAATTAAAAAATATTTGCTCTGTCTTATACTTTTCCTCCTCTGTGTTTTCCAGTGGCAAGTTGTTTTGAATCTCCTTCCCTGTATTAGTCCAACAACTGTTAAAAAGCTTTGGTTGAAATTTTTAGCTGAGAAAGAAGTACAAATAAAAGAAGAAGCAGATGGTCCCTTTGTGATTGAATGAAGAAAAAGGGTTTTGAGAACAATATGTGAATAGGTGTAGTCTAATAAAACACTCAGCCACCTGCTGCCTGAATCCTTCAGAAAAGATTCTGTTGCATATTCTGGGGATTAACTATTAATGTATCCTTAGGTTAGACAGAAAACATAAACTCTGAGGGGTTTAGGGCCTTTTCCCTTTGTTTTGGTTGAGTTGGCTTTTCTAAATTTTACATTGTTTCTCAATTCAATGTATCTGCTCAAGAGTACAAGTCAAGTAACACATGGCTAAAGGAAGGAAAGGTGAGAAAGATGGAGTGTGGGCACTTCTTTTCCATCTTTGTTTTAAGTTTTCATGGTTCTTGGGATTAGCTTGCCCTTGCAGGGGCACAAGCAAGAAGGCAGTAGTGTTTGCAAACAGTGGCTAAATATTTAGGTGCTTTTCTTCTTAACAAGGCACTTTGATCCTTATTTGTGGACTTGCTTTGCTTTTCAGGGATTTAATCTTCAACCGGACTATCAGGCCATAATCAATCCTACATCTACAGCTGCACAAGTGGTCACCCAGGCCATGGAGTATGTGCGCTCCGGGTGCAGAAATCCTCCCACCCAGCCGGTGGACTGGAATAACGACTACTGCAGTAGTGGGTAAGCGGCTGGCCATCGCCACCTGGTGGCAGACAGCTCTCATAACAGGCATGTCATGGAACGATCCTTTATTTCTTCCAGCTTTCCAAAAGATAATCTGGAATGGTTCCATGTTCGCAAAACCAGAAATTTTTAAGCATTCCAAGAGTAAATGCCTTTAAATCCTGTTGGCTTTCACTGTGCACTTTCCCCATGCCCAACCCCAACCCTCAAGCTAGAGCAGACAGACACATCCCCCGTGGTCACCCATAGCAAGGCTGTCCTGTTAACACCGGTTGCTTGTCTGTTTTCTCTCCACACAGGGGCATGCAGAGGGACAAAGCACTGTACCTTACCTGAAACTCCAGACACCTCTTCTTTCCACTGAGGCATTCAGGGAAGTCTTTTCACCATGGATTGCTTTGTAGAGTCAAGGCAGTTCTCCATTTTATTAGAAAAAATACAAGTTGCTAAGCACTTAGGACCATTTGAGCTTGTGGGTCACCCACTCTGGAAGAAATAGTCATGCTTCTTTATCTTTATTATTTTTTTAATCCTTTATGGACATTGTTTTTCTTCTTCCCTGAAGGAACTTTGGACCATTCAGATTTTATGTTGGTTTTTTGCTGTGAAGTGCTGCGCTATAGTAACTGCCTTAGCAACTATAGATGTCTTGGATAAAAGTCCTGGATTTTCCATTGGTTTTCATAATGGGTGTTTATATGAAACTACTAAAGACTTTTTAAATGGCTTGATGTAGCAGTCATAGCAAGTTTGTAAATAGCATCTATGTCACACTCTCCTAGAGTATAAAATGTGAATGTTTTTGTAGCTAAATTGTGATTTGAAACTGGCTCATTCCAGTTTATTGATTTCACAATAGGGGTTAAATTGGCAAACATTCATATTTTTACTTCATTTTTAAAACAACTAATAGTTCTATATTTTCAAAATATTTGAAAAAAACGTACTCCCAAATGATTTTAATTTAAAAACAGATTGGCTTTGTCTCATTGATCAGACAAAAAGAAACTAGTGTGAGGGGAAGCGCAAACACCATTTATTTTGTACTGCAGAAAAATTGCTTTTTTGTATCACTTTTTGTGTAATGGTTAGTTAATGTCATTTAAGCCCTTTTATGTATAAAACTGCCAAATGCTTACCTGGTATTTTATTAGATGCAGAAAGAGATTGAAAACAGCTAAATTATAACCTTTACATAGGGCTCTGTATTATTGTTTCTTCATATGTGTCTGTATTTAATCTTTTTTTATGGAAACTGTTGCGCCTATTTATGAAATAATAAATATAGGTGTTTGTAAGTAAATTTGTTAGTTGAAAGAGGTTTCTTTGATGTTTTAACTTTTGCTGGCAAAAAAAAAAAATTCACGCTTGGTGTGAATACTTTATTATTTAGTTTTTACAGTGAATAAAGCCAAACCTACTTTTCATTTTAGCAGCAAATTTAAGTAACCAGCCTCTATTTCTATATTTCTTTGGTTGACGCAAATGAAAAACTGTGATATTTAAGAATTTCTTTCTTCATACAATAGAACAGAAGATTGCCCTAAAAGTCATGCAGGCTCCAAGACTGAATAGATGAGCTCCCTACCTGAGAGGAAAAGGTGGCTTCTTGGTTCTCAGCTGGTTTTAGTCATTTCTGTAAACTTCCTCCCCCTTCCCCTCCCAAAAAATAATTAAAGTCAAATCAGTCAAATTACTCAAGCTGCATGCTTTTCACAAAATTCAGAAAACGTTTAGGAATTAAACTGGGGACAGGAGGAAAGGGAAAACACCCTGTCCAGAATATCTAAAAATGAACGGTGAGTAACCAGACAGGAAAAAGGGGACGCATTCCCAGTTTGAAATTTGATAGAAACTGAGGATCTGGTTGCCATTTGTACTCCACAAGCTACTCTCTTTCCAGAACTCCTGGGTCTTCCAAGAGAATTCTGAGGGTACTCAGAGGGTACTAGGGATTTGCTAAAGAACCAAAAGCATTGAGAATCTGGCTGAAGGCTGGCATAGCTTTTACATCAGAAAGAGCAAATTACGCCCTTACAGAGTTATATCAAGAAAACCAGTCTGGTTGGAAATCAAGAGAATGGCTGATGTCTTTTTCATGGAGTGTGAAATAAACTTAGCAATTTAACTAAATACAAATATATGCATTATGTAATCCAGTCAGAATTCAAAAGACAAAAGGTATGCTTGCTTTGAAATGATTTTAGGCATTGTACAACCTTGAATCAGTTGAGCATGTAATAACTAATAAATAATGCAGATCCAATGTGATTATTAAAATGACTGTAGCTGAGAGCTCTAATTTTCCTGTCTTGAAACTGTATAAGAACTCATGTGATTAAGTTCACAGTTTATTGTTTGTCTGTTTAGTATTTTAGAAATATACCAGCACTACTACTTACCTAATGTCTTTTATTTATTATATTATGCTAAAGTAACATTCTCATTTGTGTCAAGTCTAAACTGAGAAACTAATTACCGGGATGAGAACAACCAGCTTTGACAGGTGGGTTCTACAGGAAAGTACAATGTTGTTTACAGTTTTTCTAGAGCAGGTGTGCAACCAGGGTAGAGAGAGTGTTGACACTCAACACCAAAAACAGTAAAAAAAAAAAAAAAAGTAAAAGAAAATACATCATAAATAAAAATAAAAACTCTTATGATGCATGACCGTATTCTATTTGAACATCCGTCAGTCTCTGAAAGACAGACCCAGCCAAAGGAGAGATCCCAAAATTCATGGCAGAAGTGATTAGGCCCAGAAGGGATGAACCCCAGCCACAGGTGTTCCTTCCTGAAACACTGAGAACACCCTCTGTCAGATGTTGCCTGAGAAACCCTCCACTTTTCAGGAAGCCAGAATCCGGCCTGGGCCCACAGCTCCCAACTTGTAACCATAAGGAACAGTGATGGTGTCCACCGAGTTCTCTGTTACGTAGCTCTCCATAGGATTCCCAGACTTCCAGGAAAGGCATTCTGAGAGACTTGGCGATAGTGCTGAACATAGAATATCTTTCCCAACACACCAAAGTCATAGTTATAACTCTTTAGAAAAGAAAAGAGAAAAAAAGGTCTGACAGCAGCTAGGAGAAGGTTGAGTTGTCTCTGGAATGTCCACAAGAAAAAATAATCCAAAACCCCAATTGCCATTCCATTGTGAGTGAGCTGACAATGGAAAATCAGTCACATAACAACTTTGAGTTTGTCAAACTAGTGAACATGGCTAAAGATGAAAGCTGGTCTCTGGGATCATTTTTACCTTGTTGCCTTGAAGAGAAGGAGTCCTTTCTGATCAAGGCATCAGTGATCCACCAACGGCTGTGACAACAAAGAACCATGTGTCCTGACTCAGATTCATTACTAAGAAATTATTTTTGATTTATGAATTCAAAATTTAAGATAAGCACATCAACAGTCAATTTTCCTTTCCTGAGGAAAGGAATCTTTTGTGCAAAGGAACCCTTTGCAAAAGAGTTGCCCCACATGTTTGAAAGGTAATTAGACTGAGCCATACGAAACTGCCTATATACGACTCTTTTACCTAAAAAATGGCAACTTCATGTGGTTCCACCCAATATGGTTGGGAATTAGAGATGATGGGGTTTTAGCTATAATGTCAGTATAACTTCAAATGTACTTAGAAGTTCTTTACAAAGTCTGAGGTGAAAAGACCCAGAGAAGTAATGTTGTTTGTCTGCTAGGTTCCCCACTTCCAGTCAGTCCCGACAGCTACGTTCAACCAAACAAAGAATATTTCAAATTTCCAGATTCTAGGAAACCACAATAAACATCCTATTTCTTTGTTATAGTAAAAAAATTAAGTGGAAATTTGTAATAAATAGGCTATCTGCTGGAACATGAAAGTTTTGTTACACATAGATGTTCTCTTAATGTTTATTTGTTGAAAGGAGATGTGATCTGCATTTTCTTATTCCATTCATAACTCTCATTTTAAGGTAACTACAGAAACAGAGAAATCCACCTGTTTTGCTGATGGCCGAACATTGAAATGATGGCAAGGCAAGGTACAGAATTCACATCATAAATTTAACCCTCAGACACTTACTACACTGAGTCACCTAATGTATGAATTCATGTGAGTCACCCAACAGTACAGATCTCTCTGTTTTAAAACAGAGAGATTTCTTTACCTCCAAAGCAACTTGGAATGTCATTGCATGTAGTGCTGCTAAGTCGCTTCAGTCATGTCCAACTCTCCATGACCCCATGGACTGTAGTCCACCAGACTCCTCTGTCCCTGGGACTCCCCAGGCAAGAATACTGGAGTGGGCTGCCACCTCCTTCTCCACACTGCACATAGTAGGTGCACAATAAATGCAATGGTAAGTAGAAGCACCAGCGGTACATCACAAACTACCCTCAACAGCCATTATATGATTTAAAAGCTCTTTAAATATAGAAGGGCATTAAATATTGCAGACAAGAATTGGGAGGTGAAGAAGAATGGAAATTTTTCATTAATAAACCTAAGGTTACCAAAAGAAAGAATTTCAGAATGAGTTATGGTATAGTCTTTTGGTCTGCATAATCAAACAGGAGTTTCTAGTTACAAAACTACAAGATGGAATATACTCTAGTCACATCGAGAAAATGAGAAGCCAAGGAGAAAAAAAGGTGTCAGACAAGTAGGAGTGTTGAGAGCAGGAGAGAGATTTCAGGAGCCAAGTTTATAGAATGCTAAATTAAAACACTGATGAACAGGACACTGAATTGTTTTTCTAATTACCGAGTGCAAGTATGACTTGATGAAACCAGTAAAAGACTCCATTTCCTTGGCTCTACTTAAATTACACCAAGGTAAGAAAGTGGTCTTTTTTTAACTTTAAAAAAAAAAATTATTGGAGTATAGTTGATTTTCTGTGCCTTGTTAGTTTCTGCCGTACAGCAAAGTGAATTAGTTATACATATACATCTATCCACTCTTTGTGTATTCTTTTCCCGTATAGGTCATTACAGAGTGTTGAGAAGAGGCTCCTGTGCTACACAGTAGGTCCTTACTAGTTATCTGTTTTCTATATAGTGTGTGTATATGTCAAACCCAATCTCCCAATTCATCCAACCCCCCACCCCCGCTTTCTCTCCTGGTAACTGTCCTTTTTTTTTTTTTTTCAAAGATGCTCAAAGGAGATTTCCCTAGGTTTATTTAGAACCAGGTCCCAGTATAGGCGAGCCTTCCCTCACACGAGACTATTGCTTGTAGGAAGGGCGTGGGGAGCCGCTCGATGTCACAGTCCTGAAGGAGGGAGGCAGGGGATGTGGGGAGGGAGGGGTCATTCTAAACCAAGATGTATAGGCTCTGCAGCACATGTCTGCAGAGACTTGAGACTCTGTTTTCTCTTTTCTTATGCAACCAACATCTTGTCCTTTGTATCCAGAACAAGATTACCTTGTAGGAGGTAGGAAGTGAAGGCGAATTCTTGTCCTGGGACCTGGAGACCACTGAGGACAGTGACCTGTTACATGTCAGCACTGGTCGGAACTGTGCCTTGTTAGCGGCACACACCAGCACGCCTCCTCCAGTGTCATCATCGCTCATTGTATTAACAGCTTGCTAGCAAAGACATTTGAAAGTGAAATTTCATTCACGCTGACATGAGGCCAGAAAGAAAAAAAAAAAGATAGTAACTGGAAATGAAATGGAATGACTTATAATTCTATGTACAGAAAGAAAAAATCACTCCCAAACAGAGACTAAAAACCAAACTACAGTATTTTAAGGCTGCAGTGTCCCTGTTTGACAATTGTGTGTTTACAATAAGCCTAAACATAATTGCTGTGATGGGCTGTCAGGGAAAAGATTAATTTGGCAAAGATTAGTATTGACTTGCTGTTTATTAAGCCTTTTAAACAGCTGTATCTGGCAGCATTCCTGTAAGTGCCTGTCATATCTGAAAATCAGCCTCACACCCTGGTGCTCGCCAGCTGTTACTGAACAATCTTCTACCACTTTCAATGTCTTTCTCCAGGCCAAAAAAGCAAGAGCAAACTATTGCCAAATGAGCCTTTTTCTCCTCCTGTCACTTTTTTTTAAAGGTGGGGGTAGGGAGCTTCTGAGCACTGAAATGTCAGCTCGTGGCCGATGGCTGGGCTGATAAGCGCTGCCGGAAGCCGGTAGGTGGTTTGGGTGCTGGGTGAATACGTTCCCCACACAAGAGTGCCGGCGCTGTTAGTCACCTCACACAGACACAAAACCACAGCGTGCAACTGTTGGAAGGCTAAAGGTTTTCAAGACAGTTAGAAAGCGGCGATCAAAGGCTTAGCACCACCAGATTTCCAAAATAATGTTTGGTCTCCTCAGACTGGCCCATACACCTTATTAGCCGTAAGGCTGGGGAGACACCCCACAGTGGGACACTGAGGAAAAGCTCACCGCTGGCCAGCCACCTGTGCCCTGTGAACTGGGGCTCCCCCCTGGAACTCTGAAAGGGGACGAAGCCACTCAGTAGGATACAAAATACTCCTCGCATCTTGATTCAGTGGAAACCTGTAGGATAAGGCAGACAGGGATGTTTTGAAGTCTGTAAGAGAAAGGGCAGATTGAGATTTGTACTGGAACAAGACCCAGTAGTTTCAAATCTAAGTACAGTCATAACGGCAATGGAAAGAATAACATTCCAATGCAGTTAGACATCAGGCTATAAAGGGCCCAGTGTTATGGTGAGAGTCACATTCGTCTTTCCAATATGACTGCTTTTACGAAGATTAATCCCAACCTTTTCCAGTTGCAACAGGCAGAGCAGATGCAAGAGGACAATGTCATCTCTTAACCCTTCCTCTGCTGGCACTTTGCATTACACTGTGTGTGTTGGGGGGTGGGCAGGGAGGAATTGGCCTAGGAGCTAAGCTTTCAGGATGGGCATTTAAAGCAGGTGTTTGTCAACATTTAAGCTCCAAATAACTCTCTTTGAAAGTCTCTATTATTGATGCAGTCCTAATGCCTGACGTTTGAATTACAATCAAATCCAGTCAAACTCCCAGGCATAGACAAACACATCCTACTGGTCAGCTCCAAGATGGTGCCATTCCTCCATGGCCATCCACAGACCCTGCCCCTAACCCATGCACCTCGATGGTGGGTGAAATAATAGCCCCTCAGCTCTCACGTAGAGGAATGGGGGACTCACTGTTGAGAACAGGAGGCAGTTGTGTGTTTCATGATCCCACGGGACCCACCAGGCCAGCTCAGTGCTCAGGGTGTTCGTTCCCGGGGATACTGATGCCCAGGCAATGGTCAGAGGGAAATCTGACAGCAGAGCTCACCTAAAACTTAATCTATGGCCATAATCACGAAGTGTTCTAAGTCCTAAAATAGCCCTAGACTTAGGCGTTCTGTGGCCGTTTTCTAGCATAAGAGCTGCTGCTGTAGGGACTGCCCACCCAGAAATGAGGCCACGCACTGACCTGGGTCGAAATGCAATCACTCTGCCTGGTCTGATGTTTCCTTAGCCTCACCTGGAAGGGGTGGCGCCATCGCTGGAGTCAAAGCACCCCTTGTTGTTGTTGTTATTTAGTCACTCAGTCATCTCCGAATCTTTGCGACCCTATAGACTGTAGCCCTTCAGGCTCCTCTGTCTGTGGGATTCTCCAGGTAAGAATACTGGAGTGGGTTGCCATTTCCTTCTCCAGGGGGTGAATCGAACCCATGTCTGTGTCTCTTGCATTGCAGGTGGCTTCTTTATCACTGAGCCACCAGGGAAGCTCAAAGCACCCTGCTGCAGATCAAATGAAGCTCGGAGACTACAGCATCAACCTTTTAGTTCAAAAAAAGTAATATCATTTCTAATAGAATCCAAGAGAATCCAGGGTGAGGGCAGGGGCGACAGGTCACTTAAAGCATGTTTTGCAGGAGAACATTTGGCAAACTTTTCTTCATAGTTTCATAGGTTTCGCCCTCTCCCATCATATGAGTAAATGGTATGGAAGGTGAGGAATAAACTAACTCAAAGATTAAAACTGATGAAGCCAACAGCAAGAGGAGGGCCCAGTGCCTTGTCAAGGATTCTGCTGTGGTTGCACAGGAACCAAGGAGAACGACAAAGGAGAGAACGCTGTCCACCCCAGGGTGCTCAGTCCATGGATAAAGGCATTCCAGAAACTCAGCATTATTGGTGTGATGCTCAAACATACACACATTGTACCTTATGAAAGCTGCTTGCACCAACAGTCATGGATTTACCTTTGACCTAGTTTTATCCAGTTTCCAAAGTCTGAGGAGACCCCCTAGAATCCATCTCTCCATAAATTGTAACCAGTTCCATGGAGTATTCTGCATTTTGTTTTGTTTGTTTTCTTATCAAGGTAGACCCACCGAAACCTAAATCTGGTCCTGGCAAGATCTTCATACAAGAAGGAAGGAAGAATGGTCTATCTAAATGAAACTGCAGTTTCCGGGTAGTATTACAAAATACACTTATCTACAAAGCCATTCTCGCTGTCGAGTTGGGTCATTTTTAACACCTGGTTTCAAGATGTGGTTTCAGCAGACCAACACAGCAGAAGTGTTAGATGGGGTTTCTCTCTCCCTCTCCCTCTGTCTCTCCTTCTCTCTCTTTCTCTCATTCTCTCTCTCTATTCTTCCTTTTCTTACAGGGCAAAGATTCTGCTACTGTTTAACCTGCAGTTTCTTGAATGGTGTCTGGTCTTGCATTTTCAGAACCTTCGTGCTCTTCATGTGGACCAGCGGGGAGCCAGGTCGCCAGCCACCAGCACGGGTTGGCCTCCACCATCACTTCGCTTCTTAACTTTCTGAAGTCTCAGATGAAGACAAGCTCCATGTGCTCTCTCCCCTCTTCTTACTGAACTAAAGCGAACAGAAGTCTCTCAGGACCTTTCTGTACAACTTTCCGTTCCACGGTGCAGATGGTTTCGATAAAAACGATTAGTTTCATTTATTCAAACAGCTTCATTTCACCGAAAGGAGCCTGTTTTTAGCATGTTGCCTAAAGCATTGTGTTTTCCCATTTTTGCTGCTGTAAAGGAGTTTACTGGTGTTTCGGCCTTTGCTCATCGTTCCTGCCACCTAACAAGACTGCAGTACTAGAGTGACGTTGATGAGTGCTCTATGAGGGAATGTGTGTGTATGTGCTCAATTGCTCAGTAGTGTCTGACTCTTTGCAACCCCATGGACTGTAGCCCACCAGGCTTCTCTGTCGATGGGATTCTCCAGGCAAGAGTACTGGAGTGGGTTGCTGTGCCCTCCTTCAAGGGATCTTCCTGACGCAGGGAATGAATGTGCATCTCTTATGTCTCCTGCATTGCCGGGAGGATTCTTTACCACTAGTGCCACCTGGGAAGCCCATGAGGGAATTTATGTTTTCACAAAGTGGTCTTAGAATCACTTTACAAGTTAAACTCACATATCTTTGCTGACAACCGTTGAGTATTTGTCATTTTCTGTGAGGTTAGTTTGATCATTTCGATTTCACTGTAAATACTGCGGATGCTGCCAAACATAATAATGCCAGTGCTTTAGCTTGGTCTTATCTTGATGTTATTACTGTGGAGAATATGTCCACTTGGACAACACACATACTGAAAAAAAGAATTCTTCAGAAGGCATATTCAAAGAGAGAAACTACAAATAAACAACCACAAAACTTTACCCACTTTTGGTTGTTGTGCAGAGTCAACATAAACTACTTGCTAGATGTTACTTTATGTTCCTGGGTTAAAAGAAGAATTTTTAAAAATTATCTCCTGTTATTTAAGGATTAAAATGGTGAGTAGAAATATATAATAATCTTCTCTAGTGACTCAAAACAAGAACTATATAGTGTTGTAAAGACTTGACTCATTTCTCAAAACATACCTGGTGTAACTAACCAACTGGCTGGCTTCCAACTCCAGCTTCTGTCCCCCCATTTCTCTTTCATCTATGGGGATTGTTCTGACTGTCTTCCCAGAAGTATCTTGGTGCCTGTAGGCTCGATGGCCAGGAAGATGAGAAGATTCAGTCCTTTGCTTATTCCCCCTTGATTATTCAGTAGCCTCACATTCTCCCATTCCTTCAGAGTTTTTAAAGTCACCAAGGACTGATGCTTTATAGGATGAAGTTAGAGCATGACAGCATCCAAATCTGACTTTCTTGACCACTAGACTTTTAATTGGCCCTTTAATTATTTTTAGCCCATCCAAATATAGGTGTAAATCTCATCCCAGTGTAATAGACACAAAGTCACTTTCACTGGCTGCCCATAGTTGTGGGCATACATGACTACATGTATGACTCTGAAAGTAGTACAGAGGTATCATAAATTAAAGCTGTATTTCTCAACCTTAGTGTACAGTCTGTATAGTCAAAGCTGTGGCTTTTCTAGTAGTCATGTATGGATGTGAGAGTTGGACCATAAAAAAATTTGAGCACTGAAGAACTGATACTTTCAAACTGTGGTGCTGGAGAAGACTCTTGAGAGTCCCTTGGACAGCAAGGAGATCAAACCAGTCAATCCTAAAGGAAATAATCCTGAATATTCAATAGAAGGACTGATGCTGAAGCTGACGCTCCAATACTTTGGCCACCTGACAAGAAGAGCTGACTCATTGGAAAAGATCCTGATGCTGGGAAAGATTAAAGGCAGGAGGAGAAGGGGGGGGATGACAGAGGATGAGAAGGTTGAATGGCATCACTGACTCAAGGGACATGAGTTTGAGCAAACTCCGGGAGATGATGAAGGACAGGAAAGTCTGGCATGCTGCAGTTCATAAGGCCACAAAGAATCAGACATGACTTAGTGACTGAACAATAACAAAGTATATTAAAAGAAGATTCCCAAGCTCTGTTCCCAGATAAGCTGATGTAGTTAGCCTAGAGTGGTGCCCCTCAGTTCAGTTCCGTTCAGTTGCTCAGTCATGTCCTCATTTCAGCTTCAGCATCAGTCCTTTCATTGAATATTCAGGACTAATTTCCTTTAGGATGGATTGGTTGGATCTCCTTGCAGTCCAAGGGACTCTCGAGAGTCTTCCCCAACACCACAGTTCAAAAGAATCAAATTTTTGATCTTAGTTTTCTGAATGTTGAGCTTTAAGCCAACTTTTTCACTCTCCTCTTTCACTTTCATCAAGAGGCTCTTTAGTTCTTTGCTTTCTGCCATAAGGGTGGTGTCATCTGCGTGTCTGAGGTTATTGATATTTCTCCCGGCAATCTTGATTCCAGCTTGTGCTTCTTCCAGCCCAGCGTTTCTCATGATGTACTCTGCATATAAGTTAAATAAGCAGGGTGACAATATACTCCTTTCCTGATTTGGAACCAGTCTGTTGTTTCATGTTCAGTTCTAACTGTTGCTTCTTGACCTGCATACAGATTTCTCAGGAAGCAGGTCAGGTGTCTGCATTTTTACAGCTTTCACAAGAGGTTTCCATGCAGGCATCCACAGGACAAGCATGCAAAGCAAGGGCAGGCCAATCTTGCCATCAACTTCAAAGACTCAGATTCTCTGTTGCCAATGCCCAGGGTTAATCCCAGCTTGAGGAATCAGCTGCTTGTGATAAAAATCACACCCAACTCATATATCTCTAAATTATCTAACTCACGCTGTTGGTCTTACACAGCAAGAACTTTCTGGACAGAGAGGTCGCAGCTGTCCATTGCTCAGCGATGCCATCTTCCCCAGCATCCTGAATATGGAGGCATCCATCCCTCTTCTTGTGGCCTCACTTGGTGTTCTAGGAAGTCTAAGAAAGAAGGAGGAAGAGCAAAGAGAAGAAGTAGTACCTAGTAGGACACCAATACTTCCCCAGAAATCTCCAGTAAATTTCCACGTACATCCCATTGGCCAGAACAATCAAACTTGGCTGTCCCTGGATGCTCATTGCTCCCTAGATAAAACCCGAGTTCTGTTGCTGAGGAAGACTGAGAGAACAAATAATTGCAAGGAAATGTTCATTGTCCAACACACCAGCCTCCACTTATTCAACCAAAGCCTCTTCTGCTGCCTTGTCACTGACTGTTCTCTTGATCAGTATCCTGAAGGGTGCCCTGACAGCAGGTGCCTTGTATTCTGAATTCATCTTCCCAGGTTTCTCTGCTGCTTTGAACAATATTGAAACCTTCCCCCAAGTCTTTCCCTTCGGTCCTACTTCCCCCAAATGCCAGGCCATAATTCCACTGACCACAGACAGACAACTCCATCTGGTTTCTTATGAGCACTTGACATGAAAAGTTACCTAATCCAAATTCATGACCTTCCAACAAAGACTTGTCTGTCTTCCCAAAGTCCTTTCCTTGGAGGATAGCATCTTGACCTACCTGGCCTCACTAGCTAGGATTCTTTTGATTTTTGACTTTTTCTTCCTTTCATTGCTCACAAATATAGGACCATCTTTCTGTTTAACAATGGTGAGTCCTGATGTTTTCTCAAATTTGCTGAATTACTTTCCTTCTATCCTCCCCACCTCCCTCAGTTCAGTCCCTCCACATTCTACCTTGGAGCACCACCACAATGACCCAAGTGATCTCCAAGTTTACATGCAACTGCTGGGTTTTTTTTTTTTTTTCACAACCCAGATTTAATTTTATAATGCCTTCATTTTTTATGTTCTTGTGGGTCCCCATTGATTATAGCTTAAAATTCAAACAGCTGAGCCTGGGGCATACAACCACGCAAAACCTGGCACCCTTCTACCTTCCTTGTTACTGCTTCTCAATTTTTCCTTCCAAGATTCTGAAATCTGGCCACCAAATTCTTTGCCAATCCCAACCACACTAGACTCCCAGGCTCTTGCTGCTATAGCAATTATTCTTCCTGCTGCTGTCTCTTTTCTGAAGCTTTCTCAATAAAGTTAACCTTCTTTTCTCAATATTTCCACAGCATTCTGTTCCATTCTTGGAGGAAAGCATTTTAAAGTACTGTATTTGTTTAAGGGTTTATTTCCCTGACTAGATTGATTGTTCCTTAGATTCTATTCATCTTTGTGACCATTCCAGCACTGAGTACAGTGCCAGGTAAACGTTTATGAATGTGATTATTGAAGGAATGAATAGTGTATTTTATTCTTTAAGACAAAAATCTCACAATCACATGATGATTCCCTAGACCAAAAGATATAGCAAATCATTGTACTCTGAGTTTTTCCAAAAGCATGAGGAAATCAAATTCCTTTCACAGTCACAATCACCTTCTAATGGGGCTGGGTCCTATTAAGAGAGGTTGATTCAGTTGGTTTTGTCTTGCAGAAATTGCACATGCAAAGATAAAACAGGAGCTGAGTTTAGGTGCAAGGGCTAAAAAGAACTGAATTGACCAAAAATAGAAAGGAGATAATTTTCAGTGACAGAGGATATTTTATGCAAAAAAGTGATAGAGATGAATTAAAAGGAAGAAATGTCAGAGTCAGCAAGGAATATGAGCCTTAAGGCTCTGGGAGGAGGTGCAGCATCCAGTGGTGGCTCTTAGTGTTGTTACAATGGAATACCATACGGCTACCAGGGAATGAACCAGAGCTGTGTGCATCAACACTGGATAGAAAAAAAAAGCCAAGCTAAGGAATGTTATATACAGTTCAATCATGTGAAGTTAAAACCATGAAGCACCATCATCTATGCTCATTATTGCTACATATATGAGTAAAAGTATAAAAGCAGCCATGAGAATAATGTTTCTTATAAACAGTTTATGAGAGCAGCGATTTAATGAAGGAGGAAAAGGACGAAGATCAGGGAGGGACTTGGACTGGAACCTTAACTGTATAATGATTTATTTATTTGAAAAGGATGTATCCAAAAAATAGATGACAGGAAGTTAAGATTTGTAAGTCTGGATGTGGGTATATTGGTTCTCATTATGTTACTAGCTGGGCTTTCCCAGTGGCTCAGCGGTAAAGAATTTGCTTGCAATTCAGGAGACGCCGGTAGACACGGGTTCGATCCCTGGGTCAGAAAGATCCCTTGAAAGAGTGCACAGCAGCTCAATCCAGTATTCTTTCCTGGAGAATCCCGTGGACAGAGGAACCTGGAGGGCTACACTCCATAGGGTCACAAAGAGTCAGACATGACTGAAGCGACTTAACACATATTATCAGCTGTGTCTGCCTGTATATTTTGAAGATTTCACAAGTTGAGTTTTCTCAATTTTAATCCTAAATGCAAATAGTTAAGTCCAGGAACATTAAGTCTATACACATAAGGATTTATACGCATAGTTTTTGTGGCTATCACAGAAAGGAGCCAAGTTCCACATTGGTCAGTGCAATGGGGAAAAGTGACAGCTTGCATGAAGTGACAAGATCATCAGAAACCTCCCGAAGTCAGCAGAGGTGGGAACCTGCAGTAGGAGCACTAGTGAGGTGTGAGAACCATCCTCCCATCCTCTCCCCAAGAGTGGATTTCCATGGGACACAGAAATCGGGCTTTGAGTAGATTTCAGCAGGTCTTTGGAACAAGTAAATTTTAGACAGTCTGTGCATGCGCCATCAACATTACTGTCATCCATAATAAAAAGAGTCTCAAAATCTTTGGGCAAAGTCTAACTGTGGCTTTAATAGTCAGACTTGCATTTTTCCTTCTGTTTATTTCATTACAATATTACATTTCCCCCTTGATATATCGTGATTGGGCTGAAGGAAAAAAAAAAAGAGGGGAAATTTTCCAGATTGTTGTTTTCTATCCCAAGAAAAGTTTTGACTCTAGCAGTCCTTGCTCTGAATTTCACAGCATCTCGAATGGGACCAAGGCTAAACTTCAAAATAATATAAAAGAAGGATGCTAAAAGAGAAACCAAAATATAGGGCAGCTGCTTACAACAAGTTTGGAATTCTTTACATCATAGTTTCTTGGACATATTATTCTTTTTTTTCTCTAAGATAGCTTGTTCCACAACCAGGCACTTGGGGAAAGATCATTTGAAGCTGTCATATCAAGACAGGTGAGTAAAAGTGTAAAGACAAGTCTTTGATCCCAACTAAGATGCCCTCTGCACACACTCACCTCTTGCTCTCTTTCCCAAAGGCTCCAGCTGGGACCAGAGGACAAGATGGCACAGAATAGGTTGAGTTCATGAATAAGGTAATAATGTCTGTTTCACACGTCATCTGGTCATTTGTTAAGAGCTGGAGGGGATGGTGGTGACTGAACTATTTTAGGTGATCACGTGCATGTGTGCTAAGTCGCTTCAGTCGTGTCCAAATCTTTGCAACCCCATGAACTGTAGCCCACCAGGCCTCTCTGTCCATGGGATTCTCTAGGCAAGAATACTGGAGTGGGTTGCCTTGCACTCATCCAGGGGATCTTCCCAAACCAGGGATAGAACCTGTGTCTCCTGTAGCTCCTGCATTGCAGGCAGATTGTTTCCCGCTAAGTGATCACTGATCTAACTAATTCTGGTGAAACATCACTCAGAGACAGTTTTCTGTATCCATGGCAAGCTTAACCTGAGACCTCACTCTTCTGAAGCCACCAGGAAAGTAATTCAGGAGAATAGCAACAGTTAGTTGACCCCTCCATTCTTTTCTTTTGGCCTTTCCAATGCTTTTAATTCTTAAGTGAGTCATTTATTTAATTGAAAACTGTCTTCTGAAGCTGTATAGGAAAGCATGCTTGGAAACCAAAATGACAATCCATTGTTTTTATTGAAGGGTAAGTGACATTTTCCATTCATTTCTAAACCTGAGACAAGAAGGTTACTAGCTAGCTTTGCCAGAGCATTTCTAGCCTTTGGCTTTTACTTTTGGTGTATTTGCTAGGTAAAATTGGGAGCGTTCTAATTCTCCAAGTTAGCTGGTGTATTAAGAAAAAGAGAAAATGCAAAAGATACTTGTTTTTCTTTTTTTTCCACACACACATAAAAGAGACCTAGTGTCCCTCTCTCTCCCTATCTCTCTTCTCCCCCACCTCCTCTCTCTCCTTCTGTCACCCCAGTAGGTTAAAAGTTCACTTATGGAAAAAAAAAAAATCTCTCTCCTTCAACCATGTGATGGAGAAACTATTGAAAAGCATGATCTTAAGTTTTTTGTTTTTTGTTTTTCAGAAATTCCTGTCTCTTTAAGACCACTCAAATTAATTTAAACTAAATTGTAACCAGAAAGCCTCTTTGTTTATTCCATTAAAGGGAGGTGGAGGGGGGAGGGTGCCATTTTGAATAAAAAACAGAAATATATGCTCTCTGCTGAGCTTCCCAGGTGACACTAGAGGTAAAGAACCCACCTGCCAATGCAGGAGACTTAAGAGACATGGGTGCGATCTCTGAGTCAGAAAGATCCCCTGGAGGAGGGCATGGCAACCCACTCCAGTATTCTTGCCTGGGAAATCCCATGGACAGAGGAGCCTGGAGGACTACAGTCCATCAGGTCACAAAGGGTTGAACAGAACTGAAGTGACTTAGCACACAGCATGCATGCTCATTGCTGTGTGGATAAGCCTCATCTCTTCTAGGCGAGACCTCAGAGAAGTTATAGGGCTTCCCTGATAGTTCAGCTGGTAGAGAATCCGCCTGCAATGCAGGAGACCTGGGTTCGATTCCTGGGTCAGGAATATCCACTGGAGAAGGGAAAGACTACGCACTCCAGTATTCTAGGGCTTCCCTTGTGGCTCAGCTGGTGAAGAATCCGCCTGCAATGTGGGAGACGTGGGTTCAGTCCCTGGGTTGGGAAGCTCCCCTGGGGAAGGGAAAGGCTACCCACTCCAGTATGACTCTTGGGACTATTTGAAGGAGGGAAATTCTTGAGAAGTTTATCTGTGGCTTGTAGTGCTGTTTGTTCTCTCTTCTACGGAGCAGCTGATGCTGGTGCATTTCTCACTGTTGAGACCCTCTCCAAATGCCAGCCTCATGCCCACAGCTGCCACCAGGAGAGCACCAGCAGTGCCACACCAGCAAAGCAGGGCGGGTTCTCCTCACTGGCAACTGTGTTCACGGTCCCGTTTCCTGGGAAAACACCAAGCATCTCACTGGGCAGATGGTTGAAGATGACTTTCAGAGCCTAAACTGCTAATCCTCTCCTCAGACAGTATGAAAGTTGCTCAGTCATGTCTGACTCTTTGTGACCGCATGGACTGTAGCCCACTAGGCTCCGCTGTCCATGGGATTTCCCAGGCAAGAATACTGGAAGCGGGGGGGGTTGCCATTCCCTTCTCCAGGGGATCTTTCCAAACCAGGGATTGAACCAAGGTCTGTCACATTGCAGGCAGATTCTTTACCATCTGAGCCACTAGGGAAGCCCATTATAGCTCCTTTATAAAAACCAGCACAGAGAGAACAAGATGGCAGAGGAGTAGGTGGACGTGGAGTACATCTCTTTCCATGGATACATCAGGAATACACCTTTAGATACAGAAGTGCATGCAGAACACCAGCCGAGAGTGGACAAGGCCTGCGGAAAAGAATATATAGACCCACGCAAAACTTGGTAGGACAAGGTACTAGGGGGAAAAACAGGAGTGTTAGTAGGACTGGACCTGCCCTCGGCAGGTCGGGGAACTGAAGCAGGGGTCCCATCCCCACATTGGGGCAATTGTCTGAGTCAGAAGAGAAACATTTAAGGCTTGAGAGTGAAAGAGCTGATCTGTGGCAGCCTAAATGGAATGAGAATCAGACAGTCCTGGCCACAGTCATACATACCCCTGACAGGGATATAGATCCCCTGGAAGGTGCAGTGGCTGGGAGCTAGAGTTTAGGGATTGTGGAGCAATCCCAGGGCAAGGGCTGCTGTTGACTGCAGAGAGACAGATCCAGGGGATGTGAGGGAGGAGGTCGTGGCGGAAAGTGCCTGTGGAGGAAAGTCAGGCAGCCATGGAAGCAAGGTGATATTGCTGAGTCACGCGAAGGGGTTGGAACCATCACCATAGCCTCTCTACCCCTCATGCCAGCCTTGGCAGCTGAACAATAGAGAGGCTGGCCCATCAAACGCCTGACACTCTGAACTACAGAGTAGGACCCCACCCAGGGTGCCCCTTTAACTGCCTGACATGCCAATCTACAGAGTAGGACCCCAGCCAGGAGGGCCCCTCTATGTGCCTGATGCACCAAACAACAGAGAAAGACCCCAGACAAGGGAGCCCTCAAAGTGCCTGAACGGGTGAAACTACAGAGAAAGACTGGCCAAAGAGGCCTTCTGATCACCAGCTACAAGAGGCTCAAAAAAAGACTCTGATAGGGCATAACTCCTGCGGCAGAGGCAGTTTGTGTCCATGCACACTTGGCACCGCCAGGGTCCCCACAAGCCAAGCAGCTGGGCCACCCTCATGCTCAGCTCTCACTGGGGCAGAGATGCCACAGGCAAAAAAAAAGTCTTGTGCCTGTGCACGTGTGCAAGGTCACTTCGGTAGTGTCCAACTCTGCGACTCTTTAGACTGTGGCTTGCCAGGCTACTCTGTCAGGGAAGGGGGTTCTCCAGACAAGACTACTGGAGTGTATTGGCCAATTCTGGTTGCCATATCCTTCTGGAGCACTATATTTCCTGCTGCCCTAGCTGCCAACTCCCCTGAGTACCTGGTGCTGCCAGAACCCCTGCAACCTAAGCAGCTGCACCACCTCCACACCTGGCCCTCACAGGGGCAAACTCAAGTCCTCCAGGGCAACCTCAGGAGCAAACCCCAGGGGACAACCCACATGCAGAGGTGGAAATACAACCACAACTGAAACCCAGGGGCAGTGTGACTAAGGAAGAAGACCCAAAACCTTCCCACCAGCTCTACAGGCTGCAGATTAATTCTACATGATCAACTAGGCAGACTCTGTGTCTATGGAATATATAAAAGGTCGTTGAGAGCTCCCACTGAAGAAAACACACTACTTCTGATAGCTGGGGACACTGGAGGCAAGAATACACAGGAGTAGGACCAGATTAGAATCTGAGCTGCCCCCGCAGCAGGTCCAGAGATCAGCACAGTGTTGGAGGGCATCCTAGGGGGGGGAGGTGGACTGTGACTCCCAGTGAGGGAAAGGACTCTGACAGCAGTGACTCAAGAAAAACATTCATTAAAAAAAAAAAAGGAAGAAGAAATAAAAACATTCATTGTTATGTTTTGACTTGTTCTGTAGATTCTTTTGGATTTTTTTTCCTTCCCCCCACCCCTGTTGTAGTTGTCAATTATCTTGGCACTGTGAAATCTAATTAAGCTTTTAAGCTTTTTTTTGTTGTTGTTTTTTTCCTCAGTCACATTTTTTTATAGTTGTTTTAAACCTCTGCCTCTACGTTGGGCTTTTGCACTTCTGGGGAGTTTTCCTTTTTTCTTTCTTCTTTGTTTTCTATTTTCTCTTTTTTATAATTTTAACTTTTAATTTTTTTAACCTATTATATTTTTTCTACATTTATTCCTTTGTTTGCCTTTCCTACTGCTCTTTTCATCTTGCAGTTAATCCTTAATGTATATAAATCTTCTTCATCTACCTCTATTTAACTTTGCATATCTATTTTTTCTTTCTTTTCTTTCTTTCCTTTCCTCTCCACATATTTGTTAGTTTTACTTTCATTGCTTTATTCCCCATTTGGCACCTTGCTTTAGTTTTGTTTCCAGTTTGTGCTTTAGTTAGTTTTGTTCTGGTAAATATAATTTTTGGTTTCCTTTGTTAGCCGGGTCAATCTGTTGTACTTTATTTTTGCTGGACTGTTTTGATTTTGCTTATGGGTGTATATGTATATGTGTATATTCAGTCATACTTTTTATTGTTGTTATACACATCTGCATCTATGCTGGGCTTTTGCAGTTCTGGGGAGTTTTTCTTTCTTTTTTTTTTTTTCTTTCTTCTTCCATTTTTTTTTCTTTTCTCTTCTTTATAATTTTAACTTTTAATTTTTTAAACCTATTGTACTTTTTTCTACATTTATTCCTTGGTTTGCCTTTCCTACTCTTCTTTTTCCCTTGCAGTTAATCTTTAATATATATAAATCTTCTTCATCTATGTCTATGTAAATTTGCATATCTATTCTTTCTTTCTTTCCTTTCCTCCCCCCATATTTGTTTTCCATGCAAATGGGAAGCAAAAGAAAGCTGGAGTAGTAATCCTTATATCAGACAAAATAAGCCTTAAAATAAAGAAGAAGGGATAAGGAAGGACACTACATAATGATCAAGGGATCAATCCAAGAGGAAGACATAACAATTGTAAATATCTATGCACCCAATATAGGAGCACCTCAATACATAAGACAAACACTAACAGACATAAATGGAGAAATTAACAGTAACCCAATAATAGTAGGAGACATTAACACCCTACTCACACTAATGGACAGATCATCAAAACAAAATAAGGAAACACAAGTCTTAAATGATACATTAGATGAGATGGATCTCATTGATATCTTCAGGACATTGCATCAAATGCAGAAGAATATACCTTCTTCTCAAGTGCACATGGAATATTCTCCAGGATAGACCACATCTTGGGTCACAAATCAAACCTCAGTAAACTTAAGAAAATTGAAATTGTATCAGACATCTTCTCTGACCACAACATTATGAGACTAGATACCAATTACAAAAAAAAAAAAAACTGTAAGAATCACAAATACATGGAGATTAAATAACACATTTCTAAATAACCAACAGGTTACTGAAAAAATCAAAAGAGAAATCCAAAAATTTCTAGAAAAAAAATGACAATGAAAACAAGACAACTCAAAACCTATGGAATGCAGCAAAAACAGTTCTAAGAGGGAAGTTTACAGCAATACACTCCTACCTCAAGAAACAAGAAAAACATTGAATAGACAACCTAACTCTACACCTGGAACAACTGGAAAAAGAAAACAACCCAAAATTAGTAGAAGGAAAGATAATAATCCGAGCAGAAATAAATCAAAAAAGAAATGAAAGAAACAATAGTAAAGATTCAGTTCAGTTCAGTTCAGTCACTCAGTTGTGTCTGACTCTTTGCAACCCCATGGACTGCAGTACACCAGGCCTCCCTGTCCATCACCAACTCCTGGACTTTCTCAAACTCATGTCCATTGAGTTGGTGATACCATCCAACCATCTCATCCTCTGTTGTCCCCTTCTCCTCCTGCCTTCAATCTTTCCCAGCATTGGGGTCTTTTCAAATGAGCCAGCTCTTCGCATCAGGTGGCCAAAGTACTAGAGTTTCAGCTTCACCATCAGTCCTTCCAATGAATATTCAGGACTGATTTCCTTTAGGATGGACTGGTCGGATCTCCTTGCAGTCCAAGGGACTCTCAAGAGTCTTCTCCAACACCACAATTCAAAAGCATCACTTCTTTGGTGCTCAGCTTTCTTTATAGTCAAACTCTCACATCCATACATGACTACTGGAAAAACCATAGCCTTGACTAGACTGACCTTTGTTGGCGAAGTAATGTCTCTGCTTTTTATGCTGTCTAGGTTGGTCATAACTTTACTTCCAAGAAGTAAACGTCTTTTAATTTCATGGCTGCAGTCACCATATGCAGTGATTTTGGAGCCCCCCAAAATAAGTGTCTGCCACTGTTTGACTGTTTCCTCATCTATTTGCCATGAAGTGATGGGACCAGATGCCATGATCTTAGTTTTCTGAGTGTTGAGCTTTAAGCCAACTTCACTCTCCTCTTTCACTTTCATCAAGAGGCTCTTTAGTTTTTCTTCACTTTCTGCCATAAGGGTGGTGTCGTCTGCGTATTTGAGGTTATTGATATTTCTCCCAGAAATCTTGATTCTGGCTTGTGCTTCATCCCACCCAGCATTTCTCATGTACTCTGCATATAAGTTAAATAAGCAGGGTGACAGACAATATAAAGCCTTGACATACTCCTTTTCCTATTTGGAACCAGTCTGTTGTTTCATGTCCAGTTCTAACTGTTGCTTCCTGATCTGCATACAGGTTTCTCAAGAGGCAGGTCAGGTGGTCTGGTATTCCTATCTCTTTCAGAATTTTCCACAGTTTATTGTGATACACAGAGTCAACAGCTTCGGCATAGTCAATAAAACAGAAATAGATGTTTTTCTGGAACTCTCTTGCTTTTCTGATGATCCAGCAGATGTTGGCAATTTGATCTCTGGTTCCTCTGCCTTTTCTAAAACCAGTTTGAACATCTGGAAGTCACGGTTCACGTACTGTTGAAGGCTGGCTTGGAGAATTTTGAGCATTACTTTACTAGCGTGTGAGATGAGTGCAACTGTGTGGTAGTTTTAGCATTCTTTGGCATTGCCTTTCTTTGGGATTGGAATGAAAACTGACCTTTTCCAGTCCTGTGGCCATTGATGCATTTTCCAAATTTGCTGGCGTATTGAGTGCAGCACTTTCACAGCATCGTCTTTCAGGATTTGAAATAGCTCAACTGGAATTCCATCACCTCCACTAGCTTTGTTCATAGTGATGCTTCCTAAGGCCCACTTGACTTCACATTCCAGGAACAAAAAGAATTAAATATCTTTAATTCTCAAAACACCATTGCAACAAAAAGAATTAAATATCTCACCTAAGGAGACAAAAGAACTGTACACAGAAAATTATAAGACACTGATGAAAGAAATCAAAGATGACATAAACAGATGGAGAGATATTTCATGTTCCTGGGTAGGAAGAATCAATATTGTGAAAATGACTATACTACCAAATGCAATCTACAGATTCAATGCAATCCCTATTAAATTACCAATGGCATTTTTCACAGAACTAGAACAAAAAATTTCACAATTCATATGGAAACACAAAAGACCCTGAATAGCCAAAACAGTCTTGAGAAAGAAAACTGGAGCTGGAGAAATCAACCTTCCTGACTTCAGATTATGCTACAAAACTACAGTCATCAAGACAGTATGCTACTGGCATAAAAAATAGAAATATAGACCAATGGAACAAGATAGAAAGCCCAGAAATAAACCCTTGCACCTCTGGGTACCTTATTTTTGACAAAGGAGGCAAGAATATACAATGGGGCAAAGACAGCCTCTTCAATAAATGGTGCTGGGAAAACTGGACAACTACATGTGAAAGAATGAAATTAGAACACTTCCTAACACCATACAGAAAAATAAACTCAAAATGGATTAAAGATCTAAAAATAAGACCAGAAACTATAAAACTCTTAGAGGATAACATAGGCAGAACACTCAATGACATAAATCAAAGCAAGATCCTCTATGACCCACCTCCTAGAGTAAGGGAAATAAAAACAAAAGTATACAAGTGGGACCTGATTAAACTTAAAAGCTTTTGCACAGCAAAGGAAACTATAAGCAAGGTGAAAAGACAACCCTCAGAATGGGAGAAAATAATAGCAAATGAAAAAATTGACAAAGGATTAATTTCCAAAATATACAAGCATCTCATACAACTCAATACCAGAAAAGCAAACAACCCAATCAAAAAGTGGGGAAAAGACCCAAACAGGCATTTCTGCAAAGAAGACATACAGATGGTTAACAAACACATGAAAAGATGCTCAACATCACTCATTATTAGAGAAATGCAAATCAAAACCACAATGAGATATCACCTCACACAGGTCAAAATGGCCATCATCAAAAAGTCTACAAACAATACATGCTGGAGAGGGTGTGCAGAAAAGGGAATGCTCTTGCACTGTTGGTGTGAATGTAAATTGATACAGCCACTATGGAAGACGGTATGCAGATTCCTTAAAAAACTAGGAATAAAACCACCATGTGACCCAGCAATCCCACCCTAGGCATATACCACCAGGAAACCAAAATTGAAAAAGTCACATGTATCCTATCATTCATTGCATCACTATTTACAATAGCTAGAACATGGAAGCAACCTAGATATCCATCAACAGATGAATGAATAAAGAAGTTGTGGTACATATACACAATGGAATATTACTTGGCCATAAAAAGGAACACATTTGGGTCAATTCTGATGATGTGGATGAATCTAGAATCTGTTATGCAGAGTGAAGTGAGTCAGAAAGAGAAAGATAAATAGCATTCTAATGCACAGATACAGAAATTAGAAAAATGGCACTGAAGAATTTATTTACAGGGCAGCAGTGGAGAAACAGACATAGAGAATAGACTTGTGGACTTGGGGAGAGGGGAGGAGAGGGTGAGATGTATGGAAAGAGTAACATGGAAACTTACATTGCCATGTGTAAATTAGATAGCCAACGGGAATTGTGTGTGTGTGGCTCAGGAAACTCAAATAGGGGCTCTGTATCAACCTAGAGGAATGGGATGGGGAGGGAGATTGGAGGGATTTTCAAAAGGGAGGGGATATATGTATATCTATGTCTGATTCATGTTGAGGTTTGACAGAAAACAACAAAATTCTGTAAAGCAATTATCGTTCAATAAAAAAATTAATTTAAAAAAATCAGCACAGGTCCAAATGGCCTTAGTCTAGAAAAGAATGCAAAAGGGCCTTTACTAGGTTTACTAGACCATTAATACTAGATTAATGATAGCCTAGTAAAAACTGGCATCTCTCTGCTTTATACCAGTGTGTCTTTGGGTTCCAATTTTTGTACTCCTATATGTTTGAGGGGGGGGAAAAAAAAACCCTTAGTGGAAAATATGTTCAATGCCAGTTACTCCTGGTCTGTCTTGTGGAGAAAGACAGGAGACGCAGGCAGAGCCAAGGACATTAGGCATGTAGATGGGACCATTCCAGATTGTTTAGGCCACGTGCCATGGACAAGCTCCACCTCCCTAAGGCCATTTTCAAGGCCTTAGAGGAAGCCTGTGAGATTTGGTGTCAAGAGGCCTCCACTCAAGAACCAGATCACACATCATCCGAATTAAGAAATTCGTGTTGATGTAAAGGGGTGATGCTCACAATTACACCAGAACAAATGGGACCACACAATACAGACTGGCAGGCCGAGAGCCATGCAGTCCCTGGGCGTGTGGGTTTAACCTCACAGAGCCTCATCCTCTTCCTCAGTAAATCAGAAAGAATTTTGGCAGCTGGGGGGTTGACAGAAAGCTCTGGGCAGATCTGAGGGCCTCGTCTGTGAAAGATATTTGGAAATGGGTCATTCAGGGGCTAGATCAAGGCTGTGTGCCATCCTCCGCAGAACAGCCTCTAGAACTCACCAGCTCCAGGCAGCCGAGACCTCAGAGCCAAGAGATGAGATGTGTGTCTCTCTGGTCTGAGAGCCCACATCCCTGTCCAGTCGCCACGGGTCCACCACAAACTGCTCTCAGAGTGAAAATGCTCGCTCATCGTCCTGTGGCTGTGAACGCTCGGGACGCTGTGGTCCTTAAGGCCACACCCAGGCCTGGCAGAAGGCTTTAAATCAGATACTTTAAAAGCTCATTTCAGAAGCACCTCCCCGCTGAAGGCTTTGCATGCCTCTGAACACCCAGAAAAGCCCACAACATGTGAGCACCCCAGCATAGCACACTTGGGTAGATACAGCCACAGATCATGTGATATGGTAGTAGACATGGATATATAAAAGCTGGATGTGTCTCATACACACACACACACACACACACACACATACTGCACAAAAAGACTAAGCAAAATATTGGTGGGAAAAGAAGAGTCCCTTGGGGAAGAACTGCACCAGGCTTTGCAGAAAATTGAGAGCCAAGTGTTGGCTGCCGTGATGTACCGCCTGCCTCCCCTGCATGACTCCAGCCTCACGCTCTAGCTGTGGAGAGTGTTAGCTTCTGGGCTCTCAATCAAGTCCCTCTTTGGGAATTGCTCTGCCTCACCTGAGTTCATGGCCCCTGCCCAGGGGCAATGCATATCCAGTGGCTGGAGCCTGTGGTTGCCTCAAGCCAGAACGACCCTGCAGGACTGTCCCCACCCCAGAGCTCCCCAGGGTCAGCACCAGCTGCAGCCTGTTTGGTGTCCATGTCGCTGTCCTCCTTCTTTCATCCTGCACAGATCCCTGGAGCTCTCCCCTGCCATATTCTTGCACACGAAGCTCTATTCCAGGGGCGGTTTCCTAGGAAACCCAAGCTAAAACAATGCATTGTTCATCTTCTTGGTTTCTTGGATGAAAGATGTACTAATAAATAAAAAGAAACTGTGTTAAAGATGGAGCCTGGTTCCTCTCAGAAATAAGCCAACCTTCAGCCATGTGAGATTCAAAAGAAAACCCAGGCACCACTCACACCTAGCATAAGGGCTTGTACCTGAAAGGCTTTTTCTTACCAACAGTCACTGAGTCATTTGACTTTTTTTTTTCTTCTTTTTGACCACTCTGCAAGGCACACAGGATCTTAGTTCCCTGAGCAGACCCATGCCCCCTGCAGTGGAAGGGCAGAGTCCTAACTACTGAGCAGCCAGGGAAGTCCCCATTTGACAGTTATCTTAATAAAGACTTTAAAAAAAAAAAAAAAAAACTTGAACATATAAGGCCATATTTTTTTTAATTGCCTATTTTGTCTTTCCTTTCTTCAAGGGATCTTCCCAACCCGGGCACCTAACCCAGGGCTCCTGCACTGCAGGCGTTCTTTACTCCCTGAGCCGCCAGGGAAACCCCTCCAATTATCTGACATCACATTAATCAGGTCAGAAAATAAAATCTATCCAGTTATTATCAGCCACCTGCTCCTTTAGGGAAACCTACCTGGGCTCCCCTGGCAGCTCAGATGGTGAAGGATCTCCCTGCCATGTGGGAGACCCAGGTTCGATCCCTCGTCTGGGAAGATCTCCTGGAGGAGGGCATGGCAACCCACTCCAGTATTCTTGCCTAGAGAATCCCATGGATGGGGGAGCCTGGCAGGGTACAGCTCATGGGGTCACAGAGAGTTGGACATGACTGAGCAACTAACACCCGAACTACAAGTAACTCTGAGGAAACGTGTCTCTATGGAAGTCCAGCCAGAAAACAAGAAGATTCCATTGTGTTTTGAGAACACAGATGTCAGAGGATTAGTCCTGGGTCCCAGAACCCAATTCCAGGTGCTTCTCTCCACCAGAGTTCCCCGTCACTCATTTCCTTGGCTGGGCACTGCTGTGGAGAATGCACCTCGTATTTGACCTTCTGTCTTTCTACATACTTCATGGGAAATAGATGGGGAAACAGTGGAAGCAGTGGCAGACTTTATTTTTTGGGGCTCCAAAATCACTGCAGATGGTGATTGCAGCCATGAAATCAAAAGGTGCTTACTCCTTGGAAGGAAAGTTATGACCAACCTAGATAGCATATTAAAAAGCAGAGACATTACTTTGCCAACAAAGGTCCGTCTAGTCAAACCTATGGTTTCTCCAGTAGTCATGTATGGATGTGAGAGTTTGACTATAAAGAAAGCTGAGCACCAAAGAATTGATGCTTTTGAACTGTGGTGTTGGAGGAGACTCTTGAGAGTCCCTTGGACTGCAAGGAGATCCAACCAGTTCATCCTAAAGGAAATCAGTCCTGAATATTCATTGGAAGGACTGATGGTGAAGCTGAAACTCCAATACTTTGGCCACCTCATGCAAAGAGTTGACACATTGGAAAAGACCCTGATGCTGGGAGGGGTTGAGGGCAGGAGAAGAAGGGGACGACAGAGGATGAGATGGCTGGATGGCATCACTGACTCGACGGACATGAGTTTGAGTAAACTCTGGAAGTTGGTGATGGACAAAGAGGCCTGGTGTGCTGCGATTCATGGGGTCGCTGAGTCGGACACAACTGAGCGACTGGACTGAACTGAACTTTCTACACAGATCTGTATAAAGAGTCTTGCCAGAGGGTTTCCCCTCAGGCTTCTGGTTGGCCCAAAGTTTTACAGTCTGATGACAGGAATGCTCTAAAGCTGATCAATCAGAAAACTCTCTCTCTGCACAAGGCAGAAAGTACCTTCAAGGTCTAGTTTCTCATCTTCTACGAAGCCCTGTGAGCTGACTGGCAGAAAGATGCTACAGAATAACAGCTCCTGAGTCCACTTTTGAAACTGCTCTGTGCACGTAAATCCTTCCTTTTCAATGATGAACCACCATCCATTCGTAGTGAAATCGAAACTAGGTGAGTGAAATTCAGGGGTCAGAAATTATTCCATAGGATTTGCCATGTGGGATCCTGGTCTGTCTTGAATACCCAGGGGACTGTGAACAAAAGCTTCATAGAAGCAGTGTTAGCACCAACCCCGACCCCACGGGTCTCATGGCCGCAGATGTAAACCCTTCCCTCTCACCCACAGGCCTGTACCTCCAACGCAATGGCGAGAGCAAAACCACAGACTTCAAAGGTGGACCGCCCTGGCCTCCCCCGATCCCCGCAAGCTGTTCAGGGTGGCTCCCCTCCAAGAACGGGGTGAGAATTGACGTTGTCTGCTCCTGTCCTATTAACCTTTCCTGTGATTGATGATTTCATTTGATTAGTCAGTTTGGTACAAGCTAACCTCTAAGAGCACCATGGAGGGCTCTCACTGGCCTGGTGCAGCCCATCCCCAGATCCATAGCCTTTTGTTGTTCAGTCGATATGTCGTGTCTGACTCTCTGCGACCCCGTGGACTGCAGCACACCAGGCTTCCTTGTCCTTCACTATCTCTTGGAGTTTGCTCAAACTCATGTCCATTGAGTCAATGATGCTGTCTAACCATGTCATCCTCTGTTGCCCCTCTTCTCCTCCTCAGTCTTTCCCAACATCTAGCCCAAGAGACACACAGCAAACCGCTGGTGACAGAGCAGAGAGAACAGCTCGGAACCCCTGCTTCCCACTCTGTCTTTTGCTAATCCAGATGACCTCTATCCTGCCCTCACATGTCTGTTCCCGCCACCAACATTGTATACCATATTTCAAATCTCTTTGGTTAACCAACATAAAAATATTCACTATTCATTTTTTTCTTCTGAAAAAAATTAAGGAGTCATATTTTTCTGGGATAATATCGAGTGAGATTAATGAAAACCTATATATATATATATCCAAGAGAACCCAAAAGAAAAAAATTTTTAAGTCTGTTAGCTTCACTACAGCATCTGAGATTTTATGTGCCTGGGGTTTCTATTATGTAAATATAACTCAACCAATAGGGGTACTTTCCAGGTTTTCTGGCTTGATTTTTAAAGCCGTTCTGCATTCACACTCTCCCTGAAACATAACCCCTGCTATGGAAGAAGAGAGGTAGTTTTGTAGGGGTACGAAAATCTTTCATTAGAACATCTGCTCCACATAAGAGTTTTTTCAATCCTAGAAATTGTTCCAGGAACAATTACAACTGAGTCTGGAGAATTGAGTCATTTGTACATTAAATTAAGGCCAAAACTTCTGCGCATCGGTTCAGAGACAGAGTTGTTCACAAGTGGCCTGTCACGGGCTGTCGGACAATTGAATCTATCAACCTTTCACTTATTAAACAACAACAACAAAATTATTCACTGTGTTTTTAACACTGGGCTAAAATAATGGCCAGATGTTCACTACTTTAAATCTCCAAATTCCATTTATATGATCTTATTTCCTTAGAGTGACTCTTAAAAGATTATACCATAGTGACTCTGTGGATTTTTTTTTAAACTACATGAAATTTTTGGCAAGTATTTCTGGTAGGCTTGAGTCCTCTTCCTAATTGGGGTTTAACCCTTCCTCTTTCTGAATTCCATTCAGAATTTACAGGAGACATACTATGAGGAAGGAATGATTTTAAGTACTAGAAATATGCAATATAACTTTAACTGCCCCCTCTCTAAGCACCACGACCTCACCCCCCACACACATTCCTTTACCTGCATCCTTCACTGGTAACACCTGTACCTCCCTTCTCCACATGAAAGTTCCACAGCAAAATGTAGCTGAATATTACCTTTTACCTTTGCCAAGAAATCATCATGACTCCTGCTCTCCCTGCCCTCTTCCTCTCACATAATTTCATTGTGCCATTTACTTTAATGCATTTAAACCATTTTCATCTCTCTCCCACACAATGTTGAAAGTTATGTGAAGATAAGTTAGTTTTTGGATTTTCTCTGTATTCTTAGCATCTATTATAGCACCACATGCCACAAATATTAATAATACACTCTCATGAAGCAATGGCTAGGGGAATGCTGGCCTTCATCCTCCCCCTAATGCAGTAGCGTTAGCACAGCTGATTGCCAATCCTTCTCGAATGTTCTAGGCGTGTGTTCTCCAAAACACTTTTCTTCTTATCTCCCCATACCTCTCTGGACATCCTTTATCCAGATCTCCTGATGATTCCTATTCTTTCTCTTATTCCTGTAATAGCTGACATTTTAGTGGTTTCTACATTGGTTCTTCTCCTCCTGCATCCTTTCCCTGGATGGTATATTGAGACTTTTGCCTGTGAACATCAGTTCAGTTCAGTCGCTCGGTTGTATCCAACTCTTTGCAACCCCAGGAACTGTAGCCCTCCAGGCTCCTCTGTCCATGGGATTTCCCGGGCAAGAATACTGAAATGGATTGCCATTTCCTACTCCAGGGATTGAAACCATGTCTCTTTCCCCTCATGCATTCACAGCTGGGTTCTTTACCACTAGCAGCTACCTGGGAAGCCCTATATAAACACTCAGTTCAGTTCAGTTTAGTCGCTCAGTTGTGTCTGACTCTTTGTGACCCCGTGGACTGCAGCACGCCAGGCCTCCCTGTCCATCACCAACTCCCAGAATTTACTCAAAACTCATGTCCATCGAGTCGGTGATGCCATCCAACCATCTCATCCTCTGTTGTCCCCTTCTCCTCCTGCCTTCAACCTTTCCCAGCATCAAGGTCTTTTCCAGTGAGTCAGTTCTTCACATCAGGCTTGTCAACATTGTCTGGGATGTACTCAGCATTACCATCAGCCAGAGGCAACCAACCCTGAAGCACTATTTCTCTGACGTTTCTGTCTATTCTCAGAGGTGTTTCTTCAGCAGTGAGGTATGTTTTCAGTCATTTGTGGTACGATGAATATCTTTATTTTTATATATATTCTAGATTGAATGAAATAAGTATCTTTTGTCATTTATAAGGAATCAGTAAATCAAAGGTCTAAAGAGATTTTAAGACCATAATAACCACGGAAATAAACAAAGCCTGTGTACATCAGAACCAAAAATATCAGGGTGGGCCTAAGAGAATTCAGACAGAAAGTATAAACAGGCCACCTTACTTTCTATTTCTGTTTAGGAGGCCATTCATGGCAAATCATTGTGATTACACAACTCTTAGAATGATAGTTCAGTTGCTCAGTCATGTCCGATTCTTTGTGACCCCATGGACTGCAGCACGCCGGGCCTCCCTGTCCATCACCAGCTCCCAGAATTTACTCAAACTCATGTCCATCGAGTCAGCAATGCCATCCAACCATCTCACCCTCTGTTGTCCCCTCCTCCTCCTGCCCCCAATCCCTCCCAGCATCAGGGTCTTTTCAAATGAGTCAGTTCTTCACATCAGATGGCAGAAGTACTAGAGTTTCAGCTTCAGCATCATCTTTCCGATGAATCAGTTCAGTTCAGTTCAGTCGCTCAGTTGTGTCTGACTCTTTGTGACCCCATGAATCGCAGCATGCCAGGCCTCCCTGTCCATCACCAACTCCCAGAGTTTACTCAAACTCATGTCCATTGAGTCGGTGACGCCATCCAGCCATGTCATCCTCTGTCGTCCCCTTCTCCTCCTGTCCCCAATCCCTCCCAGCATCAGGGTCTTTTCCAATGAGTCAACTCTTCGCATGAAGTGGCCAAAGTACTGGAGTTTCAGCTTCAGCATCAGTCCTTCCAATGAACACCCAGGGCTGATTTCCTTTAGGATGGACTGGTTGGATCTCCTTGTTGTCCAAGGGACTCTCAAGAGTCTTCTCCAAAACCACAATTCAAAAGCATCAATTCTTTGGTGCTCAGCTTTCTTTATAGTCAAACTCTCACATCCATACATGACTACTGGAAAAACCATAGGTTTGACTAGATGGACCTTTGTTGGCAAAGTAGTGTCTCTATTTTTTAATATGCTGTCTAGGTTGGTCATAACTTTTCTTCCAAGGAGTAAGTGTCTTTTAATTTCATGGCTGCAGTCACCATCTGCAGTGATTTTGGAGCCTCAAAAATAAAGTCTCTCACTGTTTCCATTGCTTCCCCATCTATTTGCCATGAACTGATGGGACCAGATGCCATGATCTTGGTTTTCTGAATGTTGAGTTTTAAACCAACTTTTCCACTCTCCTCTTTCACTTTCATCAAGAGGCTCTTTAGTTCTTCTTCATTTTCTGCCATAAGGGTGGTGTCTTCTGCATGTCTGAGGTGATTGATATTTCTCCCGGCAACCTTGATTCCAGCGTATGCTTCATCCAGCCCAGCATTTCTCATGATGTACTCTGCATACAAGTTAAATAAGCAGGGTGACAATTTACAGCCTAGACGTACTCCTTTTCTGATTTGGAACCAGTCTGTTGTTCCATGTCCAGTTCTAACTGTTGCTTCCTGACCGCATACAGACTTCTCAGGAGGCAGGTCAGGTGGTCTGGTATTCCATTCTAAAATGTGAATCCTACTGCCTTAGCCTCACGTAACTGATAAGGTGTGAGGGCTTTCATTGGAGTCCAGAGTCATTTGAGGCAACAGCTTAATTCTGATGGAGATAAAGCCTATAAAACACTTTACTTAAGAGACTCTATTGGGAAGGCAGAAGCCAGTGTGAATCCTTCTCCTGGAAGGGCAAACTTCACTCTGGCAGTGGTTGAAGGTTTTTTATAGCTGATCTTTTGCCAGCTCCTCTATTTGTCTTAATGGGATTAGAGAAAGCAAGACTCACATTCACTTATCACTCAACTCATAGCCTTATCATTGGCAATTGTGTTATATTTATTTATTTGGCTGCATCAAGCCTTATTTGTAGCATGGAGGGTCTGTAGTTTGTGGCACATCGGCTTCTCTCTGGTTGTGGTATACGGGCTTAGTATTTGGGGTGTGCAGGCTTAGTTGGCCTGGCAGCACGTGGGATCTTAGTTCCCCGACCAGGGATTGAACCCATATCCTCTGCTTTGGAAGGCAAATTTTTAAGCCATGCTCCACCAAGGAAGTCCCATCATTGGCAGTTTATTCAGCTGTGGAATGGGGCTCAGGTCTTGGCCTTAACAGGGAAAATTTTAGGATCTGAAAAAATAGCGCTTATTTCACAGTTCAGTTATTTTACCTGATGGATAGAACACAATTTACCAAAAGTTCTAATACTTTATTATGTGTTTGTGTGTCTGGGTTTGAAAGGTGTGATACAATCTTGGTCAAGGAAAATCTGCTGGGGGCAGTGGTGGCGGTTTTTCAGAAAGGTTACTTTACTGATAAAAAGACACATACATAGATATCTTGCTTTTCTCCTGGTGCCTCATGTGACATGACATTTATTTTGTGATATATTAGAAAGATAACAGACATCAATAGACATGAAAGTTACAACCTTTTGGCAGTGATAATTTGAAGAGACAAGGACTTATGTGAAATAGACATGTCTATTTAACATTCATTATTAATATCTTTGATTAAAACTAGCCTTTATGAAGTTTAAAAATTAACTGGAAAATTTAAATTTACAGAATAATAATGGGTCTGTGTCCTGAAGATTAAGGAAAGGAGCCCCTGAACAGGAAACTAAAGGATCCTCCAGCATTGACATCCTGGTTGATGGTGATGGGTATGGGAAGGAATAGATCCAATATCCAAGCCTCAGGACAGATCTGATTCTGTAGCTCCCCAAGTGGATAAAAATCACCCACAATAAGAAAGAGCCCCAGTGTGTGAGGAGCAGGCCAAGACTCCAAGCAGCCCCGTGGTGGACCTGCCATGACCTCACTTCTCTTAAACAAAGGGTTGAACTGGTTGGTTCAGAAGCCCCCTCAGTTAGAGACCCTTCACCTTGATGGTGCTGACTGCTGGCCGCCATCCCAGGAAGGAGTCCTTGGCTAAGGCGTTCGGAAACTCAGGGGTGTAAGGATGGGACTTCCTGATTGCTGGAGCCACCCTAGGGCATCTCGTTCTTTTCTTCTCTGCAGGTAAAGACCTAGTGGAATGTGCTCCTCCTCACACCCTGCTCATTCTCCCACATCTGCCCTCTTTCCAGGCCCTGCTACTTCCTGGCCAGCGTTATTCTCTCTGCTCAGGACAGATGCAGCCTGGATGTCCCTCTGCCCAAGCCCTCCTTGAGGCCAATGACTCTCCTGCATGGCAGGTCTGTTTTCCTACAGAGATTCATCACCCTGAAGGCCTAAGGGCACCAATCCTTCTCCGCTTTCACTCAGTGACAGTCCTGCTTGAAAAGAAATTACACCCCTTGTGATGATGATTAATTTCATGTGTCAGCCTGGTTAGGCCCTGATACCCAATTTCAGGTCAGACAGCAGTTTGGATGGTACTGTGAAGGTATTGGTCAGGTGTGATTAGCATTTAAATCAGTAGACACCGAATAAAGCACATCACCCTCCATAAAGTGTGTGGGCCTTGTCTAATCAGTTGAAGGTGTTAAGGGTGGAAGACTGTGGTCCTCTAGTGGTTCAGATGGTAAAGAATCTGCCTGCAATGCAGGAGACCCAGGTTCAGTCCCTGGGTCGGAAAGAATCCCTGGAGAAGGAAATGGCTACCCACTCCAGTGTTCTTGCCTGGAGAATTCCATGGACAGAGGAGCCTGGAGAGCTACAGTCCATGGGATCACAAAGAGTCAGACACGACTGAGCGGCTAACACACCCCTGATAAAGCAGGAGTTCTGCCCCCAGATGGCCTTCGGACTTCAGCTGCACCATCAGCACTTCCCTAGGGCTCCAGGGTGCCTGCCTCACCGCAGATTTTGGACTTGCCAGCCTCTACAATTGCATGAGCCAATTCCTTCAAATAAGTTCAGTCTCTCTGTGCATGTGTCTCTGTCTGTCTCTACACACACATACACGCACACACACAACACAACACACCCCATTGGTTCGGTTTCTCTGGAGGACTCTGACTGACACACCCTCAAAGCACAAATCAAAGGCCCTCCTAAAACTGAAGGAGAATCAATAGAACCAGCCTCTTTTCTGGCTCGTCAGTGCCTCACCTGGTTTTTATGCCCTACCACTTACACAGACCGCTTTATGAATGACCATCCAGAGGAATTTTAAGATCTCCCTGGAGGAACCATGTGATCATGAGACTAAAGGAGGAAACTTGCTTTTATGTCTGAATTAAATTTTCAGATACAGTGATTTACTAAAGCAGCTTCCTCTCTCTGGATTGTGTTTTTGGTTGTTTTGTCTAAAATTTGCATTCCATTTCTGTTCTATTGTAAGGAAAAATTCTTCCTGGCTTTCTGTAAAATCACCTTGGTTGGTCTGAGCGTTTTGCCTAGTGTCTGGCACTATCCATGGCTGATTCATGTCAGTGTATGACAAGACCCACTGTGGTATTGTAAAGTGATTAGCCTCCAACTAATAAAAATAAGTTAAAAAAAAAAAAGTCTGGTATTAATGTCTGGCACACAATAGGATCTCAAACTCTTTTCTAGCACACTGACGGGACTCAGGTTAGGAGTGCCTGGTTAGGTGAGATGGGACAGTCACCTCTGTGCTTGCCTGGCAGCCCCTGAGACTGCCCCTCCTCATCTCTTCTCTGTTCTTCTCTGCAGCTGTGGGTGCAGCGCTCAGCTCCCCTAAATCTATCTGCATGGGAAATACCAACAGAAGAGAAGAAGTTACAGTTGAAAGGAAAGGAAATTCTAAATGTAAATTTTAATTTCTGAGCATTTGAAATTCTCTCTCTTCTCACCCACTCTTTAGCAAATAAGTAGGTGACTGTTTAAGACCTGTATCAACCTTAAAGCAGCAAAGAATTGCTGAGGAAAGAGAAGTGTTTACTCTAGATTCCAGTGAAATGGACCAGTGACTCAGGGACACAACCAAAATGAAAAAAAAGATTTTTCCCTCAAAAAGTCCACAGTCCAGAGGAAATAAAAACAGGTACATCTTTTTTTTTTTTTTTTTTTTTTCGTTTAAAGCATGGGTTACTGGGGATATATTGACAGGTTAAAAGAATAGATGAAAAATAAATCTTGAGGAAGGTGTAAAGTCTTGATCAAAGTCTCATGTTTCAAAGATGTCTGAAACAGAGATGGTCCCTACTGGGGGAATAATGGTAGATTTAACCAGTCAGTTTGCATAAAACCTATAAGCATATTTCCTTTATCCAAGCAGCTTTACTTTTAATCACTTGTCTTAAAGAAATAATAAGATAGGGTGGAAACATGTGTATGTAATTCATTTGATTACAGTGTGGCATATAATGGGAAAAGTTGGAAACACATTTGTAAGAGGCTGATTAAATTATGGTACACATATATTAGGTCTTCCCAGTGGGCACTAGTGGTAGAGAACCTGCCTGCCAATGCAAGAGACATGAAATGCAGGTTCAATCCCTGGGTCAGGAAGATCCCCTGGAGGAGAGTATGGCAGCCTACTCCAGTATTCTTGCCTGGAGAATCCCATGAACAGAGGAGCCTTGTGAGCTACAGTCCACAGGATGGCACAGAGTCAGATACAACTAAAGCGACTTAGCATGCACACACACACACATATATAAAGAAAGGCTATGTAATGATTATAAAAGATAAGGCAAAACCATATGGGTTGAAATGTAAAGATGTTTACTATTTACAGTGAATGATAAAAGATTACTTATATATAGTATATACTAAATTATATATCATATTAAATAGAGGGAGTTTGAGGAATTGTCAGAGTTATTTTATCATCATTATCATTGTTAACCATCCTTGTCATTTGGGGTCACATCCTAAATATCAGATGATTTACAAATGTTACCACATTAAATCCCCATGACAACTCTCTCTTAGATATTATTATTCAGAATTTACATATGAAAAAAATTAAGTATGGAATGCTAACTTGCCCAAGGTCTAACAGTTAGTGAGATGCAGAGCTGGACTCAAACATCTTTGCCTGACTTAAAAGCTCTCACTCTTTCAAACACTATAAATACATAAGATATGTTGTCCACTTCTAAAAAAAATAAGTTTGTAATCTAATGGGGCGAGAGGAGAGGAAAAAATATATGTAACTAAGGACGATGGTGGTGATAATGATGATGATAATTACTAAAGCTAATTTAGGTCTAACTGTTTGCCAAACTCTAGTCTAGGTGTTTTAAATTTAATCACATGTGTGAACTTCATGGTTTCTATGGTTACTATGTGACAGATATGACTATTATCATACGTTACAGAAAAGAAAACTGAGGCCCCAGGTCATACAGTTTTAGGACCTGGCTATTTAGTTACTCCATTTACACCACCTCCAAAGGTAGCACAAGAAAAGAACCAGTGAATTTTCATGAGATATCGAAGGACAGCATTCCTTCCAAATAAGGATTTATAAACTCGGAGGCTGGGAACCTCATCTGCCTGTGTTTTTAGGACCTAAAACAGAGCCTGATAAAGAAGCCTGCCGTAAATGTTTACTGGCTGGACTAAGCCCTCTAGTCCAGGCATTCTTATTCCAGCCAGAGGAAGCTTTTTATCAGGACCTTAGAGAACTGTGAGATTTGGGTGGGAGAGTAGGGTCCGAGGGGCGAGAAGGCCCATGAAGACGCAGAATAAACCCTGTGAGTTATATTCAGTCTGTGAAGGGCAGGTCCTGGAGAGAGAAAATTGAAAAGAGATGTTTGGTGAGAGTTCAAACCCATGAAAGAGCCTGTGGAAGATAAGTTTGGAGGTTAGATGAGCATAGGTGACAAAGGGCCTTGACTGGCAGGCAAAGGAGTTTGAATTTTAGTTAGTAAATAAAGACAGATTTATTAAGAATTTTATTTATTTTTTTTTTTAGCAAAAGCTTGACAGACACGGAATGGGACGTTAGTTAACATCCAGTAAGATCAAATGAAAGGTAGAGAAACTAGGAACAAGAGATCAACTAAGGGCATCATCCAGAAGTACAGATAAGAGACTGAGAATCTGAGCTAACAAAGTCATAGTGAAGATGGAGAAGAGGAAAGGATGTGAGAAAGATATTCAGAATGGAGAATTGACAAGTCCTTGGATCCTGTCTGTAAGTATGCATTGTGCTTTTTAAAAAATGACTATAAATTCTGTGACACTCCTCCTACTGGAGCTGGGGTTTATGTCTGCCCTACTTGAACATGAGCAGAGTGAGTCAGAAGAGACGCCATGTGACTCCCACGGCCAGGTTGTAAAGGCCCACGTGGCTTCCAACTGGCCATGCACCACGTTAGAGGTCTTACCACCCTGAGACACCCTCCAGAGGGGCCACGTGGAGGGCTCCAGGCAGTCATCCCACTGACTCCTCTCTCAGCCTCCCTGCTGCAGTCTGGGAGGAGAGTCTTCTTGAGCCCTCCTGCCAGTCGACACCACCAACAGCTGCCCTCAAGACAAACAGATGTACAAGACTCGACCATCTGAGCCTGTATGAGTGCCTGACCTTCGATATCGGGAAGTGTATTAAAACTGCATGTGTGCTTAGTCGCTCAGTCGTGTCTGAGTCTTTGCAACCCATGGACTGTAGCCCACCAGGCTCCTCTGTCCATGGGATTTTCTTGGCAAGGATACTGGAGTGGGTTGCCATTTCCTCCTCCAGGGGGTCTTCCTGACTCAGGGATCGAACCTGTGTCTCCTGAGTCTCCTGCATTGGCAGGCGGATTCTTTACCTCGAGTGCCACTTGGGAAATTATTGTTCCTTTAAGCCACTAAGTTTGGAGATGGATTTGTTACATAGTGATCGCTAACTGGCGATAGGGGGGTACAAGTTGGTGTTAGTAATTATGGCCAAAGAAAGGCTCACAGGGGATATGGTTATCCTATCTGTACCTTCAGTATTAGATCAGCCGCACCTAGCAATTGTGCATAAGCACACCTTTATTGACTAAATAAATCAGTTTCTTCTTTTATGCTAACATGTAACCTCAATAAAGTTTACAAATCTCAAGTGTACAGTTCAGGGAGATTTTAAATATAGATAGGTCCATGTGACCACTCCCCAAATCAAGATTAGACTATTTCCATCTGTTTGGAAGTCTCTCTTATGTCCCCTCCTAGCTATATTCCCCCCAAAGGTAGTACTATTGTTCTTTTTTATTTGAGGACAATTGCTTGACAATGTTGTGTTGATTTCTGCCAAACAATAACGTGAATCAGCCATAAGTATAAATATGTCCCCTCCCTCTTGAACTTCCCTCCTACCCTGCTACCCTATCCCCCCCTCCCCAGGTTGTCACAGAGCACCAGGTTGAGCTCCCTGTATTATACAGCAACATTTGTTGTTGTTGTTATTGTTCCGACTCTTTGCAACCCCATGAACCGCAGTACACCAGGCCTCCCTGTCCCTCACCATCTCCCAGAGTTTGCACAAGTTCATGTTCATTGCATCCACTGGAGGAGGGAATGGCAAACTACTCCAGTATACTTGCTGTGAGAACCTCATGAACTGTATAAAAGGCCAAACTTCCCATAAGCTGTCTATTTTAAAGCAGCATTATTTTAGTCTCTAATGCCATAAATCAGTTTTATTTGTTGATAAACTTCATCAAAATGGAATCCTCGAGTATGTATCCTCTGAAATTGTGAAAGTCCTTGTGCGGTCAGATCTCTCCAGATGACCATCCTCTCACTCTCTGTAGATTCCTGGCTTCACCCACATGACTATCCAAATCCTCTTAATTATAGGGCTTAATTAGTCCCTGGTAACTGAGTCTTCCTGACCTCAGTTCCGCCCGTAAACGGTAGCCTCCTTCTCCCCGAGTAGAGAAGACGGCTCCACGTCCAATCTGCTAGCCATCGGCTG
Organism: Cervus canadensis; assembly: GCF_019320065.1. Taxonomy (NCBI): domain Eukaryota; kingdom Metazoa; phylum Chordata; class Mammalia; order Artiodactyla; family Cervidae; genus Cervus; species Cervus canadensis. The sequence continues at coordinate 23,850,689 of NC_057397.1, read as the reverse complement.
TAAGTGGGAGGGTGTCCCTGCAGGACTCTGGGTGAGATCTCCTGTGCAACAAGCCCTTCCTGTCCGCCTTGTTTTCTCCGGGCTCTTTCTTCAGGCTCGAAGCTGAGCAACCACCAAGCTTGCCTGCAGGTCTGCGGTTGCAGCCCAAGGGGCACGTGTGTTGTGTGTAGTGATAGTTTGCTTTTCTTCACTGCTACGTAGCATTTCTCTGTACCACTGCCACAGTTTATCCTACTGTTGGTGGAGCTTTGGGTTAATAACTCTGAGTTATTATGTATAATGCTGCTATAAACGTGTTTGCAAATCTCTTTTGATCTATCCACTGACAACTCAATTACATCCTCCTTTTTTTCTAACAACATTTTAGAAACCACTAGCTCGCTCATTATATTTGTTTGCTTGATCAATATCTGGGAAGAATATCTTAAAATTTTTTACCGATATACAACAAGTGATTATTAATTTACCTGCTACTCTTTCACTAAGAGGCACATTTTAGCCAAGTATTCAGAGAAGGGGGGAAGGGAATTGTAATAGCATTATCTTTAAAACATCTTTGTCAGTGTTAGTTATCCCAAGTTAATGATGTGTAGAGCCTATGTTTCTTGCTCAGGAATGCCCCTGAGGTTTGGATGGTAGGTTTTATGGTCACCTGAGCTTCTCCCACTCTAGGTAGGATTCACACTGAATGGGAAACATGCCTTTTTACAATAAAAGTGAAGAAACATGATCATAACCGTGGAGGTGATTTATATGTGTGTTCTCAGGAAAACTAATTTTAAGAGAAAGAGCATATGTGGAAGTGAAAGATCTGCATGTTGATTCCTTTAAAGTGTTTTTGTCTGTGGACCACCTGGAAAATCTTTTCCCTCCTCAGAAAGTACTTGGATCCCAATTTCAAGACGGTTGGCTCAGTTCATCCCAAGCGGAACTCACCTGGAGATCAGACAATTGAATTTACTAATTAAAAAAATTAAACTAGCTGTTAAGGAAAAACTCATTAAGCACAGGAAAAGAAGTCCTGATACAAGATCCTTTGTTCCGTGGTTATACTTCTCAAAGTCATTCATCCATTTATCCAGCAAACATTTTATGAGCACCAGGTATGGATCAGGCACGGAACTAGGCTCTCAAAAGACAGCAGTGAACAGGGCCAGTATGTCCCCACATGCAGAAGTCTACAGTCAATAGAAAATGTTGAAAATAAGGGGAATTGATGAAGAGTCCTACAGAAGGAGCTCTGAGAAGAGACCGTGAAGTTGATCTCAAAGGACATTTTCATTGCTTTGGTTTACAACTTAAAAGATGTGTCATATGCAAGTGTATATAAATGTATGTTTAAATGTAACTTACTAATGAAAGCCATCAACCCTATAACCCCATGTGACTCAGACAGTAAAGAATCTGCCGGCAATGCAGAAAACCAGGTTCAATCCCTGGGTCAGGAGGATCACCTGGAGAAGGGAATGGCAACCCCCTCCAGTACTTGCCTGGGAAATCCCAGACAGAGGTATAGTCCACGGGGTCACAAAAAGTCGGACATGACTGAGCAACTAACACTTTCACTTCTTTCAACCCTATAGGAGATAGAACATAACTAACCCATGTGGACCTCAGATCCTGCAATGTCTTTGTTTGGAACCCTGTTTGCATTTCTATTGGTGTCTTTCATTGGGTATTGCCACCTGTCAGTAAACTTGATAGACACGTTCAAATTTCGTATATTTTACTTTCAAACTTAGGAAGAGACTAATAGTTTACATATTAACACTTAAAATCAAAGCCATGGTGGTTTATTTAAATTTACACATTATGATCCTTCACAGAGCTATAAACAGAACTCTGGTTCATTAAACTGGTAATGACTGCTCCCTGCTGAGAACATTTATTTCTATTTAGTCCTGAGCCACAGCCCATGCCTACCCACAAGCTCAGGGACCTTGAGTGAGCTGTTATCTGAGGTTTGCCAAAAAGTTTGTTTCAAAATAACTGTCCCCGTTAGCCTGCAGAGTTCCACAAAGGAACCAAAACTGCAATTGTGTTTCCAAGAGCCAGCTATTCTGAAATCACCTAACATGTCTGGCACATAAATGTTTATGAAAGCTGAATAGCAGGTAAAAGATTCCTTTAAAGTTGCAAATGTATTAGTCAGAAGATCAGTATATTAAGCTCTTATCAGTCTAAGAGAGATTGTGTTAATACTATTTAACTGTCCAGTTACCTAATAAGGAATCAAGGAAGTGAAAAGAGTAGCTTTTGCCCTAAAACCTCTCTGCCTTAAATGCCACAACCCTGGTTAGAAAATTTAAGAGGAAGCTGAGACTGTTCAAAGATTTGAAAAAAAAAAAAAAAATCACTCATTTTAAATGCCCCATAGACCAGAGCTGCACTCTGAACTCCCTTCTTCCAGTCCCCCAAAGTGCTAGAGGACCAAAAACAGTTTTGTTCTCACTAAAAGTCTTCCCAGTCAGTTGGTTCCTATGGACTCAGCTGAAACAGATTCCTGACCACCTCTGGGCTCTGTGGGTGCTGTGATCTATTAGTACTGTCTGCCACCGGCGTGGCAAGGAGGACAGGCAGGACAGATGGCATGTATTTGCCATTTCTGTGCCCCACAATGACGTTTCTGGCAACGAGCTGGGTCAACTTCAAAGTTCAGGAAATTAAAACCATCAACTCCCTGGTAAATGAGATTAGATTATTAGATGGATCATTTGATGCCTCACCCCTCTCTCCTTTAGGTGATTCATCCAAAAAACAATTTATTCACTGTAACCGCTTTGGATATTTTCTTCCTTAAATAAGACTGCAACATTTTTAATGGAAAAAAATTTTTTAATTTAAGTGTCTTGTAGTTTTTTTTAACTAAAGTTATTGGAAGGACTGATGCTGAAGCTGAAACTCCAGTACTTTGGCCACCTCATGTGAAGAGTTGACTCATTGGAAAAGACCCTGATGCTGGAAGGGATTCAGGGCAGGAGAAGAAGGGGATGACAGAGGATGAGATGGCTGGATGGCATCACCGACTCAATGGACATGAGTTTGAGTAATCTCCGGGAGTTGGTGATGGACAGGGAGGCCTGGTGTGCTGCGATTCATGGGGTCTCAAAGAGTCGGACACGACTGAGGGACTGAACTGAACTGACTGACTGATCAGTCCAAAGTACTACAATCCCACAATTCAGAACATTTACTTAAAATACCAATTCATACAATGTAAACCATAAATTAAACAGCAAATTGATGAACTGGCTGGTTACATTCACATGTATATTCCAGCCAGCCACTTAGTTTCCTTCCTGTTTCTTTCACTTCCATCCCCTATATCTTTAGGCAAGTTGTTTAAATCCTCTAAGCTGTGTATTTCCTTATTGTAAAATGAGTTTATAATAATTCCTTCTTTGCAGGTTGTTTTGAAGTACTGAGATAATCCTAATAAAGTACATATGATACATGCATGAGTAAATATCAGCTCTCATTATCACAGTTTAGAAAAACCTGGAAGGCTGAGTTTTTAGCTCATTCAATAGCCAAATGGAAGTATAATTAATTCGGTTGTTAGATCTCTTCTTTCTTTCATGATCACAAACCACTGACTTCTGATTTTGAAGGTTTTAAATACGTTTATGTTTAAGAATGTTCTACAAGTGGAAGGTCCTATAAGATCCACATAAATAAAGTCAAAGGGAAGTAGAAATTAAATTATATTTGAGCACAAAACACATCTGCAGAGACTGTAATGTTTGGAAAAATTTCTCAGATGCATGGGATTTCTCAGAGAAATTCTGTAATTCCACAAGCTATCATAGAGGCAGAGAGAAGAATCAGAAATATGGCTCTAATTACTCCAAAAACTATATTTAAAGATAACTATTCAGTTGCCTGGTAGCTCCCACCTTGGACTTTCCCTCACATTTTATCTTCCTCTCCTTCTAACTGTGAGCTGGCCTGATTATGGATTAAGCTATTTATCATCTTAGGATTGTTGTTTAGTCACTAAGTTGTGTATGACTATGTGACCCCGTGGACTGTAGCCCACCAGGCTCCTCTGTCCATGGGATTTCCCAGGCAAGAATACCTGAATGAGTTTCCATTTCCTTCTCCAATCATCTTAGGATATGTATGGGTAGCTCTTCTTTCAAACCCATTGATCATGTCTACATTTACAATATGGGAGAAATATACAAATATTAATGTCTGGTCATACTTGCTTTGTATAAAAATGTTTACCTGAAGCACAAACACTGCAACTTTCACAGAGCAAAGGTTCTTATTCATTTTGTGACATTATTTTTAATGTTAGTTTGGTTCTTTTGTGTGTGTATGTGTTGTGTATGTGTGTATTTCTTAATCAGAAAAGACCTTAATTTTCCTGTTCAGAACTCCCACTTGTTTTATTCTTCAAATGTAATGGACTTCATCATTTCACTAAGTAACTTAAAAACTTGTTCACTCATGTTTAGAAATTAAAGAATCAGTTTACATTAACCTTAATAGTATCTTTTTAATTTTGTGAATCAATTTAATTGTGAATCAATTATACTTAAATTTTTTTAATTTTAGCATAATTGATTCACAATGTTAATCAAATGTATTAAACATAATAAAAACATATTAATTTTGCTATACAGCAAAGTGATTCCATTATACACATATGTATATTCTTTTTATATTCTTTTCCATTATGGTCTATCACAGGATATTGAATTTAATTCCCTGTGCTATGCAGTAGGCCCTCGTTGTTTATCCATCCTAAATATACATAATAGTTTCCATCTGCTGACCCCAAACTCCCACTCCACCCCTCCTCCACCCCCATCCTTAATAGTATCTTGATATGTGTTGCAAGGTCTATTCTCTGAAATCAGATGCTGAGATGGAATTTGGGTGCAAATTTTTTATTAGGAATCCATACCTGTGAAAGGAAGGAAGTGAAAGTAGACTCAGGCAGAGAAAGAAATAACCACAGTGCAGGCCAGACAAAACCTCAGCCACAGGGCGAGAAAGTCTGGAATGAGGGCACTGACCACCTGTGCCCCACAGCCAGCTGAAAGGGCCATGCTTTCCCCGCCCATCACACTCAGTCACCAACACCCCAGGAGGGACGTGACCCCAGTGAGGTGGCTGCTCATAGCAGGCAGGTCCCAGGGTGGCTGACAGCAGACTGTCCAGTAAGCACCCTGCCTACAGTGACACGTGCCCTTCCTTACAGGGAGCTGGGGGTGTGGCTCTGTGTCCATTACCATCAGCCTCTGGACGTACTGTAAAACCGGTGGCCTCCAGACTGAGGTAAGTAAAACTGATCCACTGGAGACAGGAAAAAATATTAAGAACTTGCATGTATCTTCTACTTTATCTTCTGTTATTATGATTTATTGTTCAGTCGCTAAGTCATGTCTGATTCTTTGTGACCCCATGGACTGCAGCAAGCCAGGCTTCCCTGTCCTTCACTTTCTCTCAGAGTTTGCTCAAACTCATGTCCATTGAATCAGTGATGTCATCCAACCATCTCATCCTCTGTCGCCTCCTTCTCCCCCTGCCCTCGATCTTTCCCAGCGAGTTCTTTCACACTTTATGATATCCGTTCTTTATTAGTCATAAAATTGTTAGGTCATAATGGACAAATAAGGTAATCTTGTAAGGCTTTTTTCAATGTGAATATGCATTATTTATTTAAATGTTATGATAGAATGGACATGGCATAAAACTTAACCATTTAAACCATCTTTAAGTGTACAGTTCAGTAGTGCTGTGGATATTTACATTGCTGTGCAATGTATCTCCAGAAAGTTGTTCATCTTCGAAAACTGAAACTTTATTACAACTCACCATTCTCCCTTCCCCCCACCTCCTAGCAACCAACCTTTCCCCATTTCTATAAACGTGATGTTCTAGGCAGCTCATATAAGTGGAATCATAATGGCATTTGTCTTTTTGTGACTGGCTTATTCACTTCACATATTGTCCTCCAGGTTCATCCATGTAGTAGCATGTGGCAGATTTGCCTTCCTTGTATAGGTGAATAATCTTCCCTTGGATGGATTGACCACATTTTGTTTATCCGTTCATCCACTGGTGGACACTTGGGTTGCTTTCACCTCCTGCCTAGTATGAATGATGCTGTTCTGAATATGGGTATACAAATGTCTGAGTCTCTGCTTTCTGTTCTTTTGAACATATATCCAGAATGGATGCTGGATCATATGGTAATGCTACTTTCAACTTTTGGAGGAACCTCCACCCTCTTTTCCATGATAGCTGCACCATGAGCATTCCCACAAGCAGGACACAAAGGTTCCAACTTCTCCATCTCCTCGCCAACACTTGTGATTTTCTGCTCTTTTGATAACAGCCATCCTAATGGCTATAAGGTGATATCTCACTGTGGTTACTTCATCTTTTTAGCTTTTGTCTGTGATTGTAATACAAATGCTCTATTTCTACAGTGACAGATGCATGAGTTTACTCACTCAACCAGGAGTTCTGAGCAGAAGCAAGGGCCAGAGAATGTGCAGCCTTGCAAGTCCTGGGAGGGAGTTTCAGCATCTCCATGCCAACCTGGAAACTGTTGAATGACAAGTATGTAAAAATATATTGGGATGGTGATGAAATATCTTATCAATAACATTAGAAGATCAAAAGCTTCTAGGCAATTTTTTTTTTTTTAAGGGAAGTTCTTTGGGGCTCCAAAAAATAGTCTAGGCTCCTGAGACAAATGCTTGCTTCCTGGTTTTCAGCCAAAAACACACATAAAATTATTATTTGGCTTGTACAACACATATACACATTAAGACCTAAATTAAAATGTGCAAAATTCATACTTTTGGCAGAGTAGTAAAAGTTGCATGCATAGCAATAAAATGAAATAAAACCCAAATACATTTAAATTAATGTTAAAGAATAAAACCAAATGAAACCTAAAGACATTTAAATTACTGATTAGAAGAGAAGCATTTCTCCTTAGCTTTCTAGATGTTCTCAAAAGCAAACACCCAAGTTGGCACATAGAAAATGTCATTGTTTAGGTGTTTGAGGCAAATTTGAAATTATCTGCACTGGATTACCCAGTTTTTTGGAGACTGGCAACTCAAAAGACTGCATACCAAAAACAGCCCTGCAAGATGATAACAAAAAATAAATAGAATCAGACAGTCCCATTAGACACGGCTCTCTTCCACGTGAGTTTACCTGCTGAGTGAGTGTCAGAAGATACTAGTGCACAAGAGAACATTCCAAAAGCTCTCTGGTGGCTTTTGTACTAAAAGCCAAGTCATCTTTTCCTATCCAATTCCTTTCAAACATTAGAAAAGCCTGAGCAAGATTGAACGCAGATAGATTTCAAAGAGATACTTGGAGAGCATAAATGTTAGATATAATTATAAGCTCCTTAGTGCTTCCCTGGTGGCTCGAATGGTACGGAGTCCACCTGCAATGCAGAAGACCCAGGTTCAATCCCTGGGTTAGGAAGATCCTCTGTAAAAGGGAATGGCAGCCCACTCCAGTATTCTTGCCTGGAGAATCCCATGGACAGAAGAGCCTGGCAGTCTACAATCCATTGGGTTGCAAAGAGTTGGACACAACTGAGGCGACTTTCACTTTCACGAGCTCCTTATAAAAACACAGAAGACTGATATGGGTTAATCAATTACTACATTGAGTGCTACAGAAGAGTAACATTTATTCCAACAGAAACCAAGAGGTGACTTGAGACCAACAGAGGGTGAACCAGTGATGTGTTCCAAGGGAGACCTTGGACTAGATGGCAGCCATCGCAGGCTCTCAAGATCTGATCTGGCCCTTACAGGAGTGGCAACAGTGACAGAAAGCACTAACAGCTTTGGTTTCTAAGGCTTTTGTTCTTGTTGTTGCTTAGTTGCTAAGTCATTTCTGACTCCTTGTGACCCCATGGACTGTAGCCCACCAGACTCCTCTGTCCATGGGATTTCCCAGGCAAGAATACTGGAATGAGTTGCCATTTCCTTCTCCAGGGGATCTTCCAGACCCAGGGATCAAACCCAGTCTCCTGCATTGGCAGGCAGCTTCTTTACCATTGAGTCACCAGGGAAGCCCTTTTCTAAGGCTTTACTTGCATATATTTCCCATATGCTTTATAAACCCAGCTAGCTCATATTATCTCTAACTCCTAAAAGTCATAGAAATAAAGTACTATCAGTGAGGCCTGAGCCATTTATGAGGATCCAGGTGCCTGAAAACTACTCAGAGTTAGTGAAACCCTTGTAATAATAACCTGGACATCGCCTAGGGTGCAGGCCCAGGTGTGTTCTTCTCCACACTACCAAACGCAAAGCCAAATGTTCCATCTTCATAAAAGATGCATCTAGACCTGCCACATATTCATAAGCAATATGTGCAGGCGTGAATTTTCCATTTCTTGTCATAATAGAGCTATGATAAGGTAGTAAAACTACTCTCCTAGATGACAGTTAAAAGAAGATAAACCTTTACAATTAACATCGGCCACTTTCCTGAGATAAGGGAGGTTTTGTGGGTTTCTTCATGATTAAGTTGACACAGTGTGGGAAAAGCCCCCAAACTGAGGTCAGCTCCATTCCTCATTGGTGATCCTATCATGCTTAAAAAGATAGGTTGTTTAGCAGTGATGATTTTATGATCAGATTGTTTCAATCCATTCTATAACAGTAGATAAAGTTATTTAAAAAGACAAGCAGTAAAGTCAAAAGATTTTAAAACTTGTCTGAGAGCACTGATGGATGAATACTAAGAAGAGTGCCTCAGACTTTGTAATGTAAAATTCAGCTAACTTGTGTGCTTTGGGCCCCTGCTAAGGGCTGTTAGCTGCCAGAAGAATCACAGTGGGCACTGCCTAGACCCACAGGGTTCCCAAGCCTAGAGTCTAAAAGACATAAAGGACACACGAGGGTACAGCCACTCTGGGTTTAGAGTCAGATCTCATTTATTAAGGGATCCAGATGTCTTATATCCACTTTTTAATGGTGACAATATGGGCTTCCCTGGTGGCTCAGTTGGTAAAGAATCTGCCTGCAATGCAGGAGACCTAGGTTCGATCCCTGGGTTGGGAAGTTTCCCTGGAAGAGGGCGTGGCAACCCACTCTATATAATATCACTTGTGACGACTTCATTTACGGTTTGTTTTACTAAGTGCTAATCAATAAGGCACTGTGCTAAGCACTTGTACATGTGGATTCTTTTTCAGTTTAACGCTTAAAAAATATGAAGTAGGTACTATTACTATTTCCATTTGACAAATGGAGCAATTGATACATAGAAATAGTAACTAGGAGGTAAAATTTATTATATTGTTGATCTATTTAAATCTGTATGGTGTAATTAGAAAAGAGTCACCAGGGTCTAAAGCCTGGTAGCCTGGCAATTAAAGCCCTGAGTTTCAAAATACCCCTAGGAATGGAAGTGTATGTACACTGAAATATATATATATATATATACACATATATATTATATATATATACATATATATATATACACACACACACATACATGTGTGTGTGTGTAGTTCTTTTCTTTTGGCCCCACCACCTGGCTTGTGGGATCTTAGTTCCCCAATCAGGGATTAAACCCAGGCCACAGAAGTGCCGAGTTTAACCACTAGATCACCAGGGAATTCCCTGAAATATATATTTTTACTAAATGCATATTCTTTTCCCACCCCCTCCTCCAATGTCTGGTCGTAAGGAGAAGTTCTCTTTAAAAAGAACTGCCAAAGCATCTTGAGTTAATCTGGGTAAGCCTTTCATTTTGAAGCCTAATGAACATCTCAACTCACTCTTTCCTTTTACCATCAATCTCTCCAGTTTCTCATGTCCAAGCTGTCCTCTTTTTTCTGAGGTATCGAAACACACGTGGCCAAATCAAACAATAAAATTTCCAGGAGCTCTGACTTTGCAGAGCCCTGTGGCTGGGAGCAGACTTACAGGGCCGCAGGCACAGCGCTGAGCCAATCAGGCTCCTTCCCACACTTCCAGTTCTTATATAATACACACAGACCCCGTCTCTGTTACTAGAAGAGTTAGAGGAATTGGTGATGTCCTTCCAGATAGACCTGTTTGTCTATTGGCCACATCTTGAAATGAGCTTCACTTAGATCCAGTGGAAAAGTCCAACAGAGGAGAAGGCAGGGTTCTGGCTGAAGAGGAAAGCCTTGGGTTTCCTGTCTGTAACCTTGACAAAGCTGTTAAATGTCCAGGGATGACAGCAAAGAGTGCAAGGAGAATTCTGAATGTGACAGCCAGTCTGCCAGCTATTTCATCCACACACCGCAGGCTTCACAGACTGCCCAGAAACACTCATGTCTACACAGCAAGAGGGAACCCCGGGGCTGGGTGCTGACCAGGGAGGCAGCCATGGTGTTATCAGGGTCATGCCAGACTGCATCTGGGACTCAACCCACTGTGGTTTTTAAGAATGTGGGGTACATGAGGCAGAAAGCTGGGTTTGAGTCTGTGCTCTCACTACCACGCATGTGATTTGGAGAAAATAACCTTCTGAAACCTTCTCTGTTCAAGAGAGATGTGACTCCCCTTCTCAGGTTTTCTGACTATGAAAGCAGACAGTGCATGAAAAATTAATAGAAATCCTGGCATGTGGGACACACTTGATCAGTTCAATTCAGTCACTCAGTCATGTTCAACTCTTTGCAACCCCATAGTCTGCAAGATGCCAGGCTTCCCTGTCCCTCACTAACTGCCAGAGCTTGCTCAAACTCATGTCCATCGAGTCAGTGATGACATACAACCATCTCATCCTCTGCCATCCCCTTCTCCTCCTGCCTTCAGTCTTTCCCAGCATCAGGGTCTTTTCCAATGAGTCAGTTCTTCTCATCAGTTGGCCAAAGTACTGGTGTTTCAGCTTCAGCATCACTTTATAGATGTTACTTTTTCTTTTGTTTGACTTTGATAACACCAGCATTAGTATGTTTTTCCCTCAGTAAATCACACTGAATGCTTTGGTATCATCACAACAGACTTTATCTTCCCTACGCAACTGTTTAGTGTCTCTTATTGATGTTTAAAGTAGAGATCAAGTTCAAATATGTTTTCAATAAGGAAACCCCAGTGGTAGTAATTACTTTAGTCCTGACTGTGGAATAATTTCATACAGATAAAAATATATATTGAATGTAATAGGGACAGCAATTCTATTTTTTAAACTCAAATATTTAAAAATTTAAATAAGCCAACCGGTTTTTGAAAATTCTGCAGAAAAGATTTTCTTCTCTAAAATTGATAAGACCCTGTTAAGTTACTTTTAGCTTTTCAGAAATAGGACGGCATGAATAAAAGATGTTCATCTAAAATATTTTTGTCCTTGAGGGCAAGAAAAGAGAAACCACAACTTAACTTGCCTGCACCCTCCTCCAGGATCCAGTGCCTGGTACCAGATATTGGCCTGTAGAGGGCTCTGGGCAGTGCCCCCCACTTGCTCTTGACTGCCATGCCACCAGACACCCTACCTTGCAATTTTATCTCCCCAAACCTATTAGCTTTCCAAGTTACTCTCCAATAAGCCTTTCCCTGCTACTGAACTTACTTTCTTCAGCTTCTACAACTTTTACAGTCTAAGCACATACTCAGTGCTCTGTCAACCACTGTTGAATCTCAGCAATTCAGCTTTGTCATCCCCAATCAGGTTACAAATTCCTCAGTGGTCGAGACTTCTTTTACCCCGCACTGGTAAGATGGAGTAATTGTTCAGTGCTTGTACTCTAAAATGGGACAGTCTGGGTTCAAATCCCAGCTTCCCACGTGGTACCTGTGACCTTGAGCAAATGGTAGGAATAATATGAATACTTTGCCTCATTGGGATGGTGTGATTTAATAACATGAAATCTTAGGAAACGGCTCAGCCTGTCTCAAGTGCTATGTCATTGCTAGCATTTGTTACTGTGCTGGGCCACATAGTGAAATCTCTTGGGTCTCTGTATCAGTGAACATGGGAAGCTGCAGATGAGGCCAAGTGTGGATGAAGAGATGGTTCTGCACAGAACATGTGGGACACAGAGGGAAAGAGTCACCCAGGCATTTATGGAGTAGAGTGTGCACCTTAAGGGCTGTATGAGACTCATCGCTCTCATGGTCCAGTCTGTGGCACATGGAGGGTATTCAATAGATGCCTGTCAAATTAGGCAATCACTGGACTACTGAAGGAAGTCCATTTGGTAGATGCCTCCAAAGGCACACTGCTGCTACATGATGGTCCAAGAACAATTGTAAAATGAGAAACCTCATTGGACTGAGAAACATGGTGGTATTTGAAAATGGGCCAGCAAATTCATCATCTCACCAGGTCTTGCTTGGCTCCATTAGTGTCCTTGGACTGACTTCTGAATAGACTGACTGTTATGAATTTAGCAAGCTTGGAGCATCATGACGGCAGCAGCAAAGATCACAGAGACCACATTACAGGATCACAGCATCACACCTTCTCATCACCCCACCATCCCACCAGGCTTCCCTACCTTTGACACCTTCTAACTGGGAACCAGCCTGGAGATGCCCTCTCCATTAAGCCTAAACTAGGACTGAAGACACAGCTAATGAGGTTCTGAGTTGAGCTTGAGTTGTCCCTCAGTAACCTCCCCCCTTGCCTGACCTGAGAAGGTGACTTTAGACTTGATTTCTGAAGTCAGTTGTCCACACACCTCTCTCCCCCATGTGTCCCAGTCTCAGAAAATAATATAGTGACCCATCTGTCTGAGCTCCTCCCCTACTCTGGCAACTTCTTCCTCCTTCCTGAATCCTGCCCATCCCGATCCCTGCTTCCAATGGGGAGGCCTCTTTCCTGAACCCCTGTCTGAATCCTACCATTGTCTTTGCTCTGCCCACCTAAGAAGACACACCTGGATCCTTTGGTGCTGGTTATTGACAGAAACTGTGACTGAAGGCTGAGTTTTTTAGATACCATGCGACCTGAACCTCCACTTTTACCCAGGCTGCTCCCAAGCATTAATGGCAATCCAGCAAGTGAAGCTCATGAGAGATCATAGCTCCTTCCCCATATTCCTGCCTCAACACAGAGTCCCAAGATGTCACAACTAGAGTAGGGTCCTACCCCGATGGCCCCTCTGCTAAAGTCCCAAGTGTGGAGAACGTCCAAAAGCCCAGAGCCAAACCTTTACTCGTAGGCTGCTCACCATGAAAGTCATTTCCCAAATGCCATCCACAGTACTTTGTTTTTTGTTTTTTTGGTCATGCCATTTAGTAAGAAGAAAATGTTGCTGAGAATGATGTAGAAAACATTTTTTCAAGCTTATACCATATACCATCATACATTTTATATATGAATTTTCTCTGGATGAATATTTTTATTGCTTCCCCCAATTTTTATTGTAAATTACTCTGCAATAGCCTTTTACATACAAATTTGTACATGTGTCCATTTATTTCCTTGGAGTGTATTTATGAAAGCAGAATTGTGGAGTCAATATCATTTTTAGGGCTTTTGATATATTGGATATGTATAGTCTTTCAGAAAGATTTTACCTTTCAGAATTCTGTCGAGTGTGTTTGAGTCATAGAATTCTAAGACTAATAGGAGCCTTGGGAATCACCTGCCTAAGTTTTACTTTGAAGATGTGTCTACTAAGACCAGAAATGGTAAGCCATTTACCTAAAGATGGAGGTCAGAATGTAAATTTTGACTTGTGCATTTTTATGACATTTTTCCTTGCACATTGCTTTCATAAGATTTAAGCAGCCAAAATTATGAGCTTAAGGACTTAAATCTAGACAACAAATTCTGTGTTTTCATCATCACTCCTATTTCTAAGTCTAATATTCCATGCCACATTATAAACTCATGAAATAGAGTTTCAATATTCAAGGAAGATCTCAAGCTTTCAATTACCAAGAAGGAAATTCTACTTGGAAAAATGCCTGAGCTTAATCCATGGTCCAGCCTTCTGGTCTCTCTTTCAAAACCATCTGTTTTATTGATGGACAGAGCTGGGCTCAGAAACCAGATGTGTTTTCCAAAGAAGTTGCTGTTATTCTAGAGGACAGAATGTCTGACTCATGACAAAAGGCAGGAATTTTCTTGTTTATATTAGTTGTTAAATGTGGAACAAATCGACAATATGTCTCTTCTTAAAAATACTTTGGCAGGCTGTAGCTCTTTTCTATTTACAAATCTTTGCTAACATAATTATAAGATTGCTTGCCTTAAATATCTTTCTCTGAAGTTCGCTAGCCTGTAGCTCCCACCACACAGCCCAGAATCCTGTGTGCTCTGTGGAAATTTTCACAAATACAGCACTAACAGCAAACAAATGTGCCTTCTCATTTTTGCTCTCACATAATAGGGCTCAAGGACAGAAAGATTAACTGGATGTAGAAAGTTTCTAATGATCACAAATATTTTAAGTTTAAGACAATAGAGGAAAGGTACCTAGGCTGATCATTCCATATTTTAATTCAACAAATATTTATTGAGTCTTAATTATATATCAAGTACTTTGCCAGACAGTAGAGCTAAAATACGAAGGTGAACAAAACAGACGTGAACATAACTTACAGTGATGTTTTCTTTTGGGGAGGGTTTTGATTGCTTTGCTTAAGTCTAATTTACAAAGAACTTAATCTGTTTAGCTTTGTTTCCTTGTAAGTCCAAATATAACATCTTAAACCTTCAATCAGTCCTCAGTGAAGTCTGTGCTGGTTCTCTCTCTTGCAGCCTAAAAGCTTGAAAGTATCATGCATTTCTCCTCTGTCAGGTAGAAAGTACACAGGGCTTTAGAAAAGAACAGATGTGACAGTTTTATTTTCCCCTGAGTCTATTCCAATAAGACTGACAATATCCCATTCATTGATGCCAATCTTGATCTGCATAGAATGGAGAATCCATTCTAAGTTAAGATGGAGTCTTGGTACAATGATTTGGCTTATTATACACTGCCAGGAATCTGTAATTCCAAAATATGTTCAGTAGGTCTTGGCTGACTCATGCTTTTTTAAGTTCTAAAATTTCTTCTAAGAGATCTCTCTATCACTGTAATAAGTTGTTTTCTTATACAAAATTTCCTTTTAAAAGTTATTTGCACTCTTGAGTTCAGTCACTCAGTCATGTCCAACTCTTTGAGACCCCATGGACTGCCACACGCCAGGCCTCCCTGTCCATTGCCAACTCCTGGAGTTTACTCAAACTCATGTCCACTGAGTAGGTGATGCCATCCAACCATTTCATTTGCACTCAGGCCAATCAGTAAATGTTTTGCAGGCTCAGGTTAAGGCATAATCAGGTAAATTATTCCTTAACTTTAATCCTAGATTGTGATATAAAATGCTATAAAATTCATGCTTTTTAAGTGTAAAAAATAATAACTTTAATCCAGAAAATTTCATTTTGGCATATCTTTTAAAAGAGCTAACAAACTCCCCTCCCCACCCCACCCCTGCACTGCTCCAGTAAATCCATACAAGACAACAAGACTCTAGGTCTGAAGAGTTCCAGAACCTTCCCGACCCTCGTCTCCCCCCTCCCCCTGCAAATCCACTGTGAAAGGTCATTCTTCAGTGTTTCATTTCTTTTCATATCTTCAGGTGTTTCCTATGACTATAGGAAGACTAAGTCTTCGTTCATTCATTTTCCATTTATTCAACAAATATTGGGAGGAAAAAATTTAAATATCTAGCACTGTACTTACTTTGTAGTGTCCAGAGTGATTTAAGAATCACTGTGTCGTAACAACCTATAATGGGAGAGAATCTGAATAAGATTCTATATATGAACCGCTTATACCTGGCACTAACACAACATTGTAAATCAACTAAGAAATCAACTGAGAAAAAGAAAACGACTAACGTGTCCAGAGAGCTCACTTTGCTACAGGACAGCACACAGGCTCAGACTCTCAGCACAG
Organism: Cervus canadensis; assembly: GCF_019320065.1. NCBI lineage: Eukaryota > Metazoa > Chordata > Mammalia > Artiodactyla > Cervidae > Cervus > Cervus canadensis. Next base: position 23,834,815 of record NC_057397.1, on the reverse strand, counting down.
ATGCGCGTGGATTCAGAGACCTCATCCAGAGTCAAGCTTTAGTAATAATATCAAAGATACAGGTCACTGTGAGTCAACACACAAAGTAGAGAGAGGTCTGTCACCCTCACGCAGTCTTGGGGGTCTTCCCAGCCATCGCAGGCCTCCTCTGGCCACATTAACTCAGACAGCAACCTGAGAGATGTGCATCACTGTCACCGAGGAGCGCCTTCTCAGGCAGGACGTTTTTCCATCAAAGGAAGTCGCACAGCTTCTGTGAGAAAATCCAGGATTCCAGGGACACCGTGCCCCACAGATCCCAGCTTCGTTTCCCACAAGCAGTCAGTCCTGCACAAACGATATCGCCTAAAAAACATTTAGCTTTTTTGTCAGGGACACCACTAGGGTGTTTGCACAAAGATTACGAAGAGATCCCATGGGAAGAGACAGAAGGAATTGCAAACCTACTGCTTCATTTGTAAACCTCCCATTACCCAATGTGAGACCGGCTCCAAAAGGAAGACAGTGTGACCCGCCCTTTTCCACACTGGCCCCAATAAAGGCCCTCCTGCTCGGTGTCTGTTGGCAGAAATAGGAGACCAAACCTGGGTTTAGAAGCAAAGGAAGGCTTTATTCTTTGATTAAAGGATGAACAGGTGGGAGCTCTCTGGCTAGAGCACAGGCTTTCCGCCACGCAGGCTGTGGGAGAGGCTGCTTTAGAAGTCAGAGGGGGAAGGGGTGGTGTTCTCCAGGGAAAGACAGAGCTGTGCTGTTCACAGCCCCAAATCACGGCATCTGGCATAGGCCCCTCCACTCAGTTCACTGACGCCATCTTGGATCCAGGTGCCGTGTGCAGCCCCGCTGCACTCAACCCGCAGATGCCAATGCCGCCATCTTGAGTGGAGATGGCATAGCCTCCATTTGGAACCAGGAATTCCGGAGGGAAGAGCCTGGCGGCAAGGCCTCCATGCAGCATCCCAGGAGCAAATGAAGCTGAACTGAGACAGAGGGGAAAACAAGGTAAGACTTTATTTTATTCTCTGGGTTCTATCTTTATCCCACACGGATTGTTAATGAGCTTTGTAGTGAGGATGGAAGACCAACAGAGACCTAGCGGGGATTAGAGTTGGTGATTTTTGTCCAGCATTGGCCTTGACAAGTCAAACTGAACCATTGTGTTAGTTGCACAGAAGTTGAGAGGGGAGAAACTGCCCACTGTTACATTTCATGGGGATTTTGCTAAATATTTTTGCAGCAAGGGTCCACCCACCCCAGCCCCCCAACCCATGCCCCACATTCCCTTCAGAACAGACACCATTTCCACTGCAGCTCCTGGCCTGGAGGGTCCCTGCAGGGCAGGCCTGGGGCTGAGTGTTTGCAGGTAGCAGCTCATTGAATTAACAGGCCTGAGGGTTGATACTACTAACCTCTCACCAGTCTGAGCTCCTGAGGCTCTAAGAAGTTACACCCTTGCTCCCAAGCCTGCCAGTCTCCACCCAGGCCAAGGTCAGGGTCTCAGTCACCACCCTCCTCCAAGTCAGGGTGGGGGACCCAGGAGGGGGTGCCTTAGATGCTTCAGGGGCCCTTCACTCTCCTGAGGCCCCAGAAGCTATAGAAGAGAATCACCCCCAAAGAGCCAGCTCTCTTTCTAGACCCTTCTCTGGATTGGGGGGAGGGTGACCCACATACCCAGCAGCCCAGTTTGCTAGGGAGAACACTGGTTAAAGCATTCCATAGAGCACAGGGCCTAGATGAGAGATGCCAAAGGGAGGTCTTAGAGAAGCGTATCTTGGTCTATACCAATCATGAATCTTGACTCACCTCTGAAAGGTCCCAGAAATCATAACTTTCCCTATTCAGGCATCTTCTAAAGTTTATGATAAACTGTCAATTATTATTGCAGTTACTATAATAAACTGTAAATTCATCAAAAGACATCAGTGTTGGAGGAAGCTGACATGGAGGGGTGGTGATTCCTAGCAGTATAGATTATCTCCTGAAAGATGCTCAAGGAGACACTATGTTTTGATGGCCTTGACTCTTCAGTTCAGTTCAGTCGCTCAGTCGTGTCAGACTCTGCAACCCCATGAATCGCAGCACACCAGGCCTCCCTGTCCATCTTGACTGTACACACGAGCAAAAATCGCAGCCCCTCCGTCCCTATTCCCAGGGCTAGTGGTGTTTCAGAGCATTTCCATGAATTCAGAACTCTTTGTATTGAATGAACTCATGCTACACTGCAAAAGGCCCTTCTGGCATTGTTCATAAGTCCTAAAGAACAAAATAAATAAAGATTTTTGTGGTGATAAGATAATACTTTTCCAGGAGTAAGACACACAAAAAAGATTTTAATCATATCAATTTTGTAATTGAATTTGGGTATTTTTTTCCTCCTGCTGTAATAGAGACAATTTTTAGAAAGAAATTGGATGTATGCAACCAAGACAAAGAACATTTTGAGGCAACACACATCTGTGGCTACTGAGTGCATGTTTTGAATTACATTTAAATTGCTTGAAGAGCATTTGGCAAATGGAAAATTTTAAGTTGGTTTAAGCTTTTCCATGGACAATTTAGGTTTTGTACTGTTATTGTTATATCTGTGCTTTTGCATTCAAATCTTTTCAACCAGCCTGGAAAAGAGAAAAAACATTGTGTTAAAGGCTTTTTAATGACATAGTAACTCCTCTTGACAAACAGTGGATCTGTTCCATTATCTTATCTGCCAAAAAAGAAATATCTTCCAGGAGAATAATATGTGCTTAATCATGAAAGCTTTCAGCTTTGAAAGCTTCAAATGATAGAATCAGCAACAGAAATAAGTACTCTACATCCCCAAATTAGATGTGTTCTTTTGATTATCTTGCAGTAACATCTGTGGTAACAATACTTTCTGGAAACCACTGCTGATATACTCAAATAGCTTTACTAAGTTGGCCTGGTTTGTCATATGAAAAATCAATGACTTAAACAAACATGGGATTGCCCCTCCCCTCGCCATTTGCCCTTTGGCCTCTCTGCTCCACTGGTGGGGTTGGGGGTGGGGTTGCCATCAGCACCATCTCTGGAATGGCAGTCCTCAAGTTCAAATCCCTCGCCACGGAGGTGACTGGAATCTCAGGAACAGTGAGGCCAGTCAGCTCCAGTGAAGCCATATTTATTTTTGCTGCCTTGAGAATTGCAGAATTATCATCAAAGCACAATTTATAAATTAGAAAATGCACCCACTCAGAGTGGATATATTGTCCTGCTTCCAGACCACTCTTAGTAGACCTTTTCTTATCCCCAAGGTTAGGCTACTTTGCAGGTGAGAACTCAGGTTCAAGAGTTCTAAAGCCCATCTTACCTGGGTAGGCCCAGATAAGGGGTAGCACAGATACATGGCCGTCTGGCAGTCTCTGATCGTGAACAGGAAATTCTATGATTTGACCTTGTTAAGAAATAGTGCCTGGGGACTTCCCTGGCGGTCTAGTGGTTAAGACTCCACTTAAGTGCTTCCACTTCAGGGGGCATGGATTCAATCCCTGGTCATCATTGTCATTTGGTCACTAAGTGGTGTCCAACTCTTGCGACCCCATGGGCTGTAGATCGCCAGGCTCCTCTGTCCATGGGATTCTCCAGACAAGAATCCTGAAGTGGGTTGGGAGAACTAAGATTCCACACACACTGTGACAGGGCCAAAAGAGGGGAAAAAAAAGAAAGAAAGAAATTGAGCCTGTTCTACCTCTGCGTCTGTAGTGTTTCGTCCTTTGGTTGTACATTTACTCAAATTCCATTATATATTACAGTACTAGAAAAGACAGTCTCCATTTGGATCAGTGTCAGGGTTGGTGTGGTGCTGGAGGGTAGTTTGCTGATTTGGGGAGAGGGTGAGTGGAGAACTGATGAGAAGATTACAGAACTATCAAAGTTTTGGATACAAATGTGTTCTTGGTTGTCAAATGGATGATAACAGAAGCTAAATTTCTGAGAGATTTGAACATGTGGGAGACTAAGGGAACGCTGAGAATTTCCACGCCATTGCCTTAGGACTTTTCATTCCTGGCCCCACTTCACCCTTCCACGTGGGAGAACCCATACTGAACAGCAGAATTGGAAAGAAACCCTCAGCCTTCCAGAACCACCAAGTAGTCTATTATTCATGATCTGCATCAGCCCCAATAGACAGAAAAAGCTTCCCTGTGTCTTAGGTGAAATATCATCAGTGCTGGGGCAGAATCAGGGGATTTGGTTTCACAATGTTATACTTCATATGGAAAGTGTAGAAACAGAAAACCCTGAACAGATGATATAATCTGAAAATAAATTTCATCAACTCTGCCTCTTTCTCCAAAAAAAATAATAACACAATCAAAATACAGCCAAACAATATTATCCACGAGAAGGATTGCTGTATTCTTACAAATACCTCATTGGTAAGATTCATTGTAGCTCGTCTTACAAAAAATAAGAACCTTAATATAAATCATTCTGATAGTACATTAGGTCTTTAAGTAACATACAAAACTTGGGTTCTGAGTATGCTTCTATGTGTTAAAAATAAGTTCACTTTACTCAAATTATTTACACATGTGCAATGCATGGTAAGGAGTTTAATGATGGTGATGGTAGTGATAACATTTGGAACAGCTGTGGAAGTAGATTCATACACTGATTTGGTCTATGTGACAATCCAGATGCAGAAAGATTCCACCCAAACTTGGGGGAAAATGTATGGCCATTCAAAATAAACTGAAACGCACTTTTTTGAAAAGCATATTAATAACAATGCAAATGCCTTTTCTATCTGAATTTTGAAAAGCAGAGTAAAAATGAAACTCATTAGAGAGTATGTGTGGAAAATTTAGATGTTAAAAACCTGACTTAATTGACTGAAAAACAAAGACTGCTGAAGTGAATGTGACTTGAGTTAGGGTTTAGTTTAATTAAGAAGGAGCTAGCAGTCCTAATGACTTTGAAGGAAGCTATGTAATTCTCTGCACTTGAGCGAGGCTAATACGGCCAACTGCCAACATGTGTGCCTTTCTGCAAATGGGCATTTTAAGCAGCGCTTTACTGCAGTGCTTACAGGGCTCAGCTGAGTCAGTCACAGTTTGGTTGTCTTTTTCTTGGTTGCCATAGAGGCCAATTACAGCATCCTCAAATCACTCGTTAAAGGTTAATTTGATAGGAATGTTAAAATTATCTGGGCTAGCCATATTGTGGCCCGGTTATTGTGCTAATTGGAATTGGGTGAGTTGTGTATTGATATAAACAACTGTGCTACCATTACCCTGAAAATGGTTGATCTCAGAAGCTTTATATACATGGACGTTCTCATCCCGCAAATCAAGAGTGTGGCTGAGTTGAGGCTGGTCAGCTCCAGAGTTCTGAGAGAGAAGCTAGTTTCTCAACTTTCCACAGTTTTAAAACCAATCAAAAGTATTTCCTAGAAAACTTTTTGGCTAAAGCAGTGAAACTAGTTCCCTGCTTATCGAAAAATGCCGTAGGGCTGAATGTTAACCTGCCCGTTTTTCTATTATTTCTGGTACTGAAACAGGGGACTGATTTCAGGTCATGTTAAAATTCTCCACACACATTTACCACCACTTCTGGGTGTGTGGCAGAGGAAGGTGAGAATTCACCCCAAAACAAATGTTTACTGCCACCCACATTGTCCCTATGGCAAGCTGGGCCAGCAGGGTAGAGATATGGTCATCTGAGAAAAAGTAGAAATAGGAAATCAGTCCTGAATATTCATTGGAAGGACTAATGCTGAAGCTCCAATATTTTGGCCATCTGATGCGAAGAACTGACTCATTAGAAAAGACCCTGATGCTGGGAAAGATTGAAGGCAGGAGGAGAAGGGGATGACAGAGGATGAGATGGTTGGATGGCATCACCAACTCGATGGACATGAGTTTGAGCAAGCTCTGGGCGCTGGTGATGGACAGGGAAGTCTGACATGCTGCAGTCAATGGGGTCGCAAAGAGTTGGACACAACTGAGTAACTGAACTGAAGTACAAACAAAAAGTAAAAGATGGTAAAAGTATTAGTCACTCAGTTGTGTCCAGCTCTTTGGACTATGGCCTGCCAGGCTCCTCTGTCCATGGGATTTCCCAGGCAAGAATACTGGAGTGGGTTGCCATTCTCTTCTCCAGGGGATCTTCTGGATCCAGGATTGAACCCAGGTCCTCCTGCCTTGTAAGTAGATTCTTTACTCTCTGAGCCACCAGGGAAGCCCAAATAAAAAGTAATATGCCAGGAACTCTCCTTTCCTTGGCCCAGAAGGAATTTTTAGGCAATGACTCAATGAATTCTTCTCTCATTCTTGTCCATGACAAACTAAGCCAACTGCAGACACAGGGTGAGTTCTGGTTTATCCTCTTTGTTACATTACACTCACACAGAGAAACCATCAAAGTTAAGAGACATTCTACCATTGCTCCAGAAGTCATGGTAAAAGTCAACCTTGGAATTTGTGATAAAGAAGGAGCATATCTTTAGAGGAATGAAATCTAATAGCATCTTTCCTCCGCAGGACAGGCAGTCAATCAAACAATATCTAAGCCCAGTGTGGAGTGGAGTACAGAGACACACTCTAAACTCACTCAGGGTGATTGAATCCTGTGACTTATCCTGTTTTGTTAGATAGATTCTTAAAGAAACAATGAGTTAAGCTTTAAACTTGGTGCTCCAAATTATTGGTTCTTTTTTCCCCCCACTTTATATATATTTGTAAACACATACATATCTTTCATCTTTTGTTTTTTCTTATGATTGTGACTGCAGTTTAGATAAAGTAGACATATAAATTGGATAAGTCAGCTATCTTTTATTCTCTCTTAATTATGCTATGCTCAATCAACATGAAAAAGGATCAGGAAATTTCAGTGTTGAATAACCACACAGTTAAACAGAGTGAATGGTGGCTGTCTAGTCTGATAAATAACCCCCGGAGAACTGCCTTCTTACAGAGAGGCTCTGCTGTGGTTCTCAGGGAAATGTCTGAAACGGTGAACATTTGCTGGAAGAAGGAGCACAGTGTGAGGGAAGCCTTTCTCCTGAAATTGTTCATCTGCTGTGTAAGAGGGGGATGGTGACTAACATTTATTATCCCTGAGATGTGGAAAGCCAATCTGGGTACTGAGAACAACTCAGTAATCTGTCAAAAATTGAACATGCTCTGATGTCCTGGTTTCCAATTCTTCTTATTTATCAAGTGTATGGGGAAAGGATTGGAATAGATGAGGGGACAGAAAAAGTGCTAGAAAGGGGTTTTCATGCCTTCGTGAGTGGATAGATTTACAGAACAGACCTGGGTCTGACCCTATGCCTTGTCCTGTGTTAGGTGAGTCCTGGCTGTTTGGCCCAAGGTGTGTCTAGCACATGGAGAAGAGTGTTTGAATCAGAATTTACCGCTTGGGAGGAGAATTGGTTCTAAAAAAGGAATTCATCTGGAAGGAGGAATGTGTTACTTAACTCCCAGGTCGTCAGACATCTAAGGAGATATCCTTGTCTTGGCTCATATCTGGTGTGGTTAGAGATATGAGTATGTGTAAGAGGCAAGTCTACACCTGTGCCCAGGAAGGAGTATTTTTTGTGATCATACAGAGAAGCTTCCAGAATGGAAGTGTATTTGCAGAAACTGGTTATGGAGACTCAAGGCTAATTATCCTAAGTAAGTGTTCAGAAACTAAATTGACTGTATCTTCTTTGAGGACTGAGGAAAGGCCTCAGCATGGACAGGTAGCCTCTCCTATTGAAGATTTCTTATTGTGGTGCATGTTTCATGGAGAATGTGACCCCTATGGACTATATCACTGAAGCTCCTTGCCTGCCACTGGATCCGCCAGTAGGAGGCATTAGCAGGAGAAATAAGAGGTCCAGATTCTCCTTCCTCTCTGGTGTCCCAGTACTTTTTTCTATTGAGTAACTTGAGTTCTTTTTATATTTAGGTTATTAATCCTAATATCTATTGCCTTTCCCTATTTGGTAGGTTGCCCTTTCAATTCATAGATTTTTTTCCCCTTTTACTGTGCACAGGCTCTTTGGTTTTATATAGTCCCATGTACTTTAGCTCTTGGTGCCTGTGTTTTTGTGTCTTACTCAAGAAATAATTGCCAAGACCAATGTCAAAGGGCTTTTCTCTGTGTTTTCTTCTAGGATTTTTGTGGTTTCAGGTCTTATATTTAAGTCTTTGATCCATTTCAAGTTCATCTTTTTTTGAGGGTGTAAGATAGTGGTCCAGTGTTACTCTTTTTCATACAGCTATTCAGTTTTCCCAGCACCATTTATTGAAGAGTCTATCTTTTCCCTATTGTGTGATTTTGGTCAAAAATTAGTTGACCACATACATGTGGATTTATTACTGGGTTCTCTATTTTGTTCCATTGATCTATTTGTCAGTTTTTATGCCATTGCCACACTGTTTTGATTACTATAGCTGTATAATGTAACTTGAAATCAGAAACAAAGCCACTTGCTTTGTTCTTTCTCAGGATTTCTTTAATTATTTAAGGTTTTGAATTTTTTTCTACTTCTGTAAAAAAATGGCATTGGGATTTTGTTAGGAATTACATTGAACTTGTATTAATATATTACTTTGGGTAGTGTGAACATTTTCACAATATTCTTCCAATCTGAGAAAATGGGATATCTTTCCATTTATTTGCGTCTTCTTCAGTTTCTTTCATCAGTATGTTACAGTTCTCAGTGTACAGATCTTTCACCTCATTGGTTAAGGTTTTTTCTAGATATTTTAATTCCCTTTGATGCTGTTACAAATGGGATTGCTTTTTCTGTTTCTCTCTTTCAGATAGCTTCTTACTAGTGTATAGAAGTGCAGCTGGGTTTTGTGTATTGATTTTGTATCCTGAAACTTTGCTGAATTTATTTAGAACCAATTTGTTAGGCAGCCTCATTTTGATAAATTTAGTTTTGTGGTAAAGAGCACAGATGTGGAGACTTCACAAGTCTGAAACCCCCTGTCTAACCTTGATCTCAGTCAAGATTTTGTAACTCAAATCATATGTAGATCATATGTCAAATAATAGTGATAATAATAGTAACTGTCTCAGAAGCTAATGTGAAATTTTAATGAGAAAATACATACTTAACACAGCAACTGAACTATGGTGAATTTCAATATATGTTCACTATTTCTACCCTTTCCTTCACAACCCCACCACCACTGAAAATGTTCCTTGTAGCAGAGGCCAGAAGACACAGACAAGTAGTTAATTTATGCACCCGTAATGAAATTGCCATGACTTCTCATATTTTCATACATATGTGACTATTAGAGTGTCAGCAGATTTCCTAACCTGCCCTGAGCAAGAGTCTTATTTCATTCATTGTGCATGAATCTCATACATAAAGAGGAGGAGGAAGAAAAAGAGAAGTGGTAGGAAATGGAAGAAGGTGGAGAAGCCAATAAATAGCATAGTAGGGAAGGAGAAAGTCACTTACATCATCTTAGTCTGCTTTTCCTAGAAAAGGTTTGGTCAAATAATACTGTGTTTATCTTCCAGCTGAAAGGTCTCTGTCTGCAATCCCCATTGTAAGAATAGGTTGATGTGGGGAGCTGGCAGAGCCTTGGACTGGTCCACGGAATTCAGATTGCATAAGCCTGCATGTTCTCTTTTTATTTTGCTCACATCTTTTTCCCATTGTCAACATTTATTATAGCTATCTTTAGCACCTCTAGAAATGGAAGGAGAAGCATTTAATATCTCTTTATTGAGGAAGCAAAGCACAATATGAAAAAATTAAGTCACTTTTTTCTTGAAAATTTGCATTAGTGTGCAATTAGAAACTTTATCACCACTGCTTTTGTATATTCTCATCAAACACACATTAAGTATTTGAACTTTTAGAGCAGCTTTTCATTTTTCTTTGTCAATATAAGTGTTTCCATTATATGATGGAGCCACATAATGGTCTCTAAGAAGGTAGTGGAGGATGTAATAGTAACATGATGTACTTCTCGTTTAGGGGACGGGTTTCCATTAAACATGCTATTCAAGTGAGAAGGGATGGTTTGGATGATCAGTAATGGGCTACAAAGCTTTTCGCCTACATGTCAATGGGTCCAGCATATCTTTTAGAAAGGTCTGACCATATGGCAAGTTTTCAGTGATGCATAGATGTAATTCCAGTAGGGGTCCCTGTAGAACAGCCCATTCTCCAAATGACACTGAGAGGAAAGAGCATTAGATTAGGAGTTATAAAGCCTGAATTCTAGTCTCAACAATCACTGTTTTATTTCTGTCTCACTTAGCTTCCCAGGGGCCTCGATTTCTGTCAAAAGAACGTATGTTAAAGCCCTATGAGTGTCACAGAAGCCCGATTAACCTCACACAAGAGAGGTGCTTTAAAAGTGCTGTGGAAAGTAGTCGTTGCTATACAGACTGTAAATCCTGTAATCCCAGAGCAAGGTGATTCTGGTCAGCGCCGCTCGCCCCTGAGGTTCTGGGAACAACCTCCAATAGAACACCGCCCACGTGGGCCACCAAGGTGACTGCTGCCTCTTCTACAAACCTGGGGACCTGGAGCACACCTGTGTACACAGCATCTCTGCCACTTTCACATCCACGACACCAATGCCTCGCATTCTTCTCTCACTGGGATGCTCTTTAAAGTCAAAGTCCTAGTGATTGTATCTAACTGATGGGAAATAGATCATAACCCTCTCAGGAAAGTCTGGGAAGTGTAGTTTTTAGTTTTTAGCATTTTAAAAGGAAGTTGGGATGAATATTGCCACAGACAAGAGTCAGATTCTACCATATGTGCCTGTAAAATTCCTGGCACATCAATAGACATTCTTGGACTGAATTCAATATAATTAAAGAAAACATTATAAAAGCAATCAGGCAACAAATAGTAATTGGATTTCTACTATGTGCAAAAGACATTCTACCCAAGTGAGAAAATCTGAATTACCAGAACAGGAGTCCAGTACAGAACTGCCTGTACTTTCTCAAGCACTCCATATTGCTTTGTGTTTCTAAGCCTTTGAGCAAGCGCTTCCCTCTGCCTAGGGTGACCTCTCCCTCTCCTTCATCCTCCAGGTTGAATATCTTTGGTCCTTTACAGCATTACCCAAGCATCACTTCTTTGGGTAACCTTCCATATCTGTTAGGGTACTTTTGACTTCATATAATGGAATTATTATTTTAAGCCACTGAAAGTGGCTTAAATAATAAGGATTTATTGTCTCATTATAACAACAATGAGAGGGAATTCCCCAGCAATTGGGTGGTCAAGACTTTCTCTTCTAATGCAGGGGGTGTGGGTTCCATCCCTGGTTGAGGAGCTAAGATCCTACATGCCTCCCAACCAAAAAAAAAAACAGAAGTAATATCATTACAAATTCAATAAAGACTTGAAAAATGGTCCACATCAGGGAAAAAAAAATAACAAGAAAAGATAGAGACAGAAGATTCCAAGTTTGTAATTTAGCGACATGATGATGTCAACAAGGACCCAACAGCTTTCCTTATTTCTACTCTTCAGTCCTCTGAAGAACAGAAAGGCTGTCCTTTCATAATCAGAACATGAATGACACAACTCAAGTATCATGAGGTCTCATGTGCGTGTGTGCTAAGTCACTTCAGTCGTGTCCGGCACATTGCGGCCCTATGGACTGTAGCCCACCAGGCTCCTCTGTCCATGGGATCCTCCAGGCAAGAATACTGGAGTGGGTTGTCATGCCCTCCTCCAGGGGATCCTCCCCACCCAGGGATCGAATCAGCATCTCTTAGTCTCCTGCATTGTCAGGCAGGTTCTTTACCACTAGCACCACCTGGGAAGGCCCATGTTGTCACACAACTGTGATCAAAGCCAGAAGAGAGGTTTCTCCTTGCACAGTTCCTTCTATCAGGAGAAAACCCTGTCCTGAGACCCATCTATAGAATTACTTTTGCATTTTCTTTCTGGGGGTGTCACATACCCTCATCTGAAACAATCATTGAAAATGAGCATAGAAGTACAGTGATTGACGGTGACTGAGTTAGACTTATGAGCACTGACTTCCTGGCCCCACCAGGGAGAAGGAGAGCGAATCATCAAACCAGGGCTCTTCCAAGAAGGAAGGAGGAGAGAGACGGTCAACCACAGCATCAGCTACACCTTCCCACTCACAACCGTAACACCCGCCTGGGCTGTGTGAGGTGCCCCACCTCTGTGCTCTCATAGCAACCTGTAATTAGTATAATTGCAGTACTTACCACATTGTCAACTCACTTATCAGTTCTGCCTCCCTCTGAGCTCCTGGGGGGTGGGGGTAGACCAGCAGAGGCTATTTATTATTCATCTCTGTCTCTAGACTTAGCTCAGTGCCTAGCACATAGAATGTATCCAGTAAACACCGGATGAACTCAAGTTAGATTACATAGATCATAATTCTGTCCATGTAAATGGATATTAGCCATTCAAAAGAATTACTTTATTACCCAACTAGATCACATTTAGACAGATCACCTCAAGTATTCTTGCATAATTATAAGTAGTTATTTCAAAATGCCAGTAAAGCAACTAGTAAGATGGACATTAATAAGTAAACCGAGAGCTATCTTGCTTATCTTGTTCCTGTTAAGTAGCTAAGCTTTGTAGTTAATCATTTCATGTTCAGCCCTTTCATTTATATCATGTCTATATAAACAAAAAACATAAGTTTGGTAACCTGACTAAATGAAAACAGTTTTGAATTAAGTTCAAAAACATGTCAACAGTCACTAAATTTGTGTGCTAGTATGTGGAGCCACAAGAAGGGAGAACAAACATTTTATGATCATTTATCCAACACATTCTGGTCTCACACCGCCACAATGAAGAAGCAGAAACGGGACTTATCCTCCACCTGAAACAGCCAATAAACAAATATGTATGAAGTATTGGTTCATAACACACCAGGAAGGCAACAAAGAACAGTGATTCCCTGAGAAACAGACAAGTGAGGTCAGCCCTACGGTTGTCCCAGCTTATTGCCTTGAGAGACTTTCTGGGCAGTGGTGCAGGATGGGGGTCTGGGGGAAACCCAGAGGACTTGCTGGATTGAGATGAGGCTGAAAGGCTGGGGAGACCAAGGTGTTCATAGAACAATACTAGAAAAAAAGAATGCTGTGCAGTGAGAGATCAGTAGAGGGTTCCCCTTAAATATTCAGCTGAGTCCAGATCAGAACATGCGAAAAAGGGAATTCTCAGGGACTGAGAAAAGAACCATCCAACAGACCAGAGGTAATGGAGTCCAGCACTTGCAGTGGGCCAGGAATAGTGCCTGTTCCCACCAGCCAGACTGGAAAACTTCATATCCATGGGACTTTGAGAAGAGTACCTGGGAGGGTCTCATCTCACTAGTGGGGGAAGTTATTCCTAGGCTGAATGCAGTTCAAATTCTGCCTGACAAACATTAAAATCAAGACGTGAAAGGATTCACCTGTTTCCAAGTAATTTAACTGTCTTCTGTTTATGAGAATAGAAGAATTTTACCCCAAAGGTAAAATTTGAAATGTCATCCTTCTAATCAAAAAGTACCTCCAGGTTGAAGCAATCCCTATAAAAATTTCAGTGGCATTTACTTTCACATTTATTTCACATGTAGAACCACAAAAGACCCCAGTAAAGTCATCTTGAGAAAAAGGACAAATCTGGAGGCATCGTACTCTGATTTCAAGCCATATTACAAAGCTATTGTAATAAAACAGTATGCTATAGGCATAAAAATAGAACGATAGAGGAGAATAGAGAGCCTTGAAATAAACCCATGCATATTTGGTCAACTAATTTACAACAAAGAAGCCAAGAATATACATGGGGAAATTCTTCAATAAATGGTGCTGGGGAAACTGGACCCCTTATCTTATACTAGACAAAAAAATCAACACAAAATGACTTAAAATTTGAACAATAGACCTGAAGCCATAAAAATCCTAGAAGAAAACAGGGGGTAAGCTTCCAGACATATATTTTGGCAATGATTTTTTTGGATTTGACATCAAAAGCAAAGGCAACATAAGTAAAAATAAAGTGAGACTACATCAAACTAAAAGGCTTCTGGGCAGCAAAGGAAACCATCAACAAAATGAAAAGACAACCTACAGAATGGGAGAAAATATTTGCAAGTCAGACATTTAATAAGATGTTAATACCCAAAATATATAAAGAACCCATATACTGCATTAGAAAAAAAAAAAGCTAGTTTAAAAATGGGCAGAGGACCTGAATAGATATTTTTCCAGAGAAGACATACAGATGGTTAACAGACACATGAAAAGATGCTCAACATCAGTAATCATCAGAGAAATGCAAATCAAAACCACAATGAAAATATCACCCCACACCTGCCGGAATAGCCATTATCAAAGAGACAACAAATAAGTGTTGGCAAAGATTTGTAGAATAAGGGAACGCTTGTGCACTATTTGTGGGAAGGAGTCAGAGAAAGCAATGGCACCCCACTCCAGTACTCTTGCCTGGAAAATCCCATAGACGGAGGAGCCTGGTAGGCTGCAGTCCATGGGGTCGCGAAGAGTCAGACATGACTGAGCGACTTCACTTTCACTTTTTACTTTTATGCATTATGCATTGGAGAAGGAAATGGCAACCCACTCCAGTGTTCTTGCCTGGAGAATCCCAGGGATGGGGTCGCACAGAGTTGGACACGACTGAAGTGACTTAGCAGTAGCAGTAGCAAACTGGTGCAACAAGTATGGAAACCAGTAGAGGTTCCTCCAAAAACTAAAAATATAACTACAGTAATTCCACTTCTGAATATTTATCTGAAGAAAACAAAAAACATCATCTCAAAAAGATATTTGCAGTCCTGTGTTTGTTGCAGCATTATTTACAATAACGAAGACATGAAAACAATCTGAGTGTTGATCAACAGATGAGTGGATAAAGAAAATGTGGTATATGTCTACATATTTTGAGATATATGTCAAATATTTTGGGAGCATAAAAAAGAAGAAATTCCTGCTATTTTTGACAATATGGGTGGATCTCAAAGGCATTATGCTAAGTGAAAAAATCAAACAGAAAAGCTGTATGATCTCACTTATATGTGACATCTTAAAGTTAGAAAAAAGAAACACAAATTCATAATAGCCAGAGGAGAAAGGTGAAGGAGGATCAAGTGTGACTGGTGAAGTTGATCAGAAGGTATAAATTTTCAATTATATGATAATAAAAGCTTGAGAATATAATATGCAGCATGGTAACTATAGTTACCAATAGAGTACTGAATATTTGAAAGTTGCTAGAAGAGTAGATCTTATGAGTTCTCATTACAGGAAATAAAAATTGTAGCTTTGTAAAGTGGTTGTCTGTAACTAAATTTGTTGCGGTAATCATTTTGTCATATATACATATAGCAAATCATGTACACACTGGACTAATACAATATTATATGTCGTATCTCAATAAAACTGGAAATAATGCAAGCAAGAATTCTGTAGATAAGAGAAAAAAGAATTCTGTAGATCAAATGCTTTAAAATTTTGAAAGAAAAGTTGTAACTCTATAATTTTGTCTCTTTAATTTTCTTTCAAGAGTAAAGTCAAAATAAAGACTTTGCAGATACACAAAAGCTGAATTAGCATCATCAGCAGACTCACACTATAAGAAATATTAAAGGAAACCCTTTAGGCAAAATGAAAAGAATACCAGATAGAAATCTAGATCAACACAAAGGATTTTTTTAACCAGGCTGTCCTATTTTATTTTATTTATTTCTCTTTGGCCGCGTCACACTGGCATGTGGGATCTTAGTTCCCTGGCTAGGGATCAAGCCTGTGCTCCCTGCAGTTGAAGCGTGGAGTCTTAGCCACTGGACCACCAGGGAAGTCCCTAAAAGAAGAATTGATGAGCACAGAAAACAGAAAAGAATTTTCTATTATTTAAATCTCTTTTCAGAACAATTGACTATTTAAGAAAAATATTAGAAATGTAGTATGGGATTTATAACATAGGGAAAAGTAGAATGTATGATAAAATAGTACAGGAATTGGGAGGGGAGAGATGGAGGTACAGTAGTATAAAGTTTTTATGCTGTGTGGAGGGTAACCAACTGCTTCAGCTGCCCTGGGACAGAGGACCTTCTTATGACACCAGACTTTCAGTGCTGCACTGAACCGGCTCCAGGAAAACTAAGATCATCAATCACCCGCTTCCATCAGGTGCATAACGTCACAGAAAGGTAGCCCTGCCAGAGCCAGACCGGCCTCTCCGCTTGACCTCTCTGTGCCTCAGTTTACTCAGCTCTAGTATCAGGAGTCTTAATGCCTTCTTATCATTGTTGCTACATGAGTTTAGTTACATGATACATGTGAAGTTTGACACATACTAGGGATTAATAAATATTAGCTATTATTATGACCTAATTTGCTTTGGAGAAAAGTCAAAGTTATATTGTAGAGAATGAATAAGAGAAAACATGGACAACAACCAAAGAGATAATTTAGTAGGCTAGTACATTGGAAAAGACCCTGATGCTAGGAAAGATTGAAGGCAGGAGGAGAAGGGGATGACAGAGGACGAGATGGTTGGATGGCATCACTGACTCGATGGACATGAATTTGAGTAAACTCCAAGAGTTGGTGAGGGACAGGGAGGCCTGGTGTGCTGCAGTCCATGGGGTTGCAAAGTGTTGGACACGACTGAGCAACTGAACTGAGTACAGTAAGCAGACCAGAGATGATGAGAACCAGAACTGGGGCAGCGACTTTAGTGTGGAAGTAAGCAGAAGGACTTGAGAGAAAGTAGCACCCACCATGTGCAGTGGTTCCTTCTTTCCGTAAATAGTCATCGAGCTCTGACTGTGTCTCAGGCACTATGCTAAGGCAGTGAGGGCACACGTCCAGAACAAGAGACTTTTATCTGCACCAAATATTAGTTTATAGACTCAAACAATGACTACCTTTTCTCCTCTCTGTGTTGATTTTTTTTAAAATATAGAAACAGACAGCATTTAAAATCAAAATACGAAAGCATTTCTAAAGCAAGTCAGAAAGACCCATAGGAACCATGTCTTAGCAATTTTTCTTATATGATAAAATTATTGTACATTTTTTAATTCATAAAGCACATGATAATATTTGATATTGCCTGTTAAGATTTTTTTCTACATCAGGAGAAACTGTCATTAAAGATAGGTGGTTTTTTTTTTAATACAAATGAGCTTATTTACAAAATTTAAACGGACTCACAGACTAGAAAACAAACAATGGTTATTGAAGGGGCAGGGGGCAGGGAGGGGTAAATTAGGAGTTTGGGATTAGCAGATATACACCACTATATATAAAATAGATAAACAACAAGGGCCTACTGTACAGCACGGGGAACTATATTCAATATCTTGTAATAACTTATGATAGAAAATATGAAAAAGAATACATATACATATGAATCACTTTGTTGTACACCTGAAAGTAACACAATATTGTAAATCAACTATGCTTTAATTTAAAAAACAGACAGAAGATTTTTTTATTCATAGCTTTTAAAGTACATATTTTTAAATTTTAGGAAATATACCCTGTGATCCTTTCCTATTGGTCTAATACTTCAGAGAATTTGTATAGGCCCATGGACACAAATTTGGCTCACAGAGCTCTGCCTGCCTGAATTCAGGTTATACTTAACATCCCGCCTGTGTATAATATTGTTTTGGCATTTTGACAAATGCTTGATGACTCAAGAACTATAAAGATTAAAAAGGATCAGATTTTGTGTGTCTTTTTAGCCTGTGTTGGGTTTTTTTTTTTTTTTTTAAGTCCAAAAGACCTACTTATTTTTAAATTCTTATTATTCAAATACATTTATCTTTTATTTCTTACAGGATGTATTTTAAAACCCCATAGACAACTAAAATTGCTTAATATTGTCAAATAATGCTGAAGGTGTGCTCACAAACTTTTTCAATTCTTGAGGAAAATAAATGTTATCTGAACTATTATGGACAAAGCTGCTGGTACTTTGCAGCAAAAGAGGAAGGAAGTGGTAAGGAAAGTGCAGAGTGGTGCTTTATTTTTAAAAGTATAGCATTTAGATTTAAAAGTATGCACACAAAGCATTTCATTTTCTATCAAATTTTCTACCTTTAGGCTGGGATGACCTTAATTCATATATAGACACACTAGACAACCAGACCTTTACAGGAAGGAAGAAAATATAAGATCAGATGTTAGATTGAACATAATGACAATCCAGTTGTCACAGTCATGTTTATTGAGCAACCATCTAAGTCATTGGGTTTCTGCTGCAAGGACTAGAGATAAACATAAGGCACAGTTCCTTCTTTCCAGAAGCTTCCTGTCTCCCCGGAAACAGAGCCCACCATCTCCTGAGGCCGTTGACAGGCAAACAGCATCTCGAAGTCTTCACACAGAAGGGGGATTCCTTGCAGGATTTTTTTTAAAAAAGCACTTAGGTGAACTATTTTACTTTAACAAGTCAGGGAAAGGACCAGTTACAGTTAATGTAAGAACAGAGATCCCCATAGCTCTCTTTTAGGGTCACTATTGATGCTCCATGTAGCACTCACAGGTTTCCTGATTGTTTTGCAGTATCGTACCTTGATACACATAAAGCAAAATTATTTCACTCAGAGAAAGGTGGGACAATTTCTTTCTTTACAGCCATATGTACTGTGAAACTAGAAGTCAAGACCACTTAAATTACTCTATTTTCAATAAAGACACCCAAAAGGAGCAGTGCACTCAGTTGTTCAGTCTTGTCCGACTCTGTGACCCCATCACTGCAGCTGCAGCCTGCCAGGCTCCTCTGGCCATGGGATTTTCCAAGCAAGAGTACTAGACTGTGTTGCCATTTCCTCCTCCAAGGAAAAGGAGCGGTAGCCTCTCCCATTTCTTCAGTGTCCCAATTCTCTTCACCAGCAAAGAACCACTTCCCACTGCTTACAGATGAGGAGTCATAGCAAAGAAGCCTTGTTCTGCTTTAAGAGCCAAACAAAGATGTTCCTCTGAGAAGGAAGTGAGCCTGTGAAACTGCATCTTCAGTGCCAGGGTGCAGAGGCTCCTCCCCTTCCTGTGTCTGCTATGCAGTGCGTCCTAAACAGTGTTGGTGTCCCCCAAGATCCATGTGCTGAAATCCTCATCCTCTCCATGATGGCATAGCGGGAGGGCAGGTCAATGGGTCATATGAATGGAGCCCTCATGAATGGGATTTGTGCCCTTTTGTAGAAAGAGTCAGAAGAGCCTTCTTCCCTTCTCTGCTCTCTGCCGTGTGAGGGGACCTGCAAACCAGGAGGCAGGCCCTCGCCAGACACTTGGTCTTCCGGCATCTTAATCTCAGACTCTGCGGCCTACAGCACTGTGAGAAATAAGGTCTGTTGTTGCAACCCCCAGCCTGTGGTCAGCTTGCACCAAGCTGACCACAGGGGCAAAATCATCTCCATTTCATTCTCCTCACAAAAGAATTCAGTTTGAAGTGCTATAATGCATATGCATATCTGTCATGCCATCTAAGAGCAATGGGAAGGGTACTTCAGTGAGCCAATGAGATCTGCCTCTAAAATCTTACACCCAAAAATTATTTATTTCATCTTCCTAGGGTGCATTATTTGGAGATGTGGGAAAGGCAAGAGTAAAGAGGACATGAAAAGCCCTGTTTGTCCTGAGACTTTTAATATATCTTTCTTTAATGCTCAAAACCAACTTTAATTCTTTAAGAAATTTTAATCCTTTTTTTCCCTACTGAATATATTCAGAGCTCTAAGTCAAAAAAGACCTTTAGATTTCACAAGGTCTAAGATTATGAAAACACATAGAAAACACATTAATGCAGCAAATGTCTGTAGAGGATTAGCGCACATCCCATGTGACTTTAGTGCCATCAAGTGGACCAGCTGAAGCAGTACCGCCTCTGAAAGCTTTCATTACAGTCTGATTGGTAGACGCTTATGCCTGGAGGGCCCCGCTTTTCAGCCCTCACTTACGCCTGGAGGCATTTGCTGAAAATGGAGTAAATGAAGGAAAATCTTGACTTTTAGTTTCACAATACATATGGTTATAATAAAAGAAATTGGCCCACATTTTCTGCAAAATTTGATAAAACAGATTGTCATTGTCAACAAATTTTGTGAGGAATCTTTCTGTCTATAGCACTTATGGTAAAAAAAAAAAATGACTATCAAAGTTCAGAAAAGTCTTAAGTATTTATGATTCTAAAAATTAAATACTTGAACACACTGCATCATTAAATATTTTTGTGGCACTCAGAAATTGTCATTTGCCCAAAAACATGGATATCATATTCTTTCTTTTTTAAATAAATAAATGTATTAATTTAACAAGCTATTATAAAATAGTTATGTGACCACTACCTACATTATGAAATAGAATATTCTCTGGACCCCCAGAAGGCCCCTGGTTGCCCTTCGCTTTTGTTTATAATTTAGCTTCAAACTGAGTATCCCTAAATAAAAATGTTTTAGTTTTTGCCTACGTAAAATCACAAGATATGTGATATATGTGTATGAGATTACCTTCTTCCCCATAACCATGGGTTTTTAAGATTCTTCTACATTGAAGGGTATATAATGATCCCATTTTTGTTGCTACATAATATTCCATTGCATGAATTATTTATCCATCCTGCTGTTGGTGGACATCTCAGTGCTTCCAAGCTGAGGATACTATGAATAATTCTCCTTTGAATGTGTTCATTCATATGTTTTAGTGCCTGTCTCAGCATACAGTTCTGAAGTTGTATGGGAAGGGTGTAAACATAAGAGTGGATTTGCTTTGTCTTAGAGGATATATATGTTCAGTTTTACTAGCCTAATGCCAACAGGTTTTCTACAGAAGCTATATAAATTTACACTTCCACCAGCAATATGAGACCTCTCAGTGGTCCATATCCTGACCACAGGTGTTATTGATAGGTCTCTCTTTCATTTATTTTGAAGAGTTTGCTGTGAGCTCATGATTATTTCATTTTGGTTTTAGTTGCTGTTTCCTTGATTATCAGTGTGGTTAAAAACATTTTCATGTTTCATGGCCATTGTGATTTCCGCTTTTTCAACGGTTTGTCTCTTTCATGCTGGTTTCTGGAGTGCTTCACATATTCTGACATGACCTTTGTCACATGTATGAGTGGATATCTTCTATTTTGTGATTTGCCTTTTCAGTCTCCTGCAGTATCTTGATGAGTAAATATCCTTAATTTTATTATAGTCTATTTTAATGATTTCAGTTTCATATTTTGTTTTTAAAATTCCAAAGTAATGTCTTATCACCAGTTATGTTTGACTTAAGCACTTGGCTAGGTGGATGTCTGCTGGATTTTCCACTGTAGTTACTCTCTTTCTCACTGAACAGGTAATATCTTGGGGGAGATAATTTGAGACTAGGCCTTACTTCTGCTCAAAATTTTGTAAATCAATTTAGCATCCAGCAGTTTTCTTGTCTGTGACATTTGTTACTATGGTATTTGCCTACTGTGATTCTCTATTTCCCACTTTTAAAATACTTATTAGTTGGAATTCTACTGTGAGAAGAAGCTGTCGCCTCTTTGACTGATTGATTCAATTATTTATTTACATCAAAAATCACTTTTGCTATATTGTGCTTGTTAGAAGAGAGTGACTAGAACCAGCCCTCAAGAAGAGGAGATTACACAATGGCATAAATTCCAAAAGGGAGGGTCAACAGGACCCTCTTCAAGTTGCCAAAAATGCCAGATATTCCTCTAAAAAGTACCCACCGTATTTTACCTTTAAATATTAATGCCATCTGAAATAACAATTTAAAAACTACTGTATTAGTTAGTAATCAGTACAGTCCTACGATCAGGAATCATTTTTTATACCTGGGGCACCAAATAAATTATCTTTTTTCCAAATAAGAACCAAACTACGCACAAGTAAGGTGGTAACAGCAATCATTTTTAGTCCAGCACAGGGGTTAAGAGTCGTACGTATGTGGATTAAAATCCATGTTCTGCAGTTGGGTACAAACTAGTTAACTTCTCTATACCTCAGATGTTCATAAGTCAAGCAGGAATGCTATTAGAATGCTATTAGGATCTTCCTCTAGGGTTATTGGGTCTTTCCAGGTGGCTCAGTGACAAACAATCTGCCTACCAATGCAGGAGACATGGGTTCGATCCCTGGGTCAAGAAGATACCCTGGAGGAGGAAATGGCTTCCTACTCCAGTATTCTTGCCTGGAAAAATCCCATGGACAGAGGAGCCTGGGCTCCTGTCCATGGAGTCACAAAGAGTCAGACACAACTGCGTGACTGAGCACACACGCACACTAGGGTTATTGGACTGGGCATTTGTCTTTTGGGGTATGTCTAACATCTATGTTATTTCCATTTGAAGGAATCCTGTTGTTTGTGGTTCTGTATTTATCATGGAGAATTATTACTACTACAGTCTCAAAGAACTTTTTTTTGCCCCATTTAAAAGCTGTTGTAACTTATTCAGATTTCCATCTTCCTTTTTATGTGTCTGTCTTCTATGGGGCAAGGATCTGCTTTATGTCCACAACACTTGGGAAAAGCCCTGGTTTACAATTATTGGTGATTCCTATATTTTTGTTAAACAAGTGAACAAATGAATAAATGAAATGAGGCAGAAAGCATAGATTTACTTCAGTGTTGTCTGTGTCAGCATCAGGAGCAAACTTTGAGTTGAAAACCAACCTAAAACGTTTGACCACCCTTTTCAGTGAAGCACAGATATACATAGAACAGCATTTTGTACCGTATTATAACTGAAACTGTTAAACCATGGCACATTCTCTTGTCTTTTCCCATTCCCAGCAGAGCATGAAGGCAGAACGTCTTGGCAGTTTCCCACAGCAGCACTGAGACCAGACTGAAACATGCGGTCCGTTTTTGTTTAAGTCCTGAGGAAATTATAGCTCAGAGCAAAGCTCCCAATGACCTTTTGGATGCGGTCACTCTGCTGTGTGAACCTCCGGGCACGAGACCTTGGGTATTTGGGGTCTCCAGCTGGACTGCCTTATTGCTGCACGTTCTTGCTTAGAACACAGCCCCTCTGTGAGGAAGAAGCCCTCGTTTCTACACCAGACAAGAATGTCCTCAGTGACATGCAGATGCCCCAGAGTCCAAGCCTGAGATTCCCAGAGACGCACAGGTGACTTAGCCAGTCCAGAATCAACCTCCAGGGCCTCACTTCCTGGTCAGGATATTCTAACTCCAAAGATGGCTCACAGTCAGAACTTCATTTCTCTTCATTGGACACCCAGGATGACCACACGGTGGGATCTTATTCTGTGGATTCGAAAGGATAATTTTCTCATTATCATAAGAGCCAGCAGTTACTTAGGAGTGCTGAGACTTTATAGACAGTAATTACATTTACTCATCACAGTAATTTTGTGAAGTCAGTAGTATTCTGCCATATACTCAGATGAGGAAATGGGTATACTTATTTGACTTTCCCCAAATTATATACATAATGAGTAGCATAAACCTGTATCTGATGCTAAAGTCTAACTTATTGCCCAACATTAGTGCCAGGGCTATACCCATGAATTAGCCAGGCCTATAAGATGATCAGAAAGGTCTCATTTCATTCCCCTAAGGTATTAGGGAAAACCCCTAGAATTGGAGATGGACACACCTGGTTCGAGTCTAACTGTAACTTACCAAGAGTGTGGTTATGCTAAACAAGATATACAAATTCTGAGCTAAGGTTCCTACTGCATTAGCTTATTGTGTGGATTAAAAGAGATGGTACAAGCAAAGTGCCTATAGTGCTGGGTCCACTGTAGGTGTTTAATAAATGCTAACTACAACTACCGCACAGTTGCAACTACTCACAGGCTAGTAAACTAATGCTCAAAATTCTTCAAGCCAGACTTCAACAGTATGTGAACCATGAACTTCCACATGTTCAAGCTGGTTTTAGAAAAGGCAGAGGAACCAGAGATCAATTTGCCAACATCCGCTGGATCATCAAAAAAGCAAGAGAGTTCCAGAAAAACACCTATTTCTGCTTTATTGACTATGCCAAAGCCTTTGACTGCGTGGATCACAATAAACTGTGGAAAATTCTGAAAGAGATGGGAATACCAGACCACCTGACCTGCCTCTTGAGAAACCTATATGCAGGTCAGGAAGCAGTAGTTAGAACTGGACATGGAACAACAGACTGGTTCCAAATAGGAAAAGGAGTACATCAGGGCTGTATATTGTCACCCTGCTTATTTAACTTCTATGCAGAGTACGTCATGAGAAACGCTGGGCTGGAAGAAGCACAAGCTGGAATCAAGATTGCCAGGAGAAATATCAACAACCTCAGATATGCAGGTGACACCACCCTTGTGGTAGAAAGTGAAGAGGAACTAGAAAGCCCCTTGATGAAAGTGAAAGAGGAGAGTGAAAAAGTTGGCTTACTAATTACTATTCAGAAAACTAAGATCATGGCATCTGGTCCCATCACTTCATGGGAAATAGATGGGGAAACAGTGGAAACAGTGTCAGACTTTATTTTTTGGGGCTCCAAAATCACTGCAGATGGTGATTGCAGCCATGAAATTAAAAGACGCTTACTCCTTGGAAAGAAAGTTATGACCGATAAAAAGCAGGGACATTATATTGCCAACAAAGATCTGTCTAGTCAAGGCTATGGTTTTTCCAGTAGTCATGTATGGATGTGAGAGTTGGACTCTGAAGAAAGCTGAGCGCCAAAAATTGATGCTTTTGAACTACTGTGTTGGAGAAGACTCTTGAGAGTCCCTTGGACTGCAAGGAGATCCAACCAGTCCATCCTAAAGGAAATCAGTCCTGGGTGTTCATTGGAAGGACTGATGCTGAAGCTGAAACTCCAATACTTTGGCCACCTTATGCGTAGAGTTGACTCATTGGAAAAGACCCTGATGCTGGGAGGGATTGGGGGCAGGAGGAGAAGGGGACAACAGAGGATGAGATGGCTGGATGGCATCACTGACTCGATGGACATGAGTTTGGGTAAACTCCCGGAGTTGGTGATGGACAGGGAGGCCTGGCGTGCTGCAATTCGTGGGGTCACAAAGAGTCGGACATGACTGAGTGACTGAACTGAACTGAACTGATTGAGTTATAACAGAATTACTTCCTGATTTCTGTTCTCACTGGCCCCATCTGCATTTCCACATATTTGGAAAAATTCACATTTAATATACTTACTGAGAAATGTGTAATGTAATTTTAAATCCACAAAAATATGATATTTTAAATTATGCCACAATCATATTCTTATAGGTCAGGTGACCTTATAAATTATTGTATAAACTGAGGCACCTAAGAGCAAAAGAAAGCATTATTACACTGATATTAAAAAAAACTTTCAGTTACAGGCTATAAATACTTTCCTGTTTTTGGAATAGGCAACAATAAAAAGAAAAAAATTGATGACATGTGGGTAGTGATTTTAGGTAACTATACCCTTATGCTAGCAATAATATATCTATATATGGATGAAACAATGTTTGTTTGAGAGATTATCAGTAAGTCTTATATAAATATCTATACTTCTCCCACATACTCATAGCTACCTTACATTTCTATTTATAAGAACACACGGTGTTTTCTTCTTTGTTCTTTTGAATATTCTTATAGGCTTAATGACATTTTTGCTGTCATAACCTATAATGGAAAAGAATCTAAAAAAGAATATATACATATATATATACACATAATTGAATCAGTTTGCTATATACCTGAAATTAACACAACTATATGTAAATCAACTACATGTCAATAAAATTTTTTTTAATTTAGTGACATTTTGGGATGAACTAGATACGGTAGTTCCTTCACTCTTCACCTAACACTTACCCTTAGATAAAAGTGCCCAGACACAGATAGCAGGGGCTTATTGTTTCAGTTGAGGAGTGGCTTTAAAACAATCTTCATTGCTACTAAGAAGAAAATATTCAGATAAACTAGTTCACAGTTGTACTTTCATAAATATTGTTTAACATTTAATGGGTTTAAAGCTTACTGTCTATTCTACAAAGTATCTTACTTACCAGGATTTTCCAGCCAGTTAATCTTCGTAAACATTTTTTATTTTATATTTGAGTATAGTTGATTAACGATAGTGTGATGATTTCAGGTGGACAGCAAAGTGATTCCATTAGTATCTATTCTTTTTCAGATTCTTTTCCCATTTCCGTCTGCTACACAGCGTTGAGCAGAGTTCCCTGTGCCATACGGTAGGGCCTCATTGATTATTTTTAAATATAGGCGTGTGCACATGTCACCCTAAACTCCCTAACTATCCCTTCCCCGTAGTCACCCTAAGCTCATTCTCTAAATCTGTGAATCTATTTTGTAAGTAAGTTCATTTGTATCTTTTCTTTTTAGATTCTGCTATTAAGCGATATTATACAATATGTCTCTTTCTCTGTCTAACTTATTCCAGTCGGTATGACGATCTCTGGGTCTGTCCATGTTACTGCATATGCATTATTTCACTCTTTTTAATCAGGCCAGTTCATCTTGAAGGGCACACTAGGTTGTGTCATCCAAAACTACACATTTTACTGAGCCTTTTACTGAGATTATTTCTTTATGAAAGTTTGGATTCTTGCTTAAAATTTCTTTGAGAATTCTTCAAGTACTGCAGTCACATTCTCTGAGATTTTTTGATTGTGTTATAGCAGAAACAAAGTAATTTAAGTATTTTTCTCAATACAAAATTGATAGATACTCACTGTAGAAAGTACTGATGTATAGAAAGAGAAATTTTCTAATATTTATAATCCCACCAAGGATAACTGCTTTTTTTGGAATATTAATTGCTTTACACTGTTGTGTTAGTTTCTGCTGTACAACAGAGTGAATCAGCTACACACACACACACGCACATGCACACACACTCACACACACACACACACATCCCCTCCCTCTTGGACCTCCCTCCACCCCACCTCCATCCCACCCTTAACGTATCTCACTGTTGGAGAAGGAAAGGGCAGCCCACTCCAGTGTTCTTGCCTGGGGAATCCCAGGGACAGAGGAGCCTGGTGGGCTGCCATCTGTGGGGTCGCACAGAGTCGGACACGACTAAAGCGACTTAGCAGCAGCAGCAGCAGCATCTCACTGTATGTTTGACTTGAATTTTCCTGATGGCTAATGATGTCAGGCATCTTTGGATTGTGCTTATTGGCCACTTATATATCTTCTGTGGGTTATTTACCTTTTCATTATCAAGTTATAAGGGTTCTTTATATATTCTAGATACTAGGCCTTTACTATATACATAATTTACAAATATTGTCTCTCATCTGTGGGTTGTCATTTTACTTACGTGATGGTGTCCTCGAGGGACATGGTTTTAATCTTGATGAAGTCCAGTTCACCTAATTTTTCTTTTGTTATTTATGCTTTTGTTGTGATATCTAAGAATCCTTTGCCAAATTCAAAATCATAAGTGTACCATTGTGTTTTATTATAAGCATTTTATAGTTTTAGCTCTTACATTTAGGACTTTGATCTGTTTTGAGTTTATTTTGATATGGTGTAAAGTAAAAATCTAACTTTATTCTTTTACATATTGTATTACCCACCACCATTGTTTAAGAGTAATCTTTTCTCATTGAATAGTCTTGGCACCCTTATAGAAAATCAGCTGACTATAGATGTATAGGTTTATTTTGGACCCTTAATTCTTTTCTACTGATCAATATATCTGACCTTTCTCATGTCATTACCTCACTGTCTTGATTATCATTGCTTTATATTAATTTTGAAATTGGGAAGTATGCGTTTTCCTTCTTTCTTCTTTTTCATAATTGTTTTTGGCTATTCTAGGCCCTTTGCAATTTCATATGCATGTTAGAATTAGTTTGTAAGTTTCTAAAATGTCAGCTGGAATTCTGATAGAGATTGCACTGAATCTGTAGATCAGCTTAAAGAATATTCTCATCTTAACAGTAAATCTTCCAGTCCATAAACATGGATGTTTTTCCAATTGTTTAGATACTCTTTTAGTATTTTCTTTCAGTAATTTTCCTTCTGTATTGCTTTATTATAGTTTTCAGAGTATATGTTTTCTAGTTTTTTAATAAATTTATTCCTAAGTATGTTCATTTTTTATATTTTAAATGAGATTTTTTTCTGAGCTTCATTTTATTATTCATTGCAAGTATATAGAAATACAACTAATTTTGACATATTGATCTCATAACCTGCACTCTTGCTGAATTTGTTCTATAAGCTGAATCTTAACAAATTATTAAGGTTATTAAGAAAAATTAAAGTATAATAAAGCATATTTTTAAGCTTTTCATACATTTGCTGAATTTCCCTAGAGAAGTAGTACACTAGTTTGTACTCTTACCAGAAATCCAGTCCTTCAAAATTAAGTTTTAACTTGTCTTCTTCTTTACAAATTAAAAAGGTAAAATAGTTTCTAATTTTTGTTTAAACTTGCAGTTTTTAGATTACATCTGTACTCATTGGCTCAATGGTAAAGAATCCTCCTGCCAATGCAAGAGACAAATCTCTGGGTCAGGAAGATTCCCTGGAGGAGGAAATGGCAGCCCACTCCAGTATTCTTGCCTGGAAAATCCCATGGACAGAGGAGCCTGGTGGGCTACAGTCCATGGTGTCGCAAAAGAGTTGGACTTGACTTAGTGACTCAACGACATCAATACTCATTTAAGGGATGCCTTCCAGAAAATAGGAGCCCAAATGAAATCAGGAAAACACAATCATCATAGCATGGTCCCCCTAACAGCTAACAGCACAGTTCCAGCATTGTCAGTTGTTCTTTTTGGTGTTTAAAATCCCATGCTATCAAGACAAGCTTCCTACTATAACTCTTCTATCTTTTATATAATTTTTGGACAATAATACAGACTGTAATGATATTTATGAGGCTTCTCACAGTGTCAGTAGATTTCTACCAATCCCTAACTGCACACCAATTTAGTCTTTCTGTATTATCCATTGCTGCTTAACAAATTAACCTCAAAGTTTAGTGACTTCAAACAGCATTAATCATCTCATGGCTTCTGAGGGTCAGGAATGTGGGAGCCATTGGGTGGCTCTGTCTCAGGTTTTCTCGTGAAGTCGCAGTCAAGCTGGCTGCTTGGGATGCAGTGATCTGAAGTCCATTTCCGAGGAGGCTCACTCAGGTAGTTAAAGCTGGGATGCACAGTTGCTGCTGGGTTAGAAGTCCTGTTTCCTCCCCACACGGCCTCTCATTGGGTTGTCTAGTTGTCTTTTAAGACCTGGCAGCTGGATTCCTCCAGATGATGAGTGATGAGGGGTTGGAGTGGGGGCAGAGAACTTGAGATGGCAGCTGCAGTCCTTTATAACCTGACCTCATCACTTGTGCTCTATGTTACTGGTCACAACATCTGAGAGAACTAAACAAGGCTGTGAGCACTAGGAGAGGGGCGTTACCGGGACTGTTGTAACAGAAAGAATCATGCTGCTTATGGATTGTGACTTATTATTGTTGTTCATCACGCAGTCCTGTTGGTCTCTTTGAGACCCCATGAACTGCAGCACGCCAGGCTTCCCCATCCTTGAATATCTCCCAGGGTTTGCTCAAACTCATGTCCATTGAGTTGGTGATGCCATCCAACCATCTCATCCTCTGTCACTCCATTCTTCTCCTGTGATTTATAATCAGAACATTCATTTAGTCTTCATCCCTATTTCTGGCCCAGAGCTCCTAAAACCCTTGGAATTTCCTAAGAAGTACCATAAAGGTATCTTTTGTTCTGTTCATGCAATAACTTTTGGAAAGCCCCAAGTAACCTACGCATGAGGGCTGGTCACCAGAGGAAGCAATTATGTTATTAGAGGGTTGGAATTTATAGTCACCAACCCCCAAACCCTCCAGGGAACGGTTGGGCAGAAGATTGAACTGTTATCAGTGGCCAGTGGTTTAATCAATCACACCTGTGTCATGAAGCCTCCATAGAAACCCCAAAGGACAGGGTTGGGAGAGCTTCCAGGTGGTGATCACATGGGTTTGTGGGGAGGGTGGACTGCTCCACATTCCTTTCTCCATATCTTGGGCTATTTGTCTCTTATATTTGGCTGTTCATGAGTTAAACCCTTTTATAATAAACTGGTGACCTAGTAAGTAAAGAGGGATTTGTTGGAACCCTCAGTGGCTTCCCTGGTAGCTAAACAGTAAACAATCTGCCTCTAAGGCAGGAGACGCATGTTTGATCACTGGGTCGGGAAGATCCCCTGGAGGAGGAAATGGCTACCCACTCCAGATTCTTGCCTGGAGAATTCCATGGACAAAGGTGCCTGGCAGGCTATAGTCCATGGGGTCACAAAGAGTCCGACACGACTGAGCAACTAACACACTCTCAATCTATAACTAGTTGGTCAGAAGCACAGGTGACAACCTGGATTTGCAAATGGCCTCCGAAGTTGGGTCAGTGGTGGGATGGGGGAGGGGAGAATCTTGTAGGACTGAGCCCTTACCCTGGGGGATCTGAGGCTGTCTCTAGGTCAACAGTGTCAGAATTGAGTTGACTTGCAGGACATCCAGCTGGTGTCTGAGAATTGCTTGGTCATGCAGAAAGAAACCATGCCTTGTGACTGGGGTCAGAATCTCGTTCCTCACCAAAAATTTGTTGTTGTTCAGTTGCTCAGTCGTGTCGGACTCTTTGTGACCCTATGGACTGCAGCATGCTGGGCTTCCCTGTCCTTCACTGTCTCCTGGAGTTTGCTCAAACTCATGTTCATTAAGTCAGTGATGCCATCCAACCATCTCTTCCTCTGTTGTCCCCCTTTCCTCCTTCCTTCAATCTTTCCCAGCATTAGAGTCTTCTCTAATGAGTCAGCTCTTTGCATCAGGTGGTCAAAGTATTGGAGCTTCAGCATCAGTCCTTCCAATGAATATTCAGGACTGATTTCCTTTAGGATGGACTGATTGGATCTCCTTGCAGTCTGAGGGACTCTCAAGAGTCTTCTCCAACACCACAGTTCAAAAGCATCAATTCTTTGGTGTTCAGCCTTCTTTATGGTCCAAAAACTGCTGCTGCTGCTGCTCAGTCACTTCAGTCGTGTCCGACTCTGTGCGACCCCATAGATGGCAGTCCACCAGGCTCCCCGGTCCCTGGAATTCTCCAGGCAAGAAGACCGGAGTGGTTTGCCATTTCCTTCTCCAGGTCCAAAAACTAGCAAGTCCTAATTCCTGGAACCTGTGAACATTACCTTATATGGCAGAGTCTTTGCAGATGTGATTAAGTAAAGAATCCTGAGGAATTTCTCTGGTGGTGCAGTGGTTAAGAGTCTGCCTTGGAAAGCAGGAGACACAGGTTCGATCCCTGGTCACGGAACTAGGATCCCATGTACTGCAGGGCAACTAAGCCCACACACTGCAACTGCTGAGCCTGCACACCACAGTGAAGACCCCAAATGCTGAAACTAAGACCTGATACCGCCAAATTAAATAAATATTTTTAAAAAAATCCTGAGATGGGAAAATTATTCTGCATATTCCAGGTGAATGACACAAATAAATGCCATCACAAATGTCCTTGTGAGAGAGTGGTAGATGGCATTTTCACAGACACACACACAGAGGAGAAGGTCATATACATATGGAGCAGAGACAGAGTTGAAGATGTGGCCCCAAGTCAAAGTAAGCTAGGAGCCACTAGAAACTGGAAGAGGCAAAGAGTGTGTTCTACCCAAGAGCCTTCAAAGGACACGTGGCCCCACCAACACCTTGATTTTGACCCAGTGATAGATTTCAGACATCTGGCCTCCAGAGCTATGAACAAATACATTTCTGTTTTAAGTCACCAAGCCTTCAGGAATTTTTTTTAAATAACAGCCACAGAAATCTAGTATAGCCATCTCAGAAGTTGGCTACCACACATTCTATATCCTCAAACATTTTCTAAAAGATAGTTTAAGCAACTGTTGTGAAATTTCCCTTTAAGCATTTATCTTAGATTGTGTGATTCAACACTACAACTTGTGTGCATTTTTCAGCCATTATAAGTAAAAATTATTTTCACACACAAAATAAATATCTTAAAGGCCAAGCAATAAATATCACATTCCGCAGAACATATTTAATTTGGCAGAGCACTTGCTCGTTTAGAGTACAGCATGGTGCGCCAAAACTCAGGGCGCAGAGCAGGATTCGTTCTGCTTCTAGCTGGTTTCAGCATTTGAGTTTTGAGGTGACATAGTTGAGTATATAACCGCATAGTCTGAAGCTGACTGCCATTGAGTCCTTATGGAAAAAGCTGAGCACTTTTCTATTCCTCTAAATGAAGTAAAATGATAGAAACACATTAGGATAATATTTTATAACAGCAATGAGTATGAGAAGTATCAACAGCATATGAGAGATATCAACAGACTGGTGGACCATGTAAAGGAAGGGAGCATGTTGTCAGGTGACAAGCAGAGGAGCAGCCGTCAGGACTGTCCTCCGAGGATGCTGCAGGAAAGCTGGAAGCCACCTGCCTCCTGGAGCTTGGATGAGTCTCTCGGCTCAGAGAAGGCCTGACGTAGGACAGGAGTGAGAACCAGGGAACTGATGAAAGGTCTGGTACACAAAGGATGGGCTTCCCAGGTGGCTCAGTGGTAAAGCGTCCACCTGCGATGCAGGAGACCCGGGTTTGATCCCTGGGTTGGGAAGATCCCCTGGAGAAGGAAATGACTACCCACTCCTGTATTCTTGCCTGGAGAAGTCCATGGACAGAGGAGCCTGGGAGGCTACAGTTTATGGGGTTGCAAAGTGTAGGACACAATTGAGTGACTAAACAACACCACCACAGAGGATGTACCCTCTAGTTCCCCAGCCTACCTAACCACTCAAAGTATTTAGGAAATTTAGCATTTAATACTGGGGGAAAATCCAGAAGACTATTTACTAAAAATATGAATGTTTTCTGGAGAGTTTTAAAGTCTCTAGTGTGGGTTTTGGCTGCCTAGCATAAATAACTAATCTCATTTTGGCATTTGGGGGTCCTTAAGCCTTCTCTTAAATAAGAATGTCAATCATGAATCACTAGAATAGGAGAAAACCCAGCAGCATAAAAATCAAATATAAAGACAGAAAACTTATAGAAAGATTTGTAAATGCGTTTTTAGTATACTCAGGAAGAACTGAGATATTATAACCACACAAAAACAGAACAGTATGCCATCAAAGAGAATAATAA
The DNA here is from genome assembly GCF_019320065.1 of Cervus canadensis. Classification (NCBI taxonomy): domain Eukaryota; kingdom Metazoa; phylum Chordata; class Mammalia; order Artiodactyla; family Cervidae; genus Cervus; species Cervus canadensis. The sequence continues at coordinate 23,801,714 of NC_057397.1, read as the reverse complement.
GGAAAAATATAAGAGCTCTTGGGAAAAAACTTCAATGTTAATAGTAAAAGCAGTTTGTAAAGCATAATAAATGGATTAGGATATGCCCGTAAAAATAGAAAAGAGAGAAAAGAGGCACAAAGGATCAATTGACTATGGAAGGTTAGTAAATAAACTTGAGAAAATACCCCAGGAAGCAGAACAAAGAAGACTAGAAAACAGGAGAGAAAATATAAGAAAATTAAAGAATCATTTCCTTAGGCTCAGCATCTGAATAGTAAGTCCAGAAGGGCAGGATCTACCAATTGAACAGGTCCATGGAATAAGGGGAAAACACCTACACACAATGCTGTGAAATTTAGATCATGCAAGATAAAGAGCTGTTTGAGTTCTTCCAAACTTTCAGCCAATCCAATAATAAGTGCCTCTGAAGAATGAGTCTAAAGGGTGGGGAGGATCTGGGGAAATTGTTGCTTGTGTCTAAGCTATTATCTACTATTTGGTACTGTCCATGAAAAATTAACCAGTCAATCTAAGAAATAAATGGAGTATTTTATTGGAGCCAAGTTGAGATTATAACTCGGAAACAGAATCTCAGAAAGCTCCAAAAACTGTTACACCCACAAGAGGTCAAGAATCAGTTAAGTGATTTTTCTGAGACAGAGGGCTATACACCAAATGATGCATTATTGACAGTTTAAAACAATCCAGTTCTGGTCCCTTACGAGATCCAGAAGGAATGTTCTCCTTTAAGGTGTTGTCTTGTTGATGCTGGTTGAGCAGGTATTTCTGCCCTTGGGGGGAAGTTCGATGCATAATGCAGATATACAGTGCACAGTGGTGGGGAGAGAGAAAGCCAAAAGGAAGAGGAAATTTTTTATGTTTAAATTTTTCATGTCTTGCCACAAAATATGAATTTTATTCACACTACTTTACCATATGCGTGTATTATTCTGGTAGACCTTTTAAAAATATTTATCAAACGTCGTTGAGAAAAGCTATCTTTGTGGAGGATACCTAAGGACACGCAGTCTAACCCTTCCTCTACTCATATCGCTGGACCAAGGTCAGAGTGCCCTAGTGTTGGTTATGGTGGCCATGTTACTTAGGCTCCCCACCCAGAAAGTTACTCACTGAACTGTGATGGATCTTTCTTGAGATCTTTTCTATAAGAGGCAGCCCTGGGCAATTCATTATTGTGTTTACAGTAGATACTTTTAAAGACATTGTTCAGTCCACTGCTCCTGTCCTCCTGATAAGAACCACCAGGAAAACATTTTCTCTGACTTAGTGCCCAAAATAAATGTGCTTCTCCTAAGCCCTGATTAAATCTTCTCTTCTGATCACTGACTCAACTAAGACACCACATTTCCTTCCCTGTGTCACCATCTCAGAATCTATTTTATAGTCACAGCATTTGCTAGAGTGATTGTAACCTGCCCCGGCAGAACTTTCCTGTCCTTTGCGGACAGTCACACTTTGAGTCGTTATTCTTAATTTGTAAAGCTGAGCGTCATTCTGCTGCAGTCTATTGCAAACAGAACTTCTGTTACTGTTTGGGTGAGCAGGTCTTAGCAATCCCCGTGAGCTGAAATGGATGCAGAGGCCACAGATGGAGGTGTCATAATAGCTTTAAGCCACCAGGAGGAGCTCTAAAACAGACTACTGGGGACTATAAGACCTGCTGGCAAGGAGGGGGAAATAATACATTGTCTACAGATGGAGAGTTTAAACCACAATAAAACTTAATAAAGAATTACAGAGGGGTTGAGTGAATTATCACACTAAAAAGTCTTCAGAAGACAAAATACAGGTGCCTAAAGACATTAGGTTAGTTCTGTCTTTGGATTTTTTGTTTTTAAGAGAAAAAAATACACAAGAAACTGATTCAATTAGTGAAGCCAAACAAGTCATGGGATTGTAAATGAGAGTAAATTTACACAGAGCTTCTCAACCCATCCATCTGCCAAAATATTTCTTTCCGTGGACTCAGCCTTTTAGATGAGTTTTGGAGAATGATTCATAAGATGCTGAAAGTTTTCTTTACTCAGAAATCTGTCTTCTGATTAACTCCTTGTGCCTGACATTCTTTAAGAGCTTTAATTATGTCTTAACATTCTTAATGTCTTTGAATAAAGGCTTTACCTCAGCTTGGAGGGCTAATATTGATGATTGCAAAGATTAACTTGAATGGCTTCATCTTTTGCTATGCATCACCATGTGATAGGAAGGAAAGGTTTTGAAGATTAACCTGAAAATGATTTTTATTTACGGAAGATGACCAGGTGTAGAAAGCTCAGATACAACCCTACAACTGGAGGCTTGTATCAGGAAATCTGCAAGGAATGGGGGCATCAGTGGAAAGGAACAGAATCAACCACAAAGAAGCAGCAAAGAAGGTGACAAACTTCCCAAGGCGGCTTCTTTGCTCCAGGCCGACATAACAAAGCACCACAGGTGGACAGCTTAACCATCAGAAATAGGTTTTCTCACTGTTCTGGAGGCTAGAAGGTCAAGATCAAAGTGTTGTGTGCTTCTGATGCCGCCTTCTACCTGTGTCTTCATGTGTACATGTCTGCATCCAAACGTCCTCTTTTTTTTTTAATTTTGTATTGGAGTATAGCCGATTAACTATGTGATAGTTTCAGTTGAACAGCAAAGAGACTCAGCCATACAAGTACATGTATCTATTCTCCCCCAAACTCCTCTCCCATCCTGGCTGCCACATAATATTGGATGCTCCATTAGTGTTTGACGAGGGAATGCACAAGGGACCATATCTCGTATCATATCTCATTTAAGCTTTTTTAATTTTTTTAATTATGAAAGTACAATAACACATTTACAGGAGACTTGGAAAATACAGAACAAAGTTACATATAGCTCCACTATATACTACAGTTATTTTTATTAAATAGGTAAATTGGGCTTCCTGGGTGGTGCAGTGGTAAAGAATCTGCCTGCCAATGCAGGAGATGCAAAAGACTGAGGTTCAATCCCTGGGTTGAGAAGATCCCCTGGGGGAGAAAATGGCAACCCACTCCAGTATTCTTGCCTGGGAAACCCCATGGACAGAGGAGCCTGGTGGGCTGCAGTCCATGGGGCTGCAGAGTTGGACACGACTGAGCGACTGAGCATGCACGCATGACTCAAGACAAGAAACATGTAAAATCAAGATTTTTAGTCGGAGTTTCAATATCATACTCTTAAAAATTAATACAACAGACAGAGAAGTAGATGGGTATAGTTGACCAGAAAAGCATTATGAACCAATTCAACATAATTAAGATTTATACAATTTTCACACAACAGGAGGATATGCATTCTAGTCAAGTTGCCGTAGACTGTAAACTAGGAGACACTGGAACATATCCAGGGCAAATGTCCCCGTTTGATGAGGACCCTGGTCATGCTATTAAGGGCCTACTCTATGCACTCATTGTAACTAAAGACCCCCATCTCCAAATATGTTCGCATCACATATAGTAAGGGTTAGAACTTCAAATACTGAATTTGAGGGGGCTGCAGTGCAGCCTGTAACGCTGCCCTTCTCTCCTTGGTGCCCAAGATTTCCTTTTTTTTTTTTGTTCCATCTATTTTTATTAGTTGGAGGCTAATTCCAAGATTTCTTAAAATTCTGTCGGGCAGTGGAGTAGCCACGAGGCAGTCAGTGGAGGGGGCTTGAGTTTGGGAGTCAGGCCTCTACTATTCTGCTGGCTTGACCATTTCCAGCAGTGTGAACTGGGGAATTATTTAGCCTATTCTTAGCCTTGGTTTCCCCATTTGTAACATAAGGCTAAAAATACTCCCCTTGGCAAGCAACGGTGAAAAGAGAACAGAGATGATTAATGTGGAAAAATGGTCACAGCGATTCTCAGGTATGGACTGAACCCCTCGGAGGCCCCCACTGCCCTGGAGAGAGGAGTCCAGTCCTGCCACAGCCAACAAGGCCTGTGTGACCAGCTCCCAGCCCCCAGCAGAGGTGAGAGGGGCCCAATGACTGTGGAATGCTAGATGCTATGAAGAAGAAAGCCCCCAAAAGATAAAATAGGGAGTCAAAAACTACGGCATGTTTATTTAATAAATCAATGCTTTGAATACTCATGTACACTGCACGTGTGTGCACAACCTCAGCTGGAGCTAGGTATCTAAATTTGAGGCTTGTGTGAACGTGAGGCAACATCCCCACAGGGGATCTGTGCTTCTGTGACCCTGGCTTCTGCCACTTCACCTTGCCCGGCTCCCTCCCCCCCAGGGCTCTTTCCTCGCCACACAGAGTGGTCAATTTTTCACAGCCTGACAGCATTATCTTAGACAAGGATCGTGTGTGTGCGCATGCGTGCGTGCACATGGGTGGCACGTGTCACGTGCACACAGACAATTTCAGGCAGATCCTGTGACCCCGGCAAGCTGCGTGCTTCATCTTTTCAGCAGTGACCACGGCTGCAGTGAAATAACTCACTTCATCACTGGACATTTACTCTCTGCCTCTCCTGCTGGAAGGTGGGCTTACCTTTCCAATCCCAGGACGTGTCCAGGGTCTCCACAGCCAGTTCCCCAAAACCCAGACCCAACCTTGCTCCAGCATCATACCCACCAGCTCACCCACCTCCTGTTCTCACGGTCACACCTCCCACACTCTGCCTTCTAACTGCCGGGACCCTCTCTTTGTTCCCAATCAAGCCACAGTCTTTCATGATCTGTCTTTTTAATTTTCCTGAGACATTTCCTCTCCCTCTCAGGTTGGAGAAATCCAATTAATTGTAAGCCAGACTCCTCCTTGAGCTACTTGGCAGAGGGAAAGTGCAGTTTCTTCTGCACCCCCTCGCCCAGTCCTTTGTTCCGACCTCTGCATGGGTTCTATTTGTGTGCATGTCTGTTTGCTTCGTTAGATTGTATGTTCTGTGAAGACAAGCAGTCATTTTATTCTTATCTCCCTGTTTCCAGTATCGGCCCTGGGGTTGAACACAATGCCTGGTGCAGAGTACGTGTTGTGCAATGATTCTTTCAGTTCTTTGTTCTCATGAATACTTGGGGTATTTGAATTGACCAAGGTTTGAGGGATTTATGCCAGCACATTCTTGCACGTGACTAAGACTTTTTTAAGATTTATTTTTATTTATTTATTTGGTTGCACTGGGTCTTAGTTTGCAGCATGTAGGATCTAGTTCCCCGACAAGGGATCGAACCCAGGTCCCCTGCATTGGGAGCGCAGAATCTTAGCCACTGGACCACCAGGAAAGTCTTGACTAATGTTCTTTAGGTAGCAAGAAATCACAACTCCTCTTAGCAGGTTTAAATGTAATACATATGTGGACACTTTATATGGGGCCTCTTTGGTTGCAAGCCAAAAACTGGATGTCTAGGCTCTGACTAACTTAAGCAAAAAGGAAGTTTTCTGGGATTGTTGGGTCATATGGTAGTTTTATTCCTAGTTTTTTAAAGAATCTCCGTAGTGATTGTTCTCCATAGTGGCTGTATCAGTTTACATATTATTCCCACCAATTCCCAGTTTACATATTATTACATACTATTCCCACCAACAGTACAAGAGGGTTCCCTTTTTTCCACACCCTCTCTCCACACATCATCATGGCCATTGATGATGGCCATTCTGACTGGTGTGAGGTGATACCTCACTGTAGTTCAGATTTGCATTTCTCTAATAATAAGCAATGTTGAGCATCTTTTCATGTGTTTATTAGCCATCTGTATTGTCTTCTTAGAAGGTGTTTGGATCTTCTGTCCACTTTTTGAATGGGTTGTTTGTTTTTTGGGTATTGAGCTACAGGAGCTGCTTGTTTATTTTAGCAAAATAGACAGCCAGTGGGAATTTGCTGTTTGACTCGGGGAATTTAAACCTGTGCTCTGTGACAACCTAGAAGGGATGGATTGGGTGGGAAGTGGGAGAGAGGTTCAAGAGGGAGGGGACAAATGTATTCCTATGGCTGATTCATGTTGATGTGCAGCAGAAACCAATACAATATTGTAAAGCAATTATCCTCCAATTAATTGATAAAAAGAAGTTTTCTGGACCGGTATCAGGAATTCAGAGAATCAGTGGCTGGAGAAGTGAGTTATGTGGATAGGAGCCCAGGTAACTAGAGAACGGGAAAGGCAGGAATGAAGTGGGAGCGAGAACAGCTTTTCCTAGTTTGTGCCTCTAGAATAAATCAGAAAACATTCTCAGTTTCTGGCACTCTAGTCAAGATTTGAGTTGCATGGAAGGTGCATCAAGTTTGGGTCCTGTGCCAAGCCATCAGCTTGGCAAGGCAGAAACATCTGTCTAACAAGTTCCACCAGATTAAATTCAATGGGAGATGAGATAGTCCTCAAAAGGCAATGAGTATTCTATGGCAAAGAGGCAATGGATGCTGATTGCCAAAAATCCACAAACACCTTCTGCATTTGTGTCCTCAATTATCTGGAACCCAACACCGTAATGATTGTTGCAATGCAGTTATTATTAAATCATATGCTTTTTCATCCATAGATTCTCACTCAAAGAGAGTAGACCGCTAACCCAATTTTTTTAAAAACAAGTGTTTGTATTTTCTTTTAACTGCTAACTTATGAGACAGTAGATGTGCTGTGACAGGGCTTAAGTGAATGAGCATAAAAAAAAAAAAATGGTCAGTGGTACAAAGACATCGGTGAGTTCCAACCATCAGCCTCCATCTGGATCACCATCAAGTCAGCATCCTTGCGGCTGAAGGGTGTGCAGCGATGGAGCTTTTCAGTAGCCCTTTCGGGCCAGCACTGTGTTACAGTCCATTGAGCTCCTGTGTGTAGCTGGTGAAGCCTGAGTGCTGAGGGAATCACCGGCTCAATTAACTAGCATTAGAATACTGTACCTCTAGAATCATCTTCAGGGGAACGTGATCATTTACTCTAGAAAATATCTGAGACATTTTCCCTGCTGGATAGAGAGGGAAAATTAAATTACCTGAAATGAATTCCCAGTTCTCCATATGTGAACTCTCTGTATTACAGATTGTCAGTTTAAGGGCTGTTATTTGTCACCGTGACCATGGCCCAGCTAGTGGTGACAAGGCAGCTAAGAACTTACACGGATAAAAATTATGTTTTCTCTGGTTATCTACACTGATGTTATACTTTATAAAAACTATAGGAATAGAGGAAGTTTCTTAACTTGAGGTTTTATTTTGGCTGACGTATTACCCTTGTTTCAAATCTCTTCAGCCAAGTTAGAGATTCCAGTCTTTTCTTGATATGTAATTCTGTTTATTGCAGAGTTTATTTCTTCTTTTTTTTTTTTTTGGCTGTATGGCATATGGGATCTTAGTTCCCCAACCAGGATCCAATCCCATGCCTCCTGCAGTGGAGATGGGGCGTCCTAACCACCGGACCGCCAGGAAGTCCCTATCACAAAGTTTCTTAGTGGCTATTTTCTCTAGAACAGCTCCAAAACTCTTATCTTCTAGTATCAATTTCCCTTCTTTTTTTTTTTTTTTTCTCCTTCTTTTAATAAAGTACCATCTTCTCCTGAAGCAAGGGATCAAAATCTTTCATACTTTTGCACTTTTTATTACTGATAGGATAGGAAAATCTCTTTTATATTAAAGTAATTCATTTACAGTTCAGTTTGCCACAACAACTAGAAACCTTAGAAGTTGTGTGGATAACTGGAACTGTTCTTAGAATTGTGATTTTATTTATTTATTTACAGGTGCACTGGATCTTCATTGCTGCATGTGGGCTTTCGCTAGTTGCAGCGAGCTAGGGGCTACCCTCTAGTTGCGGTGGACAGGCTTCTCATTGCGGTGGCTTCTCTTGTTGCCACCCTGGCCATAGAGCACAGGCTCAGTTGTTGTGGCTGAAGGACTTGGTTGCTCCGTGGCATGTAGAATCTTCCTGGATCAGGCGTAGAACCCATGTTGCCTGCATTGGCAGGTGGATTCTTACCCACTGTGCCATGAGGGAAGTCTGACTTCTAATATTCTTAACCCTTCCTGAGACAACAGGTGTGTCAAATAAACAAGACTCCTTGCTAACAATTTTTCCATCTCTCTGTCAGAAGTTGTTAGATTCTAGAACTTCCTAATGACTTTATTTAGCCATTCTCAGACTTCCTCTCCCAAACCCATTTACACCCTTAAAAATTACTGAAAACTTTTGTTTATGTGGATATTTACTATCTTAGAAATTGATAGCTAGATGTTTTTAAAATATTTTAAAATGACAGTAATAAATCCACTGCCTGTTAAAATAAATATTTGCATAAAACATGTTTTGGAATAAAATTAATTAGAAGAATGTCATTGTTTCATATTTGACAGTTTCTTTAATGTCTGGTTTAATAGAGGAAAACTGAATTCTAGCAGTATCCTGGGCATGTAATCCCTTGTGATATGTCATTCTGGTTGAAGTATCTGAAGAAAATCTGATCTCAGAGGGATATTTAATTAGAAAAGGGAAGGGTATTTAATAGTCTTCTCATGTAAATGAACTTTCCTTTTTGGTTCAACAGTAGCTCAACAAGTCATAACTTTTTAAAGGTTGATTGAATGGGGAAACTGAAACTATATCAGTGAACTTTTCAGTCAATCAGTCTCCCACTCTGAAAGAACCTTTCACCCACATGTGATTTTGTAACTTCCAAATGCTGACAAATCTCATTACTATGTTTTTTAAAACAATCACAGTTGGTAATATCCACACTGATTTCATCAAGAATATTCTTTTGAATATTAGGAAAATATAAAGCTCATGGTGCTATATGAAGGTTTTTTAAAATTCTAATTTTTGATTCATGTGTGTGTGTGTGTTTGTGTGTATGTTGCATCTCAGAGTATTTAGAAAGAGAATTTATTACTGACTGGAAAACTTGGTCTTGGGTCATGATTTTCAGTATGAAAGACCTTTGAGCCAAATCTTTTTGCAGTAAATAATTTCTTCTTTTGCTCACTTCCATTTTTTTTTGTCAAGTATTTTGTTAACACACAAAATGATACATATTTGTTGTACAAAAATAAAAAAGCTAAGCAAGTATATAAATAAATGGATAGGGGAAATATATATCCATATGTACAGTGCCCACTGTCATCTCTGGGGAATATGTTCCAAGCTGCCAGTGGGTGCCTGAAATCATATGTAGGACCAAACGCCATAGATACTGTTTTTCTCTTAGACATGCATACCTATGATAAAGTTTAGGTTATAAATTTGGCATAGTAGGAAATGGCAATAGGCATAGTAAGAGATTAACAATAATAACTCACAATAAAACAGAAAAGTATGCTGTATTAAAAGTTATATGAATGTGGTCTCGCTCAAAATATTTTATTGTACTGTTCTCACCCTTCTTGTGACAGTGTGAGAAGATGAAATGCCTATGTGATGAAAAGGAGAGAAGTCAGTGGTATAGGCAGTGTGTTAGGTTACTACTGACCTTCTGTCAGTAGGAGGACCTTAAACCTTGGGTTGACTGTCAGGAGCCGATCATGTCTATGGCTGGGACCCCATGTCGGGGGATGAAACTGGACAGGAAGATTTCATCACACTGTTAGGTAGTTAGAATAGGAAAAAGGAGTCCAAAATCGAGGTGGCTAAAAGACAAAGAAGGGAAAAGCCCTCAAAAATAGAACAAAGGAAGGTCTGAAGACTGGAGTAAGGACCTCAAGTAAAACATACGGCCCTCGTGGCTAGCCCAATTTACGTAGGGCAGGCTCAGGGGGGAGGAGAAAAATCATATAAAAGGAGGAGCCAAAATTGAGCCAGGGACTTCTCTTTGTGTCTTTTGGGTCGACTTGCCCTCACGCCTCAAGGATATATTTTCCTTTACTTGCCAATAAAACTGAGCTGTAACACTGGTCTGTCCGTCACTTCAAGTTTTTGCTGCAGCAGGATGGAACCAAGGAAATTACACACTCCCCTGACATATATGGGGCTGTTTCTCGGATTTAACCTGGCTGAAACAACCTTGGCGTGGCCCCTGCAAAGTGGAGGCCAAGCACAGCAGAAGCCCGACTTGGTGAAGCTCCCATGGCAGAAGCTGAACGCAAAGAAATCCCAGCACAAGAAGCCCAGCATGCTGGAAACCAGAACAGCAAAAACAAACTCAGCAGAAAGCTCATGCGGCCCAGTCTCAGATTGCAGGAGACCTCCTGTTCAGGTAGGAATCCTTCATTCCTATGGCTGGAAGAACATATGGCTAACAAAATCTTAAATCCTTTACAATCTCTCATTTCTTGTTTCCTTGAACCCCCCGCAAACAGGCCAATGGCAGTGGGTGCAACTGAGGGACTCTGGAGAGCCTACTCCCCAGTGTATTCTGAAGGCTCTGTGCTCTGGTAGCTGTTGTCCAAGCGGGTGGGGGTTCTGTCCTTAATCTCGTTTGTGCTGAGGACCAGGCCAATGAAAACTGTGAGCATAGGTCAGGTATTTTTAGCAGATTTTCCAGCAGGTTATGAAGGGGATTCCTCAGTACATTTTCCCCACTGCTTATTCCTCCCGTCCTTCAGTTCCTCTCTGCATCTATGCCACTGCTTACAAACTATTGAGCAGGTCATCATCTTTTCATTTCTGAAAGTTGTGCTTGAAACCGTTTACCTAAGATTGGGACTCAAACCCACGTGGCAGGGACTCTGTGCTATGTTTAGTCACTCAGTCGTATCCGACTGGGACTTGAGCCCGGCCAAAACCCACAGTGTCTGGCTTCAGGACCTAATGAAGCTCAGGCTCTGATGTCTCATTGCAAAATTTCTGTGAGAGACACTGCAGTAGGTAAGAGGTGGCTTTGTTTGGATTCATAGAGAAGCACACTCCACAGGGTGTGGGCTATCACAGAGGAGGGCGCAAAGGCCATGGAATGTGGTGTGGTTAGTTTTTTCCCAGCTGGGTGATTTCATATGCTAATGAGTGGGAGGATCATTCCAACATTTGGGGAATCACCCACTCCTCCCTCTTTTGACGGTGACTTGGAACTGTCCTGGCACCTTTGGGTATGTCATTTAGCTTGCAGATTGAGGATCAAGGTTTAGTTGAATTTAACTTGTCATCTTGGACCCATTTGATTTTAATCAGTTTATTTTATGCCCTTGGGCTGTTATTCTTTCAAAAGTTGTGCCCTGTCCTCTTCCCTCCCGTTTCATGCTCTTTTCCTGAGCCCCGTCTGGGCCCACAGTGTTGCCTCTACAATCTTCTGGGGGGACAACCAGAAAATAAATGAACTTTGGGAGAGAAATGCTGTATAATATCCAGTCTCTCTAGGTATTCAGGCCTTCATCTTACATGTTTCCTACAACACGTGCAACAACAGCATCTCTCAGTGAGCCCGCTAGGGCGGGTGACAGGCACACAATGCCTGCTAGAAGTCCATCTGTTGGTGGCGTCCCTTCAAGGGCAATTGGGCTTCCGAGGATAATGTTTGCCACTTTGGGAGTTAGCCCTACAGGCCGTTTGGGCCCAAACCCTTGCCACCCTTCTCCTAAAGTTACAAACATACCCCTGAATCAAATCTGCACTCCACTTTTATGGACCATCTGGTCTGTTGCCTCTTATCAATTTGTTCTTAAGCCACTTACTAACTCCTACAACCAGGACCCTGCCCCCTTGTAGGCAACATCACTCCATCCCGCTTATTTTTAAAATACTTTAATATCCCTAAAAGGACCAGATAACCCACTTCTTTGTCATTACTTCTGCTATTACCTAAAGTGGGTCTGCAACAATGAAATGTTTACCATTGGAAACACCCTAGTCTGCTCTTATGGAGGACCAGGGGAGGAAATCAGTGACTTACATTCCCTCAGAGCAATAGGTTTATGGCTGTTTTGCCAGGTTCCCAGTCTCAGGGCACAGACTTGGATTGCTTTACATCATGGTATCTATTCCAATCAGTGGTGGACAAACCAGCAATGAGTTAAGATTACAGCCCCTTAATCCTACCCAGCACTGGTCTTGCTGGAGACCTTGGCGATGCCCAACTCCAGCCTGGGGGTCCCAGGAGGTTGACCTGCCTAGGGATCCAGTCCCTGGGAGGTTGTTACATCTCAGCCTGCTCAGGGATCCACCAGCCTGGGGTCCCAGGAGGTCAACCTGCCTCAACCTGCCTAGGGATCTGGTCCCTGGGAGGTTGTCACACCTCGACCTGCTCAGAGATCTGCCAGTTCAGGGGTCCCAGGAGGTCAACATGCCTCGACCTGACCAGGGACCCTATTCTCGGGAGCCTGACATGCCTCAACCTGCCTGGGGATTCGATCTCCAGGAAGTTGTTACGTCTCAATCTGACCTGGGGTTGCCTGGCTCTCAGGTTGCAACAGCACTGGGTAGGATAAGCTTCAGAAAGACTCATCCCTCAGGAAGTCCACCCATGGAAATAGAAGGAAGCCTATTAGCTGTGGGACTACGCCTGGTCTCAGCAGTAACTCAGGAGTCCAATGAGAACCCCATGGCCTTTCTGGAAAGGCTAAAAGAGGCCCTCTAAAAGTTTACCAGTCTAGACTTAGACTCATGGGGGACAGGTGATTTTAAAGGACAAATTCCTATCCCAGTGCGCCTCAGACATCGGGATAAAGTTACAACAGCTACGGCAGCAGGACCCTGCTGCCTCTTTAGATGAGATGATCCAGACAGCCACCAATACCTTTTATTACAGAGAACAGGAGAGGGAGGCCAAGGCCCAGGAAAGGGAGAAAAGGAAAGAGACCAGGAATGCCCAGATGCTGGCCGCCCTCCAGGAAAGCCCTATAGCAACCCTGAGTCCTTGAAGGACAAAGCACGAGGCAAATGCCTAAACTTGTAGACAGGCGGGACGTTGGGCCAAAGAGTGTCCAAACAGTGACAAGTCTCCTAAAATGGCTTGCTACAAATGCCATCAGCTGGGACACTGGGCAGCACTCTGCCCTTGGGGCCCAAGAGCCTTGAGGTCAAGCGCCAAGCCTTCCCTCAGGATGGTTCAACAGGACTGAAGCGGCCCGCTCCAGCCAGCCCTCCTGTCACAGATAACCATCACGTGGCTGGAGCCAAGGGTGCAACTGGATGTGCAGGTAGGCCTGAGAATTTCTTGTTGACACAGGGGCTACCTACTTTGTCCTGACCTCCTACTCCGGAGCCTTCTCCTCCCAAACCTGTACCATTTTGTGTGCTACAGGAAAAACAATTAACAAAAAGATTCACTTGAGCACTTCTTTGTTGCTGGGACGGGCAAATATTATCCCACCAGTTTCTGGTGGCCCCTGAGTGTCCTATTCTTATTGGGAAGAGACCTTTCCCTGCCTTTGAAATCTTGCAGCTATTGCAGTCCCAATAGAAGATGCTTTAAAACTGTCTTTGGGGGCAAACTATTTTTACCAGCCACCAAGTGAAACAACTCCTGAACGGGAGAGGCCGTGTATGGATGTCTGGTCAAAGAATCCTCAGATATCAAGTAGTGCTGATGGAAAATCAAGGTCTGAATATGTCCCCTTGTGAGGTTCTTAACCCAGCTACCCTCCTGCCTACCCCCGAGGGCTCTCTCCCTTTTCACTCTTGCCTAGAAACTTTGGACCATTGGACAAAACCCCAAGAGGGGTTGTCAGAAGATCCTCTGACCAATCCTGAGGAAATCTGGTACACTGACGGAAGCAGCTTTGTCTTTGATGGAAAAAGAAAAGCTGGATTTGCTGTAGCCTCCAATTTTGAGAACATAAAGGCTAAAGACCTTTGCCACCGGGTACTTCAGCCCAATTAGCTGAGCTCATAGCCCTGACTCAAGCTTTAGAGCTGGGAAAGGAAAAAAAGTAGCCATTTACACTGACTCCAAGTATGCCTTTCTGGTGCTACATAAACATGCTGCTATTTGGAAAGAAAGAGGCCACTTGACCATCCGAGAGTCCCCAATCAAATATGGTGATCAAATCCTTAGACTCTTGGAGGCAGTCCATCTGCCCGCTGAGGTTTCAGTCTCCTGCTGTAAAGGGCACCAAAAAAGGAGCACAGAAGTGGCATGAGGGAATGAACAGGCAGCTGAGAAAGCAGCGTTACAGAACCATGACCTGATAGGGGTTGCCACCTTAGTTCCACAGACTAACCTGCCAGAAACTCCTTCATATACTGAAGGTGAAACTCTTAAAGCTAAGAGTGAGGGCATTCAAGAAGATCATATAGGGTGGTTCCAAAAGGAGGGACTCCTTTTTCTGCCTGGGAACTTCCAATGGAAGTTGGTTAACTCCTTACATGCCACCACTCATTTAGGGGAGAAGGCCCTCCAAAGATTACTAGAAAGGTCCTCCAGAGGAACAGGCCTCCAAATGACTGTAAGGCAAGTGGTCGCCTCTTGTCCTACTTGCCAATTAACCCTCAAGGAACTCAAAGACCCCAGCTGGCCCAACCTGTCCAATGACATGGGACTTACCCAGGAAAGGACTGGCAGATGGACTTCACCCAGATGCCAGTTTCTCAAGAGTATAAATATCTATTAGTCATGATAGATATATTCACAAGATGGATAAGGCTTTCCAACCTGGACTGAGAAGGCTGAGGAGTTGGTAAAAACACACATACAAAAAAAAAACACAACTGCTCCATGAAATCATTTCAAGATTTGGTCTGCCCAGGTCATTACAAAGTGACAATGGGACATCATTTACTTCTAAGGTCATCCAAGGGGTCTCTAAAGCATTGGGCATTACTTATCATCTCCATTGAGCCTGGAGGCCTCGGTCTTCAGGAAAAGTAGAAAGAGCCAGCCAGTTATTAAAATCGGCAAATAAAAAAGATAACCCAGGAGGCCTCCCTGGGATGGAAGGAGGCTTTACCAATAGCTGTCCTCCACACCTGTATTGCCCCTAAGGAACAGGTTGGCTTTAGCCCTTATGAGATGCTATATGGAGGACCTTTTGTTTATGTCAATAACCTCTTCCTAGATCCAGAGGCTCAGACCCTCCAATCTTATACCATGGCCATTGGACAATTCCAACAAGATATATGCTTTGGAGTGTCAACCAGGACCCAAAAGATTCTAAAGAGCCACCACTATATGCTCCAGGGACTCAAGTCCTAATTAAAGTCTGGAAGGATGGGTCCCCAAAGTCATGGGTCAACTCCACGGCACATGTGAGGGCCCCTACCCTATAATACTTTCTACCCCAGCACATGACTCCTGGATTCACTACTCACGAGCCAAGCCATGGAAGAAAACAGAAGAGGACACTCAATACACCTGTGAGCCCCTGGGAGATCTCAGATATTTATTTACGACTGCAAATGAGTGCCATTCTAATGAACACCCCCAAAATTAAGTTTCTGGGGATAAGATTTCTCAGAATAGTGCTAAGAAGCCAACACAGCTTGGCAGGGGTTGTACTCTAAAACAGACAGGAGATAGATCTCCTGATCCCTGAATGAGACGTGATGTTTCTGGGTAAATACCTCCAGCTAAGAAAGTCTCACGGTCCTCAGGGAAAACATTCAGATCCTACAGGGTCTCAAAGAATGAGCTGGAGAGTTCTTGGGGTGGCTACAGTCTCTCTTTGGGGGAATCCTTCTCCTGGAGAGGGGAATTTGGAGTTGACTAATACCCCTACTAATTCCTGTTATCACCATATTGATGCTGTTTATGATTGCTCCATATATTTTCAACTGTCTAATCTGTTTTGCCTCTGCCCAGGTCAACAAGCTACAACATGCAGTGCCAGTTCAACAAGGATATATAAAACTACAGCCAACCACAGAAAATATCACTCACCCTTAGATGGACACTGCTATAAGGACTCTGAGGCTTAAGACTAGCAAGAGGGGGAGGCCCAATGCCCCTCTCCATCCCAGTTCAGCAGGAAGTAGCCAGAAAGACTTCTATGCCCTTATTCCCAAAGAATTGGGCCTCCCGTCTCTTGAGGGGGGAATGTTGCTGCTGCTGCTAAGTCACTTCAGTCGTGTCCGACCCTGTGCGACCCCATAGACGTCAGCCCACCAGGCTCCCCCGTCCCTGGGATTCTCAAGGCAAGAACACTGGAGTGGGTTGCCATTTCCTTCTCCAATGTGTGAAAGTGAAAAGTGAAAGTGAAGTCGCTCAGTCATGTCCGACTCGGAGCGACCCGATGGACTGCAGCCTACCAGGCTCCTCTGTCCATGGGATTTTCCAGGCAAGAGCACTGGAGTGGGGTGCCATTGCCTTCTCCGAGGGGGGAATGTTAGGTAGTTAGAATAGGAGAAAGGAGTCCAAAATGGCGGTGGCTAAAAGACAAAGAGGGGAAAAGCCCACAAAAATAGAACAAAGGAAGGTCCAAGGACTGGAGTGAGGACCTCAGGTAGAACAAACAGCACTCCTGGCTAGCCCAATTTACATAGGGCAGGCTCAGAGGGAGGAGAAAAAAACATATAAAAAGAAGAACCAAAACTGAGCCTGGGACTTCTCTTCTCTTCCCCTCTTTTGGGTCTGCCCACCCTCACGCCTCGAGGATGTATTTTCTTTACCTGCCAATAAAACTGAGCTATAACACTGGTCCGTCTGTCACTTCAAATTTTTTCTGTGGCAAGACAGAACCGAGGAAATTACACACTCCCCAGACAACACTACTGAAGATGGTATGCAATTTAAAACTTATGAATTGTTTATTTCTGGAATTTTCCATTTAGTATTCCAGGCTGAAGTTGACTGTGGGTTACTGAAACTCCAGAAAGTGAAACTTTGGATAAGGGGGGACTGCTCTACCCATAATCCCACCATTGAAGCAATACTGTGAACAGCTTGGTGGATATTGTGCAGTCTTTTTCTCTGTTTTAAGTGATCATCAGGCCTGTCTGGAAAATAATGATCAAAGATAATTCATGTTCTCCAGTCACATTCCCCATTTCCATCTAAATTATATACAACTCTCAGCCCAGGTTTCACTGGGTTGGTTGGTTGGTTTTTCTTTCTGGAAAGCCATTCCATCCGCCTTACAATACTGTCTTGTTTTGGTTTCCAGTGGCTGAGGTGTCAAATTACTATGAACTCTGTGGCTTCCAACAGAGTTGGAATCTTACGGAGCTAAAACCAAGGTGTCAGCAAGGCCCTGCTCCTGCCTGGAGGCTCCGGGGGAGAATCTGGTTCTCTGCTTCTTCCAATCTGCTGAGGGCGCCTGCATCCCCTAGTTCATGGCCTTTGTCTTCCAGGTCGGCAAGTGTGACTTGAGTCTCCCACTGCTGTCTCTCGGGGTCTCTCTTCTGCACTCACACCTCCCTGTGACCACAGCTTGGAGAGGACCCATGTGATTAGAGTGGGCACATCTAGATGATCCGGGATAATCTTGCCCTTTCAAGGTCCTTAAATCAGAATCTTTTTTTCCATGTAAGTTAATAGTCATCCTTTTTGAGGTGAAGTTGTGAACATCTTTAGGGAGCATTCTGATGAGATCTCATTATTTTCAAAAGCAATCTATATCATTTATAAAGCAATATGCTGGGACTTCCCTGGTGTCCAGTGGCTAAGACTCATGTTCCCAATGCAGGGGGCCCGGGTTCGATCCCTGGTCAGGGAACTGGATTTCACATGCCGAAACTAAGACCTGGTAAAACCAGATAAATAAATTTTTTTTTTTAAAGCAATATGCTATATAATGGGTATTTCCTGGTGGCTCAGACGATAAAGAATCTGCCTGCAATGCAGGAGACCAGGGTTCAAGCGCTGGATCAGTAAGATTCCCTGGAGTAGGAAATGGCAACACACTCCAGTATTCTTGCCTAGAGAGTTCCATGGACAGAGGAGCCTAGCAGGCTACAGTCCAAGGGGTCACAAAAGAGTCAGACTTAACTGAGTGACTAACACTTTTTTGTCATGCTCTATATGCATACTCTTCACCAGATATCTTATTCATGAATCTGTGCTAAAGTAGATTTGGGTGTTTTGCATTGTCCTAACCATGACTGTGTTCTAATTTCCACACTCTTTATGTATCCAGAAACAGGTAATCTGTCTACACCTTGTCATTTGTCAGTACTCTCTAAATAAATGGATATATATGTTAAAGGTGGCAAGCAACACAACAGTGATCATAAATCTAGTCTACTTTGCAGCTAAAATCTCTTGAATATTAAGACCACATATAGAGTGATATTTTCCGCTCATTCACGCAGTGACAACCAAAACCGTTTTCAGTCAATGTTCCAAGCTGATTTTAAGCCCTAGTGAAGACATTAAGAAATACAAGCAGGGTGAAGCAAGGAATGCTTTCTGAATTCTGAAACAAAGGGAGTCTATTCTCACTTGGGCGAAGAAGGGCAGTTGAAGTGACCAAGACAATGGAGGCGAGAAGCTTCATTGAAAGAACAAGCCACCGAGTGTGGACACTTGAATTTATCAGGATGTAGACTCACACAGCACACAAGATTCTAAACTGCATGAACAAGATGACATGGATTTGTTAGCTATGCTCAAAGTACTAATGGAAAGAGCACGCTGTGAAACTTGAGCAAGATAAGTACAATAAATAAGAGAAAACATGGTCTCACGAAACAGGTAACAGACCAATGGAGTTGAATTTCTAATGCTTTCTATCAGCTTGTGTTGGTAAGATGGGCATGGGACTGACACTCCATGAATTGCTGTGATTGCTATAGATCAGAAATGAGTAACATCATCTCTGTCCTGAAGGAGCTATTATGAGAGTAAGGGTAAACAGAAATGTAAACAAATAATTACATGAGGGTATGAACTAAAATTAGACTCTGAACAGGAAGCCGTGAGAGTTCGGCTGATTCAGTATCTGCTCTTTTTCACTTAGGGTGTGGGTAGGTACAAATGGTGACTGGGGAGCTCAAAGAGGAAGTGAAATTTGACTTGTATCATGAATGGGGGGTCAGAGACAGGGAAATTACTGAGTCAGAACGGCTTTGCAAAGGCCTGAGTGTGTGGACAAGCACATTGCTATGCCTGGTCAAGCATCCCTTTAAAGCTTCTGAAGCTCAGAGCACTCACAAGTGAGCAGAAGCTAGAAGCCAGGGAACCATATATTCAGGACCCAAACTACAATTTTCACTATCTGTCCTCCCATTTCTCACCTATTTACTTCTGTTATCATTAGTAGCCCAGCTTCTCCAGCTGTTGACTAGCACAGTACACTCACTCTGAACTTCATCTCCTCTCCACCCCTCTCCTCCCAAGTCTTTGGGAGTTAACAGCCCCTTCAGGACAGAGACTATGTTACTCATTTCTGATCCGTAGCAATCATAGCAACTCTTAGTCCTTCGTCCTGTGTAATCCTGGGTTCTTAAACCTGTGCACCTTAAGACCAAGAGATAAGCATCTTCCTTGCTTCCTTTTGCTATATTCACATGATTTATTTTTCTCCTTCAGGAACCAGAATTTCTTAGGAGTTAATGACATCAGGCTTTATCATCTACTGTCCTGTTGGGAATCCACCTGATTCATGAAAGGCTTTGACTCTGGGCTCACCGAGTCCCTCTTCCCTAGCCCATCATTACCTTGATGGCATCTGTGCCCATGTGCCTGACCCAGTTGATCTCCCAGCCTGTTGTTCTGTGACCTTCTCACCTCCAGCCAAGTTTTCCAGTGCCATATGGCAGCTAGTAGTGTCATCTTATCTCTCTGTAGCACTCATGGTAGCAATCTTTTTTTTTTTTTTTGGTTGCACCATGTGACTTGTGGTATCTTGTATCTTACTTCCCCAAATAGGAATTGAACCTGGGCCCTCCACAGTGGACGTACAGAGTCCTAACCACTGGACCACCAGGGAATTCCCTGCAATTATTTTATATTTTGGTTTGTTTATAGTCAATTTTACCCACTAGATGCTCTGTAAAGACTGGAATCTTCTCTGTTTTGTTCATATTTATCCCCAGCTCTTAGCACTGTTTGGATGTATAGATACAAATTTGTGTCAGAAAATATTTAGAGATATACAGTGGGAAAGACAGAGAAAGGTTCTTGAAAAGTATCAGTGCCATGCTAGGAGCTGGGCTTTATCCTGGGAACACATGGGAGCCTCCAGGAGATGGCCCGTAGGAGATGGAAGAAAATGTATATTCTAACAAAGATGTGTACTCAAATGTTAATAGCAACTTTATTCATATTAGCCCAAAGCACTGAACACATCCCAGATTTCCATCAGTTGTTGAAAAGACAAACACATTGAGGTGTATTCATACAAAGTTTACTGTTCAGCAAAAAAAAAGAAAAAGAATGAAGTAGTGTTCCAGGTAACCACATGGATGTACCTCAAGAGCTCTGGGCTGAGGGAAGGAAGTCAGACAGGAATGACTACGTGCTTTATAACTCCATTTATATGAAAGTCTAGAAAAGAGGAATAAACAGACATAACGCAGATCAGTGGTTGCCAAGAATCAGGAAGGGACACCGGGATTCCTGACAACAGGGCACAAGAAAGCATTTTAGGGTGATGGAAATTCCTACATCACAAGCATGGTGGTGGTCACATGACTCCACACGTGTCATAACATGGGATGGGATCACGACACAGTTACAACTGAGGAACGTTACTGTATGTAAGTTATACCTCAGTAAACCTGACTGAAAATGGATATGTAGATGTACAAATACTATAAATTACTAAGAGAAATGGAGGAAAAGCAGACTTTATGAGGATCTCAGGGATGTCCCTGATGGTCCAGTGGCTAAGATTCTGGGGACTGGGTTCAATCCCTGGTCAGGGAGCTAGATCCCACATGCCACAACTAGGGGGTCACATGCTGCTACGAAGAGAGCCTGTGTGCTGCAACTAAGACCCAATGTGGCCAAATAAATTAGATATTTTTTTGAAAGGGGATGTCAGAAACATTGAGTTGACCCTTCCCCCTCCCTGCCTTCAAGGAAGATTGTCCAGGAGCAACCGTCACTGGTAGGTATGTTGGGGATCCCTTGGGTACACTGACAGTGGAAAATTTTGTTTTCTTCCTGTGAGGTTACTTAGAGCTTTAATACAATAATGAGAACTTCTGATTCTTTGTTTTGTTTTGTTTTTAAGGTCTCAGAATTGCCACTAGAAATGTATAATTGCAAAGAAAGTAGATTTGAGTCAGGCAGACATGGGATCAGATCTTGTCACTGTCACTTATCAGCTGGCATTGTCACTTACTATTGGACATATTATTAAACTGCATAAAGCTTTAGCTGTTCTCTTCCAAAGAATGGAAATAATAGAACAGTCTTAGAGATTTGCCAAGAAGGGAGTCAGGTAGTTCCTCTGGAGTGGCGGGTGACAGCTGCTAGATAGGCCTGGCAAATGCCTCTAGATTTGGCGGTACAGGGACAGTGTACTCACATGGATTTGAAGAGCGTGTCACTCACCGCGGAGCGGGCAACATGAGCCCCTTGACCCTCACATCCCACTGGTGCGATGAGGCGGTCAGTGCATGTGGACGCACCGTGGTCCTGCATCACAGCTCAGGAATACGCATCTTTGGAAATCCCCAGACTTCTCCAGGAAAGTGAAAGTTGCTCAGGCTTGTCTGACTCTTTGCGACCCATGGACTGTAACCCACCAGGCTCTTCTGTCCCTGGGGATTCTCCAGGCAAGAATACTGGAGTGGGTAGCCATTCCCTCCTCCAGGGGATCTTCCCAACCCAGGGCTCGAACCCAAGTCTTCCACACTGCAGGCAGATTCTTTACTGTTTGAGCTACAGCCTATTCAGAGGCTGCTGGCAAACCCGCGCCCTCTGTCCTCAGGAGAGAACTATTCTATTAATTATCCTAAGAGGTCCGCAAGTCTTCCCTGGGGCAGGGAGGGTGTGGCCCTCATCATCCCTGGGGTGTCCCCCGGGGGAGGATACTCTTGATCTCTGCTCTCCCAGAATGGAAATAAATCTGAGCAAATTGACTGATGATGCCTAATATGGAGAAATGTGAAAGATTTGTGGAGAATTAGCTCCCAACGGGATTGAAGAATAAAATGCACGCAAAGTACTCAGCGTAGTGTTTTCTACAAAGTAATTGCATCATAAATTCAGATAGCAATAATATTGACAATTACAATGATGAGGCAACACGGTGGGGGAAAAACAAGGCTCATTTTCTTTAAACCTGGCACCTCATGCCTCTTAGAAAGGAAACTGTGCTTATTGGGGGAAAGGTGCTGATAAGTGCTCGAAGTAAAATGCAAGCACTTCCCCCGCCCCCTCCCGGAACCTGAGGTTGCATATTTGCTGATGCCAGGATGAAGAGAAGGGTGGGGTGGGGGGGGGGCAGGGGAGATGGAGGTGCTGCTCTCTTTAAGACTGGGAAGGAATTTGTTGTTCTAAAGCCGGGTTTCTCAGAGTGGTCTCTAGACCAGCATCAATACTATCTGGGGCTCAGGACTCTCGGTGCCCACCTCAGATCTGTCTTGCTCAGTCACAGTGCTGTCTGACTCTTTGCAGCCCCATGGACTGCAGCCTGCCAGGCTCCTCTGTCCCTGGGATTTCCCAGGCAGGAATACTGGAGTGGGTTGTCATGCCCTTTTCCCGGGGATCTTCCCAACCCAGGGACAGAACCCGCATCTCCCATGTCTCCTGCTTTGTAGGTGGATTTTTTTACTTGTTGAGCCATTGGGGAAGTCATCTAGTAGATCAGAAACACCAGGGTGGGGCCAGCAATCTGTGATTCTAACAAGACCCCAGAGGATCCTGGGGCCGAACTCCTTAGCCCTAGAAAGGCTATGGGGTGAGGAGGGGTAAGGAATTTGTAAGCCTGGACTCTTTGTGGAAGAAAATGTGAGGGATCCTCAGTGGTGGTAGACTTAAAACAGCTAAGAAAATGTTCATGGGTTTTTTTTGTTTTTTTTTTTTTTAATGTTTACTTATTTGGCTGCACTAAGTCTTAGTTATGGCATTCAAACTCTTAGTTGCTGCATGTGGGATCTAGTTCCCTGACCAGGGATCCAACCTAGGCTCTCTAACATGGGTTTTTAACAGCAGTTTGCACTGATGTTACTGCTGCCAGGATTCACAACTCTCCATTAACGCGGAGGGGAGGGGGGCAGATAAAATGCTCCCGTGTTGAAAGGAAAGACACGCGTCAAGAAGCAGGATCTCAGAAGGCAGAGAGAGTCATGATGATGGAAGCCCTCAGAGAAAGGAAGTGACACATTGGAAAGGGTATTGAATTCTGTGAGCTTTGAGCCAATTTAATCTAAAATCAATGGGCTGGAGTGGACTTCCCTGGTTGCATGGATGGTAAAGAATCCGCCTGCAATGCAGGAGACCTGAGTTCGATCCCTGGGTCAGGAAGATATCCCCTGGAGAAGGGACTGGCTACCCAGTCCAATATTCTTCCCTGGAGAATCCCATGGACAGAGGAGCATGACAGGCTATATAGTTCATGGGGTCGCAAAGAGTCGGACATGACTGAGAAACATACTCACATGAGCTAGAACAGAGAGAACCAGTCTACACGTGGGCCATGGTAATAACATTTCAGTAATCAGATCATTCCCAGAGAGGTCTTGAGTACCTCTGATACTCAAGGGAATTGATAAGGGACTACCAAGGAAGTATAAGAATAATTTTTCCTTAAGAAAAATAAACAAGGATTATTCTTAAGAATTGCAGGCAGATTCTTTACCAACTGAGCTACAGGGGAAGCAGGAGACAGATGCCCTCAACCTCCTGATGATATTTCAAATGGCTTTCGAGTCCTTTAGGAAGCCAATCCTGGGTTGTGGGAGACACATCTCAAGGCTTCAGAGAAAGAATTCACAGCTCTAAGGCCTTTTTGTAAATGCCCTCAGAAACAGCAATCAGGGCCCACGTCAGGTATTGGCCACGTATGTACTCAATTGTGTCTGACTCTTTGTGACCCCGGACTGTAGCCTGCCAGGCTCCTCTGTCCAAGGTATTCTCCAGGCAAGAATGCTGGAGTGGGTTGCCATTTCCTCCTTCAGGGGATCTTCCCTACCGAGGGATGGAACCCACTTCTGCATTGCAGGCAGATTCTTAACCACTGAGCCACAGGGGATCCTCAGGTGTTGGCTATAATAAATAGTAAATCCTCTGGGAAGCCTTAAGCCTCCTCAGACAGGCACTTAAGGGGAGCTGGGGGTACCCCGGGATGAGGCCTGGGTATTCAGAAACTGCCCCTGTTTGCGCAGGTCTTGTACTGTGGCAGACAAAATCATATATGCTGAGAGTCTGTGGTTTTCCAGGCCAAGGCCTGGTGGAGAGGAAGGCTCAGAGTGGCGAGGCTGGAGTTCTCTCCGTCAGGGAATCTTTGTCACTCGCCATCGGCAGGGTCACATCAGTCGCTAACGTTTAACTGAATGAAGAAAACTTGCAAGCTGTTTTCTGGCCTTTTTTCCAGCCGAGGTGACTCTCTTCTGAACTCAGAGCATCTATTGCTAGACCAAGTGGGTTTCAGGGAAGAGTATTTATAGGCAAAATGTGGGCTGAGGGAGGAAGGGTGTTTGCCTTTCTTCTCACTGTTGGTGGTAAGGGAAGAGGATGAAGTCCTGTGGGTAGCCTGAAGTCACCATCCCCGGCCCCCGGGCCTCATCCGGTAGCAGAGCTCAGTTGTATTGGCTTCATCCTGAGGAGCAGCTAGGACTCCGCTCTGCACTGTGATGGACTGCTTTCCCTTCTTCTCTGCTTCCCTCTGCCCTGGTTAGTAACTGCTTGAAGCTGCCCTTGGGAACTCAGCGAAGGCCTAGGAGACTAAAGCATTTTTTCTTCAAACATAAACAGGGACCCAGAATGGCTTTTGTACCCAGGAGCCCCCCCGCCCCCCACTCCAGGGTCCTGCTGGATTTCAACTGCACCAATAAATTGAACATATCTGTGAATATACTAAAAACCACTGATTGGTACACTCTAAATGGCTGAATTGTTTTGCATGTAAGCTAGATCTCAAACACAGCTGTTAACAAAAAGAGAGTCATGTGACTAGTTATTGCAACTAAAGATTCAACTGTTATTTAGAACCTTCGTGGCCAACACGCTGGCTTAGTTCAGGGTGGGCTTCCGTCTTCAGGCGGAAAATCAGTGAAATGGAGCCGCGGGGCGGCGGTTTGGGGCGGAGGGACGGACCCCCAAGCCGGACCCTGGGTCCCGGGCGCCTCGGGCGAGCGCCCGCCCCTCCTCCGACCTGAGTCACGGCCGAGGCCCCACGCGGCGGGGATGCGGCGCTGAGCGCGGGCTCGGGACGCCAGGCCGCAGGCGCGCTCTCCTCGTGGGGCCCGCAGGCCGGCTGTGCCCGGCCCGCCTCCCGGGTTCCCGACCTCTCGGCCGGCGGCGCCGCGGAACCCGAGCCGGAGCCGCGCGCCCCGCCCGCCCTCCATGGCGTTCACCCGGAAGAGGCAGCGCGAGCAGCAGCTGCAGCTCTACTCCAGGGAGAGGTGAGCGCCCGCCGGGCAGCGCAGAGGCCGGGCCGCCGCCGGGACCGCGGGGCAGGCCCATCCCGCGCCGGAGCCCCAAGCCCGGGCGGCCACGCGGGTCCCGCCGCCGCGGCCCGGCTCACCCGGAAGGAGCCGCGCGGCCGGGGGTCGGGGGTGGGTGGGAGCGGGGTGTAAGCGGGCTCGGCGGGCCCCCCGGCCCCCGGCTTCGGGTCCGCGCGCTCGGGCGACACCGCGCGGGTGGGCGACCACCCGCCCGCGGAGCAGACGCAGGTGCTCCCGTCCCAAGTTCAGCCCCAAAGCAAACGCCCGGGCCGCTCTCTGCCCTCCTGGGCCGGGAGAGAGCCTCAAAGAGCGGCCTTATTCACAGAAAAGCCGGGGTCCAGCCCGCACCGCACCACCCCCTCCTCCCGCCCCCCGCCCCAAGACGTCCTTCGCCGAGCAGTGGACCTTATGGGAGCACGTGAAAGCGCATCCCAGGGGGACTCGGGTCTGCGAGTGGAGGCTGAAATGGTCTCAGAGCAGTTAGAATTCAGTTTCTGATCCTCAGTTTCTCCAAGGGAAGCCCTTTATAAGAAAGCTCACTTCTGCTATAAGTCAATTTCCAGTGCATTTCGTGTGACTGAAACAGCTTGCTCGTCCTCAGATCTGTAGTCCCAGGTGCTGACAGAAACTGGGAATGAATCATTTTACACGTATTTTGGTTGTGGAGCCAGTTATCTCGGAGTGCTGCCAGCTTGTCACGTTGTGTAATCAATGGAGACCCACAAAACAGATTATACATGAACTACAAGCGCAGGCGTTAAGGGTTGCCTGTTCTTGCAGCATCTAAGCTTCTTTTTATAGAGATTGACTGGACCCGGTGCGACCATTCATACCTCTTACCAATCTCTGATACTGGCCTCTGCCAGGGTGTCCAAAGGCTGAAATTCTATTTTCCGCTGTAGAGAAGACGACATACTAAAAGCTGTATCTTGGATGGGGCATCCAAGAACGATTTTGGTGGCATCATTAGGTTTTATCCACAGAAAGGCTTGTTTATTGAATAATAATAACTGGATCCTCAATAAAGGAACTCACTCTCATAAGAGGCTGTTCTGACTTCCCCTTTGAATGCTTGTTTCATGTGGAGACAGCTTGAATAGTTTCTTTGTTCAGTGCCAACAACATTAAGACTGGGTATTCTGTATTAAAAAGATGAATGTTCAAATTTACATTGTAAGAACTTTGAAACACTTGAATTGCCATCATGTTCTATGATCTAAGAGTTATTTGTAACAATTCCACAGGCCTGTTTGATATACAGGGAAACCTGTTTTCTGCCAGTTACTTCCATGGCAGTAATTTGTGTTTAATTTGGTTAGCTCCTACAGCTCTGCAGTATCACACAAATCTTTAAAGCCTGCACTGGCATTTCTCTGTATAATCTGCTTTGTTGCTATCCATTGATCACACAGCGTGACAGGCTAGCTGCGCTCGCAGAGGACTGTAGCTCTCACAACCAAAATACTTATTATTCATTAGTCAGGAGGTGGCAACTGTTCTTGAGCATCGGTAATCTGAAAAAGCCAGTGCCACATTTTTTTCACTTGACTCTTACTTACCGACAACCTAAATTCTCTAGTGCTCTGCTCTGTGACTTTGCAACCTTGGGTTGATGGGCACAGTAACCAGGATGGGTTCTTAGAATAGCAGTTTGAAGGACAGGAATATCTCACAATCAAGCAGTCTCTTTCTAAATCTTAGAATTCTTTCTGAAAGACAAGCGTGTTTTAAAACCAACTTTATTGAACTCCTAATTTACTTGTGGCTGCACAGATTTTCTTAGCTTATCTCTTTGTAGCAATAAACACCATTTAGCAAGATGATTGATAGAGGTCATTGACTTGGACACACCTAAGAGAACTGTTACTTTCCTTGGAGCTGTTTCAGAGGTCACCCCTGAAAAGTCCTCACTCTTCAGAGTTGTGGTTTCATGGGTCCCTCTGATGCTGCTTAAGAGATTTTAGGTTTCTGCTGCTATTCAGCTACTCAATAATGACCCAGAAAGGGGAAACTTGAAGTTAGCTTTTATATCTCTTAGTATAAAGTTGATACTGATACATTTAGAGAACATGGTAGTTCTACAAAAGTAGAAGCAGAGAGGCACTTGGGAAACTCTTAGATTGGTGGCTTAGACCAATGTGATGGCAGAAGAAATGGAGAAAAGTGGATGGATTTTAGATGTTTTTAGGAGGTAGAATTGATAGGCCTTGTTGGGATGGACTGCATGTGGGAGGTAACAGAGGGAGAATTCTAGCTTAGAGTTGTCTGCTAAAATACAGGATGCTCAGTTAAGCTTGAATTTCAGATAAACTGAAAAATCTTCTAGTTTGTCACATGTGATATGTAGTACATACTTGTACTAAAAAATTTTTGTAACTTATCTGAAGTTCCAACTTAACTAGTTGTCCTGTATTTTTACTTGCTAAACAGCAGTCCAACTCGAAAGTTTCCGGTTTAAACAGCTGTTCAGTTCAGTCGGTCAGTTGCATCCAACTCTTTGCGACCCCATGAACCGCAGCACACCAGGCCTCCTTGTCCATCACCAACTCCCGGAGTCCACCCAAACTCATGTCCATTGAGTCGGTGATGCCATCCAACCATCTCATCCTCTGTCGTCCCCTTCTCCTCCTGCCCTCAATCTTTCCCAGCATCAGGGTCTTTTCAAATGAATCAGCTCTTCACATCAGGTGGACGAAGTATTGGAGTTTCAGCTTCAACATAAGTCCTTCCACTGAACACCCAGGACTGATCTCCTTTAGGATGGACTGGTTGGATCCCCTTGCAGTCCAAGGGACTCTCAACAGTCTTCTCCAACACCACAGTTCAAAAGCATCAATTCTTCGGTGCTCAGCTTTCTTTATAGTCCAACTCTCACATCCATACATGACTACTGGAAAAACCATAGCCTTGACTAGACTGGTATCAATTATTGGTGATGCTTTAAAGTAAAACTTTGGGTAGTTTTCACTATTAGAAAACAAAGAGCTAACTGGCTATTCAGATTAAATACACTGTTCTTCTGGTTAAGATTTAGATTGGAAGAAAGCATATTGATCTCACTGGTGTTTTGAAATGTCCTTTGCACGTGTTAATGAAGATAAATGTAAAAATCTAAAGACAGTTCACATGTCTTGGAATTGTTGGGAATGGTAGATGTGTACAGTAGATTAACATATGAGGGAATTCTATAAACTGCAGCTATTTAGATATTTCTATTTCAGGATTTAGGAGTAAGCTAATTGTTATACACTTTTTATCTAGGTCTAGGAGTGGTGTGGTGGGACCACAGCTGTTTTCTTTTAAGGTGATAGAGAAATTGAGACAGCTGAGGCTTGTCCCTACTGGGAGAGAGTCAGTTTTCTGTCTACAGTTTCAGAACAGATTACTTACCTATGGCTTGAAAGCTGTCCTTCCAGGCTAAAACATGATGATCATAAATTCTATATTGGGCTCACAAATTACATTCATCATTTTACAGGCATATCTCAGACTTCAGCTTCGCTTCAAACATTCTATCTGTGTATAATTCTCTTGGTTATGCTGGTGTTAAATTTCTTGCCTGATATAATATCTTTTACTTAATATGTTTGTCAATTGTGTCTGTATTTGTTATACTGAAAATGATTCCTGAGAGGGAAAACTGATTTGTTACAGTCTGGTTTAATCATTCGTTTTAAAGACTGTTCATCCTGTTCCTTTCATACCTCTGTGGAGTTTGCCAGGTGTTGAAAATAAAGTCAGAATCAGCACTCAGTTAGCTAGGAATACTGATGGGCTGAGAGAAATTGACATAACTGATGTAAAGAAATAAGATTTATTTTTCTTACATAACCAAAAAACAGAGTAAAAATAAATGTTGCAAATTTTTTGATTAACTTAGAATTTATACTGGCTTTACTGGAAATACCTGTCACCTTATTCCCTTATTACTGTCTCAAATTAATTTCTTCCAAAGTGGCTACCATTTAAAAAGACACCAGAATCTATGCATAAATGGATTTCCAGTGTGTTTGCTGTATGATTTTTTAAATGATGTAAATGGAAATGACCATTTAATGAATTCATTGCTTGGTTTTTTCCTAAATACTGTTGTGGTATCATTTTTTTACTCATCAGATATTTAACATTTCCAACTGATGGATTTTGAAATTATCTTCTTTTAATTTGTTAATCTGTGCTCAGTGAATAAGGTCTGTATAATACTTTGAAATTTTGTTTTATAACAATATGTAGTCAATTTTCACAAATGTTCAATATGATGTTGAAGATAGATGTTAATATTGGTACAATATCCTGTATATGTATTAACATAAAGCTTGTTAATTGTTTAGATCTTTTATTTCTTTAATGAATTTTTTTCTGATTGAGAGAGGATTCATGATGCTAACTTCACTTTGTATTTCTATCAACTTCACTGTAACTATTTTCAGGGTATGTTATTAAGTCTACTTAACCTTAGAATTAATGTCTCCTTAGCAAATTAAGTTTTTCATCAACATACAATGAACTCCTTCTAGTGATATTTTTTTTCTATTTTGTCTGATATTAATGTAGCTATATTTTCTTTGGGTTGTTTGCATTACATGTTTTCATTCTTTTACTTCCAACTTTTCTTATCCTTAGGTTTTAAGCTTATTTCTTATAATTTGTAGTTGAACTTTTTATTCTTATATTTCTTGACAGATTGGCCCACTTACATTTATTAATATTGCAGATATATTTGGAATCATTTTTACTTTTTAATTTTGTCTTATTTTTTCCTTTTCTTGGATTAACTAGCAAGATCTCCTTGTTCCCTTTTCATTTTTCCTGAAGAATGTGGAAGTTATATAGTCTGTTTCTGGTTTTTCTAGTGCTTTTCCTTGAAATTTTAACATTTATGTTTAACTTAAGGTCTGAGGCCAGTCATTCTCTTTACCCTCCTTCCTAACAATATAAGGACCTTGGGACACTTAGCTCCTTTTGTCCCATTTTAAATTATAGTATGTTATGGTCCAGTGTTTGCAATCTATATTTTAATCAGACAGCATCATTGTCTTGTTAATACCTGTATAGTTTACATGCGTATTTATCAGTGTCTTGGCATTTCTTCTTGCATGTATCTTCCCTGCAGAATTTTCTCTCTCCTGATGAACATCCTTGAGAAGTTCCCCTGTTGGGGGTCTGATGATAGTAAACTATGTCTGTTTTTGTCTGTCTGAATGTGTCCCTATATGGCCCTTGTTTTGAAAATCAACTTTGCTGGTTGTTTAATTCTCTCAGCATTTTGAAGATCCTGTAATATGCATGCAACTTGTTGGAGCAACATGGGATGGGTGAGGGAAGACCCAACAAAGTACAGATAGATCAGTAACCTGTGTGCCTGCCCTCTGGGTGTGGCTCTTAGCCCCCGGCAGGGTCAGGCTTCTCTCTTCAGGAGGAACCTGGGCCCCGTGGGGTGACCGAGGGCCAGGATACAGAGGGATTGTTATGCTGTGATGGAGTCTTGCTCTCCAGGTCCCAGGCAATTTTTGTTGCTGTGGGTTGGCCTGGCCCCTCCCCTGGCTTGCTCAGGGGCTGTCTCAGCCTTGAACTTGAGTCTACATGACACAGTGGATGAGGTCCAGGTTTGTATATCTGTAAACACGGTTAGGGGGCTTCCAGCACTTTCTCTGGCATGATTAAGACACCGGGGTGCAAACCTTGTTGATCCAGACTGTTGCCAGTAACACAAGACCAGAGCAGGTGGAGCTTTGTGGGGGGCCACCTTCTATTTGGGGAGATTAGCCTGCAACACACCCCTGTTGTTCAAGTCTCATTATTTGTTAGGAATCTGCCCTTTCTCTGGCTGCTTGTAAGGTCTTTTCTTTGTACTGTTTTGGGGTTTGTCTGCATAGACACCTCCTTCTGTTCATCTCTGCTAGTTGGGGCTCCTCAAACTGGAATAGTTTTGGAAAATTTGTAGCTAAATCTTCAGCTCGGGGAATATTGCTTATTGTCACTCCTTAAGCCCCTAATCTCTCATAACAACTATTTAATATGTATCTTGATTTTTCTGTGTTGCATGTAGGTTATTTTAATCCATCTTAAAACTTACTTTTTCACTAGTTGCCTAATTTGCACTAAAGTTTTAATTTCATTTTTTTTCTTTTTTTTTTTTCTGTTTTTGGCTTCCCTGTGTGGCTTATGGGATCTTAGTTCCCCAACCAGTGGTTGAACTCAGGCCCTTGGCGGTGAAAGTGCCGAGTCCTAACCACTGGACACCCAGGAATTCCCTAATTTCACTTACTATATTTTTAAATTCCTAATTTCATTTGGCTCACTTACAGCTGCCTTGGTCATTTTTTATAAAAGTCTGTTCCTTTGTGTTTTTGATGTCCTATTTCTTTTAACTTATTCTTGTAACGATCTGGCTTCCCTGGTGGCTCAGATGGTAAAGTGAAGTGAAGTCTCTCAGTCGTGTCTGACTCTTTGCGACCCCGTGGACTGTAGCCTACCAGGCTCTAGGCAAGAGTACTGGAGTGGGTTCCCATTTTCTTCTCCAGGGGATCTTCCTGACCCAGGGATCGAACCTGGATCTCCCACATGGTAGGCAGACGCTTTACCGTCTGAGCTAGCAGGGAAGCCCATCAGATGGTAAAGAATCTGCCTATAATGCCAGAGGACCCAGGTTCAATCCCTGGCTTGGAAAGTTCCCCTGGAGAAGGAAGCGGCAACCCACTCCAGTATTCCTGCCTGGGAAATCCCATGAACAGAGGAGCCTGGAGGACTACAGTCCACAGGGTTGCAGAGTCAGACACGACTGAGAGACTAAGCACTATTGTAATGATCAGATGCAGAAAATAAATTAACTGTAGACTTTACAGGTTTGACGAGTGGTCTGCTGCTTGTACTGACCTTCATTTAGTCATTTTATGTCTTCGTTTGTTTAATGGTTTTTGATGGTGGCCTCTTTGAGTTTATTTTTGGAAATCTCGGTTTAATGAGTGTTTTTCCAGAGAGTGTTTGCATGTGTATGTGCTGGGGTTGGGGGAGAGACAATACTGGTTTGCTCTTAGTGTTACTGGGCTCAGTAGGTAGTGTGAATTCTAGCCCTAATGTGTCTTAAGGCAGGCTTGTAGTCTCAGCTGTAAAGAAGACTTACTTTGTCCCCTGCCCGCGGCCAAGGTCCTGCCATATCCCTCTGGGAAGGTAGCGTGGGTGGTTTTTTATTTTCACCCTCAGTTCAGTTCAGTTGCTCGGTCGTGTCCAACTCTTTGCGACCCCATGGACTACAGCACGCCAGGCTTCCCTGTCCAGGGCTTCCCACCAGCTTGCAGAGCTTGCTCAAACTCATGTCCATCAAGTCAGTGATGCCATCCAACCATCTCATCCTCTCTCATCCCCTCTCCTCCTGCCTTCAATCTTTCCCAGCATCAGGGTCTTTTCAAATGAGTCAGTTCTTCGCATCAGGTAGACAAAGTATTGGAGTTTCAGCTTCAGCTTCAATCCTCCCAATGAATATTCAGGACTGATTTCCTTTAGGGTTGCCTGGTTTGATCTCCTTGCAGTCTAAGGGACTCTCAAGAACCTTCTCCAAAACCACAGTTCAGAAGCATTAATTCTTCAGCGCTCAACTTTCTTTATGATCCAACTCTCACATCCATACATGACTACTGGAAAAACCATAGCTTTGACTAGATGGACCTTTGTTGGCCAAGTAATGTCTCTGCCTTTTAATATGCTGTCTATGTTGGTCATAGCTTTTCTTCCAAGGGGCAGGCATCTTTTAATTTAATGGCTGCAATCACTATCTCTAGTGATTTTGGAGGCCCCCCCCCCCCCCCCCCCGCAAAATAAAGTCTCTCACTGTTTTCATGGCAAATAGATGGGGAAACAATGGAATGATGGGACCAGTTGCCATGATCTTAGTTTTTTGAATGTTGAGTTTTAAGCCAGCTTTTTCACTCTCCTCTTTCACTTTCATCAAGAGGCTCTTTAGTTCCTCTTCATTTCTGCCATAAGGGTGGTGTCATCTGCTATCTTAGGTTATTGATATTTCTTCTGGCAATCTTGATTCCAGCTTGTGCTCCATCGAGCCCGGCATTTTGCATGATGTACTCATATAAGTTAAGTGAGCAGAGTGACAATATACAGCCTTGACGTACTCCTTTCCCAGTTTGGAACCAGTCTGTTGTTCCATGTCTGGTTCTAACTGTTGCTTCTTGACCTGCATATAGATTTCTCAAGCGGCAGGTAAGGTGGTCTGGTATTCCCATTTCTTGAAGAATTTTCCACAGTTGGTTGTGATCTACACAGTCAAAGGCTTTCACGTAGTCAATAAAGCAGATGTTTTTCTGGTATTCTCTTGCTTTTTCTATGATCCAACGGATGTTTACCCTTAGAGGCTGTTACTTTAGGGACCCTAGCCTTTTCTGTTCCTTCCCTCTCCCCATCTCAGTCCCCTCCTGGATTCAGGCTCTGCTGCTCAGACAGCTGGGAAAAGCCTCCTCCGGTGCCTTGCTGACTTCTTGGTTTCTCTCTTCCAAGACCTTCCCTTATGTTTCCATTGCCTCAGCCAAGCGTGTGAAGTTTCAGTAATCTAGCAGTTTTAGAGGCTCTGTATTGAGATTGTTTCTTTGGACATTTAATCTGCCATGATGCCTGAAATGGAATTCCTGCTGATTCTTTAAACCCAAGTTTATTTAGTAAATCTATGAACCCACTGGTTAAGAAAGGACTTTTGAGGTCATCTAAGCTGTAGCTCCCTGCACCTCAATTTATAGTTGGAGGCTTGAGAAAGCAAAGTGGTTTACCGAGAGTCCAGTAGCCACGACATGGGGGTGCTGAGCCTAAAGCAAATGTCCTCAGATCCAGTCCAGCCCCCTTTCCACCGCAGCATGCTGCTCCTGTTTTACATCCTGGGTCAGTGCTTGTTTTTATGGTATCTTTGACATTTAGAACAATTCAGGAATGCTCCAAGCCTGGTTCATGGAGACTTAGTACCTTGTTACACTAAGTGTGGTCTGTGGCTATCCCATCAGCTCTGTCTGGGAGCCTGTTAGCAAATGCAGAGTCTCAGGCTCCTATCAGATCTCCTGCATCAGAATCTGCCTGTTAACAAGATCCCCGGATAATTAAAGCATGAGAAGCTCTGCTAGAGACAACAGTAATCAAGCATTCATCTGGATTTCCTGTTGTTTGTTCCTTCAAACTCTCTCTACCTTTATCTTCTCGGTGGTGTAGAGAACCCTCCTGGAAGCCTGCTCCCAGGGCTGTGACCCTTGGTTAAGAAACTGAAAGACCTTGAGAAACACAGGTTTAGTATTCTTTCAGATTAGACAGATTATTTATAAACTGAAGAGGAAGTAGTCACCCATCTGCAGCATAAACTCGCTATGAAGTCATCTAACACTAATCTAATCTCTTGACAGAGTTCTGACTGGTGGGTTGGCAAAATGGAGTAGATTTAGTTCAGCTGAATTTTGGCAGAGTAAGCTTTCCTTTTGTGTTAATAGCAGAATTGAGAAAGGAGAAATTGACGTTCATAGAGTTAGGTGGAGTAAGATTCATTTTTTCAGAGGTTGCTGTCAAATGTACATCATTGGGGGCACATTTCTAACAGTGGGTCCCAGAACTATGTTCTCGCCCTCGTCTGTTCAACATTTTCTTCATTTCATTCCTTGTACTTGTGCCCCCTGCAGTGGAATCATGGAGCCCTAACCACTGGATCACCCCTTAATTTCATTTCTTGTTTCAGAGGCCATTTTAAGAAATGCTCAAGTTAGTTAAGCCAGCTCTCCAGGTAGGTAGTGGGGTCCCTACAGTCTGGCTACATCCAAGGATCGTGTTGAGGTGTTCAGAGTAAAGATGCAAGTAGAGGACAGCCGGCCGTGAACACACTCCTAACGTGAGCTGGCACATTTTCCCTTCTCAACATCTCCAACCCAGAAAATCGACTGACCGGCAAAATCTTCGGGCTCCAGTCTAAAGACTGTTTGTCAGTGGAGCTTTGAACAACCATTGAGCAGCTGTGAATGCAGCCTCAGCTCTCAGGGCTGCCCGCAGTCAACTTGTTTTACGTTGCTGGTTAAGTGTTGAGCAGGATGTTTTATGAGGATGGGCCAGAATCTTTTTCAGGAAAGTTCAGTTGCCGAATGTGTCAATTTATCTACAGAAAACGCCACTACAGCTCTGGAAACGTGGATTGAACTAAGGAACACCCAGGAGCAGGACCCAGGGTCTCCTAAAGAAAGGATTTATAGTCTGTTATACTGATACAAAACTAATGGCTGAGATCATGAAATTATAAAAGGGTTTTTAGGTTCTTTTTAAAGCATGGAAACTTTTACTCCATGGAATGCAGTTTGAAAATCATTGTTCAAAGCATGTATACTATCTATGGTGAAACAGATCCCCAGCCCAGGTGGGATGCATGAGACAAGTGCTCGGGCCTGGTGCACTGGGAAGACACAGAGGAATCGGGTGGAGAGGGAGGTGGGAGGGGGAATCGGGATGGGGAATACGTGTAAATCTATGGCTGATTCATATCAATGTATGACAAAACCCACTGAAATGTTGTGAAGTAATTAGCCTCCAACTAATAAAAAAAAAAAAAATCATTGTTCAAAACACAGTGTAAATTTATGGTAATAATTTTTAC
The DNA here is from genome assembly GCF_019320065.1 of Cervus canadensis. NCBI lineage: Eukaryota > Metazoa > Chordata > Mammalia > Artiodactyla > Cervidae > Cervus > Cervus canadensis. The sequence continues at coordinate 23,765,809 of NC_057397.1, read as the reverse complement.
ATACAAAAATTCTCAAGCAGGTATAATTGAACACTTCAGTAAAAAGGAAAACTCTGAAAGGTTTCTTAATCCTTTAACTTTGAATAATGTGATTTAGTTATATTCTTTCATTATGTGTTTTACATTTCTTACAAAATAGGCATATTGGTACATTAAGGAGGATATAAATTATTTACCAAAATAATGTCTTTAGTTCTTAGTACCTGATGTGATATTTTTATTGGCCAAAAAACCCACATACTTCAACAAAATTAAAAAATTAAAAAACCCTTTTATTAAAAAGAGCACCTAAGATTTACTATTTTTTTACTTAAGTATTTACAGTTTTAAGTTACAGTATAGTAGTATTAAGTATGTCCACGTGTTGTGTGGCAAATCTCTAGAACTTTCAAATCTTGCAGAAGTGAAGCTCTGTCCTCCCTCAAGCTCCTGGCAACCACCATTTTGTTTTCTTTAAGAGTTTGACTACTTTAGATACTTAGATAAGTGGAACAATGTGGTATTTGTCTTTTTGTGACTGATCTATTTCACCTGGAGCAGTGCCTTCAAGGTTCCTGCATGTTGTAGCGTGTGACAAGACTTCTTTTTTTCTTGGGCCGAAAAATATTTTACTGTATGTATATGCCTCATTTTCTTTACCCACCCATCCATCAGCAGATACTTAGATTGCTTCTATCTCTTGGCTATTGTGAATAATGTTGTAGTGAACATGGATATGCAAATATCTCTGATATGTTCACACTGTATTCATAAGTGTGACTCTTGGGTCATAGGATTCAAGCATACAGCTAAATGATTCAATTATGCATAAAGATATATTCCTTCTTTTTCAGATTCTTTTCCTACATAGGTTACCGAGTAGAGTTCCCTGTGTTATATATCAGGTCCTTGTTGGTTATCTATTTTCTATATAGTCATGTGTATGTTAATCCCAAGCTCCTGATTTATCCCTCCTACCCAGCCTTACTCCTTTGGTTGCCATAAGCTTGTTTTCAAAATCTGACTCTCTGTTCCTACTTTGTAAATAAGTTTATTTATATCATTTAAAAAAATTAAATTCCATATTTGATTCATACATGGCATTTGTCTTTCTGACTTACTTTATATGATAATCTCTAGGTCCATCCATGTCGCTGCAAATGGCATTTGATTCTTTTTTATGGCTGAGTTATGTTCCACTGTATACATGTACCACATCTTCTTTATCCATTCCTCTTGTTGATGGACATTCAGGTTGCTTCTGTGTCTTGGCTGTTGTAAATAGTGCTGCGATGAACATTGGTGTGTGTGTATCTTTTCAAATTATAGTTTTCTCCAGATATGTTTCCAGGGTTGGGATTGCTGGGTCGTATGGTAGTTCTATTTTTAGTTTTTTAAGGAACCTCCATACTGTTCTCCATAGTAGTTGTACCAGTTTACATTCCCACCAACAGTGTAGGAGGGTTCCCTTTTCTCCACACACTCTCTCCTGCATTTGTTGTGTGTAGACTTTTTGATGATGGCCATTCTGAGCCACGTGAGGTGATACCTCATTGTGCTTTTGATTCTGGCTCTAGGCATGGAGCATTAGAAGCCAAGCCTTTTAATTAATAGGAGTCGATAAACATACCCTGGTTGCTAGAGCAATTAGATGACTTGGAAGGACTAAAGAGTAGCTAAAGAAGCAGGTGGAGAGGGAAGTGGCAACCCACTCCAGTATTCTTGGCTGGGAAATTCCATGGACAGAGGAGCCTGGTGGGCTACAGTCTGTGGGGTCACAGAGTCGGACAGAACCGAGTGACTAAACAACAACAAAGAAGCGGGTGGTGAGAGATGCATGAATCTGTGAGGCTGGGAGGGAGGATAGGAGTCATCTGCCCACCAGAGGGAACCTGAACATGATCGTTCTATCTTTAATTTTTTGAGGAACCTCTGTACTGTTTTCCATAGCAGCTGCCTCATTTCACAATTCCACCAGCAATTTCTCCACATCCTCACCAGTGTTTGTTATTTTGTAATAGTATATGAGATTTTGATTTGCAGTGTCCTGATGATTAGTGATGTTCAATATCTTTTTTATACACGGGGCTATTTGCATATCTTCTCTGGACAAGTGTCTATTTAAGACCTTTGCCCATTTTTTAGTTTAATTTTTGTTGAGTTGTAGGTGTTCTTTATATGTTCTCAATATTAACTCGTTATGAGATATATGGTTTGCAAATATTTTCTCCAGTTTTGTAGGTTGCCTTCTCACTTTGTTAGTATTTGGCTGCACTGGGTCTTGGTTCCAGCACGTGAAATCTAGTTCCCTGACTGGGGATGGAACCCAGGCCCCCTGCATTGGGAGCATGGAGTCTTCGCCACTGGACCCCCAGGGAAATCCCTCCATCTCACTTTGTTGGTTGTTTTCTTTGCTGCAGAGTAGCAGTCATACTTCCGTGTCACAGAGGTCGGATGTGGTTACACTTATCTATTTTTGCTTTTGTTGTGCTTGCTGTGTCATAGCCAAGAAGTCATTGCCAAATCCAGTGTCATGAAGCATTCCACTTATGTTTTCTCCTGGAGTTTTATAGTTTCAGGTCTTAAAATTAGGCCTTTAATTAATTTTGAGTTGATTTTTTTTATATATAATGAAAGGTTCAGGATCGTTCTTTTGTATGTCAATACCCAGATTTCCATTTGTTGAAGAGACAGTTCTTTCCCTATTGTGTGACCTTGGTCCCTTGTCGAAGACCCGATCAATACGAGAGTATTTCTGAGCGCTCCTTTCTGTTCCTCTGGTCTACATGTCAGTACCACATTGTTTTAGTACTGTAGCTTTGTAATATCTTTTCATACAGGAACTGTGAGACTTCCAGCTTTGTTTTTTATTCTCAATTATTTTAGCTTTCTGATTCTGTATGAATTTTAGGATTTTTTTTTTTTTTCCTATTTCTGCAGTAATTGCCATTGAGAGTTTGCTAGGGATAACACTGAATATATAGATTGCTTTGGCTGGTATAGACATTTGGCTAGTATGACATTTTAACAATATTAAAGATACGATTCTATCTTATTTGTATGGAAAAGCTGGCTGTTTATGAAGGCTGCTTGTGCTACACAGCAACAAAATTATGCCATGGTCTTATTGACAAATACTTACTTTATTTTACCCTCTCTCTAAGAGAAGTGGGGAGGTGAAGGAGAAGGAGGAAGGGTTGCCTAGCTGCAGCCCAAGCAAAGCATTTCAGCTTATTAAGAAGCTAAAGGTAAGGGGCAGGGTACTTAGTAACTATCTCTCTGATTTATACCTTCCTGGAAATTACCTGATGCATCAAAGGATGTTCCTAGCAATCCTAACTTTTGTGATTGTATTGAAATTCACAGTAGGTACTAATAGTGAGCATTTTACACTGAGCTCTGGCAGTTTAGCCTATGATTAATTCTTGTTCATGGATTTTACAGTGTAGAACAGCCCAATAAAAGCTGCCTGTTGTGATGGTAGAGCTGGTTCCTGCTGTCATTATTTTTAGTTTATGAGTTATTTTTCTGTTGGTTCAAAATTTTTAAGTGAGCCATATCTTGGTTTATGGATATAATTTCTTCTTTGTAAGGATATTAATTAAAGTCTTTGGACCTTTTTTTCTGTACATCATTTCTAGTCCTTCAGGTTGTGTTCTTCTGCTTGCTTGGTCTATTTCTTTCACACTGGAAGCTGGTCATCTTGGGGTGTCTTATATTTAAGGGGGAAGCATGTAATTCCTGTGGGCAGGCCTCTTTTGCTGGGCTTCAGTGTGGGTTGATGTTCTTTCAAATGCTGGTAGCCATGGGTCTTTTCTCTAGGACTAGGTTTTTCCAAAGATAATCCACCAGATTGCTACTTGGAGTGTTATATGTCTTCCTGATTTTTCTGTAACCACCTTCTTCTCATGCTCCGCACTGTGCTTGATGTCTAGTTTAGAGCCCCTTTTTAAATTTTGTTATTGAAAAACTGTCGGGAGGACTTTAGGGGAGGAATCTCAGTGACTAGCCTCATTTGGACTTTGAACATCACCTTGGCGTCATCCCTGCCTTCTTGCTACCTTATTCCTGTAGTCCTGAAACTTCTGGTTTTCTCCTGATTGGTGCCTTCTCTGGCGGCATCAGCTCTTTTGGTTTCTGGTCACTGCTAATTCCTCCATCTGCTGTCTGTTCACTTTCACTGTCTGTTGCTCACAAACTTACTGTTCTCTCTCACTTGCTTGTACACCTCTCCAATTTTCTGTAGTCTATGGCTTTTTACTATTTAAAAAATACTTTTGTTTACCTTGTATTGTTATTTCCAGAGGGAGCAGAAATAAACCATACATATTTATTCTGCTGTATTTAATCTAGAGGTCTATTCTGCGTATTTAATCTAGGTTCTATTCCGCCATATTTAATCTAGAGATCTGTTCTGCCAAATTTAATCTAGATGTCTTTCCCTCTTACATAGGAACTTCAAGACCCAGCTCCAGTGCCACGTTTCCATGCAAACCTGTCTCTCCCTGTAACTCGGTGCCGTTGGTGTTTCCGGGTCCTTCCCACAAAACAAAACCGTTGCTTCCAGTTCTTTGCCATGTGTTTGGTTCTGTGGCCATACAGCTAAATAATACTTTTCGCTAATGCTTTGTTTTTAAAAAAGCACTTCAAACTTTAAAAGGGACTATTTTTCAATCCCATTCAGTTTCAACTTGCTTATCTTATCTGTGACATAGTCATTGTGCAAGCATTAGGTTGGTTGTTGAGTCACTCAGTCGTGTCCGACTCTTTGCAACCCCATGGACTGCAGCACGCCGGGCTTCCCTGGCCTTCACTCTCTCCCGGAGTTTGCTCAAACTCATGTCTATTGAGTCGGTGATGCCATCCAACCATCTCATCTTTTGTCGTCCCCTACTTCTCCTGCCCTCAGTCTTTCCCAGCATCAGGGTCTTTTCCAGTGAGTACAGGGGAATATCTAAAGATCTACCTCTCAGAGGCTTGTGGTCTTGTGAGAGGAGCAAGAGGCACCCACCCACCCCTGAGCCCTGTCGCTGGAGTGGTGTGTGTGGGCCAGAAGCCCAGGGTGCAGTCACAGGGAACAGAGGACGAGAACTCTGTAGGTGGGAAGGCTCCGAGCTTTGTTCAGGCAAGAACAAGTTTTGTTTCTTGAAATTTGGAGTTTCTGTAAAGAAATAATAGATCCACTTGGTAAACAAATTTGGAGAAGGAAATAGCAGCCCACTCCAGTATTCTTACTTGGGAAATTCCATGCAGAGAGGAGCCTGGTAGGCTACAGTCCATGGGATCGCAAAGAGTCAGACGTGACTTAGTGACTGAGCAACAAAACAGTTTTATTTTTGGCATAGCTAGACAGGTCTTTCTGGATGAAGAGGCATACCTGGCACATGATACACAGTTAATAAGTCTTTTTTGATGTAATAGATGGAAAACACTTTGGGAACACGTGTAAAATATTCTGCTTTCTTAATATGTTAAAAAAATTAACCTGACCTTTTTTTTTCTCCCCAAATGTAGATTTTCTTTGCTCCTGCTTAACTTGGAGGAGTACTACTTTGAACAGCACACGGCTCATCACATTCAGCACAAGGGCAGCCAGAAGGAAAGGTAAGGAGGAGTTTCTCTGCAGACTTACAGATTTTTCTGTTGTCTTTGGCCACACCCTTTGAAAACTGTGTGCAAAAGTATATAATGAAGTTTTGTGGGTTTCTTTTTTTGGTTTAAAATGCCAACTTTGAATTAACTAAAATGTATCTGTTAATTCTCTTGGCTTGTCATTTACAACTATGGGCTACAATTTAGAACATGCTTTGGTATTAGATAAACACTTTACTCTTTACCGTTTTAGAAATGAAATATCCTTTATTCCTGAAAGGATCAAAACCGTGTCTAGTTCAGTTCAGTTGCTCAGTCGTGTCCGACTCTTTGCGACCCCATGGACTGCAGCACGCCAGACTTCCATGTCCAATACCGACTCCCAGAGCTTACTCAGCGAGTCAGTGATGCCACACAACCATCTCATCCTCTGTCGTCCCCTTCTCCTCCTGCCTTCAATCTTTCACAGCATCAGGGTCTTTTCCAATGAGTCAGTTCTTCGCTTCAGGTGGCCAAAGTATTGGAGTTTCAGCTTCAGCATCAGTCCTTCCAATGAATATTCGGGACTGATTTCCTTTAGGATTGACTGGTTAGATCTCCTTGCAGTCCAAGGGACTCTCAAGAGTCTTCTCCAACACCACAGTTCAAAAACATTAATTCTTCATGTAGTTTTTGTTTAAATCAAAACTGTGCAGTATTTGTTTAAATACAAGCCAAAATGAAACTCACTTAGTTTTTTGTTTGATACGTTTGGGCATATCTGTTTCCTTGGCATTCAATTATATTAGATAATTATTTTTCTAATTGAAAGTAGAACCTTGCTTTTTTACCTCTAGAATTTTGAACATATTTTTTTTCTCTAATTTCATACCTTTTATTCTCCCAATGCTCCTCTGCTCTCTGTCATAATAATGTCCTGCTTAAAATTGAATACATTGGTACATTATTGAAGCACAAATATAAGCAAGCAAACTGAAAGCTGTTTTTGTAATTTTCAAGTTATTATTAGGTGGAAATAGTACAGTTCCATGGAAGTGAATTTGGTAATATTTAGCAAGATTGCATGTACATTATCCTATTGATCTAGCAATGCTACTTGTAGGAAACTACCTCAGAGATGCAGAGAGGCACTAGAAAGTGTATAAATGGACACAGGTGCTAGATTATTTATTGTAGTACTACTTGTAATAGCAAGATGCTGGAAACAGTTTAGTGGGTGACTAAGAACTTATGGAATGACCACATGCCGGAGTATTATTTATTAACAAAGGAATGAGGTTCTGTGTGTCACTGTAGATTTTCCTCCAACACATATTAAGTGAAAAATGCAAGGGAAGAATATTTTGTGTTGGATGCCATCTTTCATGTAAGAATGGGAAAGTTATGTTGATTATATTTTTAAAAGTTAAATATATATATATTTTAAAGCATAAGTGAAAAGCTAATGGAAATGGTCATCTACATAGAAAAAGGAGGGATCAGGGGATAATACCGAGATGACAGCTAGACTACTCTGAATGTAACTTTTTTTATAGCTCTGTTTTTGGAACCATAGGAATATTTATATGCAATATAGAATTTATTTCTTTATTAAATTTCAGGAGAAGCAGAAAATTCTAAAAATTAAAAAGAAAATGAAACATATGAACCTAACTAAATATAAAGCTGGAGGATTAATCACAGAAAAGAATTGTTTTAATCAACTTCACAACACAATAATTTGTGTCTCTGGTGAAATATATTTTCAGTTGAGGACAAATTGCAAAAAAAAGTTGTAAATTGTTTAGTAGTAATATTAAGTATTTTTGTATTATTTTGGAACTGTTTTATGCACACAATTTTATGCAATTAGATAAAGCAAAGTGCCAAGATCAAGATTTTCAGTATAAAGGAGATATAGTTCTAATATTAAAGAAGTTAAGTAAAAACCTTGGGATCTTTGATTTGAATTGGTAATGCTTATATAGAGTCATATGCTTTTCTTTTAAAAGAAAGTAGTTTCTAGCTCTGCCTTCTGAAAAGACCTAGAAGTGGCTCAGTAGCAGTGAGCTACCTGTGAATGCCTCTCTCCAGTAAAAGGAATGAAGGCTCTTTGGGGAAGTGCCTGAGTCTAAGTGAGGGGCAGGAAATGTGAGGGAGGCGAGCCTGGTGGAACATCTTGTTATCCTGGCAGGCAAGGAAAAGTATCAAAAACGATTGCATACTGAATTAAAAGGGCACAAGGCCATCCTGAAAAGTGGGGCAAAAAAAAAAAAATGGAGCAGATTGAGCATTAAAAAAGAATGACTATAGGGGATTGGAATGTACCAGAAGGGCTCAACTCCATGAGTTCATAATGATATATATATTATATATATATAATATAAATAGTTTCATACATATATATGTGTGTGTGTATATCATTTACCTTCGAAGGATTGTAGAACACCGACTCCTTTTTCTAAAACTTGATAAAAAGATCAAGCATTTCTCCTGCTTTCCTTGTACAAATTGTACTTCAGGGTGACCAAATCATAGATAATTAAAGCTGTTCATTGTTGATAAATTCTAGATAGCAAACACTGAAGACTGTTAAAAATTTCAATGCCCCTCCCCCCAAAAAAAAAAAATTCAGTCCCTAGTGAATCAGGGATCGACAGACTATGGTCATATCTGGCTGCCACTTGTTTTTTTAAATAAAGTTTTATTGGAATGCAGTCACGCCCACTTGTTTACATCTTGTATCTGGTTGGTTTTCTGCGACAACAGGGAAATAGAGCTTAATAGAGACAGATACCAAATGGCCCACAAAGTAAAAAAATATTTGCTCTCTGGCTCTTTACTGAAAAAGTTTGCTAATCCCTAATCTAGACATACGCCTCAGTGGCTGCTAAACCAGCAGGTGAAAAGCTGCTGAGAAATATTTTGATGCACGTGTCAAGGTGCATTAAACCCACTGGGGCCTCCTGATATGAGGGCAGTACATGTGCACTGCCTCTGACATAAAGGAAGTGGGATAGATGAAAACCACAGAGACGCGTTTAGCAAAGTCCTGAAAGTGGGGAAATGAACACTGTCTTAGATTAAGAGATATTAGGAGACATATTGGCTAAAGGAAATGTGGGCTTTGAACAAACCAACTATAAAAAACAGTTATGAAATAGATTTGAACCCTGGCTTTATCCCGGATGACATTAAGGAATTATTATTTTTTGTAGATATGTAATGATGGTCATTTGTTGAAGGACTTGAGAGATTCATGTTAAAGTATGTTTAGACGAAGTATTGGAGAAGGAAATGGCAACCCACTCCAGTATTCTTGCCTGGAGAATCCGATGGACAGGGGAACCTGGTGGGCTACAGTCCATGGGGTCACAAAGAGGCGATGTGACTGAGCGCAACACAGCAGATGAAGTATAGGAGGTCTGGGAATTTATCTAAAATTCAGTAGGGTTCTGGGGTGTTAGATACAAAACAGGAATGACTGCATCTTAACAGCTGCAGAAACCTAGTGGATTGGTACTTGGGAGTTTTCTGTTCTATTTGCATTTCTTTAGCTTTTGCCTTAAGAGTACTTAAGTTATTATTAGGTAATTTAGGGTGTTAGAGAAGTAAATGCAGTTAACAGCATGGAAAAAATGATATAAAAATCAACATTTAAAAGATCCTTTGAGGAAGAAAAATTGCAGATTGTATCATGGACTTTACCATGAGCCTTCTCATCCATTTGGTTACATATACATGTGTACACAGAGGCAGGCCTTTCTCAGATTGTGATGGGGCTTTATCCTGTGGGCTAGGAAGCCATTGGCATTTTTGTAAGCCAGGAAGAATGTGAGAGTGTTTGGTAGAATAATTGACTCAGGGAGGGGATACAGGGACAGGGAGGGCAGGTGGGTCTTTCTAAAATCCAAGTGAAATAATTGCTTCAATTAAGAGGCCCCTGGGATGGGCAGAGTGAGAAGGGTTCACTAGGACACCAAGGAATGGCTGGACATTTAGAGCCCAAATGTCATACAAGTAATTAAAAAAAAAAAAAACCCATGGAGCTTTCCTTGTAGACAAAATATAGTCTTGGAAACTAAGATGTTTTTTTAAAAGGTTTCTTTTTTCCCATCATTTCTTAACCTGTGTTCTGATTACACAATAAGTTATTGCCTTGGTCTGATCATTAATAAAAGTCATTCAGTCAATAAAAGACAATGAAGTGTAGCTTTTTATTGGCTTCAGGCTAGTGAGGCACACTGGCCTCTAGCATACTCAGGCAGGCGTCCCCCCAGACTCATTGGAGCCTTATCCATGTTCCAGGAAAGGAGAAAAATGGTCGACAGCTGATGTATTTGGTATTATAGTAGTAGGTAGATCCTCTTTAAAATTGCTTATTCTCATAGAAACAATTTTTCCCTGAATTCCTATGTACCCCAGAATCACCACTAAAAGCATTTTATGTGCTAAATTCAAACTTATTTTTCCATGATTATAAATAAGGAAAAAAATCCCTTACCTAATCAATGTCAGGTTTAAAAAGGATTAGGGTTACAGTATGGTCTTCTGAATAGGTGTTTAAGATGTAGGAAATTCAAAGTCAAAAGAATTAACCACAGACAGGATGGAATCTGTGTTTCTTAAGGATCAGAAAACTGCACGTAGTTGTGAGGACCAAGTGAAGTGATAATGAGTGAAATACCCGGGACGGTTCTCAGCCAGTGAGACTGTATTACAACACGTGGAGTTTCTTTAACCTCTAGGGAGGAGGCGATGATTGTTGCTTAGTTGCTAAGTCATGTCCAACTCTGGGCAACCTCATGGACTGTTATGTAGCACAGTGAACTCTTCTGTCCTCCACTATCCCCCAGAGTCTGCTCACATTCCTATCCACTGAGTTGGTGATGCCGTCTAACCACCCTCTGCTGCCCGCTTCTCCTCTTGCCTTCAATCTTTCCCAGCATCACAGTCTTTTCCAGGGAGTAGGTTCTTCGTATCAGGTGGCCAAAGTATTGGAACTTCAGCATCAGTCCTTCCAGTGACTATTCAGGGTTATTTTCTTTAGGAGATGAGGATAATTATTTTGCTATGTTGTCTAACCTTTCATACCTTTGTCTTTGATCTTTTATTAGTTGATGCTTTAGTCATCTACATGCTAGTTAAAATGGGTTATGATTCTTCTGTGACTTCTGTTATGTTCATTAATAATATCCCTTTGTACTTTATCTCTAGGAAAATCAGAGGCTCCTTAAAAATATGTTCAAAATCAGTTATTTTTGAACCAGATGCAATATCCCAACCCATCATTAAGGTAAACACACTTTCAATGTGAAGAGAAATAGCCCTATATTTGTGTACATTTTACCTTGCCTTATTTTTAGAACATTTCTCTCTCTCAATTCTGTACAGATTCCTTTGAGGGATTGTATAAAAATAGGAAAACATGGAGGAAATGAAGCCAATAGACACTTTGCCAAGTATGTCTCTGTCGCAACCGTTTGACTTTACTTCTACCAAAAAACTATATATATATATTTAATGACTTTTATCTGCATTTTTAGGACAGTATCTGGGGCGATTTCACTCATTTTCAGCCAGGTAAGGAGCACCTAGTAAATATTTTTTCTAACCTGAATGAACATTTAAATGAATAAATACATACATTATATGTGTGTGTGTGTGTGTATGGGCTTCCATATACACACTTTTTTTTAGAATAATGAAATTATTTGTACAAGTCTCAAATAAAGACCGCTGGAAAAGATGTTTAAATTCTTCTAAAATTTAGTCACTGGGAAATACGTTTTAAAAAGTGTGATCCCTGCTGAGATCCTTAACATTCCTCAGGTAGGTAGGTGAGTGTGTGTGTGTTACCTGCTGGCTGTGGGTTCGCCCTTAGGAGGTCCTGACAGTGTGTGAGGGTTGAGGTAATGGACTCACAGCTTCTCCTGTAGCCTCGTCACCATTTAGGAGGTGGGAGGTTAGCGCCTACCGCTTCAGTGAGCTCAAGTTGACTCGTGATGGCAACCCAGGCGTGACTCGGGTTGTGTAGCCTTGTTTAATTATAAAGCTTGGAGTCGTGACTTTTTATTCATTTCACACTTACTCAGTATAGATTTTTGCATCCAGCACTGTGTTGACACTGGCTGTACAGAGATAAATTAGAACGTTTCTTCTCCTGACATACACGCCTGACCCTTGAGTAAAGCAAAAGTTCAGGTCACTGACAACCTCCAACACAGCTAAAAATTCATGTATAACTTTTGACTCCCCCAAAGCTTAACTACTACGAATAGCCTAATGGTGCATTACTGATGACACGTGCTTAGTCGTGTACCACCCTTTGTGACCCCATAGACAATAGCCCACCAGGCTCCTCTGTCCATGGGATTTTTCAGGCAAGAATACTGGAGTGGGTTGCCGTTTCCTCCTCTAAGGGATCGTAAATAGTTGATTAACGCATTTTGTATGTTGTATGTATTGTATTTGTATTCATACAATACAGTGAGTTAGAGAAAAAAGATTATTAAGAAAATCATAAGGAAGGGAAAGCACGTTTGCAGTATGTACTGGGTTTATCAATACTGTAAGTTTGTCATCTATTTACAAGTGAATAACTGCATAGCAGGGTGACTGTTTGCTAGTCATTAAGTAGAAATGGATCGTCACAGAGGTCTTCATCCTTGTCATCTGTCTTCAGGCTGAGCCAGGAGGAGGAAGGCAGGGTTTGATCTTGCTGTCTCAAGGGGCAGAGGAGGAAGGGGTGGAGGAGGTGGGTGGGTGGGGGGTAAAAGAAAGGCAGACACATTCAGTTTAAATTTCCAGAAATACATCATAATTTCTTTTTCTGCTTTTTTATTTCTCTAAAAATGTTACTATACATACCCATCCTTCTTCCTCACTTTGCTTTGGTTTTCAGCACCTGTGTTGTAGAAGGGTCCATGTTGTAAAAGAAGCCAAAAAGCAGGAAAAAATAAAAAATCAGAACCTTCTGCTCGGTTGTCTTAACGTCAGTTTATTATCCGGCACTCACTGCGTCTCCTCCCTCAATGTCCAACTCTGGTCTGGGAGCACTCATCTGCATCAGGCTGTCCTCTCTTCTCTCCTCTGGTGTGGTGTCCATTAGTCCTTGAATTTCTCTGAGATCCATGTCTCAAAACGTTTCAGCCCCCTACTTTTTGGCCATATCCATAATCTGATTGGCTCTGTCATAAATGCTGAGTGGTCATGCACAGCATCTGAACAGTCTTCTCTAGCAGGAATGTATGGTTTTCAGCTGATGGCTTTTGTGGCTTCTTCTGTAACAACCGTGGCAACTTCAGTGGTGCAGTCCTTACAGACGCTCATGATGTTCTGGCCATCAGCATTCTCTTCCACAGCACTCACCGCCCTTTCCATAGAGAGTACCATGTACACTTAACCTTAAAGGTTCTTATGACCCCTTGATCTCGAGTCTCAATTAGAGACACTGTGTTTTGGGGCAAGTAGACCACTTTGACAGCTTTGGTATTGAACTCATGGTTCTAGGTGACCGGGGTATTGTCCAATTAAAAAAAAAATGTTAAAGAGTAGTCCCTTACTGGCAAAATACTTCCTGACTGCATCGATGGGACAAAGTATCAATGGAACCAATCCAAGAAAAGGGTTCTTGCTGTCTAGGCCCTCCTGCTGTGCAACCTAAAGACGGCAGCTGTGGGCATCTCTTCTCTTCAAGGCTAGAGGTCAGCAGCTTTATAGATCAGGGCAGTCCTGGTCGTCAACTCCACTGCACTTGTGCAAAACAGCAGACTTGGCCTATCTCAGCCTGCCATATTAACTCCTGGTCCTCACTTCTCTTCCTTCCTAATGAATGTCCTTTGTGGATTCCCTGCTCACCCACCCCCCCATCCCCCACCCCCCACCGCCAGAAGAGGGCACTTTCATCTGCAGTAAAAACCTGTCCAGGCAGATACTCTTTTCTCCCCAGATATTTTTTGTGCTGTCTGGGAGCTCATCTGCTGCCTCTTGGTTGGCAGAAGCTGCTTTTCCTGTTATCTTGACATTTTTAAAGCCAAACCTCTTTCTAAAATTATCAAACCATCCTTCGCTGGCATTAAGTTCTCCAGCTTTAGCTCCTTCACCTTCCTTTGGCTTTAAGTTGTCATGTGATGACTTCATATTCATCTATAGGCGTGGCTTTCTTACAGCAATTCTGCACCCACATAAAAGCTGCATTTTCAACATGAGATAAAGAAGTATTTCACAGAAAGCGCCAGGTTCTCCTGCCTGCAGGGTAGCTGCGTGACCGCTTCATGAATTTCCTTTTCCTTTCCACAATGGTCCTTAATGCAGGATCCATTTATCTTGACACTGTGGCAGCCACAGCTGTGGACCTCAGCTCAATCAGCGGTATACATCGAGTAGCTCCGCTGTTGCTTGTGGTGTCATGACTTTTCTCGGCTTCTCTGGAGCACTGCCAGCATCACCAGTGGCACTTCGTGTGGGTCCCGTGGTGGTATTCAAGGTTTACGATCTGACGCTGAACACGATGAAAGATGCACAAGAACCAGGAGAAACCACTTTTCACTGCCATGCACAGTTTACTGCAGAGATGGCTGTTCACAGGGGGATAAATAGTATCCTGTGGCCTTTTGAGGTTACTCTCAACACTTGTCCTCAGCACAGGGGGTGGCTGGGAAGCTATGGCCGTGGTGCAGTGTGAGCTGCCGTGAGGGAGCGCTGTGGCTTCACGCTGCATCTCTGTGTAGTTATTTACATTTTCTCTCCAGTTGGTGCCACGTCTGGTCTGGAAGTTTGCATGAGTTGTGATTTAAAAAAATTAACTTTTTATAATAGATTCATGTATGTTTTATGGTTGTAAATGATATGATAGACTAGTATCTACATACATTTATATGTACTCATGACATACTTATGTCTTAATTTTTCTGATATTTCTAGGCTATGCAGTTTATCTTCTTTCCAATTGTCTGAAATCTCCACAGAATTTTCCAATGTATTTATTGAAAACAGTCCACATGTAAGTGGACCCATGTGGTTCATGCCCATGTTGTTCAGGGGTCAGCTGTATTTAATTCACCTGTGGATTTTTAAAAATTTTTGAGAGTAGAGCTCATTTTTGTTGTTTAGTCGCTAAGTCGTGTCCGCCTCTTGGTGACCCCATATATGGCAGGCCACCAGGCTCCTCTGCCCATGGGATTCTCTAGGCAAGAATACTGGAGTGTGTTGCCATTTCCTTCTCTGGGGATCTTCCCAGCCCAGGGATCTCCTGCATTGGCAGGTGGATTCTTTACCACTGAGCCACCTGGGAAGCCCATTAGCCCTGGCTTTTTGCTGTGAATCTCACCTTCTTCACCTTGAAAATGGAAGGGAGAGAGGAGATCAGGGTTACCTCCCCTCTGCAGAGCCCCAGATCCTTGAAGTGTTCAAAGAAAAGTATCTTTCTGTGAAATGCAGGAAAAGCCATGGGAAACAGGTATAGAGGTTTCTTCACTTCAGGACTTGACTCAAAGCCTTGAGTCTCATGGGGTGAATAGTCTGGAACAGAGAGCCTCCCGGTGGTTTTCAGATCACACAGCCCTCTTGTTCATGGCCCTTTTTAATGTGTATTGAAAATTATTTTATGAAACCTGGGAGATATCAGGGTATGTGATGTTCTAGGTCTGCCTTCCATAGCTCTATTAATTTTAAAATGTCTGTTAATTTTGACCTGGCATAAATGAAAGCAGTTACCACCATCTCTTACTTTGGGGAAGGAACACCATTATTGATAATTCTGGCCCACAGCTGTATTCTCATTATTACTACAGTATCATTCTATACTGTGGCTTTATTCTGGAAAGTCCATATCTTGAAAGGAGCAAGTAGGTTTTAAATTGGAAGTGTGGTTTCTATTATAAAAGTATCCATTTTAATATAATTTCAATAAACCTAGAAGTAAAATCTTTCTGTTGTCTTTCAATAGTTTATGTAAGATGCCTCATATCAAGCTCAAAATCGGCTATATTATATTAAGGGGCAACTAGACATAAGCTACTCTTTCAAGTATTAAGTTTCCTGGGTTAACTGCACAACCAAGAAAATAAAATCTGTGTGTGTTGTTGTTGTTTTTGCTTCCTTACCAGGTCACAGTGCTTTAGAAATAGGTTATGGTTCTTTGGGATTTAGAGAGCTTTGCTTCCATATATTCTTTTGCTAGTAAAATAAAGAAGAAGGGAGGGGTGTGTGTGTGTGTGAATAATAGTACTCAGGCATCCTGGGCTTCCCCAGTGACTCAGACGGTAAAGAATCTGCCTGCAGTGCAGAAGACCTGGGTTTAGTCCCAGGGTCAGGAATATCCCCAAGAGAAGGGCATCCGACCCACTCCAGTATTCTTGTCTGGAAAATTCCATGGACATAGGAGCCTTGGAGGTTACAGTCCATGGGGTCATAAAGAATCAGACAGGACTGAGCGACCAACACTTTCCACTTTCTTCATGCATCCTGTCAGTATCACAGTCCAGGCTTTAGAGATAGAAGTGAAGTTGCTCAGTCATGTGTGATCCCATGGACTTCAGCCTGCCAGGCTCCTCCGTCCATGGAATTTTCCAGGCAAGTGTATTGGAGTGGGTTGCTCTTTCCTTCTCCAGGGGATCTTCCCAACCTGGGGATTGAACCCAGTTCTCCCGCATTGCAGGCAGACGCTTTACCCTCAGAGCCACCAGGGAAGCCCGAGAGAGGAGGGAGACAAAGAGAACAAAATATCTGAAGCCCCTCTCTCCAGGAACTTTCCCTCTCAGTGGGGCAGCAGACAGCGAGCAGATGTCTTCTCTGACGTCAGGCAGAGACAGACGCCATGAGGAAGGCGAACCAGGACAGAGGCCAGAACGTGAGAAGGCATGCACGAGCTGCGATAGTGCAGCAGTGGCAGACGCCCCGGGCTGATTTGTCTCTGTCTGTGGGTCTCTCCAGCGCCTGGGACAGCCGGGGGCACCAGGCGAGCGTCTCGGGGTGCTGACTTAGGTGTGTGGCCCGGGCTGGCGGCTGCAGAAGGGTGAGAGCGGCCGGTGTCCGGGGTGCTCTGAAGAGAACCTGACCGAGGTGCTGCTGGGTTAGTGGTGAGGTTAGATGTGGGAGCAGGCTTTGTATAGACCGTGACCTGGAGGAGGAGCCGCTGACGTCTGGAGGCCTCTGCGCTTCGGGAGGAGGCTGGGCCTGGAATGACAGACTGAGGAGCCACCGTTTGCGGACGCTTGGTAGGCCCGGGGCTGGGTGAGGTTTCTGGGAACTGAGGCCCTGCCGCACTTGGACACGAGAGGTTGGGAGGAAAGCAGGTGCCCGGGGAAGGTGGAGGAAGCAGCTGGTGAGGTCAGGAGATCCTGGAGCAGGTGCTGGGCAGCCGGCTAGAAACCTGCTCCACGAAGAGCCCCCGGCTGTGTCGCATCTGAGACAGAATCCAAGTCCTGAGAACAGTGACCTTGTGCGTCCTCGCTGACCTCATCAGGAATGGCTACAGTAACATGGATCGGAGGAAAACCTGATTTGGACCCTGGAAAGTACATCAGCTCTGGCAAAGAGTTTTGCCACTGAAAGGAACAGAAAAGGTGTAAAAGGATGTGAGACCAAAGGAGCAGTTTTTTTTTATCTGTAGTTTGTTTTAAATGGGTAAAAGTGCATCGTGTGATCATAGGAGCTACGTTTTTGAACCGGTGACAGATGTGGGGGAGGCAGACTTTCTGTCATAACTGGAGGGAGGGCAGGATTAGGGCGCACGTGCGAGGAGGCTGTTGCTCTGGGATGTGTGTGCGGGTGTGAGATATGTGGTTGCTAACGTCCCATGTGAGGACAAGTGGCCTGGTGCATATGAAAACTGCACCTCTAGAGAAGAGTGGTTTCTTTACATTGATGAATGGATTTCATACCACGGTGACTGTCTTAATCATTTCTTCTTTTTTTTTTTTTTCTTAATCATTTCTTATACAATGAGCACTTAGGTTAGCATCCTTCACCTGTCTGGTTACTGGGCACAAGTGATGACATTGACAAGCCATCTTAGACATCGTATCGATCCTACAGTGCTTGCTACCTTGTTTCCTTGATGAATCTCTTTTCAATTTAATGTTTGTTATTTTAACATCAGAACTTTAAGCCATACTAATATTAATGCAAGTGATTTTGGAAATAGAGATTAAATAACAATGATTTAAATTTTATTCATAACATCCATCAGCTCATCACTGACAACATTTAATTATTTCACAAGAATTGATTTGTCTTTTTCAGGTGTATTTCATTAAAGAACACAACATTGTTGCACCGTATAAAATAGAAAGGGTAAGTAAGGTTCTTCCTTCATCCCCAACAATTTCCATAGTGATTTTGAGCAATAAGGTTCTGTGTCTGTGTTAACTTCTTTGATGCAGTATAATGATAACAGGTATTTAAAGGCTTGGACTGCAAGGAGATCCAATCAGTCCATCCTAAAGGAGATCAGTCCTGGGTGTTCATTGGAAGGACTGATGCTGAAGCTGAAACTCCAATACTTTGGCCACCTCATGCAAAGAGTTGACTCATTGGATAAGACCCTGATGCTGGGAGGGATTGAGGGCAGGAGGAGAAGGGGACGACAGAGGATGAGATGGCTGGAAGGCATCACGACTCGATGGGCATGAGTTTGAGTCAACTCTGGTGATGGACAGGGAGGCCTGGCATGCTGCGATTCATGGGGTCGCAAAGAGTCGGACATGACTGAGCAACTGAACTGAACTGAAAGGCTTGGTACTTAGAAGTTATAACAAAATTATCCAAGGGAGCCACAGACTTCATTTCAAAAGATTTCAGTTAACTTTTTAGCTTAAAAATAAGTGGGTCTATTAGTGGGGGGAAAGGCTTAAATTATTAGGTTAAAAGTCAAAATCAGAAGATGCATCATATTTACTGGGTATCGCTTGAGGACTTCTTTTAAATGTTACAGAAATATTTATAGGTTATAAAATACCCTTATTTAAGAGCTCAGTAATAAGTGTATAAGTTCTCCCAATTGGGTAGAAGCTCTGAAGGACCAGGATCAGAGGACTCGTAACTTGACATCACATCCAACCACTGTGTACTTTACTTAATGCTGTGACTTCCCAAGTGGCTCAGTGGTAAAGAACCCGCCTGCCAGGGTTCCCTCCCTGGGCGAGGAAGATCCCCTGAAGGAGGAAATGGCAACCCACTCCAGTATTCTTGCCTGGAGAATCCCATGGACTGAGGAGCCTGAGCACAGACCCATGCTGCAGCTTAGCATGTGGTAGAGGGGTAACTCCTAGCAGAGACCTTACAGGACCTAGAGGTGGGCCTAGTGCTCCTGTCATGACTCCTCTGAATTGGGAAAAGCCTCTCCTCTGAGCAGACTCCTGCAGGCTGGATGGCAGTCCTGGTCACAGGCCGGCCTGGCCTGCGAGTCCTTGGCAGCAGCTGGGACACCCTGGCCACCAGCAGCCACCTCCAGGGTTTACGTGCAGGAAGCATCTGTGCACACCGGTCAGTCAGGAGCAGTGAGTCCTGAGGCCTTGTTACTTACAGGTGGTGCTGTTGGCATCCGGGAAGGACGCTTCTTCACTGTGAGGGGCTGTCCCTTATGTTATAGGATGCTCCACCTGCTGAGTGCCCCCCCACCCCACACTGTCCCCTGTTGTGTGGCGCCTCCACACGTTGACAAATGCTCTGCAGGGGTGGCAGGATCACCCCCCCTCCAAGCTGAGAGCCCCTGGTCATTGCACCCTCACTGCAGAGGTTCTCCTGACACCCACTCGAAGTACAAATCTGCTGAAAGGTGACGTCAAAGGAAGTGGGTCAGGTTTTCTGAAGCAAAGAAAAGCTCTTTTGTTCCAGTGTGAATTAGGACACCAGAGGATTCTCAGGTTTAAGGGAGGGAATGATGACATAGACAATGGTGATGAGAGATGATAGACTGGGAAGACCCTCATTCCTCTGATGGGGAGACTGATTCAGAAATAGTACATGGATGAGTTCCCTTTGTGAGAAATCCAGATACCAGTTCAGAGCGCCCTGTGCCCAGGTGAGTGTGAAGTGAGCCACACTGAAGGTGCAGGAATGTAGGAGCATCCTCTCACTATCGTCCTCCCCTGGCACAGTGCACGCGATTGGAGGGAATGCCCAGTTCCCATCTTCTCACCTGTCCTGGAGCTCTGACAGGACCCATGATGCTCCAGATGTCTGGGGACCCTCCCCCCCAAACAGGAAAGAGCCGGGCTTGTGCAGTGCTCCAGGGGACTTTGAACCAGAGACACAGGGAGATGCAGCCCAGTAGACTCACCCTCATGGGGAAGAGAGGAGCACAGCTTGTGACACATAAAAAGTAACCATCACAACACACACGCACCCAGCCTCAGAGCACCTGTGTGAAGCCAGCACTGTCAGGACTGAAGGGAGAGACTGAAGGGTTCAGATGCACGGAACAGAGGAGACTTCCATGCTCCACCTTCAATAATAGGCATATCATCCATGCAGCAGGTCACTCGGGAAACAGGACTCAACCAGTACTCTAACCAGATGGGCTTCATAGACATGTGCAGAACATCCTGCCCAATGACAGTAGGACATGCTCTTCTCACGTGCACAGGGGACATTCTCCAGGACAGATCACACATCAGGTCACAAAACAAGTCAATACATCTAATAAGACTGATGTCAGTCCAAGTATCTTTAACAACCACCATAGAGTGAAACCAGAAATCCATAGCAGCAGGAAGATTCGTACATATGTGGAAATTAAACAAACTTCTTGTGCAAACAGTGGGTCAAAGAATAAATAAAAAGGGATATTTAAAAATACTTCAAGGTGATCGAAATGAAAACATACCTAAACTCCTGGGATGCTGCAAAAGCAATCCTAAGAAGGAAGTTTAGAGTGTTAAACACTTACCTTAAGAAAAGAGAAAGATCTCAAACTTAAAAATCTAACTAGATACCTGAAGGAACTAGAAAAAGGAGCAAACTAAGTCCAAAGTCAGTGGAAGGAAGGAAAGAGTAAATATAGAAGTGAATCTCCCATGTGGGCTGAGGGAGTTCCCTGCACACATCAGCAGGGGTTGCAAATATTCTTAAAGTGATAGGTCCTAATGTGCTTGTTCTCTGGTTCAATTCATCCTCCTCTTTTTCAGGGCACGATGGAGTATGTCTTCGAGCTGGATGTTTCAGGGAAAGTGGAAGATGTTGTGGAGACCCTGCTTCAGGTAAGTCAGTGCTCTTCTCAGACATTCACTGGCAAACTTTTTAAAAAAGAATTTCATATTCATACATCTCACCAAAACCATAACCTCTTCTATAAATCTGAATCAGATTTACTTGAAGGTGTTGAACTTGAAAACTCTACGTTAGGAAGAAGCCATAGATGTTTTGGAATGGCTCTTAGCTGTTACCGAGTAACAGAATGGTGGTTGTGTTTCATTGCTTCTAAGGAACTATCTTCTTATCATCAGAGAGAGAAATAAATCCATGTATATTTCTGTACTCGTAGCTTCATAGAGCATCCTGTCTGGATAAACTGGGGGACCAAACCGCCATGGTGAGTTTCTAAAGACCTGTGTCTTTGTTGTGAATGAACCTGCATTGATGTGTCACTTACAGATACTTACAGCCATGTTTTTAAAATGATTCTGTCTTAACAGATAACAGCTATCTTGCAGTCCCGATTGGCTAGGACATCATTTGACAAAAACAGGTAAGTTTTCCATGATTTGGATTCCTGGTGGTGAAAGCAGCAGTGTCGTCGTCTCAGGCCTCATTCAGTGTGTCCGCCATCGATGATGGGTGCTGGCGTCTGCCTCACCCCAAAGCTGCTGACCTGGGGCAATGGCCCCAGCCTCAATGCCAGCTCAAAGTCTGGAGGCTCCTGGCCTCTTGAAGGTCTGGGCAATGGTGCCCCCCCGCCCAGAACCTCCCAGTCTGTGAGCGTCTATCCTTTCACACGTTACTGCTTCCATGCAGGCCACCAGCCCCCTCTGCTGAGATTGCTGTGACAGCATTTAGCTCGTCACCCCTACACTCTCGAGTCTTTTCCTTCTGCAGTCCCTTTCTCTCTACTCTTCTGATGTGCTTTTAAAATACTTTCTTTTTAAAGAACTTACTTGTTTACATCACTTGTCTGTTTGAAACTCCTCCAGAGAGTAGTTTTCACTTTTCTAAGTATCCAGTATATTTTCTGCAAGTAACTATACTTTCACATTAACCTGTTCTCTGATCTGTTGCTTCCCATATTTTAAGTAGATTTCCTCCTGTTAAGTAGATTTGGGTTATTTGTCTGTGTCTCCGTCTGCAGTACCACTGTGTTAATCACTGTTAAGTCTTAGTATCTGGCACGGCATTTCCTTTCTAACTTATGTCTTCAGCGTTCTTGGTCTTACACATTCTGTATAAAGTTAGAATCAGCTTGTCAAGTTCCATAGAAGAAAAGCCTACTGGGATTTTGACTCCGATTGCAGTGAAACTCTGTTTAAGTCTTCCTTAGTGTCTTTTTTACAGTTCTCTTTGTAAAGGTCTTCTCTTGTGCTAGATTTATTCCAAGTACTTCATATTTTAGTGGTATTTTAAATGGTATCCTAAAATATGTCATTTTCTCTTTATTGTTGACAAGTAGAATGAAGTATATTTTTGTGTATTCATTTTGTTTTTAGCAACCCTGCTAAACTTTGTCCAATTCCATTAACTTAATATATATGTATAGATTGTCTAACGTGTATAAAATCTTAGGTATGGATTATTGCAGTCTCTAGTCATGAGATGTCATTTTTACTTCAGATTTTTGTGTTTTGCTGTATCCTTGAAGCTTAGGACAAAGTAGAACATATTGGTTGAATAGATTATTACGTGTTGGCTTTGGCTGAAAGCTTATGTGTATAAATGAGATTAGTTTGTAATATTCTGTTTTAATGCTACCTTTGTGAGATTTGTGAGCCTTACACTACATTTAAAAATGTTAGAGAGTTTGCTGGTAAAGCCATCTGGCCAAGAATGTGTTTTCTGTGGTTATGTTTGTTCTCTCTCTGTTTCACATACATAGCATTACTTTTCATTTTTGTATTTGTAGGATGTACCAGTTAAATGCATTGCAGAGGGGCAAGTATAACTTCCATTTTAGGAAGGAAAATAATAAGAATTATATAATAAGAATTAGCTTCTTTTGACCTACTTAGAATGGATAATTTTTCTAAGTAGCAATTTAGACTTTAATCCTGAGCTTCAGCATGACATTAATTTTAAAAATGGTTCACCATCAAAGTTTTAACTTATCCAGTCTCCAGAGTGTTAGGCTGAAGAATTGCAGGAAGAAATTTTTACAATATAAAGTGAAATATTGCAGGATAATATAACTCCTCTCAAAGAAAGAAAATAAACTTTTGCTAAATAAGTTTTCATCATACTTCCAAGGAAATACTTTTTTTATTGAAGTATATTTTTTCCCCTACTGTTCATTCTGAAAAATTTCAAATCCTCACAAGTTGCAAAGGTAATAGGGAACACAGATTCCCTGTGAGTCACCAGGTATTTTGTCAACATTTTGCTTAATTTGCATTGGTTCTTGCATGGTCATGCTCTTGCTTGCCGTATGTGTGTACAGAAGTAACACATGTATGTCTATATGTTAATAAATAGGTATACATGTATAGCTGGTGTGCATATGTATGTTTGTATGATATATTTAAAATATGAGTATAACTTTTTCCTGAGCAATTTAAAATGACACTGCAAGACTTCCTCACACTTCACCCGTAACTACTTCAGCATTTCTCTGTTACAGGAAGATCTCTGCCATCCCTCCATACTGTTATGATACTCAAGTATCAATAGTCTGTATAGTTTATAGCTGGAGTTTATAGCTCCATATTCAGATTTCCCCATTTATACCCCAAAATGTCCTCTTTAAAATATTTTGGATTAATTTTAGGTTGAAAGATGTAAAGACAGTACAAAGAGTTCTTTCTCCTCATCCAGTTCCCCACACTGTTATATGTTTATATATAACATGTTATATATATATGTTATATGTAACACATATATGTTTACATTATAGTGTGTGGATGCTGCTGTCTTTTGAGCATAATCCTGGATTTTTTTTGATGCTATCAAAATTTTATTTTGCAATTATTTCTTAACGGTTTATAGAAAATAGTTTTTTTTTAAACAATGACCATGTATCCTGTGGCTTTTCCAAATTCAAAATTTACTTGTTAGTTGGCTTTGGCTAGAAGCTTATGTGTATAAGTGACATTAGTTTGTAATACTCTGTTTTATTGCTACCTTTTTGTGAGATGTGTGAGTCTTATACTATATACTATACTATACTATATATACTATACATACTATACTATGCTATAGTATATACTATACTTTTAAAATGTTAGAGAATTTGCTGGTAAAGCCATCTGTTTTTGGGGAGTGGGGGTTGTAGATTCTATAGTGTTTCATCTGTCCATTATTATTTAATCTGTGAATAAGGACAGCTTCACAGACATTTTTAAGGCTTTTATTTCTGCTTCTTGCCTCATTGCACAGTGTGATTAATAGATGTGGTGAGAGCAGACATTCTTGCCTTGTTCTTGGTATTACAGGAAAGAGGTTTAATGTTTCACAACGAAAGAATGATGCCAGCATATGCCTGCTGTAGGTTTTTCACCGATGCTCTTTGAGGAATGAGGAAGTTTCTTATTATTCGTGGTTTGCTGAGAGTATTTTCAAAACTGAATGTAGAATTTTGCGAACTGCTTCTTGTGCATTTATTGGAATCATCTTTTTTCTTTCATTCTGTTGACAGTATGAATTATGTTGATTGGTTTTTCATTGTTAAAACAACCTTGTACTCGTGGGATAAATCCAACTTGCTTATGATGTATTGCTTTTTATGTTTACATATTACTGGATTTTCTTTGCTAGTATTTCATAGAGGACTTTATAAAATCACCTTTTACTTCTGGCTGTGCCGGGGCTTTTTTGCTGTGCGCAGGCTTTCTCTGGTTGTGACGAGCGGGGTCTACTCTTCATCTCGGCGCGCGGCTTCTCGCTGCGGTGGCTTGCCTTGTTGTGAAGCTCGGGCGGGCTCCAGGGTACACGAGCTTCAGTAGTGGCAGCACATGGGCTCAGTAGTTGTGGCTGTAAAGGATTTTACATCTCCGTTGACAGATCAGTTCAGTTCAGTCGCTCAGTCGTGTCTGACTCTTTGCAACCCCATGAATAGCAGCACGCCAGGCCTCCCTGACCATCACCAACTCCCAGAGTTTACTCAAACTCATGTCCATCGAGTCGGTGATGCCATCCAGCCATCTCATCCTCTGTTGTCCCCTTTTCCTCCTGCCCCCAATTCCTCCCAGCATCAGGGCCTTTTCCAATGAGTCAACTCTTCACATGAGGTGGCCAAAGTATTGGAGTTTCAGCTTCACCATCTGTCCTTCCAATGAACACCCAGTCTGATCTCCTTTAGGATGGACTGGTTGGATCTCCTTGCAGTCCAAGGGACTCTCAAGAGTCTTCTCCAACACCACAGTTCAAAAGCATCAATTCTTCGGCGCTCAGCTTTCTTCATAGTCCAAGTCTCACATCCATACATGACCACTGGAAAAACCATAGCCTTGACTAGACGGACCTTTGTTGGCAAAGTAATGTCTCTGCTTTTTAATATGCTATCTAGGTTGGTCATGACTTTCCTTCCAAGGAGTAAGCGTCTTTTAATTTCATGGCTGCAGTCACCATCTGCAGTGATTTTGGAGCCCAAAAAAATAAAGTCTGACACTGTTTCCCCATCTATTTCCCATGAGGTGATGGGACCAGATGCCATGATCTTAGTTTTCTGAATGTTGAGCTTTAAGCCAACTTTTTCATTCTCCTCTTTCACTTTCATCAAGAGGCTTTTTAGTTCCTCTTCACTTTCTGCCATAAGGGTGGTGTCATCTGCATATCTGAGGTTATTGATATTGCTCTGTAAATCTTGGTGTATTCATGAGGTTTTGCTATCAGGGTTATGCTCACCATAGTTTAGAAATGCCCCTTTAGTCTCTGTTTGCCAAAAGAATTTGTGCAGGATTGTATTTCTTCCTTAAATTTTTAGTAGAATTTATTGGTAAAGACATACAGGCCTTATTCAATTTATTTACTCAACATGACTCCTTAGGTTGTCTGTTTCTTCTTGTGCCTGTTTGACAAGTTTTTTACTTGCCTGTCTTCTCTTCTGTGATACATAACCTCATCTGCTTTTTCAAAATCAAGTACTCATTGTACCCATTAAAAGAAAGGCAGTTTTATTTAGGTGACTAGCTTACACCACCGCTTTTCTTACATTAAGTGTTGTGTTTAGATACCTGTTCTGCAGAGTCACCCTGGAGCTCCCTCAGATAAAGTTAAGTCTAGAAAGTAGATTGATTTCTGATTTTTCTTGCTTTTGCTGGAAAACTTATTTTCAGATTCCAAAGTGTTTCTGAAAAGCTGCACATGGAATGCAAAGCAGAAATGGTGACACCTCTGGTGACGAACCCTGGCCACGCCTGCGTCACTGACACCACCCTGTATTTCCAGCCTCTCAACGGGTACCCGGTAAGCGGACTGTGGGCCAGCAAGAGCTCCTTTGCATGGCAGTTTTTGTCTTCGGTGAACTTTTCAGCCCCTGAACTTGACCTTACTGTGTTCTCACATTTTGGTGAGAGTCAGAATGGCCTCCCCCTCCTCATCCAGCATCTGGTGTTTAACAGGCTCCCCATGTGACCTTGACATTTGAGCTCCCCTAACTTGTTTTCTGTGACTTCGGGGTCACTTGCTCTCAGCGATGCGAGGAGAAACCCCGCCCCTCCCGATTTTAGTAAAGGGTCTTTAGAGGTTTATACCTTTCTACCTGGAAGCACTTCTGCAAGCAAGCAGTGAAATCTACTGAGGTTAAGGAAAATGGATGTTTCCTGTGTACCTGCTTATCTGTACACCCGAGTTGTATTTCTTGTTATTCCTTAATTATAAACACAATCAGTAGGTCTGAGTCTTGCCCAGAGAAGTGGTAGGAAGTGGTCCTCTCCAGCCCGGCGCAGAGGTGTGTGAGAGATGCTGTCACTGGGCGGTTACAGGGATGATGCTGGAAGCAGGCTTCTCTTCCATGATGCCTTTAGACTCACTTGGCCAGACAGTAGAGACTCAGATTTCTACTCTAAAACTTGTTAAGATGAGAGGCTTTATCTAGATCTGGCCCCTTTTCAGAGCAGTTCATTGAAAGAGCAGAAATCTCAACACTCTGCTCGTGCGGTTGGTCCTTTTGGCCGGCAGCTTTAAGAACAGGAGTGTTTTCTGCCATGGAAGAAGTTCTCCCAGTTGGTCAGTCATTGTATGTGCTTCCCTGGTGTTGCTAGAGG
Organism: Cervus canadensis; assembly: GCF_019320065.1. Classification (NCBI taxonomy): domain Eukaryota; kingdom Metazoa; phylum Chordata; class Mammalia; order Artiodactyla; family Cervidae; genus Cervus; species Cervus canadensis. The sequence continues at coordinate 23,738,909 of NC_057397.1, read as the reverse complement.
TAAAGAATCCACCTGCTAATGCAGGAGATGCAATAGACACAGGTTCCATCCCTGTTTCAGGAAGATCCCCTGGAGAAGGAAATGGCAACCCACTCCATATTCTTGCCTGGAGAATTCCCATGGACAGAGGAGCCTTGTGGGCTACAGTCCATGGGGTTGCAGAGTCAGATGCAACAGAACACGCCGCCCCCCCCCCCCCCCGCCCACGTGTCACTGAAACACAAATATATCCTTCTCTCTGCTGTGCTTAGTCAGTCATGTCTGACTCTGCAACCCCGTGGACTGTAGCCCACCGTGGGGATTCTGTAGGCAAGAATACTGGAGTGGGTTGCCATGCCCTCCGCTAGGCGATCATCCCAACCCAGGGATTGAACCCAGGCCTCCTGCACTGCAGGCAGATTCTTTACCTTACCGTCTGAGCCTGCAGGGAAGCCCTTTTCTACGTGGTGCTATAATGAGTCTGTCCACCAGGTGGTGGAGCTCACCCGCCAGGCCCCCCAGTGGACACAGTACATGGAATGGCTGGCCTTGTACCCCCACACTCCGTGCTGTGATAAATTGTATGGGCCACCACAGCTGCTGTGGCTTGAGTCGGTACTTCTGCAGAAATATCTGAGTATGTGCCATAGCTTCAGGGTCCCAGATGTCTGGGCTGGGGGCAGCTTCCACAGCTGCATACCCCGCCTCTGTGGGCTCCTCCTCCCTCTCATGTGGGGAGGAGGGTGGACCTGTAGCCTTTTGTAACCTTGTTCCTCTTTTACTAGCATTTCAAGGCTCCAAAGAAGCAAGAAAATTTCCCTCCTCATAAAGTCTAGAGGCTCTGGTTTATACTATAGTTGATGAGCTTTATTACACTGAGGTTTGGGCTTCCCTGGTGGCTCAGTTGTAAACAACCCGCCTGCAAGTGCAGGAGACACAGGTTCGATCCCTGGGTCAGAAGGAGCCCCTGAAGGAAGAAATGGCAACCCCCTCCAGTATTCTTGCCTGGGAAATCCCTTGGACAAAGATGCTTGACAGGCTACAGCCCATGGGGTCGCAAAGAGTTAGTCATGGCTTAACGACTGAACAACACCACTGTAGTTTAAGGACATAAAAGACAGGACTCTAAAAGAGATGCATATTAGTTTCTGAGCAACCTTTAGGTCTATAAAAGCAAAATTCCTGTGAGGTTGTGTACACTAATCCCTTAATGCTTTTTATCACTCAGCAACTTTCCAAAAACCTGAAAGGCAGATGCCTGGAGATCCCCTGGTGGTCCAGTGATCGAGACTCCAGCTTCCAATGCAGGGGGTACGGATTCGCTCTCTGGTCGGGGAGCTGTAAGATCCCATATGCCTCGTGGCCAAAAAACTGAAATGTAACACAGAAGCAGTATTGTAACAAATTCAATAAAGACTTTAAAAATGGCCCACATCAAAAAAAAGAATCTTAAAGATGCGTGCATTATCATTCTGAGAAATTGAGTACCAAGGCGGGGTGAGTAGAGGGCCATGTCCACGGTCACAGAGCTAGTGGAAAGGGCAGGCTGGCACAGAGTGGGGTGTGCCCTGTCCCAAGAGCCCCCTTTCTAGCTGTTCACTTGTGACCTGTTGGGAAGTTAAGATGGGCTCATCTTTGCCTTTCTGATACTGAAGGGCAGCTTCTAATTGTGTCAGAATGTTGCAGTTTGAGATCGTCTCTCTTTTGTTGTTCAGTCACTCAGTCCTGTCTGACTCTGTGACCCCATGGACTGCAGCGCGCCAGGTTTCCCTGTCCTTCACCATCTCCCAGAGTTTGCTCAGACTCACGTCCATTGAGTCGATGATGCCATCCAACCAGCTCATCCTCTCTCTCTACTTTTAAAGAAACCCGTGGTCCAGATAATGCTCCAGGACATCCGCCGCATTTACAAGAGGAGACACGGCCTCATGCCTCTGGTGAGTTCCCCTGGAGGATGGGCGTCTCGTCTTCAGGTTGGTCAGTGGTTCATTGACTTAAAGCACCCGGGGCCACTCTGGAAGGTGCAGGCTTGTTGTGTTGTAAGCAGATGGGCTCTGAGTCTCACGGCTCCTCCTTCTGGGTGAGCTGGCTGTTTTTAAAGGAGCAGCTCTTTGGGGAGGTGGGAGGGCTGCAGGGAACATGTTCTTGGCTCCCAGAGCAAGAGGGCTCGAACGCCCTTGGTTTCCCCTCCCACGTGCTCGGGGCTCTGGGTTTGTGCAGAACGGGTCCCAGGGCTCGTCGCCGCCACCCTCTTACAGCCCAGCAAGGTCTCCAGGCAGAGCTCAGAAGCTCTTAGAGCATCAACCCTCAGTGGAACTGTAGCATAGTCACTGTGAACTAGATTACTTCTGCCTCCAGGCCTGGTGAGAGGGAGAAGCCATTTGTTGAGATAAGATAACCATTTCAACCACCAAGGCTGTCCTGCCTGCCCTGCCTCTGGCTAAGCCCAAGTCTACCCTCCTGTGAGTCACACACTTATAATAGAAACCAGTCCCCACAGAGGGTGTGACTCCAAGGGCTTGTCATTTGATGTCAATACCAACGTATTTGTTTTCCTTTGAAGATTAACCAGTGAGTTGGTAGCGTTACAAAAGCATTGTGGATACTGAAGCAGCTTCTTTTGGTGTTTTATCTTTATGAAATTTAACTATTTTCTTGCCTCTCTTACATAGAAGGTGATTCTCCATTTTCAGTACCAACAGAGGATTAGGGAAACAGATGCTGTTAAAAATACAGAAATACAGTCATAAGGAGAGAAGAAATTGGCATTGATTAAGTACTTGGTGTGTACTGGGCAGTTTATATACAGTACCCACTCACCAGCACAGCCGCTCTGAGGTTACATGATGCCCTGTCTCAAAGAAATTGAGACTCCAAGAGTTAACTAGTAACGTGAAAGCCTATATTTGAACCTAGGACAATGCTCTGTTTTCATCCTTTCTGTTACTGTCCTGTCTCAGCCTCACCAACACATCATCTATACAGCTCAACAGCTTTCTTAAGAATAGTTGCAAGCTCCTATTTCAATGAGTTCAATTATCAATTTGTTAAATTGACATAATTATGGTTGAATTTAGCTTTTCATCAATAAGAGGATCACTAAAGTAATTTATCAGTTTCCCATGTGGCACTTGTGGTAAAGAATCTGTCTGCCAATGCAGGATATAAAGGAGAGAGGTTTGATCCCTGGGTCGGGAAGATCTCCTGGAAAAGGAAATGGCAACCCATTCCAGCATTCTTGCCTGGAAAATTCCATTAACAGAGGAGCCTGGTGGGCTACAGTCCATGGGGTCGCAAAGAACTGGACACGACAGAGCACACAAAGTGAATTATATTCATTCAGTGAAATATTATATAGTCGTTAAAACATAAACCAACCATGTATATATCAACATACACAAATCACAAAAACCTAATCAGAAAAGTTTATATTTTTTAATATACAAAAATGCTACATATATTTAGAGGCACATAAAAATGTACTTAAAAGTATAAAAAGTATGCATGAGAGTTCTAAATATAAAATCAGAATTATGATTGAATTTATAAAGGAAAGCTAATCATTTGTGTTTGAAGAACATATGTGAAGACACAAATTGCCAATTTTGATTCAGCACAAATTCACAAATGTGATCACCAATAAAAATACTCAGCACTTAAAAGGATTTTATAAAGTTTAGCTGAAATACATGTCTTGTTCTCATGCTATAAAAATTAAATGAATGCTGGGGAATATGCATACGAGACCTACAAATAAAAAATGCAGGTGTTGCATTGAAAGGCTTTTGTACTTGAGTCACTCACATTGAGGTGCAATTTGTTCTATCCTCCCTGGGTTTGTAGGGCTTGGAAGTGTTTTGCACAGAAGATGACCTGTGTTCCGACATCTACCTGAAGTTCTATGAACGTCAAGACCGAGACAACCTCTATTTTTACATCGCTACATATCTAGGTTTGGTGCTCCCCCGTCCTTGTGTCTGTTCAAGTGGAGGTGGTTCCACAGTGGAACAGTTGCTGTATCCACTGTCACCTCTCCAGGGTTCCAGTTATCTGTTCTCATCGGTGACCATCGTTAGCAGAGTGGCATTTTAGAAACAAAGGGAGGTATAAATGAAATCTGGTTATAGTTCACTCAAATTCTGTATTTTAAAAACTCTTGGTGAATGTGTTTATATGTTTTTCTGTATCTTAACGACATGCAAGGTGAATGGGTTATAAAGAATATGCGTGATCGTTTTCTATGTCCAGTCCTGTCGTATGTTAGTTTATGAATGCCAGGACTGGGTTTCTTCATGTGAGACAGTGGGGTATGCAGTCGTGTTTGCGATCATTAATTGTGGTCTTAATCACAAAGCTGGGAAACGGTACAAAAGGAACGCGCGAACCTTCTATGCTCTTATGGTACCATGGAGATCAGTTTGCTTCTAACTCCACTTCCTCAGTCTTCCATGGGAAATGTGAATTTTCCCACTTTTTCAGAGAGGACACCTGTATTTTCCCTTTTGAGCACAAACATATTAAGTTGTATGGTTGAATTAAGTTATTCTTGTTTTCAGAGTTGTCAGATGACTAGAATGGGATGAGTTTAAGTACATGTTGGATGTTTTATTAATACATCTCAGTTTTGTTTGCTGTTCCAGTGTGCAGTGAACCCATTTATGAAGTAGTGAGTTAATTCCCTTAGAAAAGAAATTTTCTCTCAAGGAGGAGTCGTTTGTTTTCATTGAAGAACATATTTTAAAGTTTTTAAGTGAACTTTACTAAAGTTCATATTTGTTTATTTTCACATTAGGCTGTTCAGCTTAACTCCGTCCATAACTATAGCTTTGCTACAGGTTTACTGTTATCTCCTGCCCCCCAGTTTAATTTTTTCATTTAATTTTTCTAACTGTAACAAGATTGCAACACAAAACTCAACTCTCATAGTGACTCCTAAAATCTTAAACCCACCATGGTCTGGAAAGTCTGCTTCTGTGAAGTATCCTTTCCGAGTTTATTCCTGAGATTGTTCAGACTTTCTCTGTGATGTTCTAAGAATGGAAAATCAGAGGATAAGTGTTCTGATTTTTTTTTTAAGCCCTTTCCTGGTAGCTAGTTAGAGAAGAAACTTGGCAAAGTATATAAGAATAAATATTGAATCAGCAAATCAGGAAAGTTGTTTGATGCTGCCAATAAAAAGTTGAAAGCAGAATTTTCTAAACATAGTAGAAAAGTGGGCTCATTTCGCAGGAAGGGTCTCACTGGTGTCACACAACCTGTGTTTCCTCCTTTCCTGGTTATTTCCGGGTGGTCTTTCTGGGCCTTCTAGTTTGAGAAATCACATCCTCCTGACAGATACCTGATTTCTCCTTCAGCAGTTTCTGTTCTTTTCCGTATTCCTCACTTGCGTAAATAATACATAGTCATTGACAAATCAGCTGTGTGCCTGTCTTCCAGATCTAAAAGAAAAGGAAAAGATGGTTTTGTTTTGATTTCATAAGAAATGGAGGAAATGAGCTTTTTCAAATAGTAATGGCTTCTTAAAGGCATTGAAACTCAAGCACGTTGGGGAGGATTCTTTGTTAGTAAATATATACTGTAGACTACAGATAAATATAGTAAACATTGTATATTGCCATGTAATATTGATGTATTTGCTCTATATTTTCATATTTGTTTTATGTCATATCTATTTAATAGATGTGATGTTTTATATCCTATATTTTATAGATGTGATATGTCTATGTCATATCTCTCACAGATATGATGTTTTATATATTAATAGATACAGTATGTTTTCTATCATATATCTCATAGATATGATGTTTCATATCACATATTTGATCATTTTCCCTCCTGGATCTTAGAGATGCTCATCCTTGACCAGACAACTCTTTTGTGAAAACAGATTAGCCTACTTTTCTGTTTTGAAATGTGCTTTTCAACAGTGGGTTGAAGGGTCTACACCGCAAGCCCCTGTAGGCCCGTCCCTTGCTGAGTGGCCCTGGCCGGCGTGCGCTGAGCGTGGTGTGACCCGGCCCGTCCCCTGTCCCCGCAGAGCACCACGTGCCGGAGCGCACGGCCGAGGGCTACACGCTGCAGTGGCAGCGCGGCCTCCTGTCCAACTACCAGTACCTGCTGCACCTGAACTCGCTGGCCGACCGCAGCTGCAGCGACCTCTCGCAGTACCCCGTCTTCCCCTGGGTCATCGGCGACTACAGCAGCTCCGAGCTGGGTGCGTGCACGGGCCGGGCTTTCAGAGCAAAGAGCCCGCTCCATTCTAGGACACGTGATTCGTGAACAGAGCAGAACCCGTTCCGTCTCGTGCCTCTAGTGGCCAGTTTCTGGGCCACGATGCTGGATAATACGTGTTACATGAATTATGTGTGTTCTGTATGTTCTCTCTACTGTCTGTGAATTTTTTTTAATCCTAAAGAAACTACTCACATACGTCTTGAAAGCCATACCCAGAAAACATGCATGTGATCTTTAGCCAGTGTTACCATAATTACCAACAAGTATTGTTTTCAAATACTGGAGTTCACCTGGAAAATCGCATCTCAGGTTATCATATTATCTTTCAATTCAGATTAAAAAATGTGATTATCAAAAGTAATAACTATTCATTATAGAGCAGTTAGTTCAGTTCAGTCACTCAGTCGTGTCCGACTCTGTGACCCCATGGACTGCAGCATGCCAGGCCTCCTTGTCCGTCACCAACTCCCAGAGTTTACTCAAACTCATGTAGAGCACTTAGAAAGTACTGAAATCCTCAAGGAGATAAGAATCATCAATAATCACATTACTGAGAGAGAACCACTTAACTTTGTGGTCTATTTCTTTCTCTCAAATTATTTTACCAAAATTATTGTGATTGCATTGTAATTTTATTTTATAATGGCTTAAAATTAGATATTGTGAACATTAAATTACTTTTGACAGTTCACTGATTGCTCCCTTTTACTTGAAAGAGGTGACAGATTTTCTAGGAATATTATTTATCTGATAATTTTCAGGTCCCCAGTTTTCCAATTATGCTATTATCAGAGGATAATCACAGTAATTCAAACCTAAAAAGTAAATTTTGATAGAATAATGGCTTTTGAAATTTGTTTACTTTTTGCTGTCGTTTTACTTGGAATATAATTTTTCTTAATCAGTAGGTCTTTTTTTAAAATCAATATTCTGAACATTTTCAAATTAGATTTTATTCTTGAGTGGCTGTAGCTAACTAAACACTCAAAAAGTTCTGACCTTTACAGCTATATAAATAACCATCAGGAACACTGTAATTCTAATGGACCTGTCCCAGCTTCTAGAAAGCTGCTTATTATTTGGAAATAAATGTGTGCATGTGAATCAGTTCAGGGAGTAATGCTATTAAGTATAAGCTTGCGGCTTTCTGTTTTCTTTCCTTTTTTTATTGATTTATAGTTGGTTCACAGCGTTGTGCCCGTCTCTGCTGTGCAGCAAAGTGCCTCAGTTTACACATACAGACAGTATTTTTTAATATTCTTTTCCATTGTGGTTTATCACAGGATTTTGAATATAGTTCCCTGCATTATACATAGGAGCTTGTTGTTTTTCCATTCTAAATGTAGCAGTTGGCATCTGCTAACCCCCAGCAGCCTCTCATCCCTCTCGCCTCCACCATCCCCTTGGCAACCACGAGTCTGTTCTCTGCCCGCGAGCCTGTTTCTATTTTGTAGATAGGTTCATTTGTGCCATATTTCAGATTCCACATGTGAGTGATATAATATACGCTATTTGTCTTTTTCTTTCCGACTTACTTCATTTAGTATGATCATCTCTAGTTGCATCCTTCATTTTAATTAATTTTTGACAATCTGTTTCTTTTGTAGATCTGTCAAATCCAGAGACTTTCCGGGACCTCAGTAAGCCAGTAGGGGCCCTCAACCAGGAGCGTCTGGAAAGGCTGCTGGTACGTGGACCCGGGGATTCCTGGCTTCTAAGCAACCCAGGAGCCGTGGCCTATGTTTTTACAGCTCCTTGTCACTCATTTCCCCAAAACTTGATGGAGGTGTATCTGAAGAGACCAAAGGTTCTGAGCATATTCTTTACCCGCCTCTGCCCTCTGCCTTCCTTCCCCCAGGAACTCAGCTGCTTAGCATTTGCCTACAGTTCGTGGGTAGGAGCTGAGCTCATCACAGGTTTGCCAATTTATTTTCACGACAAAGTTATCCATTGGCGAATCACACAAAAGATAGGTAACATTTCTTCTTCTCAGTCCCACCCCAACAGACATTGTTACCACTCAGCCAAGAAAACCAAGATGCTTGTTGCAAGAGTGCTGTCTCTTCAGTTCCCCCCCTCTTTTTATCTGCTCCTTTTCCTATTTAAGAGAGAAACGAGGGGCTGGGATGTGATCAGGTCGTGGTCTCCTGAGAGGCTTTCTCCGGCTCGGTTGCTGCCTCCCCAGCCGGCCCTCACAGGCCCCCCCTTGTGCCGCAGGCCCGCTACCAGGAGATGCCGGAGCCCAGGTTCATGTACGGCAGCCACTACTCCTCCCCAGGCTACGTGCTCTTCTACCTGGTCCGGATCGGTGAGCTGCTTGGTCGTCACTCCCGGGGACACGCACGTGGGCGCTGCGGCGGTTCCGTGAGCTCATTAACTCTGGTTTCTCCCCCTCCAGCGCCAGAGTACATGCTGTGCCTGCAGAATGGAAGGTTCGACAACGCGGACAGGATGTTCAACAGGTTAGACATCCGCGCCTCACTTTCTGCTTTTTAAACTTTCTCATTTATACACGCACAGTATGTTTACTTGGAAAAACTAGATATAAACAAAAATGGAAAGACATGTAAGAAAACATATATAGTGTAAGTTTAAAAACACTTCTGTTTATTCCCTAAACTTTTATCCAGTATGTAAAAGATTTTAGTTTTCTATATATTCATAAATTGTTGGACTTCCCAGGTAGCTCAGACGGTAAAGAATCTGTCCACGGTGTGGGAGATTTGGGTTTGATCCGTGGATTGGGAAGATCCCTGGAGAAGGAAATGGCAACCCATTCCAGTATTCTTGCCTGGAGAATTCAGTGGACAGAGGAACCTGCTAAGTTACAGTCCAAGGGATCACAAAGAGAGGAACATAACTGAGTGACTGACATACACACTCAGTAATGTTGTATCTGTTCCTCTTAGGCTTTGTGTAGTTTGTGTGTGTGTGTGTAAATGTGAGAACATATCTTAAATAGTTTTTTGTCCTGCCTTTTGCAGCCTTGTATTAGATCTTAAAATTTTTCCCATATTGTTAGATGTTCTGCAAAATGGTGATTGTTTTTTTTTAAATGACTGTATCCCTTCCTAATGTATGATGTAATTTATTTTAACTGTTTGTTGTTGGACATTTAAGCTGTTTCCAACATTTCATTATTCTAAATAAGCCTGCTATGAATTGAATACAATTCCATGAGTGTTTATTTTTTAGTTACAAAAGTAATATTTTCTTACCATGAAAAGCAAAAAATATAAAGAAGAAAATAACTTCACTTGGCTTCTGACCACACTGAGATAGAACTCATTGTTCATCTTTTGGTCTGTCTTTTCCAGTCTTTTTCTAAGCTCTGCACATGTCTATTTATAATCTCTTTTTGAAATGAGCTATTAAAATAGTTGTGCTCATTTTTCATGTTTAAGCACCTGCCCCGAGTGGCCCTTCAATGAGGCCATGTGTGGGGGAGGCTCTCAGCTTGGACTTGCGGGTGTCCCTCGCCAGGTCCATGTCCTGACCCTGCGCTTACACCCCTGTGTGGACCCAGAGTTTTCTTGTCTGTAAAAGGGGAGGGGGGCACTCTTGTGAATGTTGGGAATTATGAATTAATAAGAGAAATGATCTGACTTAGGTAAAGTGTAGAATAGCGCCCTGGCACCTAGAAGTGCTGCTGTTGCTATTTCCATACCCTGGATTTAAAATCAGTTCAGTTTTTTTTTTCATATTTAGTATTGCAGAAACTTGGAAAAACTGTTTGGATGGTGCAACCGATTTTAAAGAGGTAAGCAGTTACCAAGCTAATGATTCACTGGGCTTGTGGCTTCTAACTGCTTTAAAAAAATATTTGCTGCTGTTCTTTTCTTTCTTCCCCAAAACTTTCAGCTGATCCCAGAATTCTACGGTGATGATGTCAGCTTCTTGGTCAACAGTCTGAAGTTGGATTTGGGGAAGAGACAAGGAGGGCAGCTGGTTAACGACGTAGAGCTCCCGCCTTGGGCACAGAGTGAGTACCACCTGGGAAGTGCTGAATCTCAGAAACTCTCCACTTAGTTGTGCAATTTCAGTATTGTTGTTTAGTTGCTTATATTTTTTAAAACAACAGTAGAATTCTCTGTCTAGAGGAGATGGTAAAAATCTTACTCCAAACTGTAAGTATCCTGTTAGACTATGATGTAAAAACATTATTATGTACTTGAGAGAGCTAAACGTAAAAATGATTTTTGCCTCTCCCTCCACCTCAGATTTCTATTTTATACGATGGAGGTGGCTGGGTGAGCCTCGTTAAGGAACATGTCCCTCTGGCCTGTCCCAGAAGCCTGGCCTATATGCCTGCATGCTTAGTTGCTCAGTCGTGTCTGACTCTTTGTGACCCCATGGACTGTAGCCCACCAGACTCCTCTGTTCATGGAATTCTCCAGGCAAGAATACTGGAGTGGGTTGCCGTTTCCTCCTCCAGGGGATCTTCCTGACACAGGGATCGAACCTGCGTCCTGCATTGGCAGGCAGATTCATTACTGCTAATCCGCCTGGGAAGCCCCAGTGTCTGTCGACATGTAGATAGACAGAAGGAATGGGAGAGGTGTCCCTGGTGGTCCAGTGGTTAAGACTGCACACTCCCAATGCAGGGGGTCGGGGTTCAGTTCCTGGTTGGGGAACTAGATCCCACAAGCCTGGCCAAAAGCAAAAAACGAAGGAAAGGGAGGAAGTCAGGTGGCGCCCCCGGGTGTTCTGACGGCGGCTTCCTCCTAGGTCCCGAGGACTTTCTCCGGAAGAGCAGAGCTGCGCTGGAGAGTGAACATGTGTCCGAGCACCTGCACGAGTGGATCGACCTGGTGTTTGGCTACAAGCAGCAGGGCCGGGATGCCGTCGGAGCCCACAATGGTGTGTAGCAGCCGCGGAAACTCCATTCGGCATTTGACAGAAAGAAAAGCAAACCGCCCACGATGGGCTCAGCACAGCCCCGCTTGTTTCGCTGAAGCATCTGGTCTCAGCATACGGGGTCTCCTGGCTCAGAGACCCCACATTCAATCCTGGGTGAAAGAGGAGGAAGTGCTTTTGTCTAAAAACACCCACTTCTCTGTGATCCAAGGGGTCTATGCTGAAGTCTCCTACCTTCAGCATGTCCGCTCCACCCCATTCAGTAATTTCTGCTAAAGCTCAGTGAGGATAGGATCAAACAGCTCCCACCCGGACCCTGAGGCGTCTCTGTTACTGAGCAGACAGGAGCTGGCTGCAGCCCTCCTCTTCATGGTCAGGTCTCGCCTCCCCCAGGCTCCTCCGCCCAGGTGGCGGGAGGTGGTCTGACCCCTCGCTTGTCCTCCACACACGGTCCTCTGTGCTCACCCCGGAAGGTGCCGACTGAGACACACACCCGGATAACAGAGTGTCTCACCGCCAGTTAGACTGCAGCTCAGAAAACCTCACAGTCCTCATTGATGTTGGCCCAGGCTGGGTGGCATGAGGCTGTTTTGCAAAGTGAAAATCAGTTTCTTGGAAAACAAGTTAAAAGTTGTTGTTTTTAAAATTCTGAGCATCGTGAATTGGAAGAAAACAGCACAGCTTTCAACAGTGTTTTTGTGTCTCTATTTCCAGTGTTTCATCCGCTGACGTATGAAGGAGGTGTGGACGTGAACAGGTATCTACGTGTCTGTAAGGAATTTTCTACTTGAGCCACAAATGAGCTCTGTGTCTAAATGATGAATGCAGTTATCTGAGGATATAAAGGCATGGGAATGTTACAGTGAACTATAGCCCGCTTTTACCATTATAGAAAATACTGAGCCTCAGAAATTAAAGACATGTAATGTGGTCTAGGGAACTTCTCTGGTGACTCAGTGGTAAAGAACCCACCTGCCAACGCAGGAGATGCAGGTTCCATCTCTGGGTTGGGAAAATCCCCTGGAGGAGGGGATGGCTACCCACTCCAGTATTCTTGCCTGGAGAATTCCATGGACAGAGGATCCTGGTGGTCACATCGACAGAGGTCCATGGGGTCACAGAGAGTCAGACACGACTTAGCAACTAACAACAAACAAACAATACAGTCTAGACAGTTCTAGCATATAGTTGCTGTTACTATTTGAGGGTCAGTCTCTCTCCTGTTGATCTGAATTATTTGAAATGCATGCACTCAGGGAGCTTGACCCCAGTGGTCACCACAGGGTTTGTGTTCTGTCCTAAAGCATCGAGGATCCTGACGAGAAGGTCGCCATGCTCACCCAGATCTTAGAGTTTGGACAGACACCCAGACAGCTGTTCGTGACACCCCATCCTCGAAGGATCACCCCAAAGTTTAAAAGCTTGTCCCAGCCCTCCAGTTACAATGCCTCCACGGCAGATTCTCCAGGTAAATCTTGTAAAGAGAATAAACAGCATGAGCACCTTCTGTTTCTCTTTCTTGATTAAGCCGTTTTCTGAAGGTTCTGGAGAAGAGACGAGTTATGAACCCTGAACAGCTTAGAGATGATTCTGTTTTACTGTCTCACTGAGTTTCTCCTACAAACAGACCTCTTTTTGTTGTTTTGTTTATTTTTAACTGTATAAAGGAAATTGACTCACTTTTAGTTTCTGGTAATTTAATGCAACCTGGCAGCATTTGTTGCTGTTAAGTTCTTTCTTTTCTGTTGTTCTCCAAGTTGGTCTCTGATTCTTGGCCATTCATGTTTTCGTGTTGATCTGTCCTGGCTGTGGCCGCTGTTAACAGTGTCACCTAGCCCTGTCCCAGGAATGACTTCCAGCATCCCTGTTTTTCCACCCCCACATACAGATCTTCAGTGCAGGGTGCTCTGTATATTCGATTCTGGTTTTTTATTCAGTTATTTGACAGACATTTACAGGGTATCTGTGCCAGGTGATGAAATGAACTTGACCCTGTTCTCACGGCTGTTACCTAGAAAGGGAAGAAAGAATGAGTCCCTTCATCCAGTTATCCACGTTGTACACTTCACATAAAGTGGCCTCAGACGCCCAGGCTCCCAGGAATCCGACCCTGCGTGGACCTCGGGAGTGGAGCGGTGGGACTGCTTGTCATCTCCAGTTCTACATTCTGTCCCCGGCACGTCCAGGCTCCTCAGGCCATACAGTTGGGGACTTGCTCGGCTTGGAGGTCCAGCTGCCTGCAGTCTTGTGACCCGAGGAGAGAAAGCTCCACGGGTTGAGTCATGAAGACCATGGGATTATCTCGTGATGCCCTTGAACCCATGCTCAGCTTAATCACCAGACCCATCCACGGGGATTATCTCAAAAGGGAAATTGTTCCAGCCCTTCTCAAAACAGAAGCAGAGGGATGGCTTAGCTAGTCTGGCCCAGGAGGGTGGTAATAGCTGGTTTCATCTCTTTTTTCTCCCACTCAAAACCAAAACCAAAACACTGCAGTGTTGTTAGGGAACTGGCAGGTTTTTGAAAAGATCACTGACAAGGAAATGGTTATTCAGTGCTGTGTTTCCTGAAGTTCCCAGCTTCGGGGTTGAGTGAAAACTCCACAGACATTGCTAAAAGTACACAAAGACTATAGTATTCAAAGACACTTCTTAATCGTCAAATGATGTTTTATTTAGATCATACACCATATTCTTTTTCCCTTGACTAACATGGAGCTATCTAACAAGTGCATTTCAAAGTGGTTCCTTCTCGGTGGGTGTTTCACTCTCTTCGTTGTTTGATTTTAATAGAAATTCTTAAGACTCTGACGCTTGTCTCCAGTGCTGGTTAGAAGCTTAGTTGACTGACTGAGTTGCAATTTAATGTAGTCTCTCCAGGCGAAGAGTCTTTTGAGGACCTGACAGAAGAGAGCAGAACCCTGGCCTGGAGTAACATCGCCCGGCTAGAGCCCCAGGAGCATCACAGGATCCACAAGGAGTAAGAGGATCTCTGCACTGGCCGTGCTCACGGTGGGGTCTCGGCCTGGGGTGGAGCCGGGTTAAGCTGAGTCACTGGGGGCCGTCGTCTCTCAAAGTTGTCTCGGTTGGTTTTTATCCTCCTACACCGTCACAGGGACCAGCCACCCGGGGCCAGTGTGGCACAGAAAGTGGGTGTGTCGTTTCGGCCGTCGATCGTTCTAGAGCGCAGACGGAGCTACTGATGGCGGGTGGCTGGGTGCTCCTCAGACAGGCTCACGGCCCTCGAGTCTGATGGTGTGAAGTTCTTGAGAAACAGGATATATCTCCCCATGTGTCACACTTTCTGTTATCATCTGGGAAAATGTGTCCTTTTTAAAAAATGATAAACATGTGTGCATACGTGGAGAGAGAGAGCGCGTTGCAAAGTTCATAAGAATTTTTTCTAAATGCCCTCCCCCAAATCAGGCTTGCGTTGGCCCCAGAAAGGTTGTGAGCGTCCGAGGGCCCTGTCTGCAGGGGTGGTGATGGACTCGGTGGGAAGGTTGGGAAGCACTGACCTCGCTGACCCGTCCTGCTCCAGGGAAGAAAACTCGGGCTGGGATGAGGCCCCACGTCCTGCTCCAGGGCCACCGACGGCCTGTGTGACGTTTGACGCCACGTACACCCGGCCATGGGTAGAACTGAATGGGCCTGTCCCCGTCCGATCCACAGTCCCCAGTCAGAGCATGGCCTCCTGCGAAGAAACCTGTGGTTCCCCCCTATTCCTTGTAACACTGGCTGTCCCTCGCCACCCTCTCTAAACAGCAGGTAGAAAGGGGCCTCGACACCTGAGGCCGTGAAGACATGAGGGAACCTGGAAGAGGGCCTGCTGGGACTGATACTGACCCGGGTTCTTGACCCCTTTAATCTGTAGACATTGATCAGAGGCCGGACAGGAAATTCAGGCGAGGCTTTGTTGAGGCCCCGGCTGAGGCAGAGGGAGCAGGGACAAACAGTAGGTTCCCTTGCTCGCTCCACAGGGAGGGGCGGGCTGGTTCCTTAAGCGGGGTGAGGGTAGCAGTGGGTCCAGGGGTCGGGCCAGAGGGGTGGCTCTGTGGTTGGTCCACCCCTTGGGTGCTGTGTGCAGGGGGCATGCACAGTCCCCTGCTTTTGCTCCCAGCTCTTCAGAAGTGGCATCAGATTTTTTATCTTTTTCTATTTTCTTGTTCATAATTTGCCCCAGCTGCCCAGGCACGCAGTTATTTTCAGTCCTTTATAGTTTCTTTGCATTTTGTTGTTGGAGGAGACGTTTGTCCAGGTGCCAGCATTGCGGCAGGGGGTCCCGGGCCCCAGCCCTTCTCAGGACCAGACAACAGCATCACCATGGGACAGATGCTAAGTGACCAAGCAAGTGAAGTGACTGCACGGAAGCGTTTCCGTGGTGGTCAGCGAGAGTCACTGGTTCTCTAGTGGGCTGACACGGGGCAGCCTTCGCACAGGGCGGCCTCGGAGCTATGAGTGGGGGTGTTTTCCAGCCATAGGCGTTGCCGGAACAGAATTAGGAATTGCCGAGCCATGACTTGCTAATGCCTTGTGGAAGGTGGGATGGGTCCAGCAGGCATCCTGTGAAGAAAACAGTCACAGGAATTTGGACTCAAATCGGGGCCTTGCAGGAGGCCGGCATCCAAGCACATGGTTGATGGCGATTCACGATGCTTTGTTTTCCTACAGGGCCGTCACTGGAATAGCCGTGTCCCGCAATGGCTCGTCCATCTTCACAACCTCACAAGGTGTGTTTGCCTACCCGAAAGGTGGGTTCTCTTGAGTCACGAAGCGTCCAAGTGTCCCGTCTCTCAGTCCAGGACCGCACCTGCCGTGTCACCTGCACGTAAAATTCTGGGCCGTTAGTTTGTGGTATGATACATAAAATTTCATTGTTAATTTGCCAAAAGCAACAGTGGCAAATGCCTTTCTATTGCTGATAAGGTTCCTAGAATTTTAAGAGGTGGGGCAGCAAGAGTGTGTGGTGGGCCTGTCCCTCCCTGGGGGGCGAGGGCTTGACCGGGGCAGCACAGCAGCGTGTGGGGAGGCAGACGGGCTGTTGTGGTTTCCACTTCTGTCACTCGGTATCTCGTGTATGAATTAGATTTTCTGATTAGGTGTTGATTGTAGGGTTGAGTGCAGAAATCTAATTCATACACCGTTAATGTGCTTGTACATTGTCAAAATCCTGCAGAAGTCCTGCACTGGCTGGCTGATAGTCTTGTAACTGTGTCTTAATGACACAGTAGAACTTCGCTGTTTTCATCCTAAGAAGGAGCTCAGCCTCGGGCTTTTCCTGCTAGCCACAGCATTGCTTTTCCTGGCAGTCTACACGACATGCCATTAACTGAAGCACGCCTCGTCCGTGTCCCATCTGAGTTGTGGCAGGTGCTCAGGAGGGCTAGGAGATGACCGGGGAGGAGCTTGGCTGCCCCGCATGGACTTTGAGACACCTGGTTTGGACAGGGCTCCTCGCTGTAAGTGACCGCCTGCCTGTGCTTCAGTCTTCATCGTAGGAAATTCTGGTTTTCGTCCATTAAGCTGAGGCCAGATGCTGTGCGGCCACACCGCTCCAGTAGGTCAGAGCTGCTGATCTCAGATCGTGGGACCTCGGCTTTCATTCCTCGGCGTGTCATTCCTTTCTCTGTCAGATACGACCTTGGGTTTCATAAAATAGAATTTCCACAAAGCCCAGAAAAGGATCCCACGGTGGACCAGAGGGCGTGCGTGTGCAGTGCGCACACGGGCCACGCTGGGGGCAGCCCGATGGCGGTGCTGATGGGAGGAAGGCGGCACGCTCGGCCAGGGTTCCCGCCTCCCCCCCCAGGTCTGCCATCATCACACCAGACGAGACCCTTATCTTTTAGCAAAGCCTGCGTTCTTAGCTGGGTTTGTTTGTTAAATCCTTCGGTTCCCTGTACTCTTCTGACCTTGTAAACCGTGAGTTTTACAGGCATCAAGGCTTTAAACCTCTGAGGCTTATGAAGCCTATGGCTTCTTTGTGAACCTGCCAACATTCTTTTTAATCAAAAGCTTTTGTTATTTTCTTTTTGTTTCTTCACTGTTAATAGCTTATATTGCTGATCTGTGTGCATTTATATTTCCACGTGTATTACTGACTTACACGTACCCTGATGGTCACCCTGTGGTTGCAGTTCTTCCTCAGAGGTGCAGTGTGTGTCTAGGGGTGTGGGCGACCCCACGGGCGATCCCATCATCTGGGAGACCCGCTTGCAGCAGCCTCTGGCGTGGTCACCCCCAGTACAAGTGGGATCCTCTGATGTTGAGAAAGCATCTTTACATGCCAGGCTGGCTGACAGTTTTCTGTCTGACACCCCAGTACACTTCTGCATGTTGGTGTTGGCAAGAAGTAGGTTGAAATATTAGATTGTACTATAAAGAAGAAATGATTTAAAGCTCATCTCAACTTTTATTTATCATGTATGTTTTCAAATTAGGAAACATATTTTTGAATATTTCAAATTGGGTGTTTGGAGCACATTGCAATTTTGCAGTCTTATTTAAGAGGTCACTTTGATGCACTTCTAAAGCTTCTGTTAGGCAAGAAAATTTAAAAGCTTGGACATTTTAAGCCTCAGCTTATTATTTAGAAAGTTAGTGTTTCTCTTCCATAAATGCTAATGCAGCACTAGGGTTGCTATTTAGTCAGTCAGTCATGTCTGACTTCTTGTGACCCCCATGGACTGTAGCCTGCCAGACTCTTCTGTCCATGAAATTCTCTAGACAAGAATACTGGAGTGGATTGCCATTTCCTCCTCCATAGGATCTTCCCCAACTCAGGGATCAAACTGGGGTCTCTGGATTGGCAAGCAGATTCTTTACCACTGAGCCACCCAGGAAGCCTGCAGTACATGTATATCACACTATAATGTGGCTACTTAAAAAAAAAAAAAAAGAATCCTTACATTGCCAGGATGGTTTTAATATTAAAATTTCTCTTTTCCTCATGTGTAACTTTAGAGTTTTATCAGTTATTAGGTTTAACTCTGCCTTTCGTCGTGGCTCTCAGTTGACCTTGTCATGACGCCATAGGTCATAGAACTTCACAGACTAGAGAGTCCTCGTGGGGGACCCAGCCCTTGGTCACCTTGCCCATTACCTCAGCATGTGCTGGTCATGTCTAAGGGTCAGGAAACCTTTCTGATGCATTTGTTGTTGTTGTTGTTAAATTAGATTCCACCTTGAAGATGTTTTCCAAAGAATCCAGGATGCTACAGAGAAGCATATCATTCTCAAATATGGTGAGTTGAGTTCATTTTCATTTTGCATCAGCGTTATGGTGGAAATTCATGGAGCAGTTTGTTTTATATACACACACACACGTGACATTTGTTCCTTCCCAGATAATCGGGTTTATTTCTGTGTGGTAGCTACAGAATGCCTTAGGTAGATTCCTTGTAAATTAAATCAGAAATTTTTTCAGGTTACCTCTTTCTCATGTTATTGTGGTTTTATTTGTAGCCTAGAAAGCTTTCATTGCTATCCAGTAGAATTCTCAACAGATGGTGCCTTTTTTGGAACTGTCAGACTAAATGTATATGTGCCACTTATATAACTTTTAATGCATTTCTAAGTTGATAAGATATCTAATACTAGAAAGTCAGTTCTTTGGGGGAAAAAACACATTTTATTGTTGATGTAAAGCATCCGAAAGATTTTGAAATTCCCTGAAGATTTTGGAAGTTTTCCTTCCCCACCTGAGTCTGTAACCCAGAGTGGGTGTTTGGATTCTTGAAGACAGTCCCTACCTGCACCCACCCCACTCTGATATAAGTAGGGGTCCCTCAGCCCAGGGCAGTGAGGGTGCCTGGACCCCCTGAGAATTGTCACACTAAGTCCTTGCACACTTGACACACTTTCACTTTTCCACATTTGGGAGGAAACAAGGCACCTGGAATTAGCCAGAAGAAGAGAAATTTCATGAATATGAGGAAGGCCAACATAACCAGAATTGGGGGTTAATTTGGGGGGAAACTTGTCAGATAGTTTTACCACATTAAACAGTCATTTAATTTTTGTAAATTATTAATGGTGAGTCACTTGTATTTCAGGCTTTATCATCCTGTTTACTTTTACCAGGAGACGCCACTGTCATAAGCTCTTCCTGGGATAATAATGTGTATGTATCTGCGGGCCCCTCCCTAACTCTCACGCCGCGTATGTGGACCTGAGGGAGGAGAGCACGGACTCCCTCACTGTTTTCAAAAGGGAACAGATGAGGATGGTTGGATTTGAATGTGATTATTTGGCAGCTCAGTGGTTAAGAATCTGCCTGCAATGCAGGAGATGTGAGTTCAATCCCTGGTCCAGGAAGATCCCCTGGAGAAGGAAATGGCAACCCACTCCAGTATTCTTGCCTGGGAAATCCCATGGACAGAGGAGTCTGGTGGGATATAGTCTAAGGGGTCACAGAAGAGTCAGACATTATTTGAATCTAATAATTTCTCCAGTTGGATTCTTTCTCTAAGTTTTTAAATTGAGGTGAAAACACAGATGAGCCAGACCTAGAAATTTCTAGTTTTAAGTTCACATAAGTGTTTGGTTTGATAACATGAGAACAAATGATTTGTAATTCCAGTGGGCCTTAGTTAGCATAGAATTAAACAATCTAATGCTTCTTGAAAATGTATTTAAGAATTTTAACATTGAGCTGGAATGCTGTCTTAATAGTTCTCATTATCTTTTAGCTATTTTTATTCCATAGCATTTGGAAGACGCCAGGACACATTAATGGGACATGATGATGCTGTTAGTAAGATCTGTTGGCATGACAACAGGCTGTATTCTGCATCGTGGGACTCTACTGTGAAGGTTTATATATAATTTCTAGATTAAAATGTTTGGATAATACAAATAGTATAAGCCATTCAACTCCCTGCTGTTGATGTGTTCAGTCACTTTGTCACTGTTTTTCATAAAGTGTGAGTGATATGGAAGGATACGGGAGGTTATTACCTTAGTGTGCAGTATGGGAAGATGTTTTCCTGAGCTTGCCCTTTGTGCTCCACTGGGGGTCGAGTGGTTCATTCGAGAAACACGCAGCGGCCCATCTGAGCTCATGCAGCTCAGAACTAGCAGTTAATCAGAAAATATCAAAATAAGTGGAGAATCGTTGAAAAACAGACACACTCCATCATTACTGATGCAGGACCACACTTGGTCTTTTCTCTGAAATCTTGCACAACTTTGCTGCATGAACCACAGCATCATTCATCATCCTTGGTTTCCAGTTTTTATGTAAACAGAAAGCAAGAACCTAAAACCATTGGAATTCCTTCAAGTTTTTCATCATTTCTGCTTCCCCCAGAGGGGGCACTCTTGTTGGTAAATTTTCTTGCCTACATGTAATGTCAGTAAATTTTTTGGGCAACTTGCCTTTTTGAGTTTTCTCAAAACCTTAACGGGGCTTCCCAGGTGGTGCTAGTGGTAAAGAATACACCTGCCAATGCAAGAGACATAAAAGACGTGGGTTCGATCCCTGGGTCAGGAAGATCCCCTGGAGAAGGGAATGGCAACCCACTCCAGTGTTCTTGCCTGGAGAATCCCATGGACAGAGGAGACTGGTGGGCTGCAGTCCCTGGGGTTGCAGAGTCAGACACGACTGAGCACTCAAAACCTTAATAGACATGACTACACTTCTGCACTTCAATTTTAGTTCACAGAGTACCTGTCACAACAGTAAGTGCAAGGGGTGGAGCAGACCCGGGCACAGCGGACCCTTAGGAAGCACGAGTGGCAGGATTAAGAGTGCAGGCACAGGGCAGAGCAACAGCCTTAGGACGCTTCACTTTGGTGGGAGCTGTTACGTGGGAGTGGGTTTGCTCAGTCAGGAGAGTGTTTGCCGCACGTGTTAGCAGTGCTCTTAAAGGAAGGGTTCTGCAATGCGTTCCATCCCAGGTGTGGTCCGGGGTCCCCGCGGAGATGGCGTGTGCCAGGAAACAGCACTTTGAGCTGCTGGCGGAGCTGGAGCACGACGTCAGCGTGAGTACCAGGGCCCAGCGGAAACCACCGGGGAAGCGGGTTCTTGGCTTGATCATCTTTTATTTTGGTCATTGGAGGAGAGCACAGGGGCTAACTCTCAGTTCTTCAAGTTGACCCTTTGGGTTTCCAAGTCCACTGTGCCTGTTTTTCCCTCTTTTGCTGTTTGAGAATTGGCTGCCCTCCAGCCACATTTCCACAAGGCCAGTTTCCGAGCATGACATTGAATATCTGGGTACCCTCAAACTATTTGGGCAACTGGATGTGCTTTCTGACGCCTTAGGTGGAAGGGGCTCTCTGTCTAGGGTGAGGACACCGACATGTCTGCGCGGCCCGGTGCTCGCAGCGGGGGCAGAACTCAGCTGGCACCGCATCCTCTTCGCTCAGCCTGTCTCCCCGAGGTCACGGCTGCATCTGGCGCTGTGGCCTGTGGTATTGTCTTCCCTCTAGGCTGTGAACTGTGGCCTGATCTTCACGGTCAGCAGAATAACCAAGGTTGAGGAACATTTATACAGGATGTCGTGTAGCCAACCTTGAGATCCCCCAGTTCCCCCAAACCCCCCACATCCTCACGGAGCCCCTGTGCTTCAGGCAGCCTGGCATGCCCTGCCACTTTCATGCATGGAGTCACTATTCTGAGTCCGTCAATGTTAGGTTCTGTCAAAACAGCATTTTCCAGTAACACTTCATTGTAGTCACTGGCCAATGAAGATTTCACTTGTAAATGAACCATCGCTCAACAGGTGGTGCTGAAAGAATGGGCTGAGAAACAGCTTCATGACCATGGTTCTGACGGAATACTGCATGTGCTTCCTTCTCCAGGTGGATACGATCAGTTTGAACACTGCCGGCACACTGCTGGCCTCAGGCACCAAGGAAGGCACAGTGAACATCTGGGACCTCACCACGGCCACCCTGTTACACCAGATTCCATGTCATGAGGGGACCGTAGGCGACACTGCTTTCAGCCCAGGTAGCATCCTTTTTTAATACAGATGATACCAGGGGAGCTGTAATTATTATTTTGAAATAAATAAGAATGTAAAAACAGTTTTCCAGGAGGCTCAGTGGTAAAGAATCAGCCTGCCAATGCAGGAGATGCAGGTTTGATCCCTGGGTCAGGAAGATTCCCCTGGAGAAGGAAATGGCAACCCACTCCAGTGTTCTTGCCTGGACAATCCCATGGGCAGAGAAGCCTGGTGGGCTACAGTCCATGGGGTCACAAATAGTTAGACATGACTGAGCAACTAAATGACAAAAATGCTATTTGCTGATAAAAGGGGTTTTGCCTGTGGGTTAAGGCTGCTTTGTGGGAGAACACAGTGCATATGGCATGTGTACCTATTAGAAAAGCTGTATCGGATATTTTTAATTGCTCAAGTCACTGGAGAAATTAATTTATGAATTTACACCAAAGGGTCATCAGCCCAGTGCCTTAAAAACAGAAGCCTTTCACAGAGAGGATAGTCCTCACTGGTTAATATAACAAATGGCTCACACGAACATTGGGCTCCTGGACTCAGAAATGAAATCTCAGATGATTTAAAGCCGTAACCTGCACCCTGTCCCGCCCCGCGTTGCAGACAGTCGCCACATCCTGAGCACAGGAGCCGACAGCCATCTGAATGTCATCGACGTGCAGACGGGAATGCTCATCTCTTCTCTGACTGCGGACGAGCCCCAGAGGTACTCCTGGGTTACTCCTGATGAAGACGTTTACAGATAGGCTCGCAGTCACCACTCTGGGCCTGCTCTAGCCCTTCCTTCCTTCCTGACGAGGGATGACTTCCAAATCCTCCTTGCAGGTGCTTTCTCTGGGATGGAAACTCCGTCGTATCCGGGAGTCAGTCTGGGGAGCTGCTCGTCTGGGACCTCCTCGGGGGAAGGGTCAGCAAGAGGATCCAGGGCCACACGGGTAATGACGGTGTCTGCTGCTGACCTGCCTCTTCTCCCCACGTGCTCCAGCACCTTTTCCCACCAGTGGACACGCTCTTCTCAGGCACAAGCCCCTGGGGGCCTCTGTGCTGTGAACATTCCCCTCCAGATCCTGGCCAGACTGGCCACCTCAATCTATTTGTTCTTTCAGGATTTAGATCTATGTTGGCAGACATTTGACTCCAAAATGTAAAGTTTTTACATTAACTTCTAAATAGAAAAAAAAAGTAAAAGGTGTAGATTTCTTTAACACATGCATACAGTTTTGTTTTATATATATATAAATATATTTATATATATAAATAAAATATATTTTTTATATATAAATAATATATATATAAAGCAACTTTCTTGGTGGTTCAGTGGCTAAAACTCTGCGTTCCCAGTGCAGGGGGGCCCAGGCTCGATTCCTGGTCAGGGGATTAGATTCCACATGCTGCAACTAAGACCCAAATAAGTTTTTAAAAAACAGGCAACTTCCCTGGTGTCCAGTGGTTAGGGCTCAGTGCTTTTGCCACATGGGGCACAGGTTCAATCCCTGGTCCAGGAACTAAGATCCTGCAGGCCTTGTCATAAAAAAAATAAAAAATTACAGAAAAAACAGTCTTGCTCCCACTGACTTCGACCTCCCAGGTCCCCTCCTTGGAGGACTTCTCCAGCTGGTGACCTGGTGTGTCTATTATCCAAGCATGTGTTGTGGATGTCTATGTCCTTCTGCCCATTGGTTTCTTAGTTTTCTTACGTTTGCACGTTTTCCCTTTGAGCATTTGGAGGAGAGTTCATTCTTGTGCCGATGGTTACAAGTATTGACAGCCCACCTTCTTCCTCTTCCCACTGTCACTGTTGTGTGTGGTTATTTCTTCTCAACATTGTACATTCAAGTGAGGTCTGTGCCTGCCTTCCTCCACTCACTAGCATTAAGTAACATTTTGACTCCTGATAGAAATGGAAATCAGCACCCACACCGGTTCCCCCCTTGTCCCTCTCATCTGATTCCTAACTTGTTGCAGGTGTAATATTTGTATTGTTACACATCTGTGATTCCCAGTTGTTTTAGCTGTAGCTTTACATCTACATGGTTTCCTAGTCTTCCCAAGTTCCTTGTTCTAAGCACTTGAGCTCAGGCAGATTGTTTCATAGGACAAGATGATGTGGTGCTCACCCCTAACCCCGTGTCTCTCCTCGCAGGTGCCGTGACATGTATGTGGATGAACGAACAGTGTAGCAGTGTCATCACAGGAGGGGAAGACAGACAAATTATGTTCTGGAAGTTGCAGTATTAAGTGCCTTTTCCTCAAATGTTTTTGAACTCTATTTAAATGTACTTTTAAACCAAACTTTTAAACGAATTGGTAAATGTGCAATTATAGTAATTACAAGTTTCACCACATGAGAGATTTGTGGTTTTAGACTTTATAAATCATGGTGACTTCATTGAAAGCTGTTAGTTGTCATCCTCTAAGGCGGACGAAGATGTGGGAGATTTGGGGAGTGAACATCTGTGAGGCAGGCAGTTGTCCCAGGATGCTGACGATAAGAAGGCGAGTCTGGGTGAAGAGAGCAGCTGAAAGATAACTAAACCAGCTAACCTCCCGAAAGCACTGAACAGTTTAAGGACTTCACAAGAAAACCTGAGTATTCTCCGCTGTTGTCAAGTTACTTGCGGCATGCCCGCTGGACTGGGGATGTGTGTTTTCATGGAGTGGTCACTTTCTATAACCTGCTGGCCCCAGATTCTGAGAACCTGGGCAAGGATTAGCAGTTCTTATAACAGTTTACTGTGTATAGGAACGGTTTATTTCATTATGGCTGTTAAATGCTCATCTTTTCTATGACATTAAAAATATTTTTCTGTAATGAAATTCTTTTTCTTATTTAAATGACTTAGCACAAAGTACTAGGTACTTCAAATGTTGATCCTTCTAGAAAACCATCCTTAGTACTGTGTAACCCTGTACTTCTGGAACTATCTTCAGAGCCAAGTACAGACAGATAATGAGGAGGAACATCACTGAAAAACCTGAATTGGTTGGCTTTTCTGAATTCTACACAAGGTAAGCCATGAATCAGTAGCACTGATTATTTTTGACTCAACCTCTGAACCACATAATGCATGTGAGGTAAGATTTTTCTGTTATTTAAAAACCACTGGTGTATCCTGAACGTTAAACATGGCTTGGGTGTTGCCAGGAGAATCAGTAGGCTTGTCGAGGCCCTGCTACTCGGCCTCCAGCGTGTCTGGGCTTCCAGGCTGAAGGTACTTCTCTGGGCACTCAGGGCCTCTCAGCACAGAGGGCTTGTCCCAGGCTCCTGGGTGTTGGCCACTCTGGGAGAGGACTCTCCTACAAGCCTGACATTTTCAAATGACGCAATAACAGACAGACTAGAACTTAACTTTATTTATACATTTTTAATTAAAATAGAGTAGGCATAAGCCAAAGAGAGAGAAAAAAATCAGGATAACGTGTCATTCTGTGAGCAGGGAGGAGGCAGGAAATGGAACACAAGACCAGGACAGTGTCCTGAGACCGTCGCGGGGCAGCGAGGTTACATACTGTGTAAATGCCACAATCAGGCCTTAGCCCACTTAATCTACACATGAAAGGAGGAGTCAAGGTTCATTCTATTTAGTACAAGAACTTTTACATTAAATATATAGTGCTTCATTTCTCAAAAAGTGATATCAGTTACTTTTAGAAGAAAGAAGTTCCCACTACACAAGGAAGGACTAGAAAATCTCAAATGCAAGTCAGCAGCTGTGCTAGCTCGGGATGTACTGTCAGACGGCACGGGGCTAGTGTACATCTCAGGTGAATGCAGAACTGCGTCTGGGTTTAGAAAGGCAGCAATTGTTACATTTTGGCTTTTATTCTAGATGCTTAACTTAGTTAAGGCGACAGTTCAAGCATATTAAATGAAGGTAGATAAAATGTAATGACAATTGATAAGTCTCTTGCAGCTACACACACTGTCTAATAATGCTTACAAGGAATGAAACCAGTGTTACTAAGCTGGTGTTACACAAAGAACTGAAGAAAAGTAATTCTAAATGCCTATGGTGACACAGTAAAAATGCAAATACAGCACTGAACTAAAGCACTGCTCGATATCAAGGTGAAGGTGATGGTTCTAACAGAGCTGAGCCTGTAGCAGTCATCCTACTCACAAGGCTTGTGAAAGCATCAGGTTTCCAGAAAAGAAACTAGTCTGTGAAGTCTTTTCAACTGTAAAACCAGGGTAAGGCTACAACTATCTTGATGTCTGAACAAGATATACTGGATCGAACAGTAAGATTCCCAGCCCTACTGTAAGACAGGAAGTCCTCATGCAGCATATGCTCGCTGGCTCCTAGAAAGCTTCATGTGCATAATAGAAAGGTCAGTTGCCCAAGACGTAAACGGGAGAACTTCCGGCAAGTTTCCAGTGTGCCGTGACTTCTAAACCTCAGGAATGGTGTGATCCATCAAGCTTTTCATAATGCTTGGCGCCATCCTACAAGACAGTTACTTTTATTAGATACTGAGGGTTGGGTTTCTTTTTTCAAAACTGCTACAATGATTCAAGAAAACTCTTAATTCAAACTCAGGACTGTTAGCATCAAGTGGCAATGGGGCAGGTTTTTTAATCAGTTCAGCTCTAAAGGTCTCAGGTAATCTAGCGGATTGCAAATAAGCTATCTATCCTGGCCAGTAAGATACAGGTTAAGTCCTTGAATACTTGTATGTTAAGGCTGAATGGTTAAAAAAGACAATGCTATGAACTACAGGGAAATGTGTGTGGTTTTTCTGGGGTGGGTGGGGAGGCTATCACTGATGTTAAGACAAGTGAACTCTTGAAGGATTAGTCCTGACAATTCTCCCCCCAACAACCCCCAGAAGGAGCTAGCTGCATTCTATTCCAGCTTCTGGGTAAACAAAAATTCCATTACAGGAGTTACATTTTTTAATGTTTAAATATCATTTCCACATTCATGGTAGATACTGAAAGGACTGTGCTGGCTGAGCCAGGACAGAACATAAGATGCTCCCGGGCAGACAGCCCCAGTCACCCCTGTTTTATTCTCTCTCAGCTTCCAGCCCTCACTCCTGAGGACTTCCAAAATGTAAATAATTTAAATACTTCAAATTTCTAAATAATGCCAATGTCATCTACTAAAGAACCAAAGGTTTGAGAAGCTTGAGAATTAAAGAAGTACAGAGCCTCTATGAAATCATATGAGCACAGAATCAAGTCAAAGAATTCTCTACTTACCGCTTAATAATATGTTCAAAGATAAAAGCAGGCATGATTGTAATAGTAACTATATTTCCAGCTGTGGACAATATGTCTGCGATTTGAGAGTCCTGTTGAAAACAATGAAAATTCTGAGAGGCTTTATTAAATTTAAAACTAAGTTATTCTTGGTAAACAAATATATATGTTCTGAGGTTTTGCTAATGTCTCTAAATTCCTGACTCCTGGTATTTAAATTTTTTCCAGTTTCTTTACTAAGTTTTCATTCATTCATTAGAATCACAACTTCATCAGTGGCAACAAAATTAAGTAAACTACATTGAATATATTAGCCAACATAGCATTCTTTTTCTAGAGATTAAATAATTGTCCCCATATACAATATTACCACATCCCCTCTAACATTAATTCTTAATGAAAACCTTTAAACCTCAAAATAATTCTATTTAGGAATTTGTAGAAGGCATAAACCATAAAAATGAAGTACTAATTTGACCATAAACTATTATTTCCTATAACCCCTGGACTGAAAAAAGCAATTGGAAAAAACAGCAACCATTCATTCAGAATCTCATCAACACCTTCACTGCCCAGGTCTCCACAGAATTCTAGTTCAAAGGGCTTCAGAGATCATACCCTGACCCCCAGCACAGAGGCCACAATTCCAGAGGTAACATGAGTGCACAGCCAGCACCCGAAAGAATGTCTCCATTTTGGTCAATAACAGCACCACCCAAACAGGCAAATGAAAAAGAGACTTCTAAAACTAAACAATACGATGTAAATTCTGCTCTGACCTTCAGTCCGATGACGTTCTGTCCATTGACCTCACAGATGTTATGTTCCGTGAGAAGACCGTTTCTAGCTGCAGAACTGTCTTTCACAATGGATGTGATTTTTCCATTTTTAAAAACAAAGCCGACGTGTCCAGTACTGTCCTTATGCATG
This sequence comes from Cervus canadensis, assembly GCF_019320065.1. Classification (NCBI taxonomy): domain Eukaryota; kingdom Metazoa; phylum Chordata; class Mammalia; order Artiodactyla; family Cervidae; genus Cervus; species Cervus canadensis. The sequence continues at coordinate 23,710,743 of NC_057397.1, read as the reverse complement.
GTAATTGTCCGTTCAAAGGGCCTGTGAGCGTAACAGTTTCAATTAAAATTGTAATTCCAAGGTAAACATTTCAGTGGATTTCCATTATGCTGTACTGGATACTGTTACCATAAATTATTTCAAAACTATTTGAGTTGGTATGTACATCTTGTGTAAAAGTTTAAAAATTCTCTCCATTATGGCTGGACTAACTAATCAAAATTTCCTTCTTTTAAGTGGCAAAGAATTAACACAATGCTTCATGCAGTTTATCATGTGTTTTTTCCTTTAAATTAACATTGTGTTTTAACAAAAATCATTGTTAAAAATGAATTAACTTTTTAGTATTTCCTGGAGCTTAATTTTTCTTAGGAAATACTTAGAACCTTTACAATACTTTACAATACTTCTCATATCTTGATTTTGAAAACTCTGTAAAGGTATTTCTGCTGCAGCAGCAGTAAGATGGAAGCTCCCAGGCCCTTAGAAAGGGAGGAGCTTCAGAAAGATGGCAGCTGCTCTCAGCACTGACACCCCGTTACTGCACACGTTCATGCAAAATACGAATTTCACATGAAGAAAGTTCACAGCAGTCACGTCTTCCTGGTGATCCAAGTTACTTTTTGAAATTTTGCTCAGATAAGAGCAAAAGTGCCATGTGTCTGCAAAATGTTTACTCAATACCTACCATGTATTGCTCAAAGTGAAAACACAAAGGTAGATAAAAGCCAGTTGAACCAAGATGAACAAAGATGCCAAAGCTAAAAATGTGTTACAGGGTCTGCCCCTCAACCCCTGCATGGCCGAGAAGGTGGTGGTGTCCGTAGTACAGGTACTGAATGTTCCATTATAAACGAGCTGAAGATGACGTACCCGCCGAGGACTAGAGCCTCACCCACCCAGAAGGCCAGGCTAAGCTTGGGAACCGGCAGGCCCCTATGTATCCACCCTGAGCAGGAAACCGGGGGCAAGGTCCAGACACCTGTTGGCTACACCGTGTAGCCTTTCTAACCTCCTCTGTTTCCCAGGGAAATGGATTAAGACAGGAAAGGAACTTCTCAAAGGACAAATTTCTGTAAGCTCTGAAATAAGGTATATTTAAAAACAATATTCTGGTTTTGCAAAGTCAAACTATGTAAGAAAGCAATACAGAACTGCAAGAGTATAGAGCTAATCAATAGCATTTGATTATTTTTCTGCAACAAAATGCTGTATTTCCGGAATCTTAAAACCCCAAGAAAATGGAAAACTAGTTTGAATGTCCACACGTAGCGTTTAGTCAGCTCACCTGTCCCGGATGGTCATGGTGATCTTCTCTCCGAAAGCCTGTTTGAGCACCTTGTGCGCGCGGTCCGAGCTCCAGCCAGCACAGTTCTCGCCGTTTATCTGCAGCACCTGGTCCCCAAAGCGCAGGCCCACCAGGGAGGACGGAGAATTGGCCTGGACAAGCTGAACAAATATACCCTGGAGGACGGAAATCACTAAGTAAGTGCTGGAAAATCAGGAACCAACTGTTTAGGCAGCTACTCTAGTGATTTTTTTTTTAAAAAACAAAAATTATACGAGTGTGTTTCATTACCCCCAGGAAGGAAACTGAAAATGCTATCAAGGCAACAGTAAGATCTGAGTGGTAATTTCTACCTCACCTGACCAACTTCCATCACCCCCTCCACCTTGGAATAAAAAGACTAAGGAAAATAAAGTCAGATTACTATAATAAATATAAGGTTCCATGAGTCTGACAGAATACCAAACAGGTATTACTGTACCTGATCATTATTTAGGGGGAAAGACAGTAAAGTGTTAGAAGTTTCATTTAAAAAAAGTAATAGATTAAGGTCAGAACTTTACCTTTTGAGCTGAAGAATTCCTTTAGCCACTTGCTAAATTATGCATAATCACTACTATTAAACAGCCTAAAAAGGTGGGCACACGGAATACCACCCCTGTTCTTAAAAATCTACGAGTAAATACACAAAACTCAAGTACAGTTAACTGAGAACTAAACCCACGGAATATTTTTACCCATGTAAACTCAATCTCAGATGCTGAACACTATAAATAAGCCAAGTATAAAAGGCACTCGCCAGGTAAGAGATGAAAGCAACCACAGGTCGCACCCCTCTCCTTCCTGAGCTGCCTCAGATTCGGGGCCGCGCATCTTGTACTTGAGGGCAGCACCCAGCAGAGTGGCCACACCCACAAGCTTCGGCCACTGGACAAACCACTGCAAGGACAACCGCTGCAGGGGTGGAGCTGGGGAGAGTGTGGTCTCTCTCTAGGATGGAGGAAGAGAGGGCAGTGAAGTGCGAGCTTCCCAGAGCTGGGTCTCACACGAGCCACAAGTGTGCAAGGACACAATGGCCTCAGCCTCTGGGGAGGCAGGCGGGGTCAGGGACTGGCCTCAGACATCTTCCGCCAGCCGCCACATCTTCCGTGTGCAAAGGCTGGATGAGCTGTGCTAATGAGACCAAAGACTGAAAAGAAGCCCAATAAAGAACTCGGAAACCCACAGATCAGGGTAAAGACTCAGCCCCTCCTTAGCAATCCTAAATGCTTCCCCACAGAGTAACCAGGTTTCGTTTCTTCCATCTGGTAAGGTAAGAGCTAAAGCAATGTACTTTAGAAAGTCACTGTTGCCTAGAAAATGCCCCATGAAAGTCAAATTCAAGGATGGAAATAACAAACCTAAAACCACATTACAAGTCATATGATCCTCTTTTAGTTTAAAAAAAAACAAGACCACTGACCCTCACTTACCAGTCTTAACTTCCACATGTTACCCTATTTCAATGCCAGCATTCTCCTTGTGTGAACTATGTTATAATACACGCAGACTAGTGAACTTTATTCCAGAGAAAGGACTCAAAAAAAATTCATCCATGGTAATGCTCAAGTCCCAGCTCTGCCTCTTCAGAACAGGGTACACCTCACATAGAAAAGCAGATTCAAAGTATTCCCGATCAGAGAGCACCATTACAATTCATTGAAGTACTTACATTTTAAATTATAACACGGTCACTTAACAGCTAACCAGACGAGTACTGAAAGCACTTACGTTGTCTATGGATTTCAGCCTGAGCCCGATCTTCCCGTCTTGATCCTTACACAAGATGACTTCTCGGATCCCTTGCTTAATCTCCGCTCTGCGGATCCCAGGGTCACCACCAGTGACAGGGGCCACCATGTAATTCACGCTGGAAGGCCGCGCCACCAACTGCTGCCAGAGACACATGCAACACGTCAGTATTTGCAAACACTCGCCCCGAGAAAATCCCAAGTGATCACTGAATATATTCTGTTGTGGTTTCCTAAAATGTAATCTGCCCATTATTTCCTTCAGATCTGAGTTTTGCAAAAATTACCCTGTTTTGTTTTTTAAAACTAATTCTGCAGGTAACTTACCCCCCAGACACCATCCCGAGCAGACTCAATGACTCTCTGTTGCCCGATGAATTCTCTGGCATTTGTTTTATGTGTACCCTGGCTTGTTTTCAACTCAAATATATTATCCTTGAACTTTATAAAGGCTGTACCTTACTTTTGAAATTCATACAGCATCTTCCTGAGGGTTCTTTTATATGGCCTGATCTTCAACAATGTACCCCTTTCAGAGTTTTTATTAAAGAGGCAAACTTCTTACCTCACAGCTCCACTATGAGGACTAAAAGTACCTGTTATTCAAGTGCTGACCCACACAAGGCAAGTGTTATTCTTCATCCCTTTAGTAAACATCTGTGATTAACCAACTGTATGGAGGAGAATAGCTGTACTAGGGACTCCGTTAGGTACTAGGCCTCACATTCCTTATTTTTTTTTCTTGATCAAAATCAGTTTATTGTTTTAAGTGGACCCTTTTCTCTACCAAAGACAGTGAGGGAAGAGCATATTTGTTACCAAGGCGTCTTAACTGGAACCTGTCATGAAAAGCTCTGGTCTGACACCTGTGATGCTCAGAGCAGCCATGATGGGAAAGAGAAACCTCAGCCACAGGCTGCAAATGTCTCCGTTCAGAATCTCAGTCACTAGGACACCACACACACGCAAACAGCCATACTACAAATCAAGCACAATACCAGAAAATACAAATTTTGAAGAATTACAAAAATTCGATGATTACAGCTACAAAAACATAGAAATCAGGCAATGGGACAGAAAAAACTAGGCAAATGAATTGAGTTTAGCTGGAATATAGGACAAATGGGAGGAGCTTTGGAGTATTACGTTTGGAAAAGAATTTTTTTCCAGCAAGTACAGTTAAGTGTTTACTCGGTGTTCTTACTATGATCCATATGACCAACACATGACCACTGCCCCCTCCTGCTAAAGGCAACTATGACCACCGTCTACTCTTGCCCTTCTGTTTGTCCTCCACACAGCAAGCACAGAGACCCTTTTTTTAACGAATCAATTATATCTATCATTCCCACAACTCAGACCCCCAACCCCTTACCCTGTCCACAAGGCCACAGACTACCTGGCCTGACAGCCCTTCCAATGCCAACCCCCCAATGCATTTGCTACCATGTTCTGTCTCATCTGCCCATCACCTAGGTCTTGTCTCACAGGTCTCTCAAGTTCATTTCTGCCTGAAAGCCTTCACAGTCTCTGCACACACTAGCTAGTAAAGCTGAACGTACTTACTATGGTTCCCTTACCAGAAAATATCTGTTGAGCATCAGCTGTATGAAGAAAGACGCTTGTGGACGCACTGAAGAGGGGCAACAACAAGCGTCACACCCTGTCTGCCCTCCCAGACCCCCAGTGTGCTGAGCCCTCTGCTGTCACCGGCTCTCTCGTCAGGACCCCGCACGGGGAGGAGGTGCCAGTGCCTGCCCCTTCCTCTCTGCCTCCTGCTCCTGCCAGCACTGCCTGGGGCCAGCCCTTCCTGCTGCGGCCAGCAGGTGACTCCAGTCCCCAGATACTCCCAGAACAGCACCCGTCACAGCCCCCTCCCCTGAGGAGCAGCGCACAGGGCTCTTCCACCAACGCAGTCGGCTCAGAACTATAACCCCACCCTGTGTGCCCCCGTTCTAGGAGAAGCAGCTACTTTCTGTGTTCCACTTTTGCTTTTTTCAATTCTTCAACCTCTCTGATTTCTTGCTATCTCTGTTAAAAAAATCTAGTGTGATTTCTGTTGTCCCAACTGGACCCTGACTGATGTAAGCAAGTTTTCAATAAATATTTGGTGAATAAATTGAAAGCCAGGTACTGTATTAAGCATGCGGGTCATGGCAACAACAGAGACATAAAGGCTGGCTTCATGAAGTTATGCATTTACCTACGACAAGTACTATGAGGGATTATAGTCTTACAGAAATAATCTTAACAAAAGACTGAGACACACTATATTTAAGCCAGGAATTTGGGGTCAAACTATAAGAAGCTTTAAACTTAAAACGATTATGAGCAAAAAAGTGGTAACAGACCTGAATTTGAGAATGATAAAGTTAGCAGTAGCTCAGTATTCATTGATATAAGTTAGTGGAGGAGTTACTGAAGAAAGAGAAAACTGTAACAATCTAGGTTAGAGGTAGAAACACATGGATGGTGCTATAGCAGGACTACAAAGAATAACATGAATGTAAGAAACACGGCAGAAGCAGAATCACTAGGTCTATAACTAAATGCAGAAGACAAAAGAGAATGAACCAGTTAAAGGCAACTGAATCTTTAACTCCTAATAAATTAGAAAAGTGGTAACAGCAAAGAAGGAAGTAGACTGTGTAAAAAGCAATACCTAGAAGGCAATCCTAAGAAGATATCAATGCTAAGGCTATAAATTTGTGAGTTTGCCACAAAGACGAGTTAGCTTATATCTGTGTAAAGTATGATTTTATATAATTCAGAATGAATTACATTATACATACCCCCTGACTTGGTGCTCCAGGGACCAAGGCCATATTTGCACGTATTTCTTCTTCATTTAAACTCAGGCCCATGTACTGAGAGAGCTCCGGATATAGCTTAGGATAGAGATCTAATAATGAATGAGTAGAGAGAAAAAATTACTAGAACATTTTAAAAAACCATTGTTATTATGGACTTTTACTTGTATTTAAAAAATCACTAAAAAAAATTTAAAAAATTAAATTAAAAAATCACATTATTTTTATAAAATCTAGGATGAATTTATATTAGTAATCTGGAAAACCCCTTTTTCTGTAATGATAATTAGAAATGGAAAACAAAAATAAAAGTGAAAGTATGAAGACATTTTAACTGAAACCTCAGACTTCTAAATACTCAAGACTAGAAATAATTTTTCCAAGTTATCTTGCCTTTTCTTTCTCTTAAACCTATTAGGAATTTTCTACCCATACCACTGATTCTCCACTTAAGAACAACTGACCAAAATGTACACTTCAAATCAGCTACATTTTAATTCATTCAGTAAACACAGCTATAAAATGATTCTTCTATAAAAAAAAAATGAACTGTGTAAAAAAAAAATCAAAGCTTATAAATTTATTTAGTGTTATATCACTTTAAGAATACACAGCAATGAACTCTTTGAAACAGTACATTTAAATATTAACAGTACTTAACTGAACAGTAGAGTTAAGATACCATTTACGAAAGCTCTTTATGTGATTTATGGATTTTCTAAAGGAAACAATGTTATAAGATGACAGGCCATAAAAACCTATTTAACACTCCTCTTGTATGTTTTTAAAAAATTTTTTTTCATTTTCTACTGGAGTAGAGCTGATTAACAATGTTGTAGTAGTTGCAGGTGGACAGCAAGGGGACTTGGCCATACACATACACGCATCCACTCTCCCCCAACTCCCCTCCCATCGAGACTGCCACACCTTTCGAATCTGAAGTCATATTTAAGAGTTCTGTCCTGAATTCCTATGAATTTAGAAGGAAAAGGGACCAGGGAGAAGGATATGGAGTCAGGGTAGAGACTCCAGGATTTGGGAAGTTCCCCCAAAGGAGAACGCCATCAATCCCCACAGCCCTGGAAAGACAGAGGACAGTTCAGTGAGTTACATCTTTTCATAAATGAATCACTCCTACGTGAAGGACTTGCAAAGGGTGAAATTTAAGTAATTTCACCTTAATTTTCATTAAGTCATAAAACATACTTTCATAGTCACAGTTCACTTTCTTAATTAAAGGGTTGTTTTGAAATAAACATTTTTATCTTCTTACTACTAGAGCTTTAACAGCCAATTTAATGCTGTGTAAGTTAAAAAAAAAAAAATATATATATATATATATATCCTGGATTCTCTATTTCAGTAAAAGAAGGCTTAACAAGTATCTCTGTTCAAGGAGAAGGAACCCAAATAATAAACCTACTTCCATCTTGCGAGACGGGAGCAGAGGCTTCAGATAAAATCGCTGGGTTGGCAGGGTTTGCAGAAAAGGCAGTCTGAGCCTGAAATAGAAAAAAAGAAAATTCTAATAACACTCTATAGCGACTCACTTAAACTTCTCATATAACTTAAATCCAGTAATTTCAAAAAAGAAAACACCTAAAACCCTTTACTTTTATATAAGAAATTCTAATTTCAAACACTTTAGCAATATATTTTCAAAGAAAATCCACAAATCAAAAATATAAATATTTAACACTATTAAAAAAAAACTAGACTAAGCACCATTCTACATATAACCAATATTTCATAGTGCTACTGAAAATACTTTCACAATGTATTATGAAATGATAGTTACACTTTAATTAGTCTAAGTGAAAGTACCTTCTTTACCTAAAGAAAAAAGTTTAACCATATTTACATAAGTATACATCAGGAGAACACCTAAAAATTTAAGTACTTAAGTTGCTAATATTTATTTTGCCATTTCAGCATATCCCAATGAAATGTTTATCTACGTTTTACCAACTATAAGGAAGGAGGTGTTCAGTCAGTCAATTCAGTCGCTCAGTTGTGTCCAACTCTTTGCAACACCACGGACTGCAGCACACTAGGCTTCCCTGTCCATCACCAACTCCAGGAGCTTACTCAAACTCATGTCCAAAGAGTCGGTGATGCCATCCAACCATCTCATCCTCTGTCGCCCCCTTCTCCTCCTGCCTTCAATCCTTCCTAGCACCAGGGTCTGTTCCAATGAGTCAGTTCTTTGCATCAGATGGCCAAAGTATTGGAGTTTCAGCTTCAACATCAGTCCTTCCAATGAATATTCACAACTAATTTTTTTTAGGATGGACTGGTTTGGTCTCCTTGCTGTCCAAGGGACTCTCAAGAGTCTTCTCCAACACCACAGTTCAAAAGCATCAATTCTTTGGCACTCAGCTCTCTGTATATTCCAACTCTCACATCCATACATGACTATTGGAAAAACCATAGCTTTGACCAGATGGATTTTTGTTGGCAAAGTAATATCTCTGCTTTTTAATATGCTGTATAAGTTAGTCATAGCTTTTCTTCCCAGGAGCAAGTGTCTTTTAATTTTAAGGCTACAGTCACCATCTGCAGTGATTTTGGAGCCCCCCAAAATAAAATCTGTCACGGTTTCCATTGTTTCCCCATCTATTTGGCATGAAGTGATGGGACCAGGTGCCATGATCTCAGTTTTCTGAATGTTGAGTTTAAGCCAACTTTCACACTCTCCTCTTTCACTTTCATCAAGGGGCTTTTTAGTTCCTCTTCACTTTCTGCCATAAGGGTGGTATCATCTGCATGTCTGAGGTTATTGATATTTCTCCTGGCAATCTTGATTCCAGCTTGTGCTTCATCCAGTCCAGTATTTCTCATGATGTACTCTGCATATAAGTTAAATAAGCAGGGTGACAATATACAGTTTTGCCGTACTCCTTTCTCGATTTGGAACCAGTCTCTTTATTCCATGTCCAGTTCTAACTGTTGCTTCTTGACTGGCATAGAGATTTCTCAGGAGGCAGGTCAGGTGGTCTGGTATTCCTATCTCTTTAAGAATGTTCCACAGTTTGTTGTGATCCACACAGTCAAAGGCTTTGGCATAGTCAATAAAGCAGAAGGAGACGTTTTTCTGGAACTCTCTTGCTTATTCGATGACCCAACAGGTGTTGGAAATTTGATCCCTGGTTCCTCTGTCTTTTCTAAATCCAGCTTGAACATCTGGAAGTTCACAATTCACTTACTGTTGAAGCCTGGCTTGGAGAATTTTGAGCATTACATTGCTAGCATGTAAAATGAGTACAACTGTGTGGTAGTTTCAGCATTCTTTGGCACTGCCTTTCTTTGGGACTGGAATAAAAACTGACCTTTTCCAGTTTCCTTTGCCACTGCTGCGTTTTCCAGATTTGCTGGCATATTGAGTGCAGCACTTTCACAGCATCATCTTTTAGGATTTGAAATAGCTCACCTGGAATTCCATCAACTCCACTAGCTTTGTTCATAACGATGCTTCCTAAGGCTCACTTGACTTTGCATTCCAGGATATCTGGCTCAAAGTGAGTGATCATGCCATCATGGTTATCTGGGTCATGGAGATCTTTTTTGTAGTTCTTCTGTGTATTCTTGCCACCTCTTCTTAATACAAAGGCTTCTGTTAGGTCCATACCATTTCTGTCATTTACTGTGCCCATCTTTGCATGAAATGTTCCCTTGGTATCTCTAATTTTCTTGAAGAGATCTCTAGCCTTTCCCATTCTGTTGTTTTCCTCTATTTCTTTGCATTGCTCACTGAGGAAGGCTTTCTTATCTCTCAGTGCTATTCTTTGGAGCTCTGCATTCCAATGGGTGTATCATTCCTTTTCTCCTGTGCCTTTAGCTTCTCTTCTTTTCTCAGCTATTTGTAACGCCTCCTCAGACAACCGTCTTGCCTTTTTGCACTTTTTTTTCTTGGGGATGTTCTTGATCACTGCCTCCTGTACAATGTAACGAACCTCCGTCCACAGTTCTTCAGGCGCTCTATCAGATCTAATCCCTTGAATCTATTTGTCACTTCCACTGTATGATCATAAGGGATTTGATTTAGGTCATAACTGAACGGTCTCATGGTTTTCCCTACTTTCTTCAATTTGAGTCTGAATTTGGCAATAAGGAGTTCATGATCGGAGCCACAGTCAGCTCCCGGTCTTGTTTCTGCTGACTGTAATAGAGCTTCTTCATCTTTGGCTGCAAAGAATATAATCAATCTGATTTCAGTTGACCATCTGGGGTTGTCCATGTGTAGAGTCTTCTCTTGTGTTGTTGGAGGAGGGTGTTATGTTATACTAAGTAGAAAAATATTACAAAGTATGCAAAATGCATACTTAATCACTGACATAACAATCATGGTAAAGTAATGTAGTTTATGTGTTAAAACTTGCCAAAACTTTGAAAACATATACACTTAATACTAATCAGGGGCAGGTATGCTAGGAGTTCCCCTTAGGGCTGCCTTCACAGCCCATGTCATATGGAGTGTTCCTTTTTCCCTTACAGATATATCTGAGCTCCTCAAGCAGACATATGTCACTGCTGACAGTTAAGTTGTAAGATCCAGATGTAATATCATTTTTCACTTAATCAAAAATATACTGGTTAAGTGACGGGGATTTACACCTATACTCTTTATCACCAAGCTCTGAAACTGATGCTAAGAGCAGTCCCAAAGATGCCTGGAGAGACGGAAGATTAATTAAATAAGGAAGTCCACAAAAGCACTATAAGTACATCACTCATTTGGATTCCAAATGTTCTGATACAACTGTTATTGAGTCATTCTTTGTTACTGTTTCATAATGTCACAATCTAAATTCAAATAAAATGCAGCACTACAAATCTTTATAATTTTAAATATATCCACAACCTCAAAATATGCTGAATTTTGAAAATTCTCTCACCAACTATCAACTGAAAGGAGCTAGTAGCCAGTGGGTTGCTTCTTGTATAAACTCCAAGAAAAAAAAAATACTGTTCCTCACTAAAAAGAAAGGAGCTATCAAAGTCATGAAAAGACATGGAGGAACCTAAAATGCACATTACTAAGAGAGTGAAGCCAATCTGAAAAGGCAAATTATAGTATGAGTCCAACCCTCACATTCTAGAGAAGCGGGGAGGCCTGGACAGAGCATGAGGACATGCGGGAGTGAGCGTGACACCGAGCAGGGGCTCCACATCCCCACACACTTGTGCAAACCCACAGACGGAACACAAGTGCAGCTGTGGACTTGGGGAGGCAGCCACGTGTCCGGGCAGGTCAGTGACTGTCACATGTGTACCGCTCTGGCGAAGACGCTGCTGGTGTAGGGCGAGAGGTGTGGGGTTCAGGTCAAGGGGGGGAGGGCGCACAGGGACGGGGCACTGGGACGGAAACGGAACCTTGCATCACTTCTGCTGTGAACCTAAAACCGCTCTGAAAAACAGAATTTACTAACTGTAAAAAACTGATCCGTTTTACACTGGTCTATTATTTCTATTCTTTCATTCATTGCTCTTGTTCTTATCCAAGGAATACTGAAGTAAGCTCTCCGAACACAAAGTTACATATTTAATTACTACATAATTTGTAGTAAAAATAAAAGAAAGATGGTACAACAAAGGCTTAAGGACTATAAGCCATTAAATGCAGCAAAATATTCCACACTCACCTGAAATCTCAAACTAGTTAAAGAAAAGCGGGGTGTGGGGGGTGGGGGGGATGTTGTTTCTATCACTACAGAAAGCATGAGACACCATACTCGTGGAGCCGCCAGTCGATCTCTGCTCACGGTGACGGGACACTGAAGACTGTTTCTCAGTCTACTACGCACAGGGGTGGCTCCTGTTTGAGACTCACAGTGGACAGAGAGGCGCAGGGACTGTACGATGCTCAAAGCCACAGCCCTATGCTTACTGTGAAACAGTTTATAGAATGCGAATTGCCAAGTCACTCCTGCGGTGTGAAAGGTCAGATTAGAAAATGAATACTACCTTTACAGAGGCGCCTCAAAAACGAACACCCAAGTAACACCTACCACAGAAAATGAAGAAAAAATAAAACAGTAGCAGTCCAAGATGTTAGTGGCTAGGTTGGGAATCTTTTTAAATCCAGTCAGAATTTAAAAACCATGTTTCCCCCTCCTTACTCTCTGTCACATCTCCAGGCAGCTAGCTTTGTGCTCAGAACGTAAAAGGCTTTGAAATGGAAATATCCATACAACCTTGAAGAGCTTGAAGAGCTCAGCCTGAGGTGGACTGCAGCCTTCTTCATTTTCTGATCCAACATTTCCCAATATCAACTCTTTCCTTCTTTTTCTGCTGCTTTCAAGATAAAAAAACCTCTGCTCAAAGTCTACGGTGGTTTAGGTTCAATTTCATAAAAACTAACAAAAAAGGACAAAAAGGAAATGAGTCATTCTCTCAGACCCATCTGCAGATCCTATCACTTGGTGCTCTGATGTCATAGTAACGGCTTAACTGTTAAAGGTAAATATTTCAAATAAAAGCTTTTTAAAATAGAAAGTATACTTGTTCAGATGACCTGTGTGGAAATAAAAACCACATGAGAAAAATAATGACAAAATAGCAAAGAAAAAACAGATTTGAGATGACTGAATAAACCACTTAAAACTGTCAGACATCAAAGCCTTGGCAACTGAACAGATTTCAAAGATTCTACAAACCACCCATCAATACTCATAGAGAAGGGATGATGAGATATATATGTTCATGATCTCCCCTACATTCATCCAGTCACCGCCACAGGGCTAACAATTTCAGCCACACATTTGTTGCTATTTTTGCTGATTTTTCCCTACCCTTAAAGAACATTTTGTCTAAAAAAACACTTGTATTCTTGTGTTCTTCTCACAAGTTTGTAATAAACATTTTATGCTAATTAATTAGGAAGTCAATCTCATTTAGAGTAAACTGAGGCCAAGACCTCTAGCAAAATGATTTTTAGGGTAAGAAGCTTTGAAGTACTTTAGCAACTCAAACAGAAAAGAATTTCATCACATTTATCATATCAAAAAGGTTTCTGGAATAAACTGCAACAGGGAGTTTATCTCGTCAAATTAGAAAAACAAATAACAGCTGAAGTTCAGAAATAAAAAGTTTATGAAAGACCAAGTTGAAAGTAAACTGGAAACAGGATGGTTCACTAAACACTACAATTATCTCCAGTTAAAAAGAGTAACAACAACAAGAAAAGAGTAACAAAAATTTACAAAACAGCAAGACTTGATCCCAATCCCAAACTTTCTCAAGCAGAAGCAATTATCTTCAAAGCTAATACTCCAAGGAGTACAATGATGCCTGACTTATGAAAGTGTGAGCATCACTGTACTGTCTTACGCAGCCACTTGGAGCAGGATTCTCTGCTGCTGTAGCAGACTGCCTGCTGCTTACTTTTAAAAGACCACACATTGCTCAGCTTTCACTGCGCTCTTCTCACACTCCTCCTCCTCCTAAAGCAGTATGCACCATCCTGTTTCGATAATGTTTAACTTCATAGAAGACAAAGAATTACTTCAAAGACTGGTCATCCCTGAAAACCCAACAGCACATGTACGAATTTTAAACAAGACAATGAACACCTAAGAATTTGGAGTATATATTACCAACTTAAAAAATGTACTTAAATTAAACCCAGTCATAAAACCAAGCTATTTCTGAAGAGTTTTAAGTCCCATTTCAAAGAAAAAATATCTCGTGCCCATTAATTCACAGTGAAATGAAGAAATCCCTAGTTTTCTAACGTTCTCATTAGAAAAACTGAGTTTATACAGTGTAAAATTGAACAAATACACCTGCTATTTAAGTTTCTCGCTTCACTTCACCTATAATCAGAATGTATGGCAGAGAACATGGAAGAAAAAAAGTATTTAAAACATACCTGAATCACTTTGTCTACCTTCAGGTCTTCAAGAGATGGGTACAGAGACATTTTTGCAGGATTTTTCTAAAGAAAAACAACAACAACAAAAGTCTATGATTCAGACTTCATTGAAATTTAAATAGTACATGGAGCCAGCAGCATACACATAAACATGGGTAAGTCATTTAACACAAGATTTAAATTGCAAAACAAAAAAATATGACCATCTAGTTATACTAAAAATTGCTGACTGATGGTTGCCAACTACCTTTCTCTCAAGCTATATCCATTACAAATGTTAAACTTCCCTGAATAAAAGTCCCTTCATTTCTATAGTTTAGAAAATCAAAGAACAATTATGTGACTCATCTAGTTTACACAAACAAGGGCTTAGCAACTGAGTGAGAATTATATCCTCCTAACAAAAATCTACAAGAGCTGATACATGTTATCTATGCACAAAACCTCATTATTATGAAAATATATATATACACACACACATATTACATAAGTATATAAAATAATACACACTATAGGAGACATGAATGAAATAGAGAAGGAATAAAAGGGAAAGGAATTTTTATATTCTAAACATTCCTATATTTTTCAATGATTTTTAGTGATCATGAATTGCTTTTTGTAGTGATTTAAAACAAAATTCTTAAAGTATTAAAGGCATATATACTCCAAAACTTTGTTTAGGTATTTTGAGATGAATACTTCCTTGAAGCCCAACAAAACAGAACATATTCTAAATTGGTATAGGGGTTGATACTATAACTGATTGCATCCCAATGAAAACTCACCCATGATTGGCTGCTTTGTGAAGATAGAGACAGGCCCTTTAAATGCTGCTCTTCTCCAGCTGGGAAGATGCTAAGCTTTGTCAATGGGGAAGCTGGAGGTACAGTGAGGAGAAGGGGGGTTTTCTCCCAACTTCCAGTGTCCTCCTCCAACCAGGCCACTGCAGGGAGCAGCAGCGACAGTCCCCAGCACTGCTGAGCAGGTTCCCAGCACAGGGGCACCAACAAGGCACTCCCCATTCCGTTCCCCATTCACTTCTGGGATCCATTCAGTTGATGATGTTTTCGGTGACTTTTCACTTTCTAACTTATGAATAATGCTGCTAATATTGCTAACGAGCATTTACACCCATTTTTATATAAACATATAATGTTCAACTGTCTTCGTACACAGCTAAGAGGAGAACTGCCAGGTTATATGGTGACTCTGTATTTAACTTTTTGAGGAACTGGTTTCTGAAGTGACTGCACTATTTCACATTTCCACCAACACGTGTGAGGGTTCCAATTTTTCCCTAACTTGGCCAATATAATACCGTTGTCCCTCGGTTTCTGCAGGGCACTGGTTCTAAGAGTCTCCCCTGCATACACGGAAGTCTGTAGATGCTCAAGTCCCTTATATAAAAGGGCTCATACACACTTGCTATTGTCAGTCTTTTCAATTACAGCCATCCGAGTGGATGGGCAGCAGCACCTCATTGTAGATTTGATTCCTATTTCCCTAATAACTAATGATGCTGAGCATCTTTCATGAACCTAGATGGCCAATCTGTATATCTTCTCCGAGGAAACATCTATTTAAATCCTTTGCCTAAGCATTCTTTTTGCTTACCTAACCGCCCTGGAATAGAACCTCCAATAAAACATTGAAGTAGCATGATACAGTTTTGAAGAGGAGAATAGGGCCTCGGATTGTGAATAAAATGCAAATTCTTGAAAAAGCACAATCAAATATGTCTTAACTCTACTAATCCAGGAAAACAAAACAATTGCATTTTGTGTCTCCCAAGATCAGTTCTCTAAAGTTTTCTCCTTAATCACATTTTATTGACACTTTCAACCACTGTATCAACATCATAAACAAAACGATTCTAACTTCACTGAAACTAATGTTGACTAGCAATCCAGGTGTTAGTTCTATTCTTGGTTCTGCCACTGGTCAGGGTCTGCCACTGGTCACCTACAAGATCCCTTTTTTTTTCCCATGAAAAATGAACTGAATGAATGGTTTAAAACTCAGAGTAGTTTTCTAAAAATTTTTTCCCCATAGAAGCTTTTCTTCAAATATTAACTGACATTGTTTGAACAGCTCTGAGGTCACTCATTACTCCGCTCCCCCCCCCGCAACACACACACATTCAGGCCCAGAAAAGATACAGCATCTTTTAAAACAGCAGCAAGTATCACCCCAACTTACTCTTTAAAAATTCAGTTTAAGTAAGTTGACCTTAAATCTCACTATTCTTATAAAATACAAACGATTCCTCAATGATTTTACCTGAAACGATTTTTGTGGTCTCATCTCATCCAATTTCATTCCAAACATTACAATGTTCCGGTCCAGCACTGCATTCCATTTCCCACCCTGGTCACGTGCTTCTGTGCCTCGGTATCTTTGTAAAAGCTTTGTCTTCTCCCTGGAATGTCCTTCCAGGGCTTTTCTATCACAATCTTAGTCAAGGGCCTCTTCTGTGAGGTCACCTTTGATGACCTTAGTCTGACATTTCTCTCAGTTCAGCAGTTTCCCTCTGCCTTTCAGTATAGCTATTTTATGTTTAACTCTGGCTACCTGAGATCAAGGACCACGTTTGCCTAACACAATGCCTTATTCTGACTGAAAACAAATGTTCATTAAATATTTTAGACAATATCATCAAAATAAGGGAGAGCAAAATAATTGTCTTATAAGTCTACTGCCTCATTGGGTTTTTGGTGGGTTTCTTTTTGCCATGAAGCTTATAGGATCTCAGTTCCCCACCAGGAATTGCACCCGGGCCATGGCCATGAAAATCCAGGATCCCAACCACCAGGCCACCAGGGAATTCCCAACAAGTCCACTACTTTGAACAACACTGTTAACAGCTTTCCATGAGAACAATAAATTCTTGCATTATTTCTCTGAATCACTTGTACGGTGTATTTAAACCTCTGACCTAACGCGAAGTGTGAAAAACACTCAGACCTCTGTGAAGAACCACAAAGCTACTGGATATCCTTTCAATTATGGTTGGAATTTCAGAATGACCACTAATGAGATTTGAGAGGATTCTGAAAATACTGGCATTACATCCGTGTCAGAACTCTCACTTCACTCTCACTTTAGGAGTCTATCAGATAAACCTACACTGTAGCAAGTGAAGAAAGGAGTCTGGGTCCAGGCCTTCCCTTTGGCTGCCTGGGGAACCAGGAGGAGGGGAGCTTAGTTCTCAGCGCTCCAGGCATCAGCAGGCACACCCCTCTGCATCCACTCCAGCTCCATCACCACATTCCTCACTGTGACAGCATCTTCGCTGGTCTAACTCCTGGGAAGAACTGGCACTCCTCACTGACCCCTAGCCCAGATCTGGCCGACTCTATGCTTTTGGCAGCCTCCTTGAATCTCTGTGCCTCGTTCAAAGCCTCTGTACCCTCTGTGCATCCTGTTGTCGTCGTTCAGTGGTGTCCAACTCTTTGCAAACCCGTGGACTGCAGCATGCCAGGCTTCCCTGTCCTTCACCATCTCCCAGTTTGCTCAAACTCATGTCCATTGAATCAGTGATGCCATCCAACCATCTCATTCTCTGTCGTCCCCTTCTCCTGCCTTCAATCTTTCCCAGCGTCAAGGTCTTTTGCAATGAGCCGGCTCTTCATATGGGGTAGGCAAAGTACTGGAGCTTTAGCATCAGCCCTTCCAATGAATATTGAGTGTTGATTTCCTTTAGGACTGACTGGTTTGATCTCCTTGCTGTCCAAGGGATTCTCAAGAGAGCCTTCTCCAACACTGCCCCCCAATTCGGTTTCTACTAAGAAACTTCTCAATGCTTGGAACAGTTTCAGGGTTTTTCCAGAACATCTAAAGACAAAAAATACTTGACGATTCTGCCTCAGCATTAAGATTTCTGACTACCTCCTCAGGGCAATGTTGCATAACTTCCTTTAAATATGCACACTGACCAAAGACCTCAGGGACTCAAATACCATAGTGGTACCTGTGAACATCTTTCTAGCTGCGATGCTCTGATTCTTGAAGTAGGAAACATGCTGGTAAAGTAGTCTAGTGAGTACCACCTAAAATGGTAGTACTCATCATTTTGAGTAATGCCTCACTCCTTCCCTCAAACCACCCACTGTAACTGGTCTCCCCATTTTAAAATGGTGTGATCAGGTGGTCACAGTGGATAAGACTCCACACTCCCCATGCAGGCAGTCCAGGTTCAACGCCTGGTTAGGACGCTAGATTCCACAAGCAGCAACTAAAACATCCTGAGTGCTGCAACTAAGACCCAGCACAGCCAAATAAATTTTTTAAAACCATGCGGTCATTTAAAGTTAGAACAGTACTTGTCTACTTGTTTAGTCTTGTTTTTTTAAGAAATCTTAGGATGATGAAAATTCAGGATTGCAGAACCACCTATCTTTTAAAAAAAAAAAAAAAATACAGCACAACACATCAGGTGCTCCAATTTTTGTAGCTGCCACCAGGGACACCCCAATCGCCGGGCTCTGGTGGCCAGCAAGACATCCGTTCACGGGTCCCACAGGACTGCAAGTGCTCCTGTGGATGAGGAGCAGGTGACTGGGCTGGAGGGCGGTGGTCATGACGGCCGCCTGGAAGGCACGGAACCCATACGACACACTCACCCCAAAGGCAGCTTCAGGCACCCAGGGAGACCCTAATGGAGCCCCCACCACTGACAGGCCAGAAGCAGGCTGTGTCAGTGAGGAGGACCACAGGGCTGTGAGCTGGTCCTGGCTGCACCCAGGTGCGACCCTGCGATGGTCCAACTGTGAGACCCATTTCAAGTGGGTGCCCCATCAGCTGGCCTACTGAGAAAACAGTTCTTCACAGGTTCTCTCCCGGGCACAGTATAAAGACCGCAGACTGAATACACCCCAGACTCTCGAGAAGAGATCTATTACCTTATCTTCATAGCTGTGGCATGAAGAGCAAGCAGGCTTCTAATTAAACATACACCCAGGGGCTGTAATTCTCTCCAAAGACTGGCAGGGCCAGCAGGCCTCATCTCTGCATCTCCCTCTGCCCCATCCGAGGTAGCCAGTGTCTCTGAGAAAGGACCCAGTGCCAGGGTACTTGTCTATTGCCCACAGGGAACATCCCTGGACAGCCTGGCTCCAGAAGTCAGCAGGGCTTGTCTTCCTCAGTTCCACAGGATTGCAGCAAACAGAGACACAGGTAACTGGCTCTCCTGCCAGGCTCAGAGCAGAGGGAGCATTTGTGTACGTTAAAAGCTGCTACCTAAGGGTCGGTCTGGCTTCCCACCAGCCTGAATTTAGGTGCTGACTGGAATTCTCCCCTTTGGGCCAGTGACAGACCCTGGCACAGCCTCAGCTACTGAGAGCCAAAAGCAATAAAGTAGGCTGCTTGGAAAATTAAAAGGGTATGAGATACAACACGGTACAAGTGCAGGGCTGAATGAGAAAGCTCATCTCCTATGAGACTAGTCATTCAAGACCAGGTGGGGTGTCTGTTTTATCTAAACAAAGGGTGTCAAGAAAAATGAAGAAACAAAAGAACAGAATCCAAACAGAAGACCAATATAAAGCCTCAATTAAAAAAAAAAAAAAAACAATTAAAAATTGGGCTTCCCAGATGGCACTATTGGTAAAAAACCTGCCTGCCAATGCAGGAGACATAAGAAACACGGGTTTGATCCTTGGGTCAGGACGATCCCCTGGAGGCGGGCATGGCAACCCATTCCAGTATTCTTGCCTGGAGAATCCCATGGAAGAGGAGCCTGGTGGGTTGCAATCCATGAGGTTGCAAAGCGTCAGATGTGACTGAAGGGACTTAGTACGCACAAGTGATTTACCCGATAAGGTTTTAAGTTACAATAGAGGTTAAGCTCAGAAGAACAACAGATGAACAAAGTAAGAATTTCAAAAGATACAGAAAATGTAAGCAAGCAGCAAGCAGAAATCTTAAAACTAAAAAATATGAAAACTGAAAAAAATATGACAGAGGGTTCACCAGCAGACTAGAGGAAGCAGAATGGAGGAAGAAATGAACTTAAAGAAGAGAAGAAACACACCAGTAGACAGGGCAGTGCAAGCAAAGCAGCAAAAAGAAAAAAGGATGAAAACAGCTTAAAGGACTTAGGAGATACCACCATGGTACCAACACTTGCATCATAAGGGTCTCTGAAGGAAAAGAGGTAAAACATTTGAAGAAACAATGGCTGAAAGTTTCCTTAACTTGAGGAGGAAAACAGACATTCAGATCCAAGAAGCTCAGTTCAGTTCAGTCGCTCAGTCGTGTCCAACTCTTTGCGACCCCATGAACTGCAGCACGCCAGGCCTCTGTCCATCACTAACTCCCGGAGTTGACTCAAACTCATGTCCATCGAGTCAGTGATGCCATCCAGCCATCTCATCTTCTGTCGTCCCCTTCTCCTCCTGCCCCCAATCCCTCCCAGCATCAGAGTCTTTTCCAATGAGTCAACTCTTTGCATGAGGTGGCCAAAGTACTGGAGTTTCAGCTTCAGCATCAGTCCTTCCAATGAACACCCAGGACTGATCTCCTTTAGGATGGACTGGTTGGATCTCCTTGCAGTCCAAGGGACTCTCAAGAGTCACCTCCAACACCACAGTTCAAAAGCATCGATTTTTCGGCGCTCAGCTTTCTTCACAGTCCAAGTCTTACATCCATACATGACCACTGGAAAAACCATAGCCTTGACTAGATGGACCTTTGTTGGCAAAGTAATGTCTCTGCTTTTTAATATGTTGTCTAGGTTGGTCATAACTTTACTTCCAAGGAGTAAGCATCTTTTAATTTCACGGCTGCAATCGCCATCTGCAGTGATTTTGGAGCCCCCCCCCAAAAAATCTGACACTGTTTCCACTTTTTCCCCATCTATTTCCCATGAAGTGATGGGACCAGATGCCATGATCTTAGTTTTCTGAATGTTGAGCTTTAAGTCAACTTTTTCACTCTCCTCTTTCACTTTCATCAAGGGGCTTTTTAGTTCCTCTTCACTTTCTGCCGGTGGCTCAGAGGATAAAGCGTCTGCCTGCAATGCGGGAGACGCGGGTTTGATTCCTGGGTTGGGAAGATCCCCTGGAGAAGGAAATGGCAACCCACTCCAGTATTCTTGCCTGGAGAATCCCATGGACAGAGGAGCCTGGCAGGCTACAGTCCACGGGGTCACAAAGAGTTGGACAAGACTTGAGTGACTTCACTTTCTTTCTTTCACTTTCTGCCATAAGGGTGGTGTCATCTGCATATCTGAGGTTATTGATATTTCTCCTGGCAATCTTGATTCCAGCTTGTGCTTCATCCAGCCCAGCGTTTCTCATGACGTACTCTGCATGTAAGTTAAATAAGTAGGGTGACAATATACAGCCTTGAGGTACTCCTTTTCCTATTTGGAACCAGTCTGTTGTTCCATGTCCAGTTCTATCTGTTGCTTCTTGACCTGCATACAGGTTTCTCAAGAGGCAGGTCAGGTGGCCTGGTATTCCCATCTCTTTCAGAATTTTCCAGTTTATTGCAATCCACACAGTCAAAGGCTTTGATATAGTCAATAAAGCAGAAATAGATGTTTTTCTGGAACTCTCTTGCTTTTCCAATGATCCAGCAGATGTTGGCAGTTTGAGCTCTGGTTCCTCTGCCTTTTCTAAAACCAGCTTGAACATCTAGAAGTTCACGGTTCATGTATTGCTGAAGCCTGGCTTGGAGAATTTTGAGCATTACTTTACTAGCGTGTGAGATGAGTGCAATTGTGCAATAGTTTGAGCATTCTTAGGGATTGGAATGAAAACTGACCTTTTCCAGTCCTGTGGCCACTGCTGAGTTTTCCAAATTTGCTGGCCTATTGAGTGCAGCACTTTCTCAGCATCATCTTTCAGGATTTGAAATAGGAAACTCAGGGAGTTCCAAAAATAAATGAAGACACCCACACCATGACATGTTATAACTCAAACATCAAGACGAGGAAAGAATCTTAAAAACTAACAAGAGAACAACTTGTTATGCACAAGAGAACCCCCAAAAGACTCTAAGCACATTCCAGCAGAAACTCCAGGACAGAAGGGACTAACAGCTGAAAGAATACTCTACCCAGAAAAGTCCTTCAGATTTGGAGGTGAGGTAAATAATTTCCCAGACAAGCAAATAATGGAGTTTATCACCACTAGACCAGCCTCAAGAGAAATTTTAAAGAGATTTAAGTTGAAACAAAAAGGTGCTAATCAGTAACAGGAAAACAAAGTTTAAATCCCAATGGTAAAAGTAAATATAGAAAATTTAGAATAGCCAAAAGCTATAAAGATGGTGGACTAATTTCTTATAAAGCTAGAATACTCACTGAAGACAAAAGTGAAAAAAACAAACACCTATAACTACACTCACTGTTAAGGGCAACACAGATAAAAGGAAACCGTGACATCAACAGCATAAACAGAGTGGGGGGGGGGGTGTAAAATGCAGTGACAAGAATCCCACCCTGCCACTTTTATTCAATACACTACTAGAAGTCCTAGCCAGAACAACTAGGCAAGCAAAAGATAGAAAAGGCACCCTTCCAAAAGGAAGGGAAGAAGTAAAACTGTTACTATTTACAAGTGACACGTTATGAATTTGAAGAAAACCGAAGATTCACCAAAGAACTATTAGAACTAAAAAAATCAGTAAAGCTGCAAGATACAAAATCAATACACAAAACTGTTGCATTTCTATAAACTAAAAATACACTATCAGAAAGAAAAATTAAGAAAACAATTCCACTTACAATTGCATCAAAGAGAGGAATCAATTTAAATAAGGAGCTGAAAGATCTGTACACTGAATCCAATTAAAAACTGGGCAGAGGAGCTGAACAGACATTTTTACAAAGACAGACAACCAACAGATACATGAAAAGGTGTCCAACACCATCAGTGAAATGCAAATCAAAACCACAAGGAAGCATCACCTCACAGCACAGGAAACAATTGAAATGCTCTATAGTACTAACGCAAAGTACTACCATAGTAAAAAACCTGCTTAAGATTCTCAAACATCGTGTCTTCTTTAAGGCGGGTGCAGAGAAAAATAGAGCAAGCCGAGCAGTCAGGCAGCAAAAGGGAAATGTATTAGAGGAAAAAGAGAGGGTGACTGGCTCTTAAGGAGAACCAGCGTCCTCCCCTTCTGATGGGGTCCTTCTTATACCCCACCAATGAAAAATTCTCTGAAGGGATGGTTAATTTTTAGCCTGTAGTTGAGCCCTGTGGTCACGTAGCCAGAGGTCTGGAATCTGGTGGTCTCACAGCTTTGAGAAGATAGGTGCCAGTGAGAAAACAGAATGCCATTTGGGCAATTTGGTTAATCTCACGGATCACCATGATTTTATTCCTTGTTTGCGAGGTAGACATACTGAGCCATCTTATCAATGAGACCCCATATGAGCCCTATCATCTTCAACTTTTAAATCCATAAGGATAATCTGGAAATCACGTTAATAACAGAGATTGAGTCCTAGACCCAGAAACGGAAACAGTAATCTGAAACAGAGTCCAGAAATTTGCCCTTTAACCCTCTGTATCAGGGTCCAATTGATACAATTTAAAATTAAGATTTTTTTTCTCAGAAGGTCTACTTCAAGACTTTTATTCTTTCTTAATAAGGGGAGGAGGAAGGAATTGGTGCCTACCTACTCATGGCTACGAGACTACTGGATTCCAGACCTCCAGCTACATGACCGCAGGACTCAGCTACAGGCTAAAAATTAACCACCCCTTCAGAGAACTTTTCATTGGCGGGGTGTAAGAAAGACCCCATCAGAAAGGGAGGACACTGGATCTCCTTAAAGGCCAGTCACCCTCTCGTTTTCCCTCTAAAAAATTTCCTTCTCTTGCCTGACTGCCTGGCTCAGTCTCTTTTTCTCTGCATGCGCCTTACAAACAGCAAGGTAGAGAAATTTTTAAAACTTTGTTGCACTGACTATTCTAATTGGTGTTTATAAAAGTATAAGTGAAAATTCTCTGAAAATAAAGAAATAGATGGTCATCCCCACAAAATTCCACACACAAAAATTCTCTGCAAATATAAATTGTCATCCCCATAAAAAATATTGCTTTTGGACAAAGCAGGTACAAAAATTACCAGACAGTAATGTTAGAACCTATTAGAGATGGATATGAAATCTAAAACCAGTAGTGTGTTGTGACAACCAACTGCAGGAAGAATTAAATGCAATAATAAGCTGTATTAGAGATGTGACTGAAATCTGAAAGAGTACTTATATAATGGGTTATCTCTCAACTTTATGGATGACAGCTGATGAGCAATTAGTTGTCCTCAAAGACAATGCCCATTTCATCTACATATACCTTTAAATGCTACAAAAATTTAGAATAAGGTTTTGGGGTTCTTATGCTCAAGTTGATTCATACAATGAATCATACAATCAAGATGATTCCAGATGGTGTCAAAGAACACACTTTGATACAAAGTCCTGAACAGTTTTCCACAGCTATGTTTCTAAACCTGGCAAATCACCAAATCAGAAGTATTTGAGCACTAGTTAAAAATACAGACACAGATTTCATGAAAGGGCTTAGGAATTCAGCAATTCTTCTTTCAATAAATATCCAGGGAGATTGTGATGATAAGCCATTGAGAAATATGGTCATACGACATCTACTCTAAATACAATAACTTCTTTTTACCCATTTCCCACCCACTGAACTGACAAAAATACAAAGTTTGACAATGCTCTCTGGTAATGAGGCTTTGAGAAACAGATATATTACTGGTACAAGTGTAAACTAGTACAATTTCCATAAAGAGTGAGTTTGCAGTATCTACCAAAACTGTAAATGCAGATACTCTCCAACCCGAATACCACTTCAGGTTTTAGTCTATAAATATGTGTGAATGTGAAGTCGCTCAGTCGTGTCCGACTCTTTACGACCCCGTGGACTGTAGCCTACCAGGCTCCTCCATCCATGGGATTCTCCAGGCACGAATATTGGAGTGGGTTGCCATTTCCTTATGTGCATACAAAAAGCAACACATGTAGAATTTTATTCCCTGAAGCACCAACTATAATAGCAAAATTCTTGAAACAAAGGAGGAAGTACTACACAGACAAGATAGTCAAAGAGATCCAAAATATTATCACTAACTGGAAAAAATACAGCACTATTTAGGCCAGTATATAAACTATGCTCAAGTTAGTGATAAAATAAGGGGGAATAAACAACCAAAAAGAAAACACAAACGAAACCCAAAGCTAGCAGAAGTAGCAGAGATGAGACAGAGATAAATGAAATAGAGAACAGAAAAAAAAAATTACTGAAACCTAAATTTGGTTCTACAAAAAGATCAACAAAATTGACAAACCTTTAGCTAAATGGACTAAGGAAAAAAAATATGCTAAAAGGAAAGTGGGAATGTTACCACTGTTTCTACAGTAATAAAACAGACTATATAAAGAGTGCACTATGAACAAATGGACACTGAAAAACTGGATAACCTAGATGAAATGGACAAATTCCTAGAAACACAAAACCTACTAAGAATCACAAGGAAACAGAAAATCTGAATAGGCCCAGTAACTAGTAAAGAGATTGAATCAGTAGTCAAAAACCTCTAAACAAAGAAAAACCCTAGATCTGATGGCGCCTTTGGTGAACTCTACTAAATATATAAGAGAACTATACCAATCCTCAAAATTTTGCTAAAAAGTTGAAGAAGGAACACTTTCATTCTATGAGAACATACTCTGATACCAAAGTCAGACAACTAGAAACCGATATCCCTTATGAACACTGATGCGATCCTCAACAAAATACTAACAAACAGAACTCAACAGCATATTAACAAATGGGATTTATTATTGGGAGAAACTTAGTTCAACATATAAGGACTGTTCAAAGCAATACATCATATCAACAAAATGAAGTGGAAAAAAAAACACAATCATCTCATTGATATACAAAAAGCATTTGACAAAATTCATCACCTTTTATGATAAAGACACAACAGGCATAGAAAGAAGCAAGGGCCACATAATAAAAGCCATATAGTGCAAAACCCACAGCAAATGTCATACTCAAAGGTGAAAGACTAATTATTTTTCCTCTGGGATCATGAACAAGGCAAGAATATCCAGTTTCAACACTGCTCCTCCACACACAATACTGAAGTTCTAGCCAGAGCAATTAGGTAAGAAAAAGAAATAAAAGATATCCAGATTAGAAAAGAAGTAAGTGTTAAGTGTTAGTCCTTCAGTCGTGCCGAACTCTTTGTGACCCAATGGACTGCAGCCCACCAGGCTCCTGTGTCCATGAGACTTTCCAGGCAAGGATACTGGAGTGGGTTGCCATTTCCTTCTCTGAAAAGAAGTAAAATTATCTACATTTTCAGATATGATCTTGTATGCTTAGAGTTTAGCAAACCTTAAAGACGCCACAAAAAAGCATTAGAACTAACAAATTCACCAATGAAACAGGATAGTCAGTGCACAAAAATCAATTGCAATTCTACACATAAATAGTGAGCCATCAGGAAAACACACAAAGACAATTCCATTTTCAAGGGCATCAAAAAGAATAAACTACTTAGGAATTTATTTAATCAAGGAAGTAAAACACTTGTACAATGAAAACCACAAAACACTGCTGAAAGAAATTAAAAACAATTGTACAAACAAAACTGGAGAACTCGCATGTCCTTATGTCAAAACTTACTTATAAAGCTATGGTATTCAAAATGGTATAGTATTGGCACAAAGACAAACACAGACCAATGGAAGAGACAGCCTAAAATAAACCCTCATATACATGGTCAAATGATCTCTGACAAGGGTCTAAAGACCATTCAGCGGAAACAGACAATCTTTACAACAAATGGCACTGGGGAAATTGGATAACCACACACAGAAGAATGATGCTAGATCCTTAACTAACACCATATAAATATATATATAATTTATATATATATATATAAATTAACTCAAAATGGATCAAAGATCTACACATAAGACCTAAAACAATAAAACTCTTAGAAGAAAACATGGGACAAAACATTCCTGCATTCAATTTGAAAATTATTTCTTGGACATGACACCAAAGGCACCAGTCACAAAAGAAAAAACAGACATACTGGACTTCATGAAAACTAAAAAACTTTTTGCATCAAAGAACGTTATCAATAACATAAAAAGGCAACTCACTGAATGAGGGAAAATATTTGTAAATCATATCTGATAAGGAACTAATATACAGAATATTCAGAGAAGTCCTAAAACAACAAAAACAAACTGGCAAAGAACATGAATAATCATTCCTCCAAAGAACATAGAGGAAGAGCCAACAATCACATGAAAGGATGCTCAACATCACAGAAATGCAAATCAAAACTATGAGATACCACCTCACATCCACAAGAGTGACAACTACCAAAAAAACCCAAACAAGTTTTGGTGAGGATGTGGAAATTTTAGAACTCTTAATTCACTGTTTGTGGGAATGCAAAATGGTGTGTGTTCACATGTGCGTGTTCAACTGCTCAGTCATGTCTGACTCTTTGCAACCCCACGGACTGTAGGAGCCCACCAGGCTCCTCTGTCCATGGGATTTTCCAGCAAGAATACTGGAGTCGGTTGCCAGTTCCTTACTCCAGGGGATCTTCCCGACCCAGGGATCAAACCCATGTCTCCCGCATTGGCAGGCAGATTCTTTACTACTGTGTGTCCTGGGTACAGGTGCTACAAAAAAACAGTATAGGAGTCCCCCCCCTCCCCCGCCCCCCACATTAGCTCAACCGTGGAAGCAACCCAAGTGTCCATTAACAGATGAATGGATAAGCAAAATGTGGTGTAACTGTGTGTATATATGTATGCGTACACACACAATGGAATTTTATCCTGCCTTAAAATGGAAGGAGATTCTGCAATATACAACATGGATGAACCTTGAAAACATTACACTAAGTGAAACAAGCCACATACAGAAAAGACAAACACTCTGATCCCACTTACATGAGATCGTTGCACTAGTCAAAATTATAAGAGACACACAGTATCAAAATGGTTGCCAGGGGCTGGGACAAAGAGAGAATGGGGCATTACTGTTTAATGAGAACAAGATGAAAAGAGCTAAGGGAAAGGACGGTGGTGATGGTTGCACGACAACGTCAGTATATTTAATACCTCTGAACTGTACACTTAAAAATGGTTAAGATGGTAATGTTTACACGCACTTTTGATGATTGCTGTTTAGTCACTAAGTCGTGTCCTTTACCTCAATTAAAGAAAAGTAACAGAAGGGGAAAATATATTTATTTATTTGTAAGGTGTAAAACGCAACATGGGGTCGCAAAGAGTCGGACACGACTGAGCAACTGAACTGAGCGTATAAAATATCCCTATAAAGATACCTAAGAAATGCAAAACAGCTGTTTCCTACAGTAAGAGAACATGGCTGGCTAGAGGACCTTGAAGGAAGGGAACACACTGTGTACCCTGTTTCTCTTTACTTAAATGTTGAGTCACGTTAACTGATTACTTCCTCAAAGACTAAATAAATACACAAAAAATCTCGACAGCACTTGGAAACAAATTAGTAATTGTGAATATAGCTACTACTACATGTAACAGTTGCAGGGATGGGAATCTTTTTAGAGACTTTTGGCATTTGCTATCCAAAAGTGCCTAAATCCGGCAAAAACAGGAAAAAATATAGTTGAGTCATGCTCAATTTAGGGAACTGTTTATTGAAAAGTAGGTTCAACCGCCAACTATTAGTAAATGCTTCCTCTTTTAGTTATGATTTTTACATCCTTTCTTAAAATGCCCAAACATAACGAAAAAGTAATGCTGCCAAAGTTAAATATGGATTATGACAGGATGTCTATTTCCTGAACCTATTGAAAGACATTCCCTTATTTTTATTTTGTAGCACAATCTGATTTATAATGTTTACGTACCATTTAAAGAACAAAAGTTTGTAGAACTAAGTTGTAACAGAACAGCAACTTAGTTGTAAGAACAGAACAGAAAGCAAATGAAAACATACATTTTTACTGTTTGCCCTCAACCTCAAACAGAGAAACTTAAAAGAACAAACTTTAAACTGACCATTTATATACATTTGAGATACAGCTAACCAGCCTGTGGCTCTTCTTCCATGTAATTTTCCTTTTTAGTCAGGAGTTTTTTCTTCGAAACAACTGGATGTTATGAGTTTGGTAAACCAAACGTACTTTCTAGGAAGTGCACACGATATTTAAAATAACAGTAAATGTACATGATATTAAAAATAACAATAAATGTGTGCAGACCACATACACAACACAGACTAGATAAACCTGGACGTTTCTTTCTTTTTTTTTCATTGGTGGGTAAAAAAAAAAAATCGGCATCACACAAGACTCCACAATGAAATAAACCCGTTTTGGTGAAAGGGGTAACTTTCCGTAGCTGTAAGTCTCCGCCTTCCCGTTATTACAGGGAAATCCTGGAAGGAAAGCTCGGAAGGCTCCGAAAGGCGAGCCCTCCGGGAACGTTTCCTCCCGCGCTCACCCGGCCGGGAGCTCTCCTCCCTTTCCTCCAACTTCTCCACAAACCAGCGTCGCGAGCAGCCTCCCCACCCCCTTGCAGAAAGTCAAGGCTGCGCGAGCCGAACAACACCTCCCGCCAACTCCGGACGTTCGGACGCGGCCGCCGCCGAGGGCGACTCCGCACACCGGGATCGCGGCACCGGGACCAGAGCCGGCGGCTGCCCCCGTGCCGGCCCCGGGCCCACCCCACACGAACAAAAAAGAGTCGCGGCGGACGGGGGGCTGCCTGCAACGTCCCCGGCCGGGCCTCAGGCTCCCTCCGCGCCCCCCTCTCCGGACGGGGACCCCGAAACCCGCAAGGCCGCGGGTGGGTAGGGGGGGGCGCCGTCGCGCAAACTTACACCCCCAGCCCGGCTGGGCGCCGCGAGGGGCGCGGAGCGGAGCCCACTGAGGAAAGGCCGCCGCCGAAATGCCCTCCGCCCTGCGGCCCCGAGTCCCCCAGGTTTCCCGCTCCTCGTCCCCGCGCCCGGGACGCCGCGCGACCGTCCCCCGTCCCCCCCCAGGGCTGCTCACCAAGGCCGCTGAAACCCGCTCTCCGCCGCCGGTCACTGGCTCGGACTTCTGAAACCCAGAGGGAGGAGGGCGGCGCGCACCCGAGGACCGCCCGCGCCGCGCGTCACCGCGCCGCCCCCGCCTTCCGCCCGCGCAGGCGCGCGGCGCCCGGTCAGGTGACCCGGTCCCCATGGTAACAGGGCGGGGGGGCGGCTCTCACCTCCTGCCGCTCTAGCCCACCTGCTCTTCTCTCCCCACAGGTCCTGCACTTCGGCCCTGTGCCACCCGCCTACTGCTGTTCACCTGCGCACATGCTCATTTGGTTCCCATCGCCTCCAACACAAAGTCCTGAGAACCTGTCGTTCGGCGATCTCCTGGCCAGCCTTAGACTTCCACCACACTCACAGGCTGTTAAACATTCCTCCCACTAACCCTTCTGGACTCCTGCCTTCCCGCTACAACTTTTCTCTTTGGTTTTTACTACTCTTCGTCTATCTGATCTAAGTTTGCTGGTTGTTGAAGGTTATGTGTCGTGGTGCACTAATACCTGTATCCTAACCAAAAACTGAAAAACTATTAGGAACTGTCCTAAGAACATAAGGTATACAGTAGTCTTAATTTGTGCTTACATCAAAGGTAGATACACCATCTTCTTTAGCGGGCAAAGACACTGAGGCACATTTTACCTACGTTTTCCATACTTACCATGGAGCAGCAGTACTTGAGAAAAGAGCATTAACTTAGAAGCACTGTATTTCTAGTTAAATTGTTTAGTGCCATGATAAGTTAACCTATGGTTAAATAAAAATCTGAGCATAAAAGAGATGACAATAAGATGAAAACTTAAGACTTCAGAGAGTTGTCGATCTAACAGACATGTAAAAACAACTGCAACGGGAAGAAAGAAATAAAATTGCTTTTGTTCACAGGTGACATAGTTACTCAGAAACTCCCAAAGAACTGACCCCCCACACACACAAAAAAACCTAAAACTAATAAGCAATTACAGCAGGGTTGCAGGAGTCAAGGTTAACATACAAGAGCCAATTGTTTTCCTATGTGATAGCAATAAACAACTGGAATTTGAAATTAAAGACACAATATCACTCAGCACAAAGAATGAAACAATACTTAGATATAACTAACAAAATACATAAAAAATCCATATGGAAAAAGCTAAAATTATAATGAAAGGAATCAAAGAAGATACAAATAAATGGAAAGAAAGTCTGTATTCATGAGTAGGAAGAATCCCTATTGTCAAGACATCAGTTTTACCCAAGTGAATAGATTTGACAAAATCTCAGTCAAAATCCCAACAAGGTATTTTTTGAACATCAAGAAAATGATCTAGAAGTTTCTTTGGGAAGACAAAAGTCTCAGAAGAACCAACCTAAAATGGAAGAACAACAACAAAGTTGCAGGCTTGTGTGTGCCAACATCAAAATGTATTATAAAGCTACAATAATCATGTAGTCAGGTATGGATGTGAGAGGTGGACCATAAAGAAGGCTGAGCACCGAAAAATTGATGTTTTAATACTGTGGTGCTGGAGAAGACTCTTCAGAGTCCCTTGGACAGCAAGGAGATCAAACGAGTCAATCCTAAAGGAAATCAACCCCGAATATTCGCTGAAAGGATTGATGCTAAAGTGCCAATACTTTCTCCACCTGATGCAAAGAGATGACTCATTGGAAAAGTCCCTGATGCTGGGAAAGTTGGAGGGCAGGAGGAGAAGGGGAAGACAGAGGATGAGATGGTTAGATGGTATCACTAACTCAGTGGTCATGAATTTGAGCAAACTCCGGGAGATCATGAGGACAGAGAAGCCTGGCATGCTGCTGTCCATGGTGTCACAAAAAGTTGGACACGACTTAGCAACTGAACAACAACAACAGTAATCGAGGCAGTATGGTAAGGGCAAAAGACTGAAAATGTAGATCAATGGAACAGAATACAGAACCCAGAAACAGACTCACACAAGTACATCCAATGGGTCTTTAACAAAGGAGCAAAGGTATTCAACAGACAAAGGGTAGTCTTTTCAACAGACGGTACTGGGGCAACCGGATTTTCACATACAAAAAAGTAATCTAGACGAGACTTTACACCTTTCACAAAAATTAACTTGAAATAGACCATAGATCTACAATTATAACTCAAAACAATAAAGCTTCTGGAAGATAACATAGGGGAAAATCTAGGTGACCTTTGGTTTGGTCATAAGTTTTTATATACAACATCAAAAGCACAACCCACGACAGAAGAAATTAATAAGTTAGACTTCATTAAAATTCAAAAATTCTTCTTTGTGAAAGACAGTGTTTAGAGAATTAAAAGACACCAACTCTATGCTATCCCATGGACTGTAGCCTGCCAGGCTCCTCTGTCCATGGAATTCTCCAGACAAGAATACTGGGATGGGTTGCCATTTCCTTCTCCAGGGGATCTTCTTGACCCAGGGATTGAACCCAGGTCTCCTGCATTGCAGACAGATTCTTTACCATCTGAGTCACCAGGGAAGCTCTTATAGACAATGAAAAGACAAACCACAGAGAAGATGTTTGCAAATTTAAAAATTTGATTACACATCTAATCAAAGATTTGCATCTAAAATATTTAAAGAACACCTAAACTTCAACAATAAGAGCCCAGTTTAAAACTGGGCAAAAGAACTGAACAGACACTTCACCATAGATGATACACAGATAGCAACTGAGTGTATGAAAAGAGGGTCAACAGCATGACATTAGGGAACTGCAAATTAAAGCAACATTTTGAAATACACTACTATACACCTTTCTAGAATGGCTACAATCCACAACACTGACAATGCTAAATCCCAATGAGGATGTGGAGCAACAGGAACTCTCATCCACTGCTGATGGGAACGCAAAATGGTACAACCACTTTGGAAGGCAATTTGGAAGTTCTCACAAAGCTCAACATATTCTCAACATATCAGCCAATTATCATGCTCATGGATATTTGCTCAAATGAGCTTAAAACCACACAAAACTCTGCACAGGAATATTCATAGAAGCTTTATTCATAATCATCCAAAATTAGAAGCAAGTGTGATATCTTTCAATAGGTAAAGGAATACATAAACCATGCTACATCCATAAATGAAATATTATTCAGCAATAAAATGAAAATGAACTACCAAGCCATGGAGAATAGGGAGGAATCTTAAATGCATGTTGCCCTTTCCTTCACCAGGGGGTCTTCCTGATCCAGGGATCAAACCCAGGTCTCCTGCATTGGCAGACAGGTTCTTTACCCCTGAGCCACCTGGGAAGCACTTAAATGCACATTGTATGTGAAAGAAGATAATCTAAAATGGTTACATCCTATATGATTCCAACTATATGATGTTGTGGAAAAAAAGTAAAATGATAAAAGCAGTAAAAAATATCAGCAATTGCCAGTGGTTTTGAAAATAAAAAGGATGAAAAAAAAAAAAGAAAATAAGAAGGATGAGATATGTGAAGCAGAGGGGACTTTTTAGGATGATGAAGCTATTCTGTATGCTACTGTAATGATAGATCCATGACATTCTGGACAGCAGGTAGTATAATTATGTATGTATATATATTCAGTCTTCATTCCCAGTTTCGTGATTGGAGCATTAAGAACCCTTGGAATTTCATGAGTGACCAATGTGTCCTTGTTATGCTAATAAGGTGGCTCCTGGTTGGAGCAGGGTTTGGGGGAAGAGGAGCCCTAGAAAACTTCATGATGGAAGCTGATCACCAGAAAGAACAAGCCTGAGATTAGAGGGTTGGTGCTTTCAGCACCACTCCCCAACCTTTGGCAAGGGCAGGGTGCTGAAGAGTGAGTTCATCTATGGGCCAGTAATATTACCCATCATACCTATGTAACAAAACCCCAAATAAAAAATCTAAATACCAGGGCTTGATGGAGCTTCCTGGTTAGTGAACATATCAAAGTACCAGGAAAGTGAAGCACCTCCAAGTCCATAGCGAGAGCCTCCTGCCCTGGGGACTCTTCCAGACTTGCTCTATGTATCTCTCTATTTGGCAATCTATTTGTGTACTTTATAATAAAACCACAATCCAAAGTACAGTGCTTCCAGTGACTAGTAGCTAAGTACCAAACTTGAAGGTGCACTGTGGGAATCACTGAATGTGTAACCACTTGGACAGAAGTGCCAACATCATGAGGATGCAATTTGGGCTCTTGTGTGATGCGATTGCAGTCTTGTTAGAGATCTTGTCCTTTGACTTGTAGGATCTGACAATAACCCTGGGTAGTTAGTGTCAGGTTGAATGAAACCGTAGGACACCCAGTTGGTGTCAAATAATTGTTGATGGAATGGAACTTGCTGTACAATGACCAAGAACACTGATGTGCAGTAATGTATGAGTAGTGACCCATCATTTGTGACAGATGTACAATACTAATACTCAGTTAAGTTCAGTTCAGTTGCGTCCAACTCTTTGTGATCCCATGGACTGCAGCACACCAGGCTTCCTGTCCATTGCCAGCTCCTAGAGCTTACATAAACTCATGTCCATTGAGTCAATGATGCCATCCAACCATCCCATCCTCTGTCGTCCCCTTCTCCTCCCACCTTCAATCTTTCCCAGCATCGGGGTCTTTTCCAGTGAGTCAGTTTTTCACATCAGGTGGCCAAAGTATTGGAGTTTCAGCTTCAGCATCAGTCCTTCCAATGAATATTTGGGACTGATTCCCTTTAGGACGGACTGGTTGGATCTCCTTGCAGTCCAACGGACTCTCAAGAGTCTTCTCCAACACCACAATTCAAAAGCATTAATTCTTCAGTGCTCAGCTTTCTTTACAGTCCAACTCTCACATCCATACAAGACTACTGGAAAAACCAAAGCTTTGACTAGACAGACCTTTGTCGGCAAAATGCTGTCTCTGCTTTTTAATATGCTGCCTAGGTTGGTCATAACTTTTCTTCCAAGGAGCAAGCATCTTTTAATTTCATGACTGCAGTCACCACTAATTCTAGAGGTTAGGAAAAGGGTGAATTGTGATTAGGGTGATGGAAGTACATGAAAACAATCTGTGCTATTTGCTCAATTTTTCTGCAAACCTAAAACTGTTGTAAAAAAATTAATTTAAAATTTAATAATTACACAAATAAAGTGGTGATGAGTGTTTAAGAAAAAGCTCAAGGGTTTATACAGAATGATAAACAACAAGGTCCTACTGTATAGCATAGGGAAGTATATTCAATATCCTGTGATAAAGGCAAAGAATATGAAAAATATATTTATGTACAACTGAATCACTTTGCTCAGCTTTCTTTATAGTCCAACTCTAACATTCATCCACGACTACTGGAAAAACCACAGCTTTGACTAGATGAACCTTTGTTGGCAAAGTAATGTCTCTGCTTTTTAGTATGCTGTCTAGGATGGTCATAGTTTTTCTTCCAAAGAGCAAGTGTCTTTTAATTTCATGGCTGCAGTCACCATTGGCAGTGATTTTGGAGCCCCCCAAAAATAAAGTCTCTCACTGTTCCCATTGTGTCTTCATCTATTTGCCATGAAGTGATGGGACTGCATGCCATGATCTTAGTTTTCTGAATGTTGAGTTTTAAGCCAACTTTTTCCTCTCCTCTCTCACTTTCATCAAGAGGTTCTTTCGTTCCTCTTCACTTTCTGCCATAAGCGTGGCATCATCTGCATATCTGAAGTTATTGGGTGTTTCTCCCGGCAATCTTGATTCCAGCTTGTGCTTCATCCAGCCTGGTATTTTGCATGATATACTCTGCATATAAGTTAAATAAGCAGGGTGACAATATACAGCCTTGACGTACTCCTTTCTCAATTTGGAACCAGCTGAAGAACTGATGCTTTTGAACTAGAGTGTTGGAGAAGACTCTTGAGAGTCCCTTGGACTGCAAGGAGATCCAACCAGTCCATCCTAAAGGAAATCAGTCCTGAATATTCATTAGAAGGACTGATGCTGAAGCTGAAACTCCAATACTTTGGCCACCTGATGTGAAAAACTGACTCATTGGAAACGACCCTGATGCTGGGAAATATTGAGGGCAGGAGGAAAAGGGGACAAGGATGAGATGGTTGGATGGCATCACCAACTCAATGGACATGAGTTTGAGTAAGCTCTGGGAGTTGGTGATGGACAGGGAGACCTGACGTGCTGCAGTCCATGGGGTCACAAAGAGTCAGACACAGCTGAGCAACTGAACTGAACTGAATCACTTTGCTGTAGGTTAGAAATTAATGCATCATTGTAAATCATCTATACATCAATAAATTTTGAAAAGAAAAAGGTCAAGGAAAGATATAAGGGAACAAAAATTAGTCTTAAGAGTTCAAAGAAGCCATCTTTGAAGATGTGTCTTAAGCCAAAGAGTAAGAGTTTGCCAAGTGACAAATGGAGGGAGTGTTTCAGGCAAAGAGAAGATCAATCGAAAAAGCACTTCGGTTAAAATGAAGCTTGATGCATTTCAGGAGCTGAAAGGCCATTTTGGCCATCACATGACAGGGAGAGAAGGATGGCTTATGATGAAGCTGGAGATGGAGGCAGGGATGTTCAGAAGCTCCTGAAAAGAGGTGATTAGATCTGCATTTAAATGATTTTGTTGTTGTTGTTTGTTGTTGTTGTTGTTCAGATGCTCAGTCGTGTCCATGTCTGACTCTTTGCAGCCCCATGGATTTCATCACACCACACCTCCCTGTCCTTCACTATCTCCTGGAGTTTGCTGAAACTCAAGTCCAATGAGTCGGTTATGCCATCCAACCATCTCGTCCTCTGTCGTCCCCTTCTCCAGCCTTCGATCTTTCTCAGCATCAGGGTCTTTGGTCTTTTAAATGACTACTACTCTGCTTACTGCTTGAGGATGGACAGGATGTGTGGATAAGTCTGGAACGTGCAGAGTCACACTAGCACACTATTGCAATAGTTCTGATGGCAACTACAGAAGAGATGGAGAAAATCAGAGAAATCCCAAAAAATGTTGGGATAAAGAAAATCAGGAAGACTTAGTTGTTGGTGAGATGAGCAAATAGGTAGGGTACATTTGCTGAGGTGGCACAGTAAGATGAGCTGACTCAGAAGGTGGGAAGATGAGAGGGCTGGTTTTGCCTTTATTAAAGTTGAAGTGACATGAGCTCCCAGTGGTGGTATGCTGAATAATGACCCCTCCCCACAGATGCCCATGTCCTAACTGCCCCCCACCTGTAAATATGTTACCTTATACGGTAAAGGGACTTTGCAGATTAGGTTAAGCATTCTGAGATAGGGAGATCTTTCTGTATTATCCACTTGGGTCTGTTGTAATCACAAGGGTCCTTTGGTGGGGTGAGGGGGTGGCTAGAGGATCAAAGCTGGCAGTAGATGATGCAAGGAAGAGAG
Source organism: Cervus canadensis (assembly GCF_019320065.1). Lineage (NCBI taxonomy): Eukaryota > Metazoa > Chordata > Mammalia > Artiodactyla > Cervidae > Cervus > Cervus canadensis. The sequence continues at coordinate 23,673,588 of NC_057397.1, read as the reverse complement.
TACAGATTGAAACTATGTGGTTGTGGGTCAGAGGACTCATGTAGGCAGCCTCTAGACTCCAGAAAAGATAAAGAACACATTCTCCCCTGGAGGCTCCACAAGAAATCAGCCCTGTCAACATCTTATTACACAGATCTTGATGTGTCCACTACCTGAGTCTGGAGAAACTGAAGACCTGCTCTGTAGTGAATGAAGGGAGAGGGAATGGAAATCTATATACCAACTAGTGAAACCCCCAGCACCCCGCCCCCCCACCGCCGTCCATCTGTCCATTGGCTTCAAGGAAACCCACAGTCAGACTTGAAGCCATCCATGCCCTCCGGTAAGCAGTTGATTGAGAGATTCCTCTTGGGAGAAACTCAGGAGGAAAGACCTAAAAATACCTACAGTTAACCTAATTACTCTGTAATGTAGACCCTCAGTTAACAAGCCCCATCTTTGTTTTTGGGCTTCCCTGGTGGCTCAGTGGTAAAGAATCCACCTGCCAATGCCAGAGACATGAGTCTGATCCCTGGGTTGGGAAGGTCCCCTGGAGGAGGGCATGGAAACCCACTGCAGTATTCTTGCCAGAAAAATTCCACAGACAGAGGAGCCTGGCAGGCTACAGTCCATGGGGTTGCAAAGAGTTGGACACAACTTTGCAACTAAACCACCACCACCACCACTGGGAACCAGAACAATTCATCTTCAGAAAGACACCACAGCACAACATTTTGAAACATTAAAGATAAGATCCTATAAATTCCCAGAAAGAAGAAACAGGTCATATACCCATGACTGAGAATCAGAAGAGACTGGACTTCTCAACCGAAATGCCTGAAGCTAGAAAGCAATGGAACAATGCCTTCAAAATGATAAAGGAAAGTGATGTCTAACTGGGCCAAACTAGATCATTCCTGTGTGATAGAATGAAGACATTCTGATACCAGCAAGAATCCACAAGCTTCGCTTTCAAGCTGCCTTTGTCAGGAAGTAAGTGACAAATGTGCTGTGTGCTTAGTCACTCAGTTGTGTCCAACACTTTGCAACCCCATGGACTGTAGCCTGCCAGGCTCCTCTGTCCATGGGGATTCTCTGGGCAAGAATACCGGAGTGGGTTGCCATGCCTTTTCTCCAGGGGATCTTCCCAACCCAGGGATCGAAACCAGGTCTCCAGCATTGCAGGCTGATTCTTTACCATCTGAGCCACCATGGAAGCTCTGTAAATGACAGAGGAAATGTGCATTTTGCTGCACTTAATAAGAATACAAGAAGAAAGGAAAATAGGATGAGAAGGTTCCCATGACAGAGAGGCTTCAGCACTGCAGAGAGGCCCAAAGCGCTGACAGATGATGTTGACGGGAGACTCTGGGATATGGGCTCTACAGTCCCATAGAAAACTGGGTGACAGACACTCGAGGATGAGTGTCTCCACCAAAAGTCATAGTTAACTGTTGTGTTTTGTCTTGCTTTGTTTTCATATCTGGGTTTGTTTGTTTGTTTGTTTGGCTGAGCCATGTGGCTTGCAGGATCTTAATTCCCTGACCAAGGACTGAACCTATGCCTTCAGCAGTGAAAGCATGCAATCTTAGCCACTGGCCCTCACAGGGAATTCCTCAAAAAGTAGTAATTTGAACATAGTGAAGGATTCTTGCTTCTGGGGGTTGGGAGGTGAAAATGATAAGAAATTAAAGTATAAATTAGTGCAAAAGAAGTGAGGGAAATTAACCAAGAAATGTAATCACGTCACTCTACATGATTTATCTTTGAATGATATTTATGAAAACATAGTAAGATCAAAATATCATTGGTTTAAGATTAAACTATGATCATACATTAGCTATAACATGAATGTATTGATAGCTATTTTCCAGAACATGTTACTTTTTATTTTTTTTAAGAACTTTCAGTTGTTTGATGTAAAAACAGATTCACAAGTATGAATATATGCTAAGAATTACTTTGGTAGGGTATGACTACCCAAAGATATGACTGTACATTAAAATCCCTTTAGTATTCCATGTACAGTGGAAACCTGAAGTACAGTGAGTGCTCTGACTTAAAAGGAGGCCTCTTAGATACCTTTCTGGTTGATAATGTTTCTCATAGGAAGAAGTAAGGAAGCAAATAATTACTATGCATTTTCAATTTTCAGCACTGAGAATTTTGTCATTTTAAAGGCCCCTGAAATATGAATAGTACTATCATAATTAGTATTATTATTTCTAAAGATTTAACCTCACCCTGAAGACCAAAAATAGTCAGACCCTTGCAGACCACTTGCTCTACTGAATTATGTAACTTCCTCTTCCTTTTAAAAATCCCAGCCACATGACAGACCAGACTGCCCTAAACTCGTGACGTTAGCCTTCATTCCGGATACACTTCTCTCTTCAGGGTTTTATATTACATCAACAAGGTTATGAACAATGCTTTGTTGAGAAGTGAAACTGCCACTCAGCACACTCCCCAGCTGACTTTCCTGGGACAAATTTGTCTATATACCTTCTAGGTGGTCTCACTTTAAAAGGGAATATGTCCTTGCAAAAAAAAAAATATAAATGATTATTTTGTCAACTTGATTGCTTTTTAAATGCCTATGGGGGGGGCTTCATATATAAAAAGAACATTGAAAGAAATCATTTTGTTAAGCCTAAACATTGGTGAAATGTGAATAATTGTTCCTTGGTAAATATTACTTTTTACATTTGTATTTAGTGAAAGGGGTTATCAGATAATAGAACATTCCTCTGTAAATGATGCTAAATTACCATTCCCCTAGGTGTTTACCATTTTTACAAAGCTGTTTTTACAGTTCTTTCATCAGAGGTTCTTTTGCCCACAGTTAAGTGATTATCTGTAACAAAAATTCCATCACAGTCATGAGCCATGTCTCTTTACATTTGATAAAAATATAGTTGGTTGACATGCCACTAAGTTAAATATAACTTGCAAATGTAAGTTAAATTAACTTACAGTATGGCATTTGGCTCCCCTTTCAAAGGTGAATGTTGAGTTCTACTTTCCTAAAAATTAAAACATATTTTATGATGTTTAGAGATTTCTTTCCTCCACAAAATAATTTGTGGGGCTACTGAAAAACTTTAAAGCAAAGGTAAAATCGCATGTGACTTTAAAAATAGGGAGTTTCAATTGTCCATTGGGTTATTTTCAAGGTCCTATTTTCTACCTTCTTACACTGACCATGAGGATATTAATAACTACAAGGAAAGAAATTTAAATGTATCTTATCCCTGTTGATACAGGATTTTTATAAGAAAATATTAAAACTGATCAATAATACATAAAACTTGAAAGAGATTTGAAAGAGTCATGCTGATGAAAGGATGCAGCTCTTTGCACATCAGTGTTCAAAACTAGTATATGAACACTACAATATTTTGTGGTCACTTCTATTCAGCTTAATTTTTAATACTATCTGGAGTACTTAGGTGCATCAGGTTGCATTAAGAACATGAAATCAGTGAGATCTGTGAATACACCCACATTCCACAGGAGATGTGCCATGTGGACATTTGGGTTGCCCTGGGTTCCATCGATCACTGGTTGTTTCTCTACCATACGGGACAGTACTTTTTCAGTTTGCTAAAAGATGTATGTAACTGTGGAATTCTATTTGAGATTCCTCACCAAGCTGTGAATGCACACACCCTTAGAAAGGATGCCAAATGCTCTGTTCCAAGTTACACGTGGCCAAAAGCGTTCCAGATGACCCGAATCAACCCAATTAGCTGTGTTTACGTAGCCAGGAAAATGCATAACTTCTGAAGCCTAGTCTTATGGAAAATTACCAGAGTTTCTATCACTCATTTAACTTCCGGAGTGTGTGAATAATAGGCAATTGTATTCATCTGACCTTTGGACGGGCACCTTACTGTATTTTACAGAAGCAGCCTGTGCTCTTCTTCCCTGTGGTTTCTTCTGTATTAATCATTACTTCCCGAGGGCTGGAGCTATGCTTTAAACGGTCTTTGATGCCTGGCACAATGCCCGAGGAACAGAAAAGTATTATGGAATTCTAGAATGTACCATATTTTCCTATTTCTAGAAGCCAAGTTGTTTTTCACATTTTAACAACTCAAAACTAAAGACTTCTATAATAATCAGTCTTGGTAGAATATTTCAGCTGTCAGGAGAAGAGGAAGTTGAGACAGTCGTCTTTGCTGGCTCAGTGTTCCTTTCAGCTCCCCAGTAACCTCATGAACAGAGGTCACCTAGCTGCTTTATTTGCACTCCAACAGTTACACTTTCATCTTAAGCTTGCATTCCTTGTTGTTACTGAAAACTGCCTTCAGAAAGGTTAGGCAATGAAGTAGCTCAAAACCACGAGGGAGGAAGCAAATGGCTTGAGCAATGAAAGGCAACAACACATGGCCAGGAAGAGACAGAATTTATCATTGCCCTGCCTGGTTTTCAGGGGTTCTCATTTCCTCCCTGAGAACTAGCCTCTTCTCCAGAGACTGACCCTAAGCAGGCCACCCTCTTGGGCCGGCGGAGTGAGGGGAGGTGCGTACATGATTATAGACCTAACATCTGTAAAGAGAGGTGGATCAAATTAGCAGGGGACTCTGAGGTGTCAGACCTGACATAGGAAACTGGGAGAAACTGGGAGAAAGAGGGTCTGCTGTTGTGTGTGTTTGCTCAGTCGTGTCCAACTCTTTAGGACCTCATGGACCATAGCCCACCAGGTTTCTCTGTCCATGGGATTCTCCAGGCAAGAATACTGGAGTGGGTTGCCATTCCCTTCTCCAGGGGATCTTCCAGACCCAGGGACTGACCCTGAGTCTCCTGCATTGCAGGCAGATTCTTTACCACTGAGCCACTAGGGAAGCCCCTGTTGCTATCTGAAGCCAAAGGTCTGGATAAGGATACTGAGATGAGCAATGTGAATGATTGGAATTTTACGCCCATAGGCAGGTACAGCGATGAGGCTCTCCGACCAGGATTTTGGGAGGTCTAGCTGCCCCCTGAGGAGAAGGCAATGACAACTCACTCCAGTACTCTTGCCTGGAAAATCCCATGGACAGAGGAGCCTGGTAGGCTGCAGTCCATGGGGTCGCGAAAAGTCGGACACGACTGAGCGACTTCACTTTCCCTTTTCACTTTCATGCATTGGAGAAGGAAATGGCGACTCACTCCAGTGTTCTTGCCTGGAGAATCCCAGGGATGGGGGAGCCTGGTGGGCTGCCATCTATAGGGTCGCACAAGGTCAGACACAACTGAAGCAACTTAGCAGCAGCAGCAGCTGCCCTCTGTGCTTGGTCACCAGCACAAAAGCAGGAAGAATTTCATATGCTTACTGCAGGTAAAAAAATCTACCCCTGTTTCATCCACTATGCCAAAGCCTTTGACTGTGTGGATCATAATAAACTGTGGAAAGCTCTTAAAGAGATGGGAATACCAGACCATCTTACCTGTCTCTAAGAAACCTGTATGCGGGTCAAGAAGCAAGAATCAAGGTCAAGAAGCAAGAAGTTAAAATCCTGTATGGAAAAACTAATTGGTTCAAGATTGAGAAAGGAGTACAACAGGACTGTCTGCTGTCACCCTGTTTGTGTAATCTATATGCTGAGCACATCATCAGAAATGCCGCACTGGATGAATTACAAGCTAGAATCAAGATAGGCAGCAAAACACCTCAGATATGCGGATGATACCACTCTAATGGCAGAAAGTGAAGAGGAACTAAAGAGCCTCCTAATGAGAATGAAGGAGGAGAGTGAAAGAGCTGGCCTAAAACTAAATAGTAAAAAAAAATTAAGGTCATTGCAAATAGAGGTGGAAAAGGTGGCAATAGTGACAGATTTCCTCTTTTTGAGCTCTAAAATCACTGTGGATGGTGACTGCAGCCATGAAATCAGAAGATGTTTGCTTCTTGGCAGGAAAGCTATGACAAACCTAGACAGTGTCCTGAAAAGCAGAGACATTACTCTGCCGACAAAGGTCCATACAGTCAAGTCTTCTCAGTGGTCATGTATGGTTGTGAGAGTTGGACTGTAAAGAAGGCAGAGTGCCAAAGAATTGATGCTTTCAAACTATGGTGCTGGAGAAGACTTCTGAGAGTCCCTTGGACAGCAAGGAGATCAAATCAGTCAATCCTAAGGGAAATCAACCCTGAATACTCATTGGAAGGACTGATGCTGAAGATGAAACTCCAGTATTTTGGTCATCTGACGCGAACAGCTGACTCACTGGACAAGTCCCTGATGCTGGGAAAGACTGAGGGCAGAAGAAGGAGGGCATCAGAGGATGAGATAGCTGGATGGCATCACCGATTCAACAGACATGAACTTGGGCAAACTCCGGGAGATGGTGAAGGACAGAGAGGACTGGCATGCTGCAGTCCATGGGGTCGCAAAGAGTCGGACATGACTGGGTGACTGAACAACACTGCAGCACATATACTGAAGTTCAGGGTTGTTACTAGAACTCTTGAAAAGTAACAGGATGACATCCTGGTTTTTTATTCTTTTATTATTAGTATAGTATTTTATTGGAGTATAGTTGCTTTACAATGTTGTATTAGTTTATAGAATTACAAATCAAAACTACAGCAAGGTATGACTTCACACTGGTCAGAATGGCCATCATCGAAAAATCTACAAACAATAAATGCTGGAGAGAGTGTGGAGAAATGGAACCCTCTTGCTGTTGGTGGGAATGTAAATTGATACAGTCACTATGGAGAGCAATATGGAGGTTCCTTAAAAAAAAAAAAAATGAAAACCAGAGCCTACCATCAGTCAGTTCAGTTCAGTCACTCAGTTGTGTCCGACTCTTTGCGACCCCATGAGTCGCGGCACTCCAGGCCTCCCTGTCCATCACCAACTCCCGGAGGTTACTCAGACTCATGTCCATTGAGTCGGTGATGTCATCCATCCATCTCATCCTCTGTTGTCCCCTTCTCCTCCTGCCCCCAATCCCTCCCAGCATCAGGGTCTTTTCCAATGAGTCAACTCTTCACATGAGGTGGCCAAAGTACTGGAGTTTCAGCTTCAGCATCAGTCCTTCCAATGAACACCCAGGACTGATCTCCTTTAGGATGGACTGGTTGGATCTCCTTGCAGTCCAAGGGACTCTCAAGAGTCTTCTCCAACACCACAGTTCAGAAGCATCAATTTTTCGG